>NC_138341.1:51337500-51965000 GCF_046562875.1 Panthera onca
TTTCTGTTTTGACTGAAGAATTATTTAGAAGTATGTTTTCAAATTTCCAACTGTTAAAAATATAGATCATGGCTTACTGGAGTCTCTACTCAGCTCTTTCCTGCCTAAATCTGGTGTTACGTTGAGCCAGGAAAGGGTTAGACCCTTTCTGGAGAGCCTTTACCAGGCGAATCATCAAACAATTAAATAAATTAAAAATTTAGTTTTATTTTTAATAATTACAGTGTTTTTCCTCATTGTCTTTTGTTTCCTTTAGTCTTACTGCTCTGATCCAAACCTTGTGTTAGATTTGAAGAACCTCATTGTGCTTTTTGCTGACACACTTCAGGTTTGTGATTTCTGTTTACATAAACTTTTCTAGATTAGTATTCATCAGGTGTAAATCTTTTCACTGTCTACCTAAGCTTAATAAATGCCTTTCAGTTTTTAGTTGTGTTTCTTCTTTTCCTAGAGCTAGATCTTTTAATCTTTTTATAGCATTTCATTGTTATCACTTTGACCAATTTATATTCTCATAAATAGTTCCAATCCCCCCTTTTTTTTTGCTCAGAGCAAGTCAATTAATTGAACCACTCACTACCTTAGTTTTTTTTTTAAATATCCTTAATTCAGATATAGTGCTTGAGTGATTTTGGAGTTTTTTTGGTGTTTTTGTTTTTTTTTTTAAGTTTATTTATTTATTTTTGTGTGAGAGAGAGGCAGTGGGAGCAGGGGACGGGCAGAGAGAGAGGGAGACACAGAATCCCAAGCAGGCTCTGCGCTGTCAGCACAGAGCCAGATGTGGGGAGATCTATCACATTTCCCTCCCTACTCCTGAAATTTGCTAAGGGTACAGGATGAGTTGCAGGGAGGACTTAGCTGACATTGTACCAGTATATATTGATTTTAATTATCATTTGTTTATTTTTTTCTGACTAGCTTAAATATTTTGGTATGTATCTTTTGATTCTTGAGATAAACACTAGACATTAAGTGGGAATGAAACATACTTGCTGTCATGCTTTCATTTAAATCTTTGACCAGAATATGATAATATCTTTCAGTGCCTGATCTCTTTCATGTTGAAAAAAAAAAATCACCTTATAAAATGAAGCTGTTTTCTTATTTTGTTTCAGGTGTATGGTTTTCCTGTGAATCAGCTTTTTGACATGCTGTTAGAAATCAGAGATCAGTATAGTGAAACTCTGCTAAAGAAGTGGGCAGGTATTTTCAGGTGAGAAATTATCTTTGTCGTGTGTGTGCACGTGCGTGTGCTAGTGTATGTACACACATGTTTATACATAAGGCTTCTCAATATTATAAGCAACAAGTATGTGTGGCTTATTTTATTATAGCTGTGATCCAGGTTATGATTCAGAATTCAAGCAAATTGAAGAGATGTCCCAAATAAAGTTCCCAAGATAACTGATCTCAGTGCATCATGTCTATTATGTGGAGACTCCCCAGATCCCATTTAGGCTTTTTTTTTTCCCCCTTGAATACCATCCAGATCATCTTGAGTCTTCTTAATATATTTGTTGGTTTCCTCTTTGAGGATCATGCCTACTATATAGCTCACTTGTAGGGTGGTAGCTATTGAACCCCTTTGAGTAATGTAGGCTTTTTTGGAACCTTTTTTGAAGACTTACTTATATGGTTCCTCAAATTCTTCCTTCTCTACATATAGAGATGAGGTGTATTACAATCCAGTGTTTGAAACATGTTATTTAAATAGTTATTATATCATGTATACGCTAATAAGACAGTTATTGCCCTGTTACACCTTGCATTCACAAATATCTCCTTAGACTATTTTCTTGGCACACAACTCATGTCATATCACTTGAGTTTCTTCTTCTTTTGAACTTTTAGTCCCTTATTTAATGTGATCTTCCAGCTTATTGCAATAGCCTGTCCCCAGATAAGCTTACCCTGTTTTTAAATTTTTTTAGCTATCAGATACTACATTTTTCCTTTAATATTACTAATGGTACAATTGTATTTTAGGGGAGGATTATGTCTCTACGAACCTTGAAAATTCATAACATGATATATCCATGGTCTTAAAAGTGTCTGATCTGATCCCTTCAGTAAATTTGGTTTTGATTTTCGTAGTTTGGTCTCTGCTTTTAGAGAACCTCCAGTCTAGTTAAGGAGTCAGTTCCTCTGGATGAAGTTCATCCTTAATACAGAATAGGAGATGAAGTAAATGAACATAATTTGGGTTTATCATAGAAGTTACTTTTCTTCATCTGCCAGTTTTGAAAGTTAGAACAGAACTAATACAGGATTAAATAACATAATTAAATGTGTTTTCTTCAAAAAAAACAAAACAAATGAAACCTCTGTGCTTTTTTCTGGAGCACACACATCCTTTTGTTTTTACTACCCATTTGCCTTACAGCTTCTACATGTTGCTGTAAAATTTTGTCTCCTCTGTAAATCTCAAATACTGTGAGATCATGTTCATAATTGTGTTCCCTCTGTTTCAGAGTAGTTTTCTTTTTGTCTTCTGTCAAAGGTGTTTTTACCTGCAATGAATAGTTTCATTGTAGAGGAATAGAATAGGAACTAGAAAACATTCGTTTTGGTGGTTTGTATACACAACTGTTTGAGTTTACCTGAAAATTACTTGTAATCACTACAGTGATTAACCAGCCCACCCTTCCTTCATTTTATTTCTAGAAACATACTTGATTCTGACAACTACAGCCCTATACCAGTAACAAGTGAAGAGATGTATAAAAAGGTGGTAGGACAATTCCCATTCCAAGACATAGAGCTGGAAAAGGTGAGGAATAAAATAAAATTCTCTGTTTGATTTGGCATACTCTCAAAGCTTTCATTTTATCAGTTTCATTGAAGGCATTACCTCCAACTCAGTGCATTAGAGCTCTAGAACACTCCCAGAGAACGATTTTGGGGCTTAAAAGAACAGAAGTTCCTTTTTGAAAATCAGTATATGATTTCGGGGTCGAAGTGTTAAGGGTATTGCTGGGCATGTTCCAATTTGGTTTATACTTTGAAATACTTACTGTTATCATACTCTTAGGACATTTTCTCCCCCACACATACAGTAAAAATTACCCTGTGCTATATAATATATAATTCTATTGGTATATAATTCAACAGTGCATTGAGTCATATATGTACTGCCATAATAATGATACCAAAATAGTTCCATCATCCCCCCAAATTCCCTCATGCTGCTCCTTTTAATTTTTTTATTAGATGTTTTTTCTTAATGTTTATTTTTTGAGAGAGAGAGAGAGAGAGAGAGAGAAAGAGAGAAAGAGAAAGAGAAAGAGAAAGAGAGACTGAATGCCAGCTGGGTAGAAGCAGAAAGAGGGGAGACACAGAATCTGAAGCAGGCTCTGGGCTCTGAGTTGTCAGCACAGAGGCCCATGCAGGGCTCAAACCCATGAATCGTGAGATCATGACCTGAGCCAAAGTCAGACGCTTAACCCACTGAGCTTACCCAGTGTCTCATGCTGGTCCTTTTTAAATCAGTTTCTCCCAACCCTAACCCCCAGACTTTGGCAACCAATCTGGTTGCTGTCCATCTACTTTTGCCTTTTCCAGATTGTCATGTAAATGGAATCATACAGTAGGTAACCTTTTGAGGCTGGCTTCTTTCACTCAGCGTGATGCTTTTGAGATGTGTCTAAGTTGGTATATGTAGCAATAATTCATTCCTTTTTATTGTTGGGTATTTACCACAGTTTTTTTTTATCCCTTCATGTGTGGAAAGACATTTGAATTATTATTTAGTTAAATTTATAGCTTATTTTTTTCGTGTCAGGAAACTTTTGGAAACACTTTCTTAAATTTGAGGTTGATAAGTAGACACTTTGCAATGTGGAAGAAAATTCCTTTTGCATTTTAATTAATTTCTAAGTATCTTCAGCATATGTTAGTTTGTGACTTACTTTCACTAATTCTTTGCATTTACAGCAGCCATTTCCAAAAAAGTTTCCTTTCTCTGAATTTGTGCCAAAAGTTTACAACCAAATTAAGGAATTTATCTATGCCTGCCTGAAGTTTTCAGAAGATCTTCACCTAAGGTATGTCTGAAACAGTGGAAATGCTGCAGATACTGAGACTGGGAGTCTTATGTGCAGAAATATCCCGAAAACCTTTGGATACTCTTTTCAGCTGATTACGAAAGTCGTAATATTAGCCCTTCACAGCATAGTACTGCTATATTGATAAAATCATGGTAAAAGTGAAAGTTGGAAACTTGTGAATAATGTTTTGCTTATATTACTTAGCTTATTTTCTATTTTCATTATAAATTTGCATTTCAACATTTTTTATTAGTAAGAATTCACTGGAAAATAGTATATTAATTTTTACATTCTACTTGATGAAATTTTAAGGCCACTAGGGGAGTAGCAAATAAAATCCTTTGGAAATATCCTTCTTTCCAAATATCCTCTGGACTTGTTAAAGGTATCCATATCTCCTTTAAATTGTTTGACTAACATGTTCTGAGCCTATTTATGTAGCAGATACATCCTGTTTACTGAGACTGCAGAAGTAAAAGACACAGTTCTTTGCCCCCAGATATTGTCAGTATCTACTGAGGATATTAGGCATGGAAATATACGATGGCGAGTGTTGAAATATGTTTAATTTACTTGCAGAACACCTAGAAGACTACTTAATTCATCTTAAAGAATTTGAGGGAGAATAATCATCATGATTGGCTTTCAAAGGAGTCTTCTCCCTTCAGTGAATGATACCACCATTCACCCAAGCCAGAAATCTAAGAATCATTCCAACTCCTTATTTTCTATTAATAACTTTTTATTAAAAACAAAGTTTTAAGCATTGGTCTAATTTTTGTAAACACTTTACAAATGTATTAAAAATGTCTGTAAAATTCAAAATAGTACTAATCTATGAGGTCCTAGAAAGTGTAATCCATTTTTCAGAGGAAGAAAGTGAGGCCGAGAGAGGTTAAATAACTTTATCAAGGTCACACAAGATTAAGTGTTTAAGCCAGGATTCAAATCTGATCAGCATCAGCCTCAACAAAACAATTACTGCAGTTTTTAGAATTCTTACACTTTGGCCTCACTGTGTTAGTATTTTACATGCATAATCTCAGATAATTGTCATAATGTTTCTTGCAGGTAAGTGTTAATTATTCCCATTTAACAAATGGCTCATTTGTAAATGAGCCTCTGGAAATCCAGTTGGTGACAAAATTATATTGATTGGTGTTTGTTTGTTTTCAGTTCTTTTTTCTTTAAAATTCTCTCTTCCCAGTGTGGCTGCTTTCATTCACATTGTAGTTATAATTGACTTGGGCCATTTTAATAGTCTCCTAATTGTTCTTATTTGTCTGACTTTGCTTTCCCAACCATCTCCTCATTCTCCTCATCTCCTCATTGCTTTCCCTTTCTCCTCATTCTATTCTGTATGTTCCCTAGAGTAATTTTTCTACAATCAAATCTTATCATTTAACTTTACATGCTCACCTTTCCAAGGATTCCTCATGGCCTACAGCATAAAGTTCAAACTCTAACCTGATGTACTTCTCTATCTGCCTGCTCCCTCACCCCTTGACCTAGTCTCCCTTGTAGCCTTCCTGGCTCATATCCCATGCTAATTTCCGTGTCAGTCCGTGCTTCAGTCCTAACAACCTATTTGGTATTTTCTGATCATAAGATGCTATTTTGGACTTGACTTTTCTCCTGACTCTATCTCTACTTAAAATCACTTTTTCCGTGTTTTTGCTCCTCTCTTCTACCATCCTTCAAGGCTCATTATAAGCCTTTAATGAATGGAGGCTTTCTGACCACCTCCATCCCTAATGGAGTTGATCTACTGACTCCTTTGTGCTCTTTCTGTACCTTATGAATACTGTTGATCAGAGCTGCTCATAGATTTGATTGCTCTCCTTGTATCTGTGGTGTTTCTGTAGGCTCCTTTTATCTATGCGTTAGCCTGTAGGCTCCTTTGTTTATTTGCTGGTTTATTCACCTCATGTTATAGGTAATCTGTCATTTGTCAGATTGTACTTGGTAGTGAGGACATTAAGATGCTGAAAATACAGTCCCCGTCTTCAAGGAGTGTGTAATCTGAGGAACTGAACAATTGGTGATAAGCGCTATCATGGAGAGACAGAGCATCAACATAGGAACCAAATGTTGAGACAAATTAAGGATGTTAGAAAAGGCCTCTTGAAGGGTAGAAACATTTGATGTTTTGTTCAGCACAACATCTCCTGCACCAGCTCAGTCAATTAAGAAACAACAACAACAAAAAAGAATGAGTGGATGGAGTGTATGGCATGCCAGGGAATTCTGAAAGTAAATATAACTGGAAAATAGTTTGAGTAACTTGTTTGATAATCATTCTTACTAATTAAAAAATGAAGCATGGTTTGTAGAGTTCATTTGTTCTTTTCTCTGAAAATGAGGTTGATTTCATGGAAATGAGATTATCTTTGGAAGTTATAAACCAAAAGTTGTTTACCCCTTAGGGCCCACCCTCTCTACCACTACTGCCGAATGACTTAATAACTGAGAGTGATCTCTAGGGTACTGATACGTATGTTACCATATAAAAAATATTACAAGTTCATTGCATCATGACTCTTTCTATCCTGTTTTGGAGGAAGGGCAATATGATAAAGGGATAATGTTGAGTAAATTGTTCAAAAGTCTTTTTTCTTGCTTGAATATATCAAGTTTTTGCCTGAAAACTCCCTTTGTTATGTTTAACATTGACAATTAAAAATAAATATTCAGGGGTGCCTGGGTGGTGCGGTCAGTTGAGCATTCCACTCTTGATTTTGGCTCAGGTCATGATCCCTGGGTCATGGGATTGAACCCCATGTCAGGCTCAGTGCTGAGCATGGAGCCTGTTTGGGATTCTCTCTTTCTCTCCCTCTGCCCCTCTACCCCACTTGCTTTCTCTCTACCTCTAAAATAATTTAAAAAAAAATTTGATTTGGGAAGATTTTACAGGTGCCTTTATTCTTTGGTTTACATTTACCTTATTTTCTAGGCTATATTTACCTTCTAACTTGGAGTGACAGAGACCACTTTGACAATCATAGCTGTCTAATATGGGATATAAGATAACATATAGGGGCACCTGGGTGGCACAGTTGGTTAAGCATCTGACTCTTGATTTCGGCTTAGGTCATGATCTCACGGTTCATGGGATTGAGCCCTGTGTTAGGCTCTGTGCTGACAGTGCAGAGCTACTTGGGATTCTCTCTCTCTTTCTCTGGCCCTCCCCCACTCATGCATGTGCATGCATGCTCTCTCTTTCTTTCTCTCTAAAAATAAATAAATAAACATTAAAAAAATAATATGTATAAAAACAATTAGTTCTCTTAAACACAAGACTCTTAAAATAAGAAAAACTGCTGTACTGACATTTTTCTGAAGTCTTAAGGATAATTATTCTTTTAAGTCAAACTCTTTTTCTTATAAGAATTTTCCCTTTTACATTGGACAGAGGATGCTGAATAACACGAGAAATATTGAATTATATGAATTCTGAGGACGCAAAACTCTGAAAGAAAATTCTTTTAAAAGTAAGCAAATAAATGGCATTTCTTTGGTAAAATAATGTTCTAGCACTTGCGCTGGACTTAAAAAGTAGAATACACACACACACACACACACACAGATTCTTTTAAGTTACAAAATTAGATCTACGTAAAGAATTTAGGAGATAGAGAATAGTCCAAAGAAGAAAAAATTTGAAAGACTCAAAATTTTAACACATAGTGATAACCACTCTTTATATATGGGAAATCTTTTTCTTTTAGTCGTTCTTGCATGTGAATACATGCACATGCATAGGACTTTTTTTTTTTTAAAGCAAATTGTGAGATACTTCTGTTTACAATAAAGCTGAAAAGAGTATTGCTTCCTCCTTAACAATGAACAAAACAAACAAAACAATTAAACTACACAATGAAAACTTTTTTTGGAACCCATCAGACAGCTGAAGTTACAGGGTGACCAACTGCCCTGAAATCTAAGATGAGGCTAACCCCTCTAAGGAGAGTAGCATGATGCACAGATTCCCGTACCTGTGGCAGATCAAGAAAGAAAGTTGTAGATACTATACAAGTGAGAAGGAGGAAATCAATCAAAGCCTTAGGATTGCTAAAACCTTAGTTGGAACTGGCATGTCAGTAAGGAACCTCTAGTTGTGAGTCCGAGATCCAGAACATTCCCTCATATGTTCTTTTCCATGGACCTCTACTGGGTGCCCTTGAGAAAGATTGGGGGTTGAAGAAGAGAGCAGAAAGAACCCTCCTTGATATTGCAGGTGTGTAGAAAGGGGATCAGCCACTGCTGTGAGAAAGGCATGAAGCCCCACCCCCATGGTTTGGACCCTTCACTTACACAGATCAAGAACTGCATCACTGGAGTAAGGACAGCAAACTCTGTCTCTCTGCAGGGTACAGGAAAAGACCCATTCTTTGTACAGGAAGCACTGAAGGAAAAACATCCTTTTACCCCTGGAACAAAGGCAGAAAACAGTCCTGTGCCTAGGATCATACCGATACTATTAAAGGTCTTCTAACATTGGGGGAGGGCAGAAAACTGTGGTAGACCCACTGGAGATATAAAGCAGAGTTGGCTGCCACTAAAAGGATGGCAGGGATGTTGAGCAAGCTCTGCTTCTGAGAACTGGGCACACAGGGCCTACCCAAGACTGAAGCTGGCCAGGACAACAGAGAAAGTCCATCGGTCTCCATTAATAGTTTCGCAGCAACTAAATAACAAGTGGCTGCAATCTAGCACTGATTGATGGGCAAGAATGTAGAGGAAGATCCATTCTATATCATAGGCATACAGGTATAACTGAGAGCTGTGGGTGATACAGAAACTTTATGAAAAACCCTCTGGGGTTCCAGCACCCACACCAGTCCCATGCAATTATTAGGAGAATTTGAAATCTGTGACGCACTGAAGATAACCATGTGAACAACAAAACCCAAACCCAGCTCAACTCCTGCTTATGCAAATGGCCCAACAGGAGGAGAACGTGGTCATTTCCAAGTATAAATACTGTTACCTCAGATTCTAATGTCTTACATATGAAATCCAATCTTCAATAAAAAATGTGAGACATGCAAACAAGCAATTAAAAACAACTCTATTGTCAAGGGACAATGAAGTCAACAAACCAGACTCTGATGACCCAGATGACAGAACTTTTAAAGTTAGAGACTTTAAAATACCACATACATGACTAGATAGGGACTTTTGGTAGAGAAACAGACATTTTTAGAAAGAGTCAAATGAAAATGCTTGAAATAAGAAACTGTTTTTAAGAGATGAAGACTTCCTTTGAGAGGCTCATCAGTAGACTTGCCACAGCTGAAGTAAGAAGTCAGGGAACTTGAAGATAGGTCAATGAAAGTTTCCCAGACTGACACACAAAGAGAAAAAGAGGTGAAAGAAATAAAGTGCCCAAGATCTGTGGGGCAGTTACAAACAGTATGATTGAGGGGCCAAGAAGAAGATAAAGAGAACAGGGGGACAATATTTTAAGAGATAATAGCTAAGAGTATTCCAAAAATAATAAAAGACATCAAACCAGAGACTCCAGATTTTGAGAACCTCATTAAGATAAACAGCAAAGCAATAGCAACAAAGCAAGCAAAGAAAAATACTTAAACACATCATTTTCAAATAAGCGAACATAAAAATTAACATAATGCCTTAAAGACATTTAGAAAAAAAAAAAAGATGCTATATGTAGGTGTAATGAAGAGCATTATGGGAGACTTGTCCAAAACTATGCAAGCCAGAGACAGTGGAGCCACATGCTTGAAGTAATCAGACAAGCAAATCAAGCAAGACTTCTATAGACAACAGAATACCTTTCAGAAATAAAGTGAATTTTTTTTAGCCAAACAAAAGCTGAGATAATTAATTGCCAACAGACGTGTGTAGTCTTTCTGCAGACATAAAATAAAAGGAAATTCTTTACATAGAAGGAGTATACAGGGTAGAAACTTATACACATGAAGAGATAAATGATGAAATAAAGGGCTTTGGGAATGGTTAAAACTAATTTTTTTTCCTTTGTTTTTAATAGCTCGTTTTTTTTTTTTTTTAGGTTGTACAACATGATTTTTTTAAGGCAAAGAAGTGTGGTGATTTAATATACACATACATTAAGAAACAATACAATTACTTTTAATTAACATATTTACCACTTTACGTAGTTACCATTTTTTGTGTGTTTGCTTTGTTACTCCTTCTCTCCCCCATCTGTCTCTCTCTTTCTCCCTCCTTCCCTCCCTAGTTGTTTCTCTCTATATATGTATCTGTGTGTGTGTGTGTGTGTGTGTGTGTGTGTATAATATTATAAGTCCTATGGTTTATATTAATTTTGATTACTTGGTTAACATATTGTCTGTTCTCCCTCTATAATTATCATTATCATTTTCTTTTTATAATAAGTTATGTTTGTATTTTTGTTGAAATACTTTGAGACTATGTATTCTGTTAGTTGTCAGATGTTCTTCACCTTTCTCCCTCTTACAGTCTCCATTCTTGCCTGGAGGCGAGCCTGGGTGGCTCAGTCAGCTGGGCATCTGACTTCAGCTTAGGTCACGATCTCACTGCTCCTGAGTGCAAGCCCCGCATCTGGCTCTGTGCTGACAGCTCAGAGTCTGGAGCCTGCTTCCAATTCTGTGTCTCCCTCTCTCTCTGCCCCTCTGCTACTCCCACTCTGTCTCTTTCTCTCAAAAATCAATGCTAAAAAATTTTTGTTTTAATAAAAAAAATGATTCCTGTCTGAATCAGTTTTTACTCTGATAATTACTGGTTTATGATTTTTAATTAATTTTTATTTTTTAATTCCTTGTATAAATATTACTTGGCATTCTATTTTAAGGGGTTCTTCCTTGCTATCTATCTTCTGTCTGTCTGTCTGTCTACCTGTTTATCTATCATCTATCATCAGCTAAAACACACGGATTCTTAATTCAATTGGTTCATTCCTTTACTATCTTCGTTCCTTTTGATGCCAGACTGTCCCAGATGTAGGGAGTGTTAACCTTTCAGACTAGCTCCTATGCCTTGTTGGTGCATTCCTGTCACATTTTGGGACATTTCCTTACTTAACCATGGTATCATTGATTTCTCCAAGGGGCCCACTTCCCTTTAGTGTTGAGTGGTATCTTGAAAATAAGATCTGGGCATGTGTCTTTATTTTAAAATGTGTCATTTTGAGTCAACAAATAGGTGCTTCTTGGCTCTTTATACAATCTGTGTAATTGGAGCGTACCTTAATGAATTTAGTGATGTGGTTGAATTTAAGCCTGCATGCTGGCTATTGTTTTTCTGTTTGTCTCATTCATTTTTTGCTCATCTTTTCATGTTTTCCTTCCTTCTTCTTGACCGAATTTTTTTAGTATTGTGATTTATTTTCCTATTGGCTTTACTTCAGTATAGCTTTTGTCCCCCCAATTGTTTGTTTGTGTGGTTGCTGTGGGGACTACAGTGTACATTGTTAATTTATCACAGTTTACCCTGAATAATATATCATTTTGTATGTAATTTAAGAATCTTACCACAGCGTAAAATAGTTTATCTTCTCTTTTTTTTTTTTTTGATGTTGTTGCCACATATTTCACTTATATACCTGTTTTAACCCTAAAATAGTTTATTGTGTGTTTGAACATTTAATAATATTTTACAGTTCAAGAAAAAAAATTGTATTATTTTTACCCACTACATAGTTACCATTTTCAGGCCTTCTCATTCTTTTCTACATATCGAGATTACCCTTTGGCATCATCTTCCTTCAGCATGAAAATTTTTCTTTCAGCATTTCCTTAGGGTAAAACTGCTGGTGTGGCATTTTCTTGGCTTTTAAAAATATTTCTAATACTTTAAAATAATTTTAAAATTATTCTAAAAGTATTTTTATCACCTGTGTTTTCAAAATATATTTTCTAAGACATGGACTTCTAGGTTGATAGTCTAAAGATGTCATACCACTGTCTGCCTCCATTGTTTTCTGAAGAGAAATAAGCCATTATTATTCTTGTTCCTCTGAACGTATTGTCTTCTTTCCATGGTTGTTTTTAAGATTTTCTTTTTATCTTTGGACTTTACAATTTGATCTAATATTCTTTTTTTTTAAACCTTATTCATTATTATTTCTGAGAGAGAGAGAGACAGAGTTTAAGCAGGGGAGGGACAGAGAGAGAGGGAGACACAGAATCTGAAGCAGACTTTAAGCTCTGAGCTGTCAGCACAGAGCCCGATGCGGGGGCCGAACTCACCAACTGTGAGAGCATGACCTGAGCCAAAGTTGGACGCTTAACTGACTCAATCACCCAGGCACCCCCTGACTCTGATGTTGTTAAATGACTCTGATGTTGTTAAATGTGTGTGTTAATTTTGTGTGGGAGGTACTAAAACTCTTGGATATGTGGGTTGAAATATTTTGTCATGTTTGGAGATGATTTTGCCAGTATGTCTTTAAATATGCCTCCTTTCTCATTCTTTTTCTTCTTCTGCAACTCCTGGCTACTTGATAGATCATTCAGATTTCTTGAGTGAACTGAATGTGAGTCTCAGTTTTAATTAGTTTCAAATTACTTCTGATTTCAAATGATACTGCAGAATCTCTTTGTCCAGAAGACCAACTCTAAAATTCCAGAGCTTTTATCCAGGAGCTTATCTCTGATCTTAACAGGATTTGAGCTGGGCTGGTTTCATCATTAGTTAGTTTCTTCTCCTTTTTGGATTGAGTTTCTTTAGCCTTGGAAACAAAACCCCTTGCAGAATTTGCAAGATCTGTCTCTGTTTTCTAGCATTGTCTTCACTGTTTCTTTCTTTCTTTCTTTCTTTTTTTATAACTGCTTATTTATTTTTGGGGGGAGGGGGTGGAGATTGAGTGCAGGAGGGGCGGAGACAGAGAAGGAGAGAGAGAATCCCAAGCAGGATGCATGCTCAGTGTGAAGCCGATAGGGGCCTGGATCTCACAATTATGAGATAATGACCTGAGCCCAAATCAAGAGTGGGATGCTTAACTGACTAAGCTGCCCAGTTGCCCTGCCCTCACCTTTTTGTGTGTGTGTGTGTTTGTGTGTTTTCATTTATTTTGAGACAGAGACAGAGAGACAGAGAGAGAGCACACATGTGCACAAGCAGGGGAGGGGCAGAGAGAAGTAGGGGAGAGAGAGAATCCCAAGCAGTCCCCTCACCATCAGTGCGGAGCCTTACATGGGGACCAAACCCATGAACTGTGAGACCATTACCTGAGCTGAAATCAAGAGTCAGAAGCGCAACTGACCAAGCCACTCAGGCACCCCCCTCACCATTTCTTATGGAGCAGAATTCTTTAATTTTTTTTTTTTAATGTTTATTTATTTTTGAGACAGAGAGAGACAGAGCATGAACGGGGGAGGGTCACAGAGAGAGGGAGACACAGAATCTGAAACAGGCTCCAGGCTCTGAGCTGTCGGCACAGAGCCCGACGCGGGGCTTGAACTCACGGACCGCGAGATCGTGACCTGAGCCGAAGTCGGACGCTTAACCGACCAAGCCACCCAGGCGCCCCTGGAGCAGAATTCTTGTAGGGGAGAATTATTGCATCAGTTCATTTGTTTTTGTTTCGGGGCTCTCCAGGATTCCAAACTGTCATAGCAGCCCATATTGTTAATGGTTTGGCTAATTTCTCTTCATCTCACCAAAGCCTTTCAGCCTCTGACTGTTTCAGTCTTGTATCCATCTGTACCCAGAGTAGGAAATGGCCTCAGGTATGAAAGTGACTGCTACCCTTTGGTCACCTTTCAAAGGCTTGTCATGGTGCGCAGTCCAGGTATACATTTATGTATGTGTGCTAATTATACTTTGTGGACATTGAAGGAAAATATAGCTTTTAGATTAGACCTGACTTTTTTGTTGTGATGAAGATAGTGGTGGTCTTTATTAATCTTCTATATCACATCCAAATGTGGAACTTCTGCTAGATGTTTTTTTTTTTTTTTGTAATGTTTATTTATCAGAGAGAAAGAGAGAGAGAGAGAGAGAGAGAGAGAGAGAGAGAGAGAACACAAGTGGGGGAGGGGCAGAGAGAGAGGAAGATACAGAATCTGAAGCATGCTTCAGGCTCTAACCTGTCAGTGCGGAGTCCAACGCAAGGCTTGAACTCACTAACTATGAGATCATGACCTGAGCAGAAGTCAGGTGCTGATCTGACTGAGCCACCCAGACGCCCCAGTCTTCTTAAACCATAATAGAGATATGTAATAAGTACAGGATATCATGAGAGTGATTAATATCAGGGGCACCAGATTCTTTAGATACCTGTGTTAATTTTTATAGCAATGTATACTTATTTGTAGCTCATATTACAATTGACCTGGTATAATTATTAGTTTAATATATGAAAGCAGGAACCATGACTATTTTGTTCATTCACCATTTTGATCTCATTATTCTACCCACATAATGCCCAGCACCTCATATATTTGTGGAGTGAAGTATTTCAGTTCAGTAATAATTTTGGAAAGGTTAGCAGTGGGCCAGAGGGTATTGGTCAATTAAATGTATCCTTACATGGACGTTGTGAAAATATTTTGATGTATCATTCCTTCCCGATTATGTCCTTGAATTCTGTGGTCATATTTAGTTTTGATATTTTTCTGTTTTCCACATAGCCTGATAATATACCTTGCCTATATATTTAAAATTGTAAGATTTTTAATCTGACTATACTAAGCCTCTGATTTTCTTCTCTAGAAAGAGAAATGGATGAGATTAAATTTGTGACCATCATCCATAAGCAATAAATTTACAAAGAACTCACAAATCTCTATTTACAGTTATTTCTTGATGTTTATAAACTAGACTTTCTATAACATTAACCTTATCATTGAAGAAATATTTGTCTTAAAAGTATATCTTTTATAGAAAGCCATCTTGGGTTATACTTTCAGGGGCTCATGGAGGATGTATAGGTCTAGAATTTAGTTTATTGGTTACAGGGCTGTTTTTCTTTTTCAAACTTTGCATATAAATATAGATAGCTATTGAATCATTTTCTTTATGTTTAGTTTCCTTTACTGTATAGAAAATACCATTATTGGGGTGCCTGGTGGCTCAATTGTTAGAGCATGCAACTCTTGATTTCGGGGTTGTGAGTTTACCTGAAAAAAAAAAAAACCATTACACAATAAGGGTTTAATAATGTTCACTGGATTAAAAATGAGGGAATAAATTCAAAAAAGGAAAATGTCTTTATTCATCATTTTTGGGATAGTAAGGATTACAAGACATTTATGCATTATTAAACTACCAGCCTAAAACACTTATTTTGGAATCAGAGCTAAACAGACATTCTATGAAAGAAGACAATACAGAAGTAACTTTTCTTAGGGGTCGTCATCAGCAGTTAGCTGTACACAATTAGCGGTAGGAAGCCGACGGAGAGACCAGGTTGGAAAATTATTAATATTAACAATCTGTGAAGGATCTTGGAAGTATGGGAGAAATAATGATTTCAGGATGAGGAATCATGCTGGGTAACTGTTTATGTGGTCTGAGAGACAGTGTATCATAGTGTTTAAATGCTATGGGCTTTAGCGCTGGATGGCCTTGTTCAAAGCCTTTTTTTTGCTGTTTACTTACTGTATGACCTTGAAGAAGTTACTTAACTTCTCTGCGCCCTCATTTCCTCATCTGTAAAGTAGAAATAATAATAAAAGTACTTTGTATCATTGGTGTGAAGTTTAAGTGAATTTTATTTATTTTATAGGTTTATTTATTTATTTTTGAGAGAGAGAGAGAGGGAGAGAACATGAATGGGGGAGGGGCAGAGAGAGAGAATCTCAAGCAGACTCCATGCTGTCAACACAAAGCCCGACGAGGAGCTCAGTCTCATGAACTGTGAGATCATGACCCGAGCTGAAATCAAGGGTCGGATGCTTAACCGACTGCGCCACCCAGGACCATTAAATGAATTTTAGTATATTAAAGTACTTAGAATAATTTCTGGCACAAAATAAATGTTATTTGCTGCTGCCATTATCATTAACATCATCAGAAATACCACTGGTGGTGCCTTGTTTGTTTCAAGAGTAATCCTGCTCCCTGGTATGACTCACTCTTGATAATTCTTTTTCAGCTCAACCGAAGTCGATGACATGATTCGTAAATCTACAAACCTGTTGCTAACCAGGACTCTGAGCAACTCTCTGCAGAATGTCATTAAAAGGAAGAATATTGGACTTACTGAGGTAAAGCTGCTCTTAATGGAGACAGCCAAGGCAATATGTGAACAGATGCCCTAAGCTCTGGGGCCTGTTTGTAAGTTAATTATAACTTTCTATACGGTCCGTCATGTTCTTACTGATGGATTCCTAATGGTGAAAGTGCAAAACAAATCATTTGTTTTTTTCTTTTGTCCTCTTGGAGACATTTATTACATTTTGAAAAGTCACTTTCTTTCTCTCTCTCTCTCTCTCTCTCTCATTATTTTCAGTACCTAACCGGTTTTCCTTTCTGAGGTTGTTGGGATACATTTGTATTATTTGCCATCAATTATACAAAAACAAAATTGTTGGTTGGAGAATATAGTCAACATCAGGTTCCTATCCAAACGAATGACAGTTCAAATACAACATACAATATGAAACCACATGTGTGTGCGTAAATCATGGATGCCAAGGATATTGGCACTTGTAGTCCTTGGTTTGTGTTAGACTCAGCTTTTGGTTTTGAGATACCTCTTGTATGTGAATGGTGAATTACTCTTTATCAGCATGTGAGTCTGGGGATCTGGGATTGAGGAAATGTGGGAGAAAGGCGATCGTCACATTTCTGTGGAAGCTTACAGAATCTCACAAAGCAAGAAGGGATATTACACACGTGTTGCGAACAGTATCTTGGCAAACTGAAGATTTGGCACGTTGGCGTGGAGTCCTAAAATTTAGAAAGATGTGAAGTTTCCTTTCTCTTGGAAACCCAGGATTGCATGGGAGAGTCGACCTGCCATTTTATGGAAATTATATTGCCAAAAGTGAGAACTTGGAGGAATTTTTTTTCACAGGGAAAGGGAAAGGCTGTTGGCCATATGTTTTACTTGTAGAGGTGGTGTAGTTTGGAAGTCCGTTGCTCTAGGAAAAATTGACGTTTTCAGATATACACTGTCAGAGATCATGGTGAAATTCAGCAAATGGTTAATGAATCTGACTCATAGGTAAAGACAGCTGGAAGCCAGGTGAACATCTCCTTCTGATTTTGGAGTGCTAGCTTCTTTCCCTGGGTGAAGATTTTAAACTATTATAATGTGGAACTTTGGCAGTGTTTGAGTTCCGTGTATAACAAACTTTTTTTATGATTGAAAGTTACATTTGACATTATTTAGGACAGTTCCCTCATTTTGCAGAGCTTCCTTTCTGTGGCTGGGTATAGAGATATTAGGTATTATCTTTATGTCTGAGAATAGGTTAAGTTCTTTTCATCGTCAGGAAGGCTGAGCAAAAGAAAAGTGGAATGAAGTGGAGTGAAAAGTAGGAAGTCCTCCTCCTTCTCTTACAGTGCACTGTTCTCCTTATGTGGATCCCAGGTAGGACAGGAAGTCTGTTATTTAGTTTTTGAACTATCTCTGTATTATAACTTTTGATACAGGTTTTCTTATGCCATTTAACAGTCTCTTAAAACATTTTAAACAGGTAGCTTAGAAGGAAGATGGTGTGATAGAAACAGCTTTGGCCTCAGAAGTCTCTTGAGTTTAGTTGTGACTGTGCATGCCATTGATTTACTGTGACATCTTAAGAGAAAGACTTAACTTCTCAGTTCTTCAGTTTTCCTGACACCATTGTCCTTTGCAAGGGCCCTGCACATGTCAGGTCAGGACAGGAGAAGCAGTAGAAGCTTATCAAAAGAACTATATTTTAGTTCTTGGCACCTTTTCAGTGGATGCTAAATATTATTCCTAAGTCATTGGATCTTTCTAGGTAATAATGTACTTTCAGTATCAATATCCTTGCATATGAATGAAGGAACATCTACACACATTTATTTATTTTGGCTTTTATGGTGGTTTGTACACATACAGACAAATACATACCCAGTGATTTTTATCGCCAATAGAATAATTATATTGCTCACCTTTGGAAAGACATTATATCCTCCTTTACAGGTAACTAGCGTGAGTTCACATCTGCACGCATCATCATACTAGGTAACATTTGTCGAACAGTTTGTATTCTTCATAGTCTATTCACAAATACCATCTCGTTTAGTACAATGACATTTGAAGCTGGCTACGCATGTGTTATTATTCCTATTTTATAGAAAGTGTAATTAAAGTTCAGCGAGATTGCCTGAGGTCATATAGTTAACAAAATGATAGAAACGAGACCTAAGTCTGGGTTGTTTTTTTCCCAAACTTAATTCACTTTTACTATAATGTACTGATTTCCATACTGATTTAATTATTTCATCATAACAAAGGGGCTTTTACAAGAAGTCCATAGTACTGTGGAAATTGTTTAGGTAGAGATGATTTTGTGTCAGCGAGCACATATCCATTCAAGCAGTACAAGTATTATAAAACCACAAAACTAACTGAACCCTATTTCAGGTTGTCAGACAGTTCCTTCAGGTCTTAAGAGTTCCTGTAAGCTAATGTCTGTCTGCCTGTCTTGTTCGAATTTATGTTACCGCATTTCTTCTTTTTTCTGTCTATATGCTCTATCCTTTTATCTTTTCCTCTCCGTACACTGGTTTTCTTGCTTTTGTCCTTGCTTCTTGGCTTCCCCACATTGACTCAGGTCGACATTACCTTTTAGTTCTCGCTTACTGTAACTTGAATGCTTCGCACTCTCAGACCTTACATGACTGTCCCTGTTCAGTCAGCAGGTCTAGCTGGTTTCCTCAGGTTGCTTCTTCCAGGTCTGTGGGAAGAAAGTCAGCAGAGCAGTGGTTAAGAGTGTGCGTCCTTAAGCAGACTGCCTGGGTTCCAATTCTGCCTAGGTTCTCTTCCCTTAATAAATGTGTTCTTGGGAGCGTGTAGTTCATAGGGTTGTTGTGGGGATTGAATAAACATAGGAAGCACTTAGAACAGTACCCAGTATGTAGTAAATACTCCATGTATGTTACCTGGTGTTGTTGAAAAAGAGGTCTGGTTAGGTAAACAGTGACTGTCAAGTTTAGTACGGGGTGAAGTTTTTTCAACCAAGAAAAGTTAGAAGATTACAACAAATGTCCTGTTAAGATAAATAGCTTGCTTGTTGACTTTATAATATTTATTGCATACCTACTGTGTTTAACAGGCACTGATCTAAGCTGTTTGGATAAATAAGTGAACAACAACAAGAATAACAACAACAGAGATCCTTGCCTACATTCTAGTGGCAGAAAACGTGATAAATAACAGCAAAATAAATAGTAAATCCTCTAGTATGATAGAAGGAAGTGAATTTGATGAAGACAAAGGAAGGAACCCATGTTAAGGAAATCAGGAGTCTGGTGGAGGTTCGAAGTTGGTCTTATTAAAAAGAGTAGCATCTTCTCAACATCGCACCTCATCAGGGAAATACAAATCAAAACCACACTCAGATATCACCTCACGCCAGTCAGAGTGGCCAAAATGAACAAATCAGGAGACTATAGATGCTGGCAAGGATGTGGAGAAACGGGAACCCTCTTGCACTGTTGGTGGGAATGCAAACTGGTGCAGCCGCTCTGGAAAGCAGTGTGGAGGTTCCTCAAAAAATTAAAAATAGACCTACCCTATGACCCAGCTAGGAATTTACCCAAGGGATACAGGAGTACTGATGCATAGGGGCACTTGTACCCCAATGTTTATGGCAGCACTCTCAACAATAGCCAAATTATGGAAAGAGCCTAAATGTCCATCCACTGATGAATGGATAAAGAAATTGTGGTTTATATACACAATGGAGTACTACGTGGCAATAAGAAAGAATGCAATATGGCCCTTTGTAGCAACGTGGATGGAACTGGAGAGTGTGATGCTAAGTGAAATAAGCCATACAGAGAAAGACAGATACCATATGTTTTCGCTCTTATGTGGATCCTGAGAAACTTGACAGAAACCCATGGGGGAGGGGAAGGAAAAAAAAAAGAGGTTAGAGTGGGAGAGAGCCAAAGCATAAGAGACTCTTAAAAACTGAGAACAAACTGAGGGTTGATGGGGGGGTGGGAGGGAGGGGAGGGTGGGTGATGGGCATTGAAGAGAGCATCTTTTGGGATGAGCAGTGGGTGTTGTATGGAAACCAATTTGACAATAAATTTCATATATTAAAAAAAAGAGTAGCATCTTGATGTTGAGTTATTGTTTTAAGGGCAAAGAGCATTTCTTGGCAGAGGTTAGAGCAAAGGTCTAAAGATATTTAAGTTCCTGGTTAGTTCAGGGAACAATAAGGAAGCTAGGAAGGCTAGAGTGGAGTGAGGGGAAGAAGAGAAGCAGGAGATCAGATTACAAAAGTGCTAGGGGGTTGTGGTAGGGCCACTGTAAAGTGTTTGGTTTTTATTTTGAGTGAAGAGGGAAGTCATCATTGCAGGAATTTGATTAGTGGTACAATGTGCCATATTTCAAAGGAATCACATTGTTGTATTGGGTATCCCCAATACTGCAGGGTGTAAACAGGGAGACTGGTTAGGAAGCTAGGACAGTAGTGCAGCGAGATTTGATGGCCACATGGGTGGTAGCCATGGAGGTAGTAACAGGTGACCAGATTTGGAGTTTAGAGTCAGCATGCTTTCCTGATGATTGGATCTGAAGGAAGAGAGAAAACAAGGAAGGAGTTGAAGATAACTCCATGATGTTTTGATTTGAGCAGATAGAAGGTTGTATGTACCATGCACTATGATGGCAAAAACTTTAGGTAGAGCTGGTGTTGGGGTAGAGGATATTGGGAATTTGGTTTTGGAGAAATTTAATATGTAGTGTTTATTACATATACAGTTTGTGATATTGAATAAGCGGTTGTATATATGAGTTTGGCATTTGAAAAAGAGGTTTGACCTGGAGATGAAAAATTGGGAGAATATAGATAATGTTTATAACCACTTGATTGGATAATATTACTAAAGGAATTTGTAAAGATGGAGAAGAGAAGATGAAGGACTGAACCCTTGGGCACTCCATTATTAAGGAGTCAGGAGAAAGAGAAAGTGACAGAGGAGATTGAGGAGTCACTAGAGAATTAGAGGGAAAACAAAACAAAACAAGAACAGTAACAGGAGTATGGTGTCTTGGAAGCCGAATGAAAAAAGTGTATCAAGAAGGAGGGAGTGGTCAGTTATGACAAATACTGATAATAGATCAGGGTAGATGAAAATTAAGAATTACTATGGGACTTAGCAACTTGGAGTATGTCAGTGACCTCAATAAGATAACTTTTTTTTTTTTTTTTTTTTTTTTTTTTTAATTTTTGGGACAGAGAGAGACAGAGCATGAACGGGGGAGGGGCAGAGAGAGAGGGAGACACAGAATCGGAAACAGGCTCCAGGCTCCGAGCCATCAGCCCAGAGCCTGACGCGGGGCTCGAACTCACGGACCGCGAGATTGTGACCTGGCTGAAGTCGGACGCTTAACTGACTGCGCCACCCAGGCGCCCCAAGATAACTTTTAATAGAATGATGATAGAAGGCTCCTGATGGAGCAGGTTGAAAAGAGAATGGGTCCTGTGCAGAAGAGTTTCAAATAATGTATATAGATATTACCCCTTCGAGAAGGTGAGACTTAGCTCCCACCCCTTGCATGTAGGTTGTACTTATGACTTCATGTAAAAAGTAGGGTATGGATGGAGGGAAAACGTTACTTTATAGTGAAGGAACCTGGCAGATACTACCTCAGTCAGGTGATCAAGGTTAAAATCATCATTGATAAGTCATATTGATAGCATGTACCTTTGATAGGATGTGATGAGAAGGCACCTGTGATCTTTCTTCCAAAACCCATGACCCCAGTCTAACTGTGAAAAAAAGATTGAACAAACCCAAACTGAAGGACATTCTACAAAATACCTGACAAGTACGTCTCAAAACTTGTAGGGTCATCAAAAACAAGTCTTAAGAAACTGTCACAGACCAGAAGAAGCTAAGGAGATATGACAGCTAAATGTAATGTGGTATCTTAGACGAGATCCTGAAAAAGATAAAACATTAGGGAGAAACTAGTGAAATCTGAATAAAGCGTGTTGCTCAGTTAACAGTAATATACCAATGTTGGTTGCTTAGTTGTGGCATATATACCATAGTAATGGAAGATGTTAGCAATAGGAAGAACTGGGTGTGGCACACTTGGGAACTTTTTGAAGCTATTTTGTAAATATAAAACCATTTTAAAATAAGGTGTTGACTTGAATTACACAAGTTAATGTATGAGAAGAGTGAGAATGACAAGAGTGATTTTGGAGACAGCAAGGAAAAGACAACTCTTTCAGGGAATTTTATTAGAAAGGTAAGCCAATGAGGTGGTAATTGGCAGGGGAAGTGAATTAAGCAAAAGGTTTTTTTTTTTAATGTTTATTTATTTTTGAGACAGAAAGAGAGAGCACGAGTGGGCGAAGGGCAGAGAGAGAGGGAGACACAGAATCGAAAGCAGGCTCCAGGCTCCAAGCTCTCAGCACAGACCCCGATGCAGGGCTTGAACCCACAAACTGTGAGATCATGACCTAAGCTGGAGTCGGACGCTTAACTGACTGAGCCACCCAGGCGCCCCTTGTTTCGTTTTTTAACAGGAGATGTAATAGCCTGTTATTTCTGATGAGAATGTTGCAATGGAAAGCAGAAAGTTGAGGATGTAGGAGAAAGGGGGAATCTTTGGAGTAATGCCCTCAAGTAGGAGAGAGGATGTAGACTGCAATGCACAAACAGAGGGATTGGCTTTACATGGTGTAAAGTTCATCTCTGGTAACAGATGAGACTCAGTGTATGTGGACGCAGATGGTGGTGGCTGGGCATATTTTGTGGTGGAATACTCCAAATGCTCTGTTTTCTCAGTGAAAGATAGATCTTCAGCTGAAAGTAGAGATCCAGAGCAAATGTTGGGGTTGAAGCAGAGAGAAAGTACATCTGGGGGTATGGAAAAGAGATTGGTTGGTGCTGGATAATGTGGTTATTTTGTAGCATTAAGTGCCCACTCTGGCCAATGGATAGGAATTAAAGTGAGACTAGTCAGAATGGTTGTAGATTTTCTTAAGCCATATTTAACGGGAGATATGTTAAGTAAGTCCATATCAATAATAGCTTTCACGAATTTTGTATATATTACATTCAGTACTTTATCATTTATATAATATTTATATGTGATAATTTGTAATATATTGATTATTTCTTTGGTATGACATTGATGCTATTATCTCAGTTTTAAGATGATGAGAGATCTTAACTTTGCCTAAGGCCACACAACCAGTAAGTAGTTTGGAAACAAGATTTAAGACAAGTTTTGAAATACAAAATTTTCTTTTAAAAATAAGATTTGAAATAACGTTTAAAATAAGATTTCCTTTGTTCTGAACCTTTACTCTTGCACTACATTAATTTAAAAACATCAGTACCATGGAGAGGAAGGAAATAAACCACCAGTTAATATTAATCTCAGAATATCAGAGAATTAGTTACGTTTGAAAGAAAATTTTGAGATGAATCAAAACACATCTTACTTCTTCATGAAGAATGAGTTGATAGAAAGGTTTAATGTATAAATTGGATTAAATTGTATTTATTATAGATAATAGAAATAATATAACTTCACTTTATCTAAGTCTCCACTCAGATGTCATTTCCTTAAGGAGCCCTTCCTCGACCACCTATCTGAGCCCTACCATCAGTGTGCTTATTACTACTTGATATTATGCTGTATGTTTATATGAGTTTGTGGTTACTCTAATCTCCACAAGGCCAGGGGCCTTGTCTGTCATGTGTGTAATTATGTACAGCTGTATTCTCATTCCTTGGCACAGAGGAGTTCTTAAATGATGAAGAGAAGAAAGAAAAAAGAAAGATAGGTAGGTGGGTTCCTATGGTTAAGTTAAAGAAATTAAGATTTCCTATTGGTGATACCACATTGAATATTTATATATATATTTATTTATATTATATTTATATTTATATAATATATTTATATATATTTATATAAATATATTATATAAATATATTTATATATTATATATATTATTATATATTATATACATATTATATATATTATATATATTATTATATTATATAATATATAATATATATTATATATAATATAATTATATGTATATAATATATAATATGTATTATATATTATATATATAAATATATATACTTATATATATATTATATATATATTTATAATAGTGCCCCAGGAGACCCAAATAAATGACCAATGCTTTGCATTCCACCTTTTATTTATTTATTTGTTTACTTTTTTAACATTTATTTATTATTGAGAGACAGAGAGAGACAGAGCATGAGCATGGGAGGGGCAGAGAGGTGGAGACACAGAACTGGAAGCAGGATCCAAGCTCTGAGCTGTCAGCAGAGAGCCCGACATGTGGCTCGAACTCCCAAACCGCGAGATTATGACCTGAGCCGAAGTCCGACGCTTAACCGACTGAGCCACCCAGGCGCCCTCCACCTTTCTTTTTAATATCGTTTAAATTGATGACCATGTGGCTCTATCCTGTTGTATATCTCCCACATATCACTGTTTGCCATCTCCTGTTGTTAACAGCACTGATATCGCTAATATCACTTATTTTGTAAGTAAGTCTTGTCAAATATAAGCTTTGTACTAGATTTTGAATTTGGAACCACTAGCTCCAAGTACTTCAGTATTTTAGGTATTTGCTTTGGAGATGGTAAAAAATTGGTAGTCGAACCAGCTTTTTTTATCTTTGCTGGGTGAAATGGAGAAAAAAATCCTTGAAATCTTAGGTCGAGTTTATGTTTGCGAATGAGAACCAAGGCCGCTATTTAGTTCTTCATCTTCTTGCCAATCCAACAGTTGAGAAGCACTGGCAGTGTGGAGGGTGGGGTGACTTCTCATTTTCTTGCTTTGGGTCAGTCCTTGTGGAGCTTCAGTGTCCTGAATTCTCTGCTTTGGGAAACAGAGGATGTGAGAAGGTAACAGGTGACTTCCACAGTCTGCTCTGTGCTTTCCTCATCATTGTCTCTGCTACGGGAATGAGAGACAGAAATATTTTCTGCTTCTTAATGGTTTTTAACCTAAGTGACTCATGTCATTCATGTGTAAGAGGTGGTTGTTTGCTTTATAGTGTTTTCTTTCTTTTTTTCCCAGGCAATCCTCAGAGAACTCTGCTTTATATAAGCTATAACCAATACTTCATCTATTGCTAATACCATGTCCTTGAAACAATATTAAGGACAGTTTGGATTGCTACAGTGATATATTTATGGAAGAGAGTGGGAAGTGGGGGTTAAAAATATCAAAGGAGCTCAAACTCTGATGGAAGTTTATATCTGAAATTGCTTCATTTCATCCTTAAGTTCAGAATTACCCCTAAAGTATCTGGCTTCACATTTGTAAATGCCCTTGTAAAGATTTTGGTTAGCTGTCATTCAGAAGTAGAGATCATTTAGGCCTCATGAACAGACAATATTCCTTTTGAAAATGACATGGTATCTAATGTAATCGTAGAGTGTTTTAATAGTCTATTCTGTGCTAGGCAATGAAACATTTCAAAAGTGACTGACAGCCAGTTGATGTAATTCATGGTGATCTTTTGTGTTGACAGATCTTTAAAAAGTCAAGGGAAATTACTACTGTACCCAGTGAAGCCGCCTCCTTTTTTTTTTTTTTAACTGCCAATATCCTGCAAAACAGGACAATTTTCTCTTTGACTGCCACTATTTTTTATTTCGATAACATGACATGATTCCTCCTTGTTATTAGGATTTCTTTTGATAGATGGAATATGTTCCCTCTAGGTAATGCTGACTTTAAAATAGAAATTCTTCAGTTCTCCAAATTAGCTCTCTTACTTTCTAACTTATACACCAAGACAACCTTGCCGGTAGCCACCCTCCCACTCAGGAAGAAGAGTGATTTAATTTAGACAATTAAAAATTTTTAAACGATTTTAGCCTTTCTTTGAGGGAGAAACGTGTTGAAAGGAAGAGGGTGATGAACTGCTTATTTTGGTAGGTTTTCTTTCCTAGAGCACTCTACGCTTAAAAGTCTAATGTTTTTGGTAATTTTGTAGGAGATCATATCTGTGTCCAAGGCTCAGAGTCTCCAAATTCAAACTGTAGAATGAAGGGAAGGGTGATGAATATGAACTTGTCTGATAGGCTGTGGGGAATAATACAGAGATTGAGTCCCAATGTTGCCCTAGCATTTCATTTGTTTGGAATTGCATCTCTGGGTCTCTGCCCTTTGTGTTCATGTTTCAAAAGTAGATATTTCCCTCCCATGTTCCAGCTGATCCTTGGGGAATAGATCCTTGAGTACCTTTTTCCTTAGTCCAATCCATTACGAAAGCATTGTCATTATGATTTGACATGGATTCTTTGAGAATGAACTGTGCTTTAGCCCTGTGCTGGTTGCTGTTGGGGAGATAAGAGTGTACTTTCTGATTATAATCCTATTAATATTTTTGTGTCATATTCCACAGTATAATACAATGGCTTCTACTGAGGTGTCATTCAACTTTTAAACATTGTTTTGAAGTACCATTTGATTGTAAAATGTATGTTACCCCCCCCACCTTCATCTTCAGTTCTGATTTCCCTTTGTGTCATCTGCCCACTCTGCCCTGGCTCACTCTCTCACCGGACTAAAAGGTACACCTAAGTCCATCTGTAACCTTATACACCCAAACTTCCCCTACCGTCCACAGCCCTGCCGCCACACACAGCCTTTTTGTTAAACAAAAAGTTAAACATGTGGAAAGAGAGACAAAAAAAGATTCTATTCCGTTTTCTTTTCAAATTTCTTTTAGACTGCGAAATGTCAATACTTTTCATAGTTAGAATAAGTAATAGGTACCTCTCCTTGTTTCAGTTTAAACTTATTTTTTACAAGAGTGGAATCAAAGCATTTCGAGGTCTAGTTGGTGACAGACCCAGAAACTATTATTTTAGCCTAATGTATGGTAAATGTGCACCTCCCCCCGCCCAGGACTGCCATCTTATGCTTATGCTAAAAGGCAACATCAGAAGTCATTTCGATGAGTCCATAATTTGAAGGTAGAGGACTTGGATTTGAGTCCTAATTCCATTTAGGTTATGTGAGCTGGAGAAAATCATTTCATTCTGTTTCTGTTTAGTAAAATAGAAGCAATAATTATGCCCACTTAACTTACTTTTCCGGGTCGCTGGGAATACAGTATAAGAAAATGAATTGTGAAGTAACTTTACAAACTTTAATTCTATACAGACAGTAAGAGTCATTCTTTCTCATCCTCCTCTCAAAGTTATTTATAAATGACTTTTTATCTTACCAATACTGTCGTTCTTAAGGATCTCTCCTGTTAGAAAAGGAAAATAGTATTAACAAAAGGATACTTAATCCTCAAAGTAACTATGTGAGTTAGAAATTATTTTTGGCAGTTTACAGATAAAAAAGCAGCCATTAGAGAAGTTAAAAAACTTTCTCCAGATTATTAATTTGAAAGAAGTTAATCCACTTATTTCTCTGACTGTAACGTCCATGTTATTTCTTCTAGAAACTAATGTAGTTTGTTAATAATACTGCAGTCTATTCCAACATCTCTGTGTTCATTATGATTCATTTTGAAACTTCTTGCCATTTCAGTTATTCTTGTTCTTTCAGTGGGAGTTCATTTATTTAATTCATTTACCAGTCATTTATTGCCAGACACTGTGCTAAACACTAGCAGTTTTTGTTCTTAGTCTAATCTCTTAAACAGAAGATATACATTTAAAATAGAATGACAAGTGCTTTTATAGTAGGGGAAATACAAGCTGCTTTGGGAAGTCAAGGAAGGCTTCATAGAGGAAGTACAACCTAAAACCATGCTCTTACAAGCCCTTTGTAGAATATAGATGGCCGCTGCCATTATGACTTTTGTTTTTCTTCTATCAGTAGATTCCTATTGAGTATTCGTTGTGGGGTGAATAGTCAAATGACTCTTACATGTGCTTGTTATTTTCTAGCTTGTCCAGATTATTATCAATACGACACACTTGGAGAAGTCCTGTAAGTACTTGGAAGAATTCATTACCAACATCACTAATGTGCTTCCAGAGACAGTCCACACCACCAAGCTCTATGGCACCACAACTTTTAAGGTGAGAAGGCTCTATAGTACGGTAAAACTGCCTCCGAGATACAGAGTCTGGACCATTCTACCCAAGATGGCTTTGTTTCTCCCAGGATGCCTAGTAACATGATTCATAATATGGTTTTGAGAATAAGTACTTATAATTTCCTTAGAAAAACAAATACCAATGCTAATTTCTGGACTTTTCGACTTAAAAATGTCTACATCTCTGTCCACTAAATCTTCCTTGTATTTTGTACTTGAAAATGACTGTTTCCTCAGTTGGCCCTCGTCTTAGTCAAGAATTCTTAAGGATGGTCTAGCTAATAGTGGTTGTGACTAAAATCAACATCAATTAATTTTATTTTAATAAGCTGTCCTTGCTTCTTTGTGTTCTGTGTCCAGATTTTTTTCACTTTTTTAGTGAGGAATTTCTGCCCCTTACTATTGTAGTTAACAATTTTATAATCATTTCACAAGGCCACAGCACTAGCTTTGATCCTGAGTTTGATCAAATGAGAAGAATGACACTCTTGTAGAGCAGAAAATAGATTGATGGAGAATTTCTGGAGAGTGAATGACTTAATTTAAAAAGGCCTTAAGAAATTCCTTTATATTGCCTTGTGACCTTTAAATAAATATTAAGCAGAAAAAATAGTCTAACACCTTAAACACTATAATGGTAGACTCTGACATAAAAGCCAACCTGTTGTTTTGGGTTTTTGTTATTATTGTTATTTTTTGATTATTTTAGTTTGGAATCAAATCTGTTTCATCCTTTTGAGGTTGGTATTAATTAGATACAAAGTTGTAGATTGAAATCATGATATATGTCCACTGGTGTCAACTTTTTCCTATCCTTTTATCCTCTTTCCCTATTTATTGGCACCTTCCCTTGAGAATAGATTTAAGACAAAAGAATCAAATTTGATTCATAACTGCTTATTATATTTTATGAGATGAAATTGTTAGTAAGATCTCTTTTTATGTTATAAGAAAAGGAATGAGAAAGAACCTGAATAGCCAAAGCAATCTTGAGAAAGAAGAACAAAGCTGGAAGCATCACATGTCCTGATTTTAAATAATATTACAAAGTTTTCGTAATCAAAATAGTATGGTATTAGCATAAACACATATGCGTAGATCAATGGAACAGAACAGACAGGCCAGAAATAAACTCATGTATATATATGGTCAAATAATTTACAACAAAGGTGTAAACACGGGAACACACAGTGAGGAAAGAATAGTCTCTTCAATAAATGGACAGCCACATGCAAAAGAGTGAAACTGGACCCCCATGTTTACACTGTATACAAAAATCAACTCAAACTAAGGATTTGAATGTAAGATCTGAAATTATAAAACTTCTAGAAGAAAACAATGGGTTAGCTTGACACTGGTCTTAGCACTGATTTTTTAAATTTAATACCAAAGCAAAGGCGACAAAAGCAAAAATAAATAAGTGGGACTACATTAATCTAAAAGGCTTCTGAGCAGCAAAGGACAGAACACAAAGGCAAAACACAAAAACACCTGATGGATTGAGAGAAGATACTTCCACATCATATAGCTGATAAGGCATTAAATATCCAAAATATGTAAATTACTCATATACCCCAATAGCAAAACCCCAAATAATCCAATTAAAAGGGGGCAGAGGAACTGAATAGACATTTTTCTAAAGAAGATATACAAATGGCTAATATGTACATGAAAAGATTACTGTTGGTGAGATACTACCTCATGCCTGTTAGTATAGCTAGCATCAAAAAGACAAGAGAGAACAAATGCCTGCAAGGAGGTAGAGAGAAGGGAACCCTTGTGTGCTGTAGTCAGGCATGTAAACCAGTATATCCCCAATGGATAAAAGTAAGGAGATTACTCAAGAAATTAAAAATAGAACTACCATGTGATTTGGCAGTCCCACTTCTGAGTATATATCCAAAGAAATAAAAATGATTATCTTGAAGAGATGTCTATACCTCCTTGTTTATTGCAGCATTCTTCACAATTAGTCAAGCTATGCAAACAACCAAAGTGTTTATCATTGGATGAATGAATAGGTAAAGGAAATGTGGTACATATATATGATAGAACATTATTCAACCAAGAAAAATAAGGAAATTCTGCCATCCATCCAACATGGATGGACCTTACGGGCATTATGCTAAATAGAATAAACCAGACAGAGAAGGACAAATGCTGCATGCTATCACTTTTATGTGGAATCTTAAAAACAAACAAACAAAGAAGCAAGTCAAACTCACAGAAACAGAGAGGAGAAAAGTGGTTGTCAGGGCATGGGGAGGCGGGTAGAGGAAATAGAAATTGGTAAAGAGGTATAAATTTTTAGCTGTAAGATGAAAAAGATTTAAGGATCTAATGTAAAACATGGTAACTATAGTTGATAATACTGTATTGTATAATTGAAATTTTCTAAGAGAATATAGCTTAAGTGTTCTCACCAAAAATAAATAAATAAATATTTAAGATAATGAATGTGTTAATAACTAAATGATGGGAATCCTTTCACAGTATATACACATATTAAATCATCATAATGAACATGTTAAATATAATTTTATTTTCTGAGGCACCTGGGTTGCTCAGTTGGTTAAGCATCTAACTTTGGTCATGATCTCATGGTTCACGAATTCAAGCCCTGTGTCAGGCTGTGTGCTGACAGCCAGAGCATAGAGCCTTCTTCAGATTCTGTGTCTCCCTCTGTCTCTGCCCCTCCCCCGTTCATACTCTTGTCTCTGTCTCTCTCAAAAAACATTTTTTTTTTAAATTTTCAATTATACTCCAGTAAATCTGAAAAAAAAATGAGATGTTCACAAAATATTCTTTATGTATGTATGTGACCATGGGTCATTCATTTCAAATTACCTAAAAAAAAATTCTGTTATACATTGTCTTATATTGGTATCATTACTTGCAAACTTTCAATAATGTTTCATTATATTAATGTTGAAACTCTTATAGTGAAGAAAAGATTTATCTGATAAAGAGGACCCAAAAATGAGTATGGTAAGAGCTTTAAGAACTTTAGAATCACCTTAGACAGTGTAATAAAAATTATGATTACTGTTAAATATTAGCATTATTAAGGAGGATGGGCAATACTTTCATCAAAAATATTTCCACTTAATTTACTGTGGAAGCCAAGACTTCTTGGGAAAGAAAATGTGGGAGGGACTGTAATTGAATGTTCACCAGAGAAGAGGGAGTTAGGGAGTTAGAGTGTGAGGTTCATTTATACTCGTCTCTCATATGGGGAATATGTAGAATGTACTGCTATTCTTCCCTTAATCCACCTCAATTTTCTTATTTCAAGGGCTTTTCAAATTATGGTCAGAAATCCTCCCAAAGGATGGCTTGTGTAGTTTGTTGTTGTTCCAGCATTAAAATTGCTGAGGGAAAATTAAGGGCAGACAGGAAGCCATAGGAGTTGAGTAGCCAGTTAAATACTTAGTAAAGGAGAAGTTCTGGAGACCACTAAAGGTCATGTTGACAAGTGCTTATTGGAAACACTGATTGCTTAAAACACATTGAAAGTTTATTTTTACCAGGACTGTTTCAGACCAACTAACCCAGAACTCAGTATAAACACAGCAATTATAGCAGCTACATGTTGTGTATTTTCCTAAGCTACTGTTTCCAGAAAACTTTCCCTTGCAGATGGAAACCTTTATGCTGAAAAAGGGGCAAAAATAATCAGAAGGTCTTCAAGGTATTTTCCTGCAGAATTGCCCCTTGTTCCTGCCATGTGTGACATAATTAAGCTGGCATTCTTAGCTTTCCTTGTTCATAAGAATTTCCTTACTCTCTTACAAAATAGAATGAGGCTATTTATTAATTTACCCCACCACAAATATTGTTCGTGTACCTATTATGTGACAATCTGGTATGTTCTTGGGTAGAAAGAGAAATAATACTTAATCCTTGGATTTAGAGTTTGTAATCTACAGGGAGCACAGACACTGTAACTTCTGTAAAGAACTGTGTGAGAACTACCAGAATAATACAATAAATACATTGTCTCTTGTCAATTCTACAAGTTTTTATGAAGCATCTACTACATACCAGGCAATTTACGGGTATAAACATAATCAACAGGTCTCCTGACTTTAGAGAGTTTATATTGTGGTGGGGATGATAATGATAAACAAACAAACAAAAATCTCATTTGATCTCAGTTGATGACAAGAACTAAGAAGAAAAATAAATGACTTGATTGAAATGAGAAATGGAATCCTTTAGATTTCTGATAGATAAATATTGCACTCAGAGGGAACAGTACAATACTAGATATTCAAGCAGGTGTGTTCAAGGAATAACAAGGAATTCAGTCTGGCAGTGATATATCTATCATTAGAGGTAGAGGTGGTAAGAAATGAGATGGTCGGGAGTTAGATGTTTTCTGGCCTTGTGGTAAGTACCTTGGGTTTTATTCTGAAATGAAACGTGAGGCCATTAGAAAGTGGGAGTGGTGGTGATAATCTGATTTATATATTAATGGGTAACACTGGTTGCCATGTGGAAAATAAATGTGTTGTAGGTTAGGAAGAGTGGAACAAGAAAATTCAATTTGGAAGTCCTTGCAGTGGTCTAAGTAAGAGATAATGGTGTTTTTTTTGGACAATAGTGGTAGGGTGAAAGTGGTAAGAAATATTTTTAAAGGTTGAGATGGCAAGTTTTACTGCTAGACTAGGTGTGGGGTTATAAGAGAGAGTGGAGTCCGGATAATTCCAAGATTTTTGAATGAAGCAAACTGTATGAATAGTGGTCGTATTCACTGAGATGGGGAACAGTGAAGAATAACAGGCCAGGGGAACGGCAGTAGAATCAAGACTTCCATTTTTGACACATTAAGCTTCAGATATCTAGTAGTCATCTGCCTAGAGATATTAAATTGACAGGGCAAAGTCAGAGCTGGGCATAAAAATTCAGAATCCTTCTGTATAAAGATGGTTTTTAATGCTGTGGGGCTGGCTTTCTTCTGGGAATTGAATATAGATAGAGAAAAGGTGAGAGGATTGGGCTTCAAGGGAAATTAATACTTACAGGTCTAGAAGAATAGGATGAGGATACTTATCTTAGGTTTGAGACCTTCAAGGAAGACTTCCCAGAAAGGGCACAAGATGGAATGGGTCTTGGGACCAGCAGGAGGTATCCAGATGGACAAAAGATGAGGAGGGAATAAGGGACATTTTTAGGAGAGGGAACTTCATGTACAAAGATGAAAGAATAAATAAAATCAGACATGTTCAGTGTAGAGTAAGCACTGAGATAGAGATAGAGATAGAGACTGAGATAGAGAAGTAGTTAAATGCCAACTTGTGAAGCACTTTGTTTTGTATTGATACATCATCTGGATTTTATCTTAATGAGGTCTTTGAGACACTTCAAGCAAGGATATGTTGCACTTTGAAAATAATCATTTTACCTTGCCTAATTAAAAAGAAGGATGGATGGATTGAAAGGAGGTGGGAGGAAGGAAGGGAAGGAGAAAAGAAAGAAGGAAGGAAGGAATAAATAAATCACAATTACTTGAAATTCACAATCAGAGGAAATTAAATACCTAGAATATTTTGTGTAACTGTGCTAATAAATTTGGGAATCTATAGGAAAACATAGAATAAAAAGTGATTCAAGGTAATAACTATGAAAGAAGTGAAAAAGTTATTAAAGACTTCTTAAATTTGGGCAAGATCCATATGATTTTGTCTGTGAATTCATTTGGGTCTTCATGAAACAGATAATTTCTGTATAATTTAAACTATTCCAGATTGGTAGAGAAAAAAAGGGAAACTATCTCAATTCATTTTCACAAAGTCACCATAATAATGATTCAAAAACCAGAGAGGGGCACCGGGGTGGCTCAGTCAGTTAAGTGTCCGACTTCAACTCAGGTCATGATCTCACAGTCTGTGAGTTTGAGCCCTACGTCCGGCTCTGTGCTGACAGCTCAGAGCCTGGAGCCCGCTTCCGATTCTGTGTCTCCCTTGCTCTCTGCCCCTCCCCTGTTCATGCTCTGTCTCTCTCTGTCTCAAAAATAAATAAAAACATTTTAAAAAAATAAAATCTTAAAAAAACAAAAACAAAACCCAGAGAAACCCCAAAAATAATCTGAACAATTGAATTTCAATTTTGATGTAAAAATCATAAATAATAGACTATCAAATATCATCTAGGACATAGAAAGTAGAAATAAAAGTAACACTAAGAATCCAAGAATGATTAGTATTAGAAAATTGTTTAAAATTATCCACTTCTTTAATAGATCAAATGAGAAAAAAATACATAAGTATTTAAAAGATACTGAAAAGGTATTTTATATAAGTCATTATCTCTTCCTGCTTACATGTCCTAGTAAACCCATCTATCAGCAATTGACAAATCCAGGGGCCAGAAATTGATAGCTTGAGGAAGAGAATATCCAAATATAGTCTAACAGAATGGTACTGTCAATCAACTGGATTAAATTGACAATTGTAGAATAGTTCATCCAACAGCAGTAGAATACACATACTTCTCAAACTCATAAGAGTATTCACCAAAACAGACCATGTTCTGGCTGGTAAACACATCTTAGCAAATTTTAAAGAACAGAGATCATACAAAACTTGCTCTCAGGCCACATAGAATTCATCTATGGAAATAAGTTAATAGAAAGATAGCTTAAAAATCCCAAATATTTGCAGATTAACCAGCAAACTTCAAAATAATACATGGGTCAAAGAAAGAGTCTCATGAGAAATTAAAAAGTAGTTCAAACGAAATGAAAATAAAATACACCTTTTCAAAATTTGTGCCATCTAAGCAGAGCTTAGAAGGAAATTTATAGTATTAAATTGTATGTGTTAGAAAATAAGAAATTTCTTAAAATAAATAATCTAAGCTTCTATCTTAAGCTAGAAAAAGAACAGCAAATTAAATCCAAAGTAATCAGAAGAAGAGAATAAAAATTAGAGCAGAAATGAATGGTTTTGACGTAGAAAATCAAAAGAGAAAAATCAATGAAACCAAAGGCTGGTTCTTAGAAAGATCAATAGAATTATAAACTTTGAGCCAGGCTAACCAAGACCAAAAGAGGGAACACTCAAATTGTTAATATCATAAATGAAAAAGGGTTAATTGCTGGAGGAATGGCAGTGGGGGGATGGGCTCAATGGGTGATCGGCCTTAAGGAGCGCATTTGTTGGAATGAGCACTGGGTGTTATATGTAAGTGATGAATCAGTAAATTCTACTCCTGAAACCAATACTACACTGTATGTTAACTAACTTGAATTTAAGTTTAAAAAAAAAAAATGAAAGAGGGATTATCAGTACTGATTCCATGGACATTAAAAAAATAATAGAGGAATATTATGAACAACTCTGTACCCAGAGTTTGATAACCTACTTGAAATGGATCAATTCTTTGAAAGACATAGTTTACCAAAACTCAAACAAGGAGAAATAGATCACCTGAATAACTTTATATCTATTGAAGAAATTGAATCAGTAGTTAATAGCCTTCTAAAACAGGGACAGATTTGGTGTGAGCTCTAGGAATTGGTGAAATCACCCAGTGAAATTGAGAGGATTAGAGACCAGAAAAGTAAAAATAAAACCAGGAGAAAACCATTCATGAAAGCCAAAGGAGAACAGAGTTCTAGAAGAGAATGTTTGACAGAGCAAGTAAGGTCAGGCTGAAAAATGAGTATTGCATGTTGTGGGATGGAGGTCTTGGGTTACCGTGGACCAATCCATGTTGATGGATTGTTAGCATTGGAATCCTGATTGCTCTAATGCAAGTACATCCTTCTGTCCTGAAAATATTTTTCTTGGAACATTAGTCCCATATACTTCTTAGAGCCTTTTATATGCTAGTGTACATCATGAGTCTCTTAAACATGGTTTCTCAAACTTATTTGATCTAGGAGCTCTTCTGCTGTTGTGTTAGCATTTTTCAGATCTGTCGTTCCTTAGAACACATTTCAAGAAACATTGGCGTATACCAATCTTTGAAGGAGCCTGATGACAAAGACACCAGAGAGGTAGGGTAGTAGCTACTGGGAATTTTTATAGCATGAAGCTGAAACTTATAATAAGCAATGTGAGGAGACTAGGAGATCTAGAGAGGTTGGTATTACAGGAAAGGAGGTTCTTGGAGCCCTAGAAGAGATGAATGGGAATAAGACCTGAGAGTGAGTATAGTTTTGAAGAAATGTAAGAAAGTAAAAAAAGGACGCAGATAGTTGAGGGAAGTAAAGACAGATTCTCTATCTGGTGACGCAAAACAATAGCTTGTCTTGCAGACACAGAATGAAGAGACTCTACTATACTTTTGAAAAGGAAAAATTAATGGAGACTGGGATAGTCTTGATATTCCCAATTCCATTACTTAGTGGATATAAGTATGAGATGTCTCCAAGTAGAAATTTCTGATTATACTGGAAGTCTGAATGAGTTTTAAAATTCCATATTTCACAGGATGCCAGACATGCAGCTGAAGAAGAAATTTATACCAATTTAAACCAGAAGATTGACCAGTTTCTACAGCTGGCTGACTATGACTGGATGACTGGAGATTTGGGCAACAAAGCTAGTGATTACCTAGTAGACCTCATTGCCTTTCTACGAAGCACTTTTGCTGTATTCACACACCTTCCTGTAAGTGACAATTGCTCTTACTTTGCTCATCATATAGAAGAAAATTTTCTTAAAATCTGTCTTGGTGAAAGATGTCTGTTTCTGTTTTAACTAGCCAGGAGGCTCTTCAGGATATAAAAACTCACACTATAATTATTGCCCCTTGATAAGATTTAGAGATCTCTTCCATCATTTTCTCACTGAGTTTTGCAGTTTTTTTTTTATTTTGTTGAAAATGGTCCCTAATATCATGTGTATTTCTGTTCCTCCTAACTTCACCTGAAGTAATTAGTGCAAACACATAGTGAATGCTATGGTAGAAATAGAAGAAAAACTTAGGAGTTAGAATTTCAGGCATGTATCTTTAATCCTAGAATATCCACTTGATTTTTTTTTTTATAACCTTAAATATCTGGTGAAATTCTCCATCTTTTAATCTAATTTATCTATCATTTCTCTATTTTCTTTAGCATATTAATTAGTAATTTTAAAGTTATTTTTTATGTTTATTAATGGTAATATGTAGTTTATCTACATATGGGTAGAATTATTTTTTATCCTTTTTTTGGTTCTTGGTCATATGGTCCTGTCTCTTTCTGTTAATTTTTGGTTGATGTTAGACATTGCATTTATTTAAAACATGTAGAGGTTCCAGGTGAGGACATTTCCCACTAAAATCGGTTTATCCCTTTTTTTACTAAGTAGGTAGTATGGGCAGGTGGGTTATGGTTTGAGCCTCATCACCTACTCCCTTCATGGGCAGATCTGGGTCAAGCTTGGATTGTAGATGCAGCATACCTTTCGTTTGCCCCCGTTATTAGTATGTGGTTCTTTAGAGCTTTTAATGAGAGCCCAACACATCACTGTCTCTTCAGGACCAAGAGGACTATGGATATTTCCATTTTTCAGAGGAACCTTATCTCTTTCAGCCTCTTGCCTTTTTTAATTTTAGAATTTGGCAAATGTCTTAAGAAGGAGGATTACCCAGATCAACAATTGCCAACAGGAAAAAAGTGGTTGGAGATTGTCAGTGTCAGTTTACCACTCCCTCAAGATTTTTCAGCTCCCAACTGAAATTCTCATGAATCCTCCCACTAGTGAATCTTTTTCTGTGAAACACTGTAAGACTGGGGGAAGATCTTACTTTGCTTTTCAAAAGTTTTGCCTTAGACCGTTATTTTCCTCTGCTGTGTAGCTTTAGAATTCAGAAAATGTCTGAGGAGAAAGCTGGCCCTCAAATCTCCAATTTTGGCACTTCAGCCCCATGGAAACAACAAAAATTCAGTGATTTGTTTTCACCCCAGTAGTTACTCCCTGCCTGCACCTAACCCAAATTCTTGGTCTGTTCCTATGCCTACGTTTGGCAGATGCCTCCAGAGATGGCTGCAGAGCCTCAGCTCACCTTTAAAAGGTCTGCCCTCTTTGCAGCGTTATTCCCTTTAGTCCTCATTGCTTCATAGTCTTCTCGTGTGTCCGTTTTTTACTGCCTTTTATACTGCTCGGTGGGAGCACTGGCCTGCAGAAAACTAGGTCATTTCATCTAGCTTCATCTTGATACTGAAGCCAGGCATAAGTAGCACAAAGGAGAACACGATGAACCAATCTCACAATTATGAATAAGAAAATAGACTGAATCAAATTTTAGCAAAGCAGTTCCAAGGTGTTTGAAGAAAGTAATTTCCCACTGCTATGTAGGACTTATTCTGGAAATGCAAGGATGGTTTGATATTTAAAAATCTGTGAATATAATTTATCACATTACTAGGTAAAAGAGACAAAGATCATAATTGTGTATTCTAAAAAGGCATTGTACAACATCCATCCTGCACTCCTGATTACAAAATATACTTACTAAAATTCAACCAATATAATATTTCAGTGACATGCATGATAGGGAGCACCTATGTGAAATTCAGCAACCACCATGGATTTAACAGTGGAACACTAAAAACATTTATTTGCATTTATATCAGAAGTATGGTGGGGCTTCTGGGTAGCTCAGTTGGTTAAGCAACTGACTTCAGCTCAGGTCATGATCTCACAGTTCATGAGTTCCAGCCCCTCATTGGGCTTACTACTGCTTTTATTCTATCAAATACGGTTTAAAAAAAAAAGAAATAAATAATACATATTCTCATTGTTCATAGATTATTACTGTGTGGTTGGATAACCCCCCCCCCCCCCCACTGCCCCGCAAATAAATTAAAAAAATAATTAGGACCAGTAAGACTTTAGTTGGTTAGATGGTCCACTTAGAAAACAAATAAAAAAAAATGCTGTATTCATTATTGGATTACAAGATCCCTGTAAATATACTTAACAAGTTATATGTAGGACCAATGTGAAGAACATTTCACAGAGTAATTTAAGAGAGACTTTATTATGTACAAATATATGCAGTATTTTAGATGGGAATATTTCATATTGCAGAGAATTTTTCCAAAATTAATCTAATTGCAGTGATATGAATTCGGTGGTAGGGGGTCATCTTAACAAAATGATTCTAGAATTTATTTGGAGACAAAAATGGACAGTATTTGCCGGAAGATATGAACAAGTAAATTGAGTGTGGTCTTTTCCTAGAAATGTTCATTATACACTGAAAATTGAATTAAATACCCTTCTCCCATTGGAATAAACTGATAGATTAAAGAAAGAGAACATAAAATCTGTATGTAGTTCAAAGTACATGTAAGAATTTAGTATATGGGGAAGGTGGCGTTCATTAATTGCTGTTGCCACTACTGTCTGCTAATGTGGATAAAAAGATGTTAAGTCCAAACTTCACTTATCAAAATAAGTTCTAGATCCAATGCCTGTTTACATTTTTAAAAAGAAAGAAATTAGGGGAGAATCAATAAAAATATTAGCAAGTATTTATTTGTCTAAAATATTAGCAAATATTTCTGTAATCTGTGAGTCACCATCCTAAGGGTGACACCAGGGGCACCTGGGTCTGTTACGGGCTTAGTCTGTTACGCTTCCAACTCTTGATTTCGGGTCAGGTCATGATCTTACAGTTTGTGAGATGGAGCCTCGTGTCTGGCTCTGTGCTGAGCATGGAGCCTGCTTAGGATTCTCTCCCCCTGCCCCATCTCTCTCTTTCTGTCTCTCTCTCTCTCTCTGACCCTCCCCCTCCACTTGCATGTACATACTCTCTCTCTCAATAAATAAATAAAATAAAATAAGGATGACACCAAAGAGTGAAATCATTAAGGAAAAGGTTAATAATTTGGCTGCATAGAATGTTTTGTAAGAAAACAGATGAACATAAGGGAAGAGAAACAAAAATAATACAAAACAGGGAGGGAGATGAAACATAAGAGACTCTTAAATATAGAGAAAAACTGAGGGTTCCTGGAGGGGTTCTGGGTGGAGCAGATGAGCTAAATGGGCAAGGGGCATGAAGGAGGACACTTGTTGGGATGAGCACTGGTTGTTACATGTAGGGGATGAATCACTGGATTCTATTCCTAAAATTGTTAGTGGTCTATTTGATAACTAACTTGGATGTAAATGAAAAATAAAAATAAAAATAACTGTTTTGTAAGATACCTAAAAAGAATTAATAAAGAAAATAGAATGTAAACATATCAAAAAAAGTACTTAACAAGTATTCCAAAAGGTTAAAATCTGTACTATATAACAATATAACAACATTGTTTCAAATTTAGTAAGAAAATAACACACAACTTGGGAAAATTTGTAAATGTTGTATTTTAGGCAGTCAGAAAAGAAGAAAAATATAAGATAACATGAACAAAATATGCAACTCTGGTAATAAGACAAACGTATTAATGTTGTAGGATATTTTTGCCTGTAAACTTGCCAAAAGTAAATAAGAAAATGATGATGTTCAATATTTATGAGAAACATTTCCAAAAATCGGTATTCTGATACATTGCTGGAAGGTGTGTAAATTGGTATATCCTTCTTGGTGGTCAGTTTTTCAATATGCCTCAAAAAACTCATAAAATTTGCTTACCTTTGACCCTGCAATCCAATCCCACTTTTAGCATTCTAACTTAATGAAATAATCGTGGGTATATTATACAATTCAGATGTGAATATGTTCAACATAGTATTTATTGTCTTTTGCATAGTGGAGTAGAGAATAAGTTAAAAGCCAGTAATAGATGTGTTAGCTCAATAAATTATTATATATTCACATAATGTGATGTCAGTCAGTCATTAAATTAATGGAGATAGATATTTATTGGTTTAAGATATGTTAATTATTTCTTGATTAGAAAAGTGGATTGCAAAATCATTTTATATAATATGATCTCACTTTTATTAATACAGATATAGACACATTAATCATTTATACTATATACAATAAAAAATCTAGAATTATGCACTCCCTGGTTTAACTATACTAATCTCTATATAGCTTCTAATTTTTTTCTTTTTGTTTATCTGTGTTTAAAAATATTTTTTCTGTCATGAAACATTTGCTACTTTTATAATTGTGGAGTGGGGGGAGGCGATTTTAGAATTATTCTCTGTTTCAAGATTATTCTCTTTGATAATTAATTTATATTAAAAAACACTTTTATTGAAGAAAGATGTTTACAAATGTGTTTCATTTTTTGAAAGGAAAATGGCTAATAGTATTTTGGCCATAATGTCTCCTCCAGCATTGTACAGGTGCTTGAATGAGAAAGATTTTGGAATGTGATGAAAAATAAAATGTAGTAGTTCAAAGTCAAAGCCATTCTAAATAGGTGTTCCCTATATTCGTCTTCCTTGCTTTTTTTCTGTTCTTAAAAAAATAAAATGACACCCTCATGAGCATGACTGTTTTACATGTCATATAACACAGTTCCTATGTATTCAGTAGTTATCATAGGTCAGCTCCATACTTACTTGAATGTCCAGGCCATTTAGAAATAGCACTGTTAATCAGACTCATGTTTGTCTAACACAAAGTACATGCTTTTTCTATCAGTAGAGTTGTGACCTTTCTTGCAGGTCTATACTGTAAATAATTCGTTGAGGAGTTTTCCTTTTATTTTGTTTATTCTGAGCTGTCATTGCTATCTAAATACTATAACCTCTCAGTGTGGATCAGGATGATCGTGCTGTTTAGAATCAAAGTGTGTGGTGACTCAGCCCTAAATCCTCATTATTACTTCTGCAAATACCATGTTTCTGTGTAGTCTAGTATAGAGATCTTCTTTCTGAAGCCACTGTTAAAAAAAAGTATTTGCATTCACCAACCATTGTATTCTCTAGAATCAAATTAGTATGGGTTCTAAAACGATCCCTTCTTCTGGGTTTACACAGAGCAGAATAGACCACCCAGCACTTGTGTTTATGTTCGCCAACATGCTGGATAACTTCTGCATGGAACCTTGTATTTATAAACTGTATTAGCCAAACAGAACTGTGTCTGAGATTTGCTCTTGTGCACTAATAGTGGAAGATGAGAGAGGAAAGAGCTATTTCTGAGGAAAAAACAAAAACAAAATCATTTGTCTTTTAATTAATATGAATATTTCTTTTCATATTTTCAACCCCCTAACAAGAGTGGCTCTCTTCTCAAAGAGTGACTGAATAATAGGAAATATGTATATGGAAAGAACTGTAAAGAAAAAGCCAAAGACTGTATTGTTCTATTACATTTTGAAATCTCCAGGTTTCTTAGTTCTCAGGGATGTTTTGTCACTACATAAGCAACATAACCCAGAGTATAGGGCGGTGTGCAGGTTTGTGTGTGTGAGAGAAAGACAGGGAGGGAGGCAGAATGGAGAGGGAAAGAGAGTGTTTGGGTGGAAGTAGATGTCTTAGAATTTACTTCATCGAACACTGAATGGTTGGGGGCGGGTAATTGTTGAGATTTGCAACTATTTCCCTCTTGAAGTTTTGATGCCCAAGGTGGCCTACCTATTTTCATGAGGCACCCAGAAATGATTGTAATAATAACGTTTTCCACAGTTAGAATTCAAAATTGTTGCCACGTCCTTAAAGAGATGAGGTAAGTACACAAGCATGTTGGCAGGCTCCAGTTGTGTGATTTAGAATTTCAGGCACAGCTACCCAGTTTGCGTGCTCAGCATAAGAGCATACTTTTGAGAATTTGTCCTGGTTATCCTAATAATTATCTCTCAGAAATGCATGAGAGAAAGGAAATGCTGTCTCAAGTAACGGACCCAGAGGAGGGAATCCTGACTTTGTTTTCTCTGTCTGCTCTTAATGTTAATTTATATGACCCGGGTCAAGATCTCTCTTAACCCATTTTGGTTTGCCTTAGTTTCTTGGTGTCTTAGTTTTCACAGTGTTACCTCTTCTTGGCCTTTCTTCCTGGGCAGTTATTTGATGGGCCATCTTTAAGGGAAGGTCATTTTCTATATAAAGGTTCCTGACATTTTTCCTGCCTAAAGCCCTTTTAAAATGACATTTCTCTTAGTACTGCATTTAATTCTGTGAACTGCTGCCATCTCAGGACCAACCAAATGATACTGCGAGTTAGGAAACTGTCAGTGCCTCCCATTAAGTATAAAATCTCTGTGACCATCAAGACGTCCATAATATGACCTCCAAACTACCATTTTGTTCTTGTCTCTCCATTTTCTATTTGCCCAAGATACTCCTTCCAAACTGAAGTAATGCTCTTTGTCAAACACATCAAACTATTTTCCACCCTTGTTGTTGTTCATACCTTTTTGTGTACTTTAACCGTGTGTATTGAAACTGAAATCTTTCCCATACTTCAAGGCTCCTTTCAAATCCCACAGCTTCCATGAAGCCTTCTCCTGTTCTCCCAACCAGGTATGACATCTTTCTTTTTCGTTTGGAACTTATTATATGGCACTAACCTAATTCTGTCCTGGGTGGGATGTGTGTCATTGACCTATGTGCTTATTTCAGGAAAGGGGAGTGTGGTAAGTTAGAAGTACCTACTATCTTCCAGATGCTTTACGTGTGTTACATGTCATCCCAATTAATGAAGATGCAAAATGCCTTAGGCAGATGAGTATGATCCCAGTTTCAATGATGACAGTGTGAACTCAGGAAAGTTGCATACTTTGTAAGAGATACCAGAAATAGGCCGCAGTGTCAGGATTTAAACAGATGTATTTGACTTTATAACTTTTCCTCTGTACCATTGTGCCTATTAAATTGATTGCCAGCCATAGGACTGTAAACTGTGGCCACACAGAGACCTTGTTTGATTCATGTCTGTCTGTGTGTACTGTGCAGTTCCTTGCATGAAGTGGTGCACAGTAAGTTTTTGTGGAGTTTTCTTATTTTGTGTAATAAATTAAGTGAATTCCTACCTAAGGATCGAAAACCATTTTGGGATCATGTGTATCATTAAAAGTACTCATTTAATTATTAAAAAGAAAAGTCACAAAGTGTTATTCTGAGACAAGGACCAAAAGTTTGGGTTAGAATTCTTTGTTTTTAAATTTTATTTTATAGAGGGAGAGAGAGCGTGTGCTGCAGTGGGCAGAGAAGCAGAGGTGGAGGAGGGGGGAAGAGGGAGAGAGAATGAGAATCTCAAGCAGGCTCTATGCTCAGCCCTGAGGCTGACAAAGGGCTCCATCCCATAACCCTGCGATCATGACCAGAGCTGAAATCAAGAGTTGGATGCTGAAGGGACTGAGCCACCCAGGCACCCCTCTTTGGCTTAAAATTCTAAATTGGTCTTTCTCCTTCCATATCCCCTTAAATGTACCCAAATAAAAAAAGATCATTGTGTTTCAAGTGACAGAGTCATAATTTAAACATAACTTGCATTTATGTTTCACTTTATGATATTCAAACTTCTTTTTTTTTTCTTTTATATATTCTCATTATTTCATTTGGATTTTTAAACAAACTTTATGATATATAAACAGTTATTATTTTCCCCATTTGACAAATGTAAAAACTGAGGCCTAAAGTGGTCTTGCTCAGGGTCAGAAAATGAATCAATAGTGGGGCAGATCCTAGGTGTTTTTTTTTTTTGTTTTTGTTTTTTTTTTTCTCTGGGTCATGCTTTCTCCACTGTATAAAACCATCTCTTCATATTTAATAATACTGTGTTTGGCTCTTTTTCTTTCTCTGCCTATCTCTGTCTCTGTCTCTGTCTCTGTTTCTGTGTGTGTGTGTGTGTGTGTGTGTGTGTGTGTGTGAGTGAATTTTGTTGCAAGGAATAAATGAGAATATATATGTGTTAAAATTATATTCTCATATATATGTTCTCATTTATTCCTTGCAAGAAATTGGCAAAAAGGTGTTATTATCTCATTTTACAGATAAGAAAAGTAAATCATGGAGAGGCTTATGTATCAAAAATTAATGATCTAAGAGCAGTGGAGCTGGGCTGTGAACTGCCTCCAAAGCCCATGTTCTCTTCTCTCTTGGCTCTGCTATTTCTAAACTCTGCAGGGGGTACACGAGGCTTCGTTTCATGGAGACATCATTTAAATGTCTATCCTCTGTGAGATTCTTATTCAGTATTTTTGTTAGTGTATAAAATTGTATTCATTATGAACAGAACAGTTCCCAGCAGGGGAGGTAAATTGTGATAATATGTACAGAAAGTGGAAACTCTGGTAATGGGAAGGATACTAGTTAAGTGGGTTGCCTGTTTCTAACCTAACCTAGTTCCCTTAGCTGACATCTCATGTGGAAGTTCTCCTGTCTAATGGTAATAATGATTCTCTAAATCAGCTCAGTCTCTGTGGTTTTCACTTGAACAAAACGTAGGCGTGGCTTGGAGATATTGTGGGTTTGGTTCCAGACCACAACAATAAATTGAATTTTGCAATAAAGCAAGTCAAGTGAATGTTCTTGGTTTTTCCGTTCATGTAAATTATGTTTACACTATACTGTAGTCTATTAAGTATTCAGTAGCATTATGTTTAACAATCCAATATATATACCTTAGTTGAAAAATGCTTTATTGCTAAAAAATGCTAACCATCATCTCTGAGCTTTTAATGTGTTGTAGTTTTTTTTTTTTTTGTGATGGAGGGTCTTTCCTTGATGTTGATGGCTGCTGACTGATCAGGGTGATGGTCACTGAAGGTTGGGGTGGCCGTGGCAATTTTCTTGAAAATAAGACAGTGAAGGGGCACCTGGGTGGCTCAGTTGGTTAAGTATCTGACTGTGGCTCAGGTCATGATCTTACAGCTCATGAGTTCGAGCCCTGCGTTGGGCTCTGTGCTGACAGCTCAGAGCCTGGAGTCTGCTTCAGATTCTGTCTCCCTCTCTCTCAGCCCCTCCCCCACTTTCACTCTGCCTCTGTCTCTCTGTGTCTTTCTCTCAAATATAAATAAACTTTTAAAATATTACAAAAAAAAAAAAAAAGACAGCAAAGTTTGTTCTATCGATCAACTTTTCTTTCCAGGAATGATTTCTCTGTAGCATGTGATGCCTTTCGATCACATTTTACTGGCAACAAAGCTTCTTTCAAGATTGGAATCAATCCTCTCCAGCCGTGCCACTGTTTGTCAACTGAGTTTATGTGGTGTTCTACTAAGTCACTTGGTATCATTCCAACCGTCCTCACAGCATCTTCACCAAGAGTAGATGCCATCTCAAGAAACCCCTTTCTTTATGCATCCATAAGAAACGATTCCTCATTGGTTCAAATTGTATCCCGAGATTGCAGCAATTCAGTCTTATCTTCAGCCTCTGCTTCTACTTCTAGTTCTCTTGCTCTTTCCACTACATCTGCAGTTATTCCCTCCACTGCCTTGAGCCTTCTATTTATAAAAAACAAAATATCTACGAAGCGAAATAGAGTGAAGTACAATAAAATGAGGTATGCTTGTAAGGAAGTTCCAGGTGTTCTTAAGGAACCAGAGGAATCAAAGCCTTCAGGATATCTATCAAATTCTTGTTCAGATTAATTATATAGGTAGAGACAGTGTCCAAGGAATTTTTTTCTTTTTTTGTGTTTTTCCCCCCTGTGATACAACAAATGACAGATTTGCTGATAATTTCTCTGTCTACCAAGAAATCAGTATTCCCTGATTATATGCTGTTAAGATTTTGATTATTTGAGTTACATAGAGTACATAGAAATCAACCGGTTAGCTCCTTATTAGTGTGGTACTGAGGTTGTGAGTTTAGTTTGGGACTTACATCCTTCAGGAGTTTTGTATTTCTTAAGAGACATCTTTGTGTGTTGAGCTATTACTTGGCACTTTTCCTCCAGAAAACTGTTACCAACGGCCATGGCCATTCTTTGGTAGTTATCAGCTGGTAGTCCTTTGCCTCTTTAATGATATTGGTCTTTACATTGTCTCCTGCTCTTATAATTGTTAAATAAAAGATTAAGAAAGTTTAAATGCTAAGAAACATTTACTTCTAATCTTGTTTTTGGTGCTGAGATAAGGTAGAAAGTAAGGAGAATCTAGTGCTTAAAGGAGCAGAAAATGCTACAACTCTCCATATCTAATACACTGTTTAGAGTCAGACATACCAGTGAGAACATCTTGGACACTACTCTGTCTGGTCACTTTAAAAGCTCACATACCTTTATAAAATGGGAAGGAGGCAGCTCTGAGTCTTTCTCATTGTTGCTGAGGTAGTGAGAAACTTGAAATTCTCTGAGGACAAAACAATTATTTCAACATTGCTTATGAGGAGATCAAAGAATTAAAAACATCCCTAACTGTGTAATAATAGGTAAATGGCTGTATAAACGATAATACTATTGATCAAGGAACTATTATGCATTTGTTAAAACTAATATTATGAATATCAAATAATAACATTGCACTGCAAAGTGTTTATAATGTAATATTAAATGAAAAAAGCAGAGTGAAAATTTTACAAACATGATTACAAGTATGTGAAAACTGTAAAAGCGTGTTAGTGGGAAAAATGTTCAGTGAGGAAATATGTGAATTATAAGTAATTGTGTTTGTGGTGTGGCTTCGTAATCTTATTCAAAATTGCCACTTTATAATTTCTTTGTTATTGGCATTTTTAAAATATAATTTATTGTCAAATTGGTTTCCATACAACACCCAGTGCTCATCCCAACAGGTGCTCTCCTCAGTGCCCATCACCCACTTTCCGCTCTCCCCACCCCCATCAACTCTCAGTTTGTTCTCAGTATTTAAGAGTCTCTTGTGGTTTGCCTCCTCCATCTCTGTAACTTTTTTTCCCCCTTTCCCTCCCCCATGGTCTTCTGTTAAGTTTCTCAAGATCCACATAAGAGTGAAAACATATGGTATCTGTCTTTCTCTGCCTGACTTATTTCACTTAGCATAATACTCTTCAGTTCCATCCACGTTGCTACAAATGGCCAGATTTCATTCTTTCTCATTGCCACGTAGTATTCCATTGTATATATAAACCACAACTTCTTTATCCATTCGTCAGTTAATGGACATTTAGGCTCTTTCCATAATTTGGCTATTGTTGAAAGTGCTGCTATAAACACTGGGGTACAAGTGCCCCTATGCATCAGCATTCCTGTATCCCTTGGGTATTGGCATTTTAAAACTATTTAAGCAGGGGTGCCTGGTGGCTCAGTTGGTTAAGCATCCAACTTCTGTTCTGGTCATGATCTTGTGGTTTGTGAGTTCAAGCCCCCCTCGGGCTCTCTGCTATCAGCACAGAGCCTGTTTTGGATCCTCTGTCCCCCGCTCTCTGCCCCACCCCTCCTCTTGCTCTCTCTCTCTCTCTCAAAAATAATAAGTAAACATTAAAAAAAAAACCTGAAAGTATTTAAGCATTTGCTTTATTAAAACATTTTTAGATCTTTGTGGCTTTTTCCAAGTCAGACTTGCCTTTGCTCATAAATTACAATAGTGAAAGATTTCAGTCTTCTTCATTTAGCTCATTCCATTCTTCAGAGTAACATGTTTTACAGATTAAATTTAGGCAAAGGTAGGTAAATTATTGTCCAAGATCATACAAGTCAGTATATGGTAGAATAGAGATTTAGATTGAGGCCTCCCATGCTGAAGCCCAAGATCTTTTTGCTATAGTAAACAAGTTGCTTTTTTCCCTAAAATTTTGAAGACTAAAGGAGTAAGTTTGGTTTGGAATTTGTGGAGGTTCTTTCGAATTGAGGTGTCCTAGCAAAGTTCTAGGGAAGGGGACTGAGAAACATCATCAGGATTAGATCAGGGATAATAGATCACCATTGAGGGCAACTAAGGGCGTGTGATCATTATAGGAAGACCATAATGCACTTTATCTTTATGCCACTTTATTTTCAGATGTGTATTTCAAAAACACCTGTGTGTCTGTCATGCCCTCTGCTTAGAAATTTTTAATGATTTGTGCTTTTTCTAGTATAACTCTTAGTCACATTACCTATATTCCCTGTAATTCCTCTACATAAACCCTTGACTTCAGCCAAGTAGATCTGTTCACTGTTATCAAACATACTACGCTTATTTCTGGTTGTAAACTTTTGTTCATGGTTTTCTTTCTCCTTGGAAGGACTTATCATCTCACTTTCAAATCTTTCCTTCCTTTAAAATACAACTCAAAGCCTGTTTTCCCAGTGAAGTCTTTCTGGACTGTGCACCCCACCCCCCGCCCCCCAGCTGAAGTCATATCCCAAGGGCTTGACTTTCTTATAAACTTATACAGATCTTAATGGTTTCATTCTCTATTTAAAACGTAAGGTATGTTATCTTAAATTACTGCTTTTTTAAAAAAATATAGTCCCTTTATCATCTCTCAGGTTACAAGTTCTTTGAAGGAAAATGTCTTATACTTTTTAATATATCCTCCAACGCTAAGTAGGTATCCAGTGAATGTCATGATGAGATTGGATGAGTCTGATAGCAACATGGAGCAGTGACTTCCAACTCACATGACTGTTTGCTATCACATGACATCTTTTCTATTACAACTCTCTAATATAAACTTATTTTGCTTTACAATTCCATCTCTTCGAGAATGAAGTTGGGAAAACACTGCAAAGGTAATTTATCCAAGTTCCCAAGAAAGAAAATAATTGCTGCTTGGGAATATTGCAGTCAGGTCATTCTAAAGTACGTTTTTACTTCTTTGACACGATGGCAAATTTGAGCCTGCCATTGGTGCCAAGATACTGTAGCACGTTTAGTGCACATGTTGTGGGGTGAGGAGTTCACAGTTAAATGAACAGGAATCTGGTACATGCCACTGTTCTGCAATACTTTCATGGTGGTTTATAGCCACAGTTTTAATATGGCTTAGTAAGTGCTTGAACTTCTCTAAACAAATAACACACATTACTGGGAATCAGACACAGTGCATACTTGCCCCTGGGGACTCCTCCTACTTTGAATTAGCAACTACAGGCTTGTTGCTCTTGAGCTCCCTGGCTGTAGATGAGGCCCAGACCCTGATTAAGGAAAAACTACTTTCTTAAAAAGTGATTAGAGTCTCTCTCTCTCTCTCTCACAGACACACACACGCAGCCAAAAAAATGAATTTTCTACCTTGAAATGCTTCCCTGATATTTTTAAAAAGAGTTTGTGTTTACCACATACACTTGTTATTTTTATTTCATTTAGGGTAATTGGCCTTTACAGTGTTCCTGCAAATGAATGATTTACTCTCTTTAACTGTTCCAGGATGGAGACTTTCGTCAGTACTTACAGTGATTGTCACACTAAAGAAGCAAAGCCGCTTTAAGTTCTGTGTTTGTATATGTGTGTTTTGTTCTGTTTGGGTAGATTGCTATTTTTTGTTTTTATTGGAAGTTTCCTTTAATCATTGTGTATCGTGGTAATTCCTTTGGGAGATAGTGTTAGGATCAAGAAAGAGGTGACAAGGACCTGAAAATGGGAGGCCGTCTTTCAGTAGACAAATGGGTCCTAACTCTGCAGTTTCAAGAAGTCTGACATGAACCCCTTGAGTTTTCTTTAGAACTCTACTTTTGGTGCTATGTTGACCATATCTGTATTTCTGCTGTTGTAAAACAGATATGGTGACCCCTATGGCTCCTTGTTTTAGTTAAGAGTCCCCTGGAAAAATGTGTTTTTTAAAAAATAGCCCATCTTTTAGAGAAGGGAATAACTTCATTTGCTATTTGTTTTTTAAACTGAAGAATAACGAACCTAGAAGAGTGAACAAATCATATAGTTTGAAGAATGTTCACCAAGTAGGTCGTCCTGTGTTTTCAGCATGAAGATCAGGAAACAGAACATTATCAACTTCCCCATCAAATCTCTACCTTTCTTCCTGAGGGTAATCACTATCCATACTTTCAGTACCTGTAGCTTGGTTTTGCTTGGTTGGTAGAACGATGCAGCATGTACTCTTTTGTGTCATTTCTTAGGCTCAGCATTACAATCATGAGGTATATCCATTGCATGTAGAAGTAATATAGGTTACTCAATGTCATCTCAAGGGTCCTTATAAAAGGGAGGTAGGAGTGTCACAGAAAAGGAGATATAATGATGGAAACAAAGGTCAGATTGATGTAGACAGGAGCCAAGGAAGGTGGGAAGCCTCTAGAAGCTGAAAAAAAGCAAGGAACAGATTTTCGCCTTAAGCTTTTATAAGGAATGTTGCCTTAGTTTTATAAGACCTATTTTGAATTCCTAACCACCAGAACTGTAAGATAATAAATCTGCATTGTTTCAAGTCACTAAATTTAGGGCAATTTGTTACAGGAGCAATAGGAAGCTCATATAACTGTACTATAACATGTTGGTCTTCAGACTCTTTACACTATTAAAAGTTATTAAGGAATTCAAAGATCTTTTGTTTATGCTATTTATAGCTGTTAATATTTAACATATTTGAAGTTGAGACTGAGAAATTTAAAAATATTTCTTATTTTTTAATTTTTTCATGTTTAGTTTTGAGAGAGAGACAGCGTGAATGGGGTAGGGCAGAGACAGAGGGAAACACAGAATCTGAAGCAGACTCCAGGCTCTGAGCTGTCTGCACAGAGCCTGACGTAGGGCTCAAACCCACGAACTGTGAGATCATGACCTGAGCCGAAGGTGGACACTTAACCGACTGAGCCACCCAGGCGCCCCATAAAAATATTTACTTATTTTAAATAATAACAATAATATACTTTTATTTGTTAACCTGAATAATATATTTTTCAAGAAAAATGACCATATTTTCCAAAACAAAAGAAATGTAGTGAAAAGAATGGCATTATTTTATGGTTTATACAGCTTTAATGCCTGGCTTAATAGAAGAAAGTCAGATATCTCAAATCTGCTTTTGTAACAGTCTGTTGTAATCAATTGTTTTGTTTAAAGTATATGATAAAATCTGGTCTCACAGGTATGTTGCATAAAGGAGGAGTTCTTTAATGGTCTGTTCAGATTATTGTTGATATTCTTTGACATTACAGCAAAACTTGACGTGATAGTTTCATAAAGGTTAGTTGTAATGTGGAATCTGAAATCTTATCAGTGAATGTTTCATATTCTGTTACCTTAATGTTCATTGGTCTGTTTTGTGTTTTGAATAGATCTTTTACCCATGTGTGATTTTGTAGCATTATGCATATATCATTTAGAAAATGTTGGTTTACTCAGTTATGCAGATCTTCACAATGTTGGCATATTTTATTATATAATACCAGAAAAACACAATCCACATTCAGTCATATTACCACCAGTCTCATTCAAAAAGTCTTTTAAGAGGGGGCCTGGTGGTTCAGTTGGGTAAATGTCCAACTCTTGATTTCAGCTCAGGTCATGATCTCACAGTTGTGGGACTGAGCCCCACATCTGGCTCCGTACTGAGCATGAGCCTGCTTGGGATTCTCTCTCCCTCTCTCGCTGCCCCTCTCCCCCTCAAGCATTCTTTCTCTCTCTATCAAAATAAATAAATAGACATTAAAAAAAATAAAGTCTCTTAAGTATTGGGAAACTATATCATGGTGGCAGATACTAGTTTTCCAAAATTCATATTTTTGCTTCTAGGCTTGACTTGTGTCATTGGCAACTAATACTGCCAGATGTTTTCTTTAAAGTGGCGGGATCATTTCAATCATTTTTAAGAAAATGCCTACCGAAACCCCAAGTCTGAATAACCATAATTTGTCTGTCAGCTGTTCTTTCAGGTGAAAAGGGTGTTCCATGAAAAAGAGGCTAGTTCAGCTTGCACCCAAACAATTACACAAATGTTTTCCTTTAGACGGTTATCATCCTTTGCTATGCAACGTAAATGTTTTATGCATATGTCCTGATTTGTCACATAGAGCCGACCCAGGGCTTGAATCCATGGACTGCGAGATCATGACCTGAGCTGAAGTTGGACACTTGACCAACTGAGCCACCCAGGCGCCCCTGCAACATAAATGTTTTATGCATACTTCCCAATTTGTGACACAGAATATAAAAAAGTCAAACTGAAGAGTTGGGATTTAATAAAATGAATAATTTTTACTGCTTCAACAAAGACATTCTTAAATGAAACTGGCATTTTGTTTTATTGTGACTGCATGGTGTTGAAGAATACAAAGGTTACTAGTACAGTTGGGTACCATAGGGTTAATTCATGCTAAGGTACCAGTGGTTTTGCCAGTCATTGCTTTTGCAAATATCAGCACAAGTGAAATGTCATCAGTGTGAATGTCAACACAGTGAAAAAAAGACAACATCTTAGTGTTGTTATGAAAGTTGTTTTGACTTTGTGGACACCTTGAGGGGTGTCCAGAATACTCTTTGGCATCTGCAGACTACACTTTGAGAACTAATCTGCTGATTATGAGTTCATTATAGGATATATGTATCACGAACAATTGTTCCCTAGAAAATGGCTTGCCTTTTCACTCTCTTAATGGTGTCTTTGGTGCGTATTGCCCTTTGAGAAGTATAAATTTATTTTGTGGTACAATTTTTCAAAATTAAACCTTTTTCCCCCCCTAAGGAATTGACATATTGGTCATGACAAGTTGGTCACATTACCATTTTTCTTTTTTTTTTTTTTTTTTTTTTTTTTTAATTTATTTTTGGGACAGAGAGAGACAGAGCACGAACAGGGGAGGGGCAGAGAGAGAGGGAGACACAGAATCGGAAACAGGCTCCAGGCTCCGAGCCATCAGCCCAGAGCCCGACGCGGGGCTCGAACTCACGGACCGCGAGATCGTGACCTGGCTGAAGTCGGACGCTCAACCGACTGCGCCACCCAGGCGCCCCACATTACCATTTTTCTATTCTACTTCTCTGTGCCGCACTTCTGATTTCCAGTCCTTCTATTTTCTTCCTTAGTAGGTTGGAATTGTCCATTCTCTAGTGTTGGTGTATGTGATCTCTGCTCCTTACAAGCCTGCATTCTTTACATTCTTTAATTACATAGCTTCAATATACTTTGTTTTATGGTTCAAACATTGCAGGTAACTTGAAGCATTCATGATATTAACTGGAGGTTGGAGAGGAAAAGGGAAAGATTATAAAAGTGAATCTCAATTACACGAAGGTAGAATTTTCTAGATCACAGATATTTTTTCATGAACAGTTTTAAGTCTAGAAGATTTTTATTTCAGGACGTGAGTTATTCAATATTATCTTAAAATCATGAACCTTTAAATGTAGTAAATAACAATATAGTCTATCATGTAGTAAGCATTTAATAAATATCAGCTACAAAATTTATAGCAGATAATATTAAATCTTACATTATAGGTATTGTTATTATTAAAACTTGAAAATCCTTCTGTAATATATACAAGAGACATCAGTTATTTCATTATTAAAGGAAAAGTATTGATTTGCTGCCTTGTAGGTGGTAAAGGAAATATGAGATGTCAGTTCCCAAGGGGACATTTAATTGTTCTCTTTCTTTAGGGTTTCCCTTTCCTTTAACAGTGGCCCATAGGGATCCTTCCAGTGTTTTTTGTTTATCTCTTTACCTTCCTGGTGGAACCTGGCTCCCAAGTGTAGGGCAGGGACTGAGTCTAATGAGCATGAGCTTTATAGCATGTTGAGTTTCAATAATAATGCTTAAAACTTCAGTCCTAGTTCAGCTCTGAAGTTAGTGCAAGGCACCAGACTACTGCAAATAATATGGCTATGATTAGACCTGATGATACCTATTTTATGGTATTGAGAGAAGCTTGCTTGCTAGACCTGGCACAATTGTATTACTGATGCTAACTGTAGAAAATCATGAGGACTGCCTGGGGACAGTTGTCTGATTCAATGAATTCCTCTAATTATGTTATATAGCATTTGATCTGCTTTTGATGAACAGCTACTACTACCCAAGACTACCAAACTGTAATGTCTTTATGGATAACTTGTCTGTGACTCACCTTGATCCTGTTTTGCCATGAGTTAACAAGTAACCTCTTCCATTGTTTAAATCTTCTGCTATTTTTAATCATGTGGAAATCATGTGATTAATTTTTAATGGACCTATAACCTCTGCAATATATGGCCTTTGCCTTTCAGGGCCCTCTGGTAAATTTGCTAGTCTGTCTCTGGTGTCTCTTTGGAGATTGAGCAGATATTTGGCTTATTAAGTGCTTCTAGTCCAAAAACCTGGAAGACACTCTGAGAATGTGATCTTATCCAAATACCAGAGTTTAGCTTTTTTTTCCTCTTTCCTTCTTATCTTGTCTACATTAATAGGAATGCTGAGGACCCTGGCACAGTTTTCTGGAGACCTCATTTTTGTCTGTTTATTTATTATTTTTCTAAAGGATAGACATCCCATCATGGAAAGGAAGCAATTTATAGCTGGCTGCTGTGAGCATTGTTACTGGCTCTTACCATTAATTTGCTACCTTTTATTTAGAGTAAAATCTGGATACCCAATAGCCCTCTGTCTCTTCTTCTAGAAATGGGAAAGCCAAATGCTGGAAAACTTGGTTGCATAGAATATGGATTTGATCTGTTTTGAATGGATCTAACAAGTAGAAGTTAGAGAGAGGAAAATTAAATAGAGCATGAACTAGTTAATTTATGGTCAACATTAGAACAGAGAATAGATGATTTTTAATGGAATGTTATAAAGGTAATACACACATAGGTTAGACTGTTACAAAGGTAATACATACATAATGTTAGACCAGCACTGTGTCTCCAACCCTGACATTCCTGTGCTTCTTCCTCTGTGTGCTGGAATCACATATGAAGAATAACTTGGTGTCTAATTTGATATGATTTGATACAGTATGTGTGTAATGTTTATAGGTCATCCAGCACAGTAACTATGAAAACATATTAAAAATTATACTAATAGTTAAGATAATTTTAAATCAAGGCCTTAATTTGAGGTAATTTTCACCTTATATTTCTTAATTTGCTCTTATGTAGTTATTAAATACTTGTGTTTGACCCAATATAGTTAGTTGTAGAACTTAATTGGGAGGGACCTGTTCTAAAAGTTTATCACTCTGTCTCCAATAACTGCAGTGGGGGGAAGAAAAGATAATGCTGTAAAACAGCTTAGAAAGTGGAATTAGGAACATAAATAGCAAAGGTAAAGGATTTATTTCATTTTATTTTTTATTTTAATTCCAATATAGTTAAATCCAGTATTGTATTGGTTTCAGGTGTACAATACAGTGATGTAATGATTCTACACATTACTCAGTGCTTATGGTGATAAGTGTCCTCTTTAATCCCCTTCACCTATTTCACCCATCCCCCCACCCACCTTTCCTCTGGTATCTGCCAGTTTGTTCCCTATAGTTAAGAATCTGTGTTTTGGTTTGTCTCCTTTTTTCTTTGTTCGTTTGTTTTGTTTCTTAAATCCCACATATGAGTGAAATCTTATGGTATTTGCCTTTCTCTGACTGACTGGCTTCATTTAGCATTAAACTCTCTAGATCCATCCACTTTGTTGCAGATGGCAAGATTTCATTCTTTTTTATGGCTGAGTAATATTACTGTGTGTGTGTGTGTGTGTGTGTGTGTGTGTGTGTGTGTGTGTGTATACACGCCACATTTATCCATTCATCTATGGATGGACACTTGGGTTGCTTCCATAATTTGGCTGTTGTAAATAATACTGCAGTAAACAAAGGGGTGCATATATCTTTTTGAATTAGTGCTTTTTGTATTCTTTGGGTAGTACTGCAATACCCAGTAGCACAATTACTGGATTATATGGTAATTCTATTTTTAATTTTTTGAGGAACCTCCATTCTGTTTTCTGCAGTAGCTGCACCAGTTTGCATTTCTACCAATAGTGCAGGAGGGTTCCTTTTTCTCCACATCCTCGCCAACCTTCATTGTTTCTTGTATTTTTTATTTTAGCCATTCTGACAGGTGTGAGGTAGTGTCTCATTGTGGTTTTGATTTGCGTTTCCCTGATGATGAGTGATGTCGAACACCTTTTTGTGTATCTGTTAGCCATCTCTATGTCTTCTTCGGAGAAATGTCTGTTCATGTCTTCTGCCCATTTTTTAATTGGATTATTTGTTTTTTGGGGTGTTGAATTTATCTGTTCTTTACAGAGTTTGGAAACTAGCCCTTTATCAAATATGTCATTTAGAAATATCTTCTTCCATTCAGTAGGTGCCTTTTAGTTTTCTTGGTTTCCTTTGCTGTACAGAAGCTTTTTATTTTGATATAGTCTCAATAGTTTATTTTTGCTGTTGTTTCCCTTGCCTCAGGAGACATACCTAGGAAAATGTTGCTGTGGCCAATGTCAGAGAAGTTACTGCCTGTGCTCCCTTCTAGGATTTTTATAGTTTCAGGTTTCACATTTAGGTCTTTAATCCGTTTTGAGTTTATTTTTGTGTATGGCCTGAGAAAGTGGTCCAGTTTAATTCTTTTGCATGTAGCTGTCCAGTTTGCTCAACAATCACTTGTTGAAGAGACTATCTTTTTCCTATTGCATATTCTTTCCTGCTGTGTCAAAGATTAATTGATCATATAAGCATGGGTTTATTTCTGGGCTCTCTATTCTGTCCCGTTCATCTTTAGTCTGTTTTTGTGCCAGTACCATACTGTTTTGGTTACTACAGCTTTGTAGTATGTCTTGAAATCAGGGATTGTGATACCTCCATACCTCCAATTTTGTTCTTTTTTTTTTTTTTTTTTTTTTTAAGTTTGCTTTGGGTATTCTGGATCTTTTGTGGTTCCATACAAATTTTAGGATTATTTGTTCTAGTTCTATGAAATATGCTATTGGTATTTTGAGAAGGATTGCATTAAATCTGTAGGTTCCTTTGGTAGTATGGACATTTAGTAATATTTGTTCTTCCAATCCATGAAATGGAATATCTTTCTATATGTTTGTGTTGTCTTCAATTTCTTTCATCATTGTTTTATAGTTTTCAGAGTACAGGTCTTTCACCTTGCAAAGGTAAAGGATTAGAACATAATTTCTAGCTTAGTGCTCTGGCGTAAGACTTCCAAAGTCTACATAATATGAGCTGTGGATTATTTTCCTTATAGGCTTAAATGTAAGTGAAACAACAGATTGGCAATTATGTACTTTTATTTTGCTTTCTGACACTATGGAATCTCATATGACTGTTTTTAATTTGTGAATATATAAAAGAATGCTAGTGACACTGTATCTCTCCTCAGAGTCCTTAGGCATCTTCCCAGATGGAAACTGTGACAATTATAGTGTCCTCTCCATGACTGGACAGAGTTTCTATTGAAGTGACCTGATCCATGGTGAATCTCCTGTCCAGATGTTCTAAGACAACATTGTACTCCCTATTTATAAAGAACTCTGGCTTGAAATTTGAATATATTATTGATTTAAGCAGATGCTCCAAACCAAGGGAGTTTTTTTTTAATAGCACAACATATGGTCATTTTTGCTAATTTTTATAGTTTACTTTCATGTTCTATACAGCCACTATTTTAGTTGTCTAGGTGGTATGTTTGGTTTATCATTTAGTTCATCTATTCAATGTTCCCATGATAAAATCATTTTGTTAATTGAGAGACAATGATAATGGATATCTGGACTTTCCTCCCACCTTAGATTATTATTTCAGGTACACCTTAGGTGAGAATGCATGAAGAAAAATATCAAAAGAACCTTATTTTCCTCTATGTAAGCTGTTAGATTATCGTTAAGTTGATTTTGTAAACAGTTGCCTAATCACGTATATCAGTCACTTAAATTAATAGAGGATGGAGTGTATTCTTTTGAGATAGACTCCTATCTAGAGTTAGATAACATAACTGTTTTTCAAAAAGATGAGAATTCAAAAAATTATATAACAGTTTGGTATACTACATAATCTGGTAGAAGAGAAAAGAAAAGACAACTTTAGTTTTATGCTGAGCATGGAGAATGCAGCAAACCAGTAATGTTTTCTGCTAATAAGGCAGCCTGTGTCTTTTCATATTACCATATAGTGTCTACCCTGATGCCTAATATACTTCAGCCCACACAGGTTAGGGAAATGAATTTCAGAGGCCTTTAGTGACTTATCTAAGCTTATTACAACTACTTAATAGAAAAACAAAATAAAATAAAATAAAACCCAGATCCCTCGATTCCTTGTCCAACACTCTTTTCAGATACCATAGTACTTTCCAGATTCTTTTCTGCTGTACTATGTGTATGTATGTTTGTGTGTGTGTGTATACATACAGATAATATATATGTAGTATATGTATATATGTATATGTATGTATATATGCATATATACACATGCATGATAGATTGATTGATTGGCAGGTAGATAGTCTAGGTGAAAGAAAAATACAGTATGGTATATGGTAATTCCCCCTGCCAGGAAACTCAGTGTGATCTTGGAGTGGTAGCTTCAAAACCTTTTATCTCCATTTCCTCATACAAAAATAGTTTTTATGTTCAGCAGTCATTCAAATGAGTTCATTGAACCCATACTATGTGAAAAGCACTAGACAGGTATTTGAATGATGACCGGTCAGTGTAAAATATGGTCAGTGCTCTGAGAGTGATACAGATAAAGCACAGTGGATGTTCAAGCAGGAGTTCTGAGAGAGAGGAAGTTTGGAATGATTTTATGAAGAAAGTAAGAAAGAAAGGAATGATTTTATGAAGAAAGTAAGAAAGTTACTTTGAAGAATTTTTAGGAAAGATCTTTTAAGACAGAAGTAACCGTATTTAAAAAAAAAAAGGCAGTAAAGCTCGAAAGCTTGGTGGGGCAGGGGTGGGTGTGGGAAATACTGAGTAGTGTGATATTTCCTGAACTTAAGATATTTAAAGAAAAATAGCAGGGCAAAGTAAATCGGAAAAGGCAATAGTTGGGGCCAGACTGTGGGAATCCCAACTAGCAAGTTAAGGGAAAATGGAGAATCACTGATAGATTTTGAACAAGGAAGTGTGAATGAAAATCATAGCTTTCTTTCTGGAAAATTAATTTGATTGCAGGAGATTGGATCGGGGATGGAACAAATTATAGATAGGAAAACAAATTAGCAACCGCGGAATTTCTTCTAGTACATCTAGTTCAGATTAAAAAATGTTAGAATTGACAGAATAGAGATAAAGAGAGAATTACTAAGAGAGATATTATGGAGGTAGAATCAATATAAGCGGATAATGAATGGATGTTTGGAGCAAGGGGAGAGTTACAGATGACTGACAGCTTTGAGCCAGGAGTTGAGAGGGCGAAAATATCAACAAGATAGATAGCCTGTAAAGAAGAGATGTTTTAGGAAGGCGTGATGAATTTAAATTTGAACATGACTTTGGGGTCATTTAATGTGTGCTTATTCTTAGGATTGGAGTGTTATGCATAGGACATTGTATAAAATATTTGGTATAAATGGACCTCAATGGTTCCTTTTATTGATGTGATTCTGTCTTTCGACTTTGTCCTTTCATAGAAATTTTAATGGAGAAGTTATTGTCCTGTATTTAATGAAAGCATATTTCTGATATTGAAATTTCTTAAATGTGTTAACTCAGTGCATGTAGCTTCTATATTGTATATATTGTTAGTGGTCAGTTATATAGCAAGAAATATTACTCTGTTATTATGATTCTGGGGATTTATTCTTTTTCACTACAAGAGATAGAATAGGATGTTAGCTCAGAATAACACTCAAGTCTTCATTTTTACTTTAGAAAAAAAGAAATGTCTTAAAAAATTTTTATGTTTATTTAATTTTGAGAGAGAGAGAGAGAGAGGGAGAGGGAGAACCGCAGGAGAGGGGCAGAGAGAGAGGGAGATAGAATCTGAAGCAGGCGCCAGGCTCCGAGTTGTCAGCACAGAGCCTGACACAGGGCTTGAACCCATGAACTGTGAGATCATGACCTGAGCTGAAGTCGGACGCTTAACCTACTGAGCCAACCCAGGCACTCTGAAAAAAGAAATGTCTTAAATATGGCCAAATGTAAAAACGTAAAGAATTATGTTTAAATGTTTTAATTTATGGCTTTTACAATAATCTTTATATTTCTGTATCTGCAAAATAAGCCTGCTGAAGTTGTTTCTACCAAAATAGATCTTATTTGTTTAACAAAAACTATACACTATTAGTATACACAAACTGTTCTAAGTTACTTTACAAATATTAATTATTTAAGAATCCTGTGAGATTGGTAGTATTTTGCTCATTTAACAGGTGAGGAAACTCAAGGACCGAGAACTTAATTAAGTTGCCCAGGATCACACAGCTCATAAGTGGCAGAGGTAGGGATTTTATTGTCTCTAGATCCTGAGTAAAAGCAACATCAGCCTTTTACAGAATCAGTGTGGTGGTTTTTTGACACCTGATGTTTCTCTGGACAGCATGCCGGAAAGTAAATTAAATTAGGCTTTAGGAAAAGTTTCAAAAGGAAATTCTGGTCCAGTGCCTCAGCACGTGAGTATCTTGCTTTAGACATCCATGTAGCAAGACTCTAAACTGGGTTCTGAAGTGTTAATGAAAAGAGAATGCATTAAATGTGAGTTGAAGATGATTTCTGAAAGGGTTGGGAAAAACTGTATGCACTGGGCTGTAAAAGTGCTTCTTTATAAGATTGAGAATTATAGGCCCAAGTTTCAGAATCACGGATTTTCTCTGTGATGTGTTCCTGATCAAGTGTCAACGTAACTTCATAGTCTAATGCCTTAGATAAATTGGTGGCGATGCACTTGTAATTCAATGACATTTCCTTCTCATTGTTCAATTTATTTTATTTTTATTTCCGTAACTTTAGAATAACTTGAGCTCCTAGAATTTGAGGTTCACTGCTTTCAATTTAATTAAGACTTATTTATTGAGTACCTACTATGTGCTCAATGATGCATTGTGCTGCTTGGTAAGGTTATAAGGATGAAATATCCTCTCCATGAAAGAATATAGTTTAATGATTTAGAGTATTGCTGATTTAACTGCGTGGGATGTGTTTGGAATCCAGCTGTCCTGAAGATGCCTTTTAAGAATAATTCATCACTGGAATAATAGATAGAGATTTACTCCAGATTTAATTCTTCATTCTCACTAAAGATCTAGATAAGAGCACAACCTGATCCTTCTGTTCTTAATTCAGGGTCCAGTATTGGTGGAGGCAATGTGCAGTAAAATTTAAATAAATAAACTCATCAAAATAATTGTTTAAAATTCATTATGAAGTTGTTGGTGAATTTTATTTGGAGCTATGATACCAATTCTGAAAAAGTATGTGTAGAGTGAGGTTTTCTATACTATGTAAGTATTTTCTATACTAGATATTCTATACTGCAGTACTTAAAAATGATTCTGTGGTCTTTTTAATGCTTTTAAGAAATTAAATCAGGTAGGCTGAATTATCTGATCTTTTTTGGTCTCTATAAATAAATTATAATAATTTATGATACTAATAGCATACCTTTGAGAAGATAAATTTTAGTATCCACATTTTACAATGGAGGAACTCAGGATCCTTATGGTTAAGCATCTTGTCTGTGTTCCCATAGCCATGAATTTTTTGGCCCCCAAATCTATGTCAAAGGTCCAGCTCCAAAGTTTGTTCTTTTTAATGTACAGAGTGTTACAGTTCTCACTGGCAGGATTGACAGTTCGGTTTCTTTGAATAGTTTCACCAAAATAGAGAAATTCAGGATTTTTTTTTCTGCCTTTTTATTTCCCTTTAATTAATTTTATCTGCTACTTTCAATGGAACTTGGTTGTGAAATGATATATTGAGTTATAAAGTTAAAATTTCCGTCTGGTATAACTTCTGTTTTCCTTTATATCTTTTTTTCCTCAGACTATCATGATGAGTTTTTAAGACTTATAGGGAGAAACATGTATTCCATCCATATTCTTGGAAGCAAAGACCAATTTTAGAAATGAGCAGAAGATGCTGGCTACATCAGTAGTTTGTTTTTGCTTTCTTAGGAAACTCTGCGGGTAATAAGATGAGGAAATGTAACTTTCTCAGTTATGTTAGGTCTTTAGTTGTATGAGTGTGTGTGTGGTTTTTAAAACAGTCCTAACACATTTCTAGATAAATTTGTCCTTTGATATAGTCTTGTTGGAAAGCAATACAGTTTTCCCCAAAGCGATGTATTTTGAGCCATTTTATGGATCTTAATTGTTTTATAATTATTATTTATTATCCCAAAGAGTGTCATTCAACTTAATTATTTCTTCATCCAAGAAATATTTGTTAAATGCTTATAGAATGCAAGAAACCATACTTAAGCAATCTACCCTTTTATTCCTTAGTCTTGGCTATTAAGCAAGGATTCGCGGTCATGGCACTATCGACATTTGGGGCTGGATCATTCTTTGTTGTGGGGGCTGTGTACTGTAGGATGTTTAGCAACATCCCTGGCCTGTACCCGTTAAATGTCAGGGAACCACTCTGCCTTCTCCCTGAATTGTGAAAACCAAAATGCTTCCAGACATTGTCAAATGTCCCCTGGAAAACAAAATCATCACTGCTCCAATGTCTGAATTAAAAATCTAAAAAAATATTACTCAGGTGATGAGTAATTGCTTCCACTGAAAACGATATAGTAATGGTCATGAAAGCTGTTCTAAAAGAGAAGTTTCAAAAATATTCAGAGCGTGATTAGCACTACTGTATAGCCTCCCGTGGTTATCTAAGTTAGGAAATAACTGTTTAAAAAGTTAAACCACTCTATGCTTATATATCTTATATCATTACTTGCCCTTTGTACTTTATTCATTTCTCCTAATATGGTCTGTTTGCTTTTAATTAGACTTTTTTAATCATATCAAACAATCTTCAATTTAAAAAATGTTTCCATTAGGGGCACCTGGGTGACTCAGTCGGTTAAACCTCCATCTTCAGCTCGGGTCATGATCTCATGGTTCGTGAGTTGAAGCCCTGCATCTGGTCTCTGCTGTCAGCACAGAGCCTGCTTGAGATACTCTGTCCCCCCTTTTTCTGCCCCTCCCCCACTCATGCACGCCCTCTCTCTGAAAAATAAATTTAAAAAATTGTTTCCATTATCTTCTAACATCTTCATCTTTTTATCTGCCTTTTCCATTTTGGGAAAGTGCAAGAATAGTCTTTTGGAAACAGTTGGCTGCTCATTTGACAGAAAGTGCCAGAATATTCGTAGAGGTCAAATGCAAATATCAAGATATATGACTCCCACAGTGGTTTTCAGAAAAGTTATTGGAATAGTGACCGTGTCATTGGAACCAGACAAAAGCTAACAGTAACTTTTTATTTTGTCCACTTATCTCTTAAAGGGACTAAATTAGTGAAAGTATCTTAGAATACTAAGTTCAAGGTAAAAATCAAATATAATTATTGTTAATTACAAAGGCCTATTATTTGATATCCCTAAATTTAATTTCATCAACTCTTATGTGAAATTATCTGAAATTTATGTGAAATTTTCTGGGAAAGGCGGCTAATTGAGCAGATTGCCTACCTGAAATACTTTCCAAAAATGGACAAAATGAAGCAAAAATAGAGTTGTAAGCTTCAGCCCTAAGTAAAACCATAGGAGTGACCCTAGCCCCATTCCAGTTATCAAAGACCATTTTCTTGATATTAATAACATTTGAACCAAATCAAAGTTGAGTGTCAAAGGCTGATACATAGGTCCCCAATTTCAAACAGGTTCTAGGTTCTGCAAAGTAAGTGAGAAAGTTCGGAAATATCTTATTGATAATGCTTAACTTAAAAGCACGGGGGATACAAATGGCAAATACCAAATTGGGGCTAATTTTCAGACTACAGAATAGAGGATGACAGAGGAGGTAGGGTTGAGAGAGTGGTGGCTTATACTCTTTATTTTTCTCAACCTGATTTCCTATTGTGGAAAAATCTTTCCAGTTGTGTTGTTGGTTCTGAAGTGGATAATTGCTAAAATCTAAAAGAATTACCCTCATGAATCTTAACATTAACTCAGGACACGAGAATCCTCCAGTTTGATAGAAGTGTTTGCAGACAACGTATTTGAGTTTAGGTCATCTCTGCTACATTCACTATTCTCTTTCATCCTCTCCCCACTTCCCAAAGCATCTGAAATAATGAACAGATGTTATATCCAGCCAATTTCTACACTTCCAGCTTAGATTATAAAGTGTGTTTTTAAAGCATACTTTGGTTAGAGGTAACCAAATTGTCCTTCTTAGCTAAATGATGGAGAAAGAACCTGTATATGAGGGCTACTAAAAAATAAGTGAAATAAATAGGAGCATAAAAGGCAATGGACGAATATATTTTGAAAGAAGAATTACTTCAGGAAACTGAAGAACACTTTAAGAAAAAATAATTCTCAACACTCTCATGGAGATAAAAGTGACCACAGACTGTATGATAAGAGATCAAAGACGAGTTTAAGAGATTAAGATATAGAGAAAAGAACTATAGTACTTTTATAGAACTAAAGTACAATTAAAAAAGAGTTGGCAGGGGTGGGGGGGGCGCATGAGTAAAACTATTAAAATAATTAAAACCACATTAGATACAGGGAGATGTGGAGTGAATGATGCCACAGATTGACTTAGGCGCAATTCTTGAGAAAAATCACATAAAATGCAGTTAAGAGAGATGAAAAACTGTTAGTGGAAATTTGTTGCTACAGAAGGAAAAAACTCATCCCTGGAATAAAAGACTTTAATCTACAGATTGAAAAGAGTTTACTAAATACTAGGAAAAAGTAATGAAGACTTAGAATTCTGGTAACTTTTAAGATTAAAAAATTTCCATAAGTATTACTAGAGTAAGAAAAAAGTCACCTACAAAGTTAAACAAAATTAAGTTGGCCCCATATTTTTTTCTCAGACTCCAGATGACACTGTAATAATGTCTATAGAATGTTGAAGGAAAACAAAATAGGTTACTTAGGTTAAAAAGTATAAAATTATTTTAAAACAAAAATTAAAAAATATTTTTTAAAAGTAAGAAATTATAGCCTCTATGAACCCTGTGTAAAAATTTGCTTAGAAAGAAGAGGAGTCAAAAGAAATCCATAAATGGTAAAATTACCATGTGGAAAGATTGGTGATGAGCAGATTAAACACAGAATAAAGCAGACTAGGGAAAAAGTATGTAATCAAATTTTCAAATAGAAAATATATCATTTAGAAATAGTAATTTGATGCTAGTTAGCTAGGATAAAAAGTTAAAGAGCCAGCAAAATGTAGTGTTCTGGCGGGGGTGGGGGGGTGCGTGGGAGGGAATATCATATTAACATGATAATTGCTTCATCCTTCTTAAAGGAGTTTATTTTTGAAGTATATAAATGGAAAAATAATGGCTTCAGCATACTAGTGTATTTCATCAGTTTCTTTTCACATTTTAACATCTCTGGACTTGGAATTTGTCTTGTAATCAACTGTGGCTTACTGATATAATTGGCACCATGTCTTCTTTCCTGATCATTTAAAAATAACAACGCATCTTATAATTATTGGCATTTTAAAGTGCATTAAATATAGATTTTAAACATATAAGATCATAAAATACAAGCCATAAAGCAAAAGATTGAAAACAAAAGAAATGCTGAGAGAGGAGGCAATAGGAACTAGCAGTTGAGAGCTCAGACTGTGGCGTCGGACTGACTTGGGTTCACATGGCAATGCCAGCAAATGTGGAAGCACAGTCAACTTATTTGTGTAACAGTAACACTGACAATTAGAAAATTTTCTATTGAACAATTCTGTGATCATAGAAGTAAACACTCTAACTTCCGGAAAATTTTAGAATAATGGTAATAAAAGCAAAACATGTCATAACCTATAAGGTACAATTAAGAAGGATACCTAAGGAAAATTCATAACTTGGATGTTTCTAGTTTAAATCTATCAAGAATGAGAAAACAATTATATGCATTTTAAAAAAAAAATCAGCAACTAAAGGATAGCAACAGGAACTAAATAATAATGGCAAAGCCATTAATCAATGAATTCAGTATCAGTTGAACTGATAGATTTAAGAGCTTTTTCTTTGATAATGTAAAAGTCATTAGTCTTAAGTTGGGGAAAGGAAGAAAGCCAGAAATATCCAAAATTAAAGATTTTGGAATATTAAAGGTTAAAGAATTGGGAGATGATTTAAGATACAGACAAAATTGAATGCTACAGCTTTGCACAAATCTATACTATACATTTGAAATTTTAGATGAAATATATAGTTTTCTAGGAAATTTTAAGCAGATTTTAAAGGGGTTAGAAAAATCAAAAGTTAGAATAATAGAAGAATAAAACTGTTACAAAGAGCTTATCTATCCTTACCTCTTAATTAAAATGCCTTCTAGATGGCTTCATGGATGAATTCTGCTTAACTGTTAAGGAACAAGTAATATTAATGCCATTAAAAAGGTTCTTGACATTGGAGATAGAAGGCATAATTAACAATTACATTCATGAGACAACAAAATATTGGTATGAAACCTGACATCAAAAAGTAAAAGGGGCACCTAGGTGGCTCAGTTGGTTTAGTGTCCGACTCTTGATTTCAGCTCATGTCATGATCCCAGGATCCAGCCCCCAAGTCGGGTTCTGCACTGAACATGGAACCTGCTTAAGATTCTCTCTCTCTCTCTCTCTCTCTCTCTCTCGCTCTCGCTCTCGCTCTCGCTCTCTTCTTCTCTCTTCCCCCTCCCTTCCCCCCCTCCCTCTGCCCCTCTCCCTCACTTGTGCACTCTCTCTCCCTCTCTCAAAATGAAATAACTCTTTAAAAAAAAGTTGAAAAAAATCAACAAGTCAATCTTGCACAATATTGATGAAAATCATCTTTAAAAATTCAGCAAACACAATAGACCGATGTATTAAAAGAACATAAGCCATTGTCAAATGAAATTCATCTATGAACGCAGGGTTAGTTCAATGTAATTCTGAGATTATACTGAAATACAAAAGATTAAATTTTGAATACCTAAAAACATTTGGTGTATAATTGAACATTCCTATAGAAAATCTTTATAAACATTAATGTATAAACATTTTCTTAAAATAAACGTGTGTGTGTGTGTGTGTGTGTCTGTGTGTATGTGTTTAAAGGGTTTTCTAGCATCATTACTTAATGATTTTTCTCTGGAGGTGCTTGCTAAGGCAATTATGGAAGAGCAACAAATAATAAATACAAGCAAATAAAAGGGCAACAAATAAATACATAAATAAGGTAAAATTATTACTACTTGTCAATTATATGGTCTAACATCTGGAATACCATCAAACCTAACTAAGGAACAATTGATTAGAAACAAAAAATATGTAATTTAATAATTACATTAATTTGTAGTTTTCCCATGTATAAACCAAAACCTAAAAAATGTAATGGATATAAAAATCCCACTCATAATAGCTACAAAAACATTAGAACATTTAGGAATAAACATGAAATATGTGAATACTGTATTGGGAAATTTATAAAACTCTACCAAGTATCATAAAATGACCTGTTCATATGGTAAAATGTTTGTCAATTATCCATTAATACAAAGCAGCACAATAAAAATCCCAGTGGGATTTGCATTGGATTTATTACAATTATGTACAGTTTATCTAGAAGAAAGAATGTGAGAAAAGGAATGATCAGTAAAATTCTAAAGAAAATTCTAAAGAAAATTAGGGAGAACTTTTTTTTTTTTTTAACCTAGTTTGGAAGGTTACACTCCATGGAGTAGCCAAGACTATTTGGGAATTTAATATATAATAAGTATATATCAGATCACTGGGAACCAGGATGGATTATGGGATAAATGTAACAACAGAGTTAAGATGGGGAAAAAATAGATTCCTTTCACTGTCCTTACACAAAGATTTAAATATGTGTGTTTAAAAAGTCACAAAAGTATTAGAAGAAAATGTAGTGGAGGTTTTCTTATCATGGTACAAAACACAGGGGCCATAAAGGAATAGTCTTAAATTTGATTGTGAAAGCTCTTTATTTTTTTTATTATTAAAACTCTTAATACTTCCCTGTCAAAATCACTGTAAAGGGTCCAAAGTCTAGTAAGAACAGACAGGGCTAATTTCATAATAAATATTAAAAGCATATAGCATGCTCTTAGATATTGAGTTAAAATACTACCAATTAAAAATGTACATGGTCAAGGTAGACGAGGTACACATGTTCAAATATTCTTTAACTCTCCAATCCCATAAAATAATAGTGCAGATATATCTTTTAAGTGGAAATAACTTACTAGCAGTGAAAGGAAAGAGAGTGTAACTGGTGCCCTCTCTGTCTTCTCTGCACGGGGAGCCACTCTCAGCCACAGCCCCTCATCCTTTGAAGCGTTATGCCTGTGCAAAGTTCCTTCCATCCCCTGCTTGATGAGGAGCACCTGTCAGCTGTTGAGCCAATCATTGTCTGCAGTGGTGCCAAAACAGTAGCTGCCCCATGTACCCTGACCTCACTTATTCCTAGCTGCAGCTTCCAAACTGGTGCCATTTAAAGTGACATCCACACAGCAGCCAAGTTCTTAGGTCTGGGGTAGCCGTCATAGGGGTGGCCAGCTCTGGGGCTGGAATTGGGACTGTGTTTGGGAATTTCATCATTGGTTATGCCAGGAACCCTTCTCTGAAGCAACAGCTCTCCTCCTATGCCATTTTGGGCTATGTACTTTTGGAGACCATGGGTCTCTTTCTCCTGATGGTGGCCCTTCTTCTTCACCATGGGAAGGAGCCGTCTTCACCTCCTTTGTCTTGTCTGCCCTGTATGGTCCTTTTCTTATACCTCCCCAGACAGGCTGGGGAAAATGGTTGGCTCAGGGGGTTGACAAAGAGAAGACAAATAAATACTGTATTAATAAGGAAAAGAAAAAGAATGCCATTGGCATACAAAATAAGGGAACTTTGAAATATAAACACACGTGCGCGCGCACGCACGTGTGTGTGTGTGTGTGTGTGTGTGATTATTTGGGGAAAAATACCGGAGTAAACCATTCTCTAAAGGTCAAGTATGAAATCACTCTTGTTCAAGTGTACCAAGCTGAGAGCCAGCATATTGGCTCCTCATTCTTTTATTTCCCTGCTGACTCGCTTAATTCTAGGATGATTAGGATAAGAGTACTGAGCAAAATGTAAGCAGAAGGGCTCTTGGATTTCTCCAGACTCTAGCCTACATATATTGTACCCCAGGAGAGAAAGTCCATGATTCCTTCTCTGCAGTGAGGTCAGTGAATAGAATTGGCAAGATAACACGGTATGTAACTCCACGGTAGCACTTCCCAGAAGCTATCTTGAGTTATCAGCATAAGCTTAACTCTTTCACAGATAAGTTATATTCTTCATGCCTTATTTTTTTCAGTGGCATAACTCCCTCTCAAACTCTTCACCAATACCCAAGGTGTAGTTAACAAGAGTATATTTGGCCCAGTTTTTACTTATTATTCATTTCAGGTTTTTTTCTTATGGTCATGGTGTGGGGTCCTATTACCAAGGCAACCGAGAGTGGATTATGTGCTATGCATCTTTTACTAACACTTTTAACTCCTTTTTGTATGATTATTTCTGTTTCTTTAGCTACCCTCATGCATAATAAAAAGGTTTCAAATCATTCTAAGGTTCTGACTGTCTTTACTAGTAGCTATACTCTTGTCTTTTTCCAGGTCTGACTTTTTTCCTACAATGTTTGTCTTACCTCTATAGAGTTCTTCCAAATTTAGCGATGTTTTCTTAATGTCTTTCCCTTTTCCTATAATAAATATCTGTTCTGGTAATTCTTATTCAACACTACTGACACTAATAGAGAATTGACTCTGGGACAATTGTCAGTGTGACTTTTTTTTGGAAAGAAGTTGACCCATTGGCTCTCTAACCCTCTCCTACTTCTTTTCAGTGGACAACTGAGAAGTGGCTCATGTGTCTAACAAAGTGTTTGGATATCACAGCTGACTTGATAAGGCAATCTCTATGTAGATAATGCCCTTTTAAGGAGAGGTGGGAGTCACTCACAGCCTGAATATAAACTGTCAGTCCACTCTCCCCAGAAACATGTCCCATCCTGTACCACAGTCACTGGGGACATACTACTGTAGATATAACCAGCATTAATAGAAAGATAAATGGATTCCTAAATACAAAGATGAATAGACAAATCAAGCCAGTAATTGAGGAAACCAACAACATGAAGGGTAGGCACTCAATGACAAAGAGAAGAACTAACATCTGACTTAAAAGAACTTCCAAAAGTAAGTTTAATTAATATCCTCAGAGAAATTCAAAAGAATGGAAATGTAAAAATTAAAAATATGCTAAATGAATTTTTTAAAACTCAATATATTAGCTAAATAGAATAGAAACAGCTGAAGGATGCTCTAGTAAGCTTGGATAAATGAGTATTAGCAACATTGGATACTAGAAGAAAATGAGTATTGTTAAGTTTCTGAAGGGAAATCATTTTGGAATTAGACTTCTATTATGCCTGAACTGGTATTTAAAGTGGCATAGCAAAAGAAAGACATTGTAGGATGTAGAACTCAGAAACTTTCAATCATTCTGTGAAATCACTAAGGAATGTATGTTGGCAAAGTTTAACGTAAATCCAGGCAAGAACAATGAGCATAGAAACTAGTAAATTCATAGTTAAAACTAAATGATATTCATGTATATTGTAAATGACAAATCTCAGATAATGTCAACATGCAGTAGATACTAGTTTGGAGAAAAGTAAGAGAAAACATCCAAGATTTTTGTCTTATCCCACTGGAGACTCTCAGTGTTGATTATCTTTAGATAATAACTGAAATACACCTTTTAAATGTTTTAAAATTTCAGGGTAGCGACTAAAAATATTAAAACAGGGGCGCGTGGGTGGCTCAGTCATTTGAGTGACTGACCTTGGCTCAGGTCAGGATTGTGCGGTTCCTGGGTTCGAGCCCCGCGTCAGGCTCTGTGCTGACAGCTGGGAGCCTGGAGCCTGCTTCGGATTCTGTGTCTCCCTGTCTTTCTGCCCCTCCTCTGCTTGCACTCTGTCTCTCTCAAAAGTGAGTAAACATTAAACAAAATTAAAATATTAAAGCAAAAACGTATAGCAGCAGAGGGAGAAACATAAACAGGAAAATTTAACTGATCCAGATTAGGAGAAGTTAAAAACAAAGTGTGATTAGAGAGAAAATATGAAATAAGATGATGGTAGTAAGTCCAAATGTGTCAAAAACGACATTAATGTAAAAATAGTAAAATTGTCTTTTAAACATAGAGACTATGAGATTTGCCTTAAATAAAAATTTGACTTTGTGTTGTTTACAAGAAATACCACTCAAATAAAACAGGATAGAAGGATATAAAAGAAATGTGTGAGCAAATATTCCAGCCAGATTTAAGAAAAAGAAAGCAATATTAACATTATGTAAAACAGAACTTAAGGCAAACAACCTCAAAATTAGATAAGAAAGGTATATATCACATTGTTAAAAAAAATACACAATACACAGGAAGATTAAAAGGGAAAAACTGTATGATCATCTCTGAAATATTGAAAACAATTTAATACTTTAACATGAAATCAACAGTTTAACATTTGATGTACTTTAACAGACATTCCTAATAGAAACTGAACAAGCTAATAATGAACAGAAACTTCATTGGTTTGATAGATGCTGTTTACCAGGGATATGGAACAAACATCATGTTTAATGGTGAAACATTAGAAACATCCTATTATGCCAGAGGTAGAACAAACAAGCCCGTTGTCACCACGGTCATTCAGTATTTTTCAGGAGGTCTGAGCCAGTGCAGTAAGACAGGAAAAATAATAAGCAGTGGGACTGTTGGAAAGGATGTGAGAAAGTTGTTTGTAGACCACGTGATTGTCCATTTGAAACAAGCCAAGACAACCAATTGCAAACATATTAGAATTAGTGAGAGTTTAGTAATAGTCCCCAATACAATGTTACATATCATGTTCTTCAGCTTTGTCTTTACCTTATACTATATAACAAAATGTGATGAAAATGGATTGCATTCACAACTGTAAGAAAAATGATAAAATACGTAGAAATAAATATGACAAGAAGTATGTACAACATATAAGAGGAAACACTGATATTTTATGAGGGACCTAGAAGAAAACCAAATTATTAGCAGGAAGAAAAAACAATAATCCTGGATAGAAAGATTCAGGGTGTGAAATAATCAGTTTAAAACAATAACATCTAAAATAGTGAAGTGTGGCAATAGAAAAAGATAACAATGATGTAAAATAGACCAAAATTACATTTTTAAAGTGCTTGACCACATAAAAGTTGAAATTCATATATGATGCAAGATACTCCAATTGAGAATTAAAGATAACTCTAGATAATTAAAGACAAACCAAGAGAATATTTATACATAACAAAGATTAAGATCTAGATCTTGTAAATTATTAAGAAGAAGCTCAATAGAAAAATGGGGAAAGAATATACGTGGATGTTTTACAAAAGAAGAACTAGAAATGACTGGTAAGTAAATGAAAAGATTTTCAGCCCTCATTAGTAATCAGAGAAATGAAGTTTAAAATCACAATAATATTTTTCTATCCTATGAGCATAAATGATAAAGACTGTTAAAAGACAGGAAAATCAGTTCTCTCCTACATTTTCATGATAAAAAGCCCTTTTGGAACACACCCTACCAGTATCTAGTAAAACTTAAAAGTGCACGTTCATATAGTCCACAGTTTCATCTTGTACCTATTGAAAATCAATATACATAAATATTAATTGCAACATTGTTACATAAAAAATTGAAAACAATTCAGATGCCCATGAATAGGGGGCTTATAAGGTAAATTATAGTATATAGCATAGTAAGTACTTGGAATAGTATTTAACCTTTTAAAAGAACACAGTGAGGTGGTAAGTTCCTATTTGATAAGATTGAGTTATACAACAGGAGATTTATTATGATTTCATGTTTTAAGAAGAAATATATGCACTTGCGCATGTATGAAAATGCATACAAGCCAGACTGGAAGAATGTGTTCCGTGCTGATAGGTAACCTCTGGAAGGGAGTTTGTCTGGTGAGTAAATGTGAAGAATTTTCACACTTTGCTCTATTAAATTCTTCATTATTTTGAATCTTTTATAATGACAGTGTAATTAAAAATTAGAAGAAAAATGTGCATATCGCAAAAAGAAATGCAAAGGCCAATAAGTAAGTATCCTTGTGCTCATGATTATAGAAATGCAAATGAAAGTATCAGTGAGATTTTTCATATGTCATATGAGTAATAATCGAAAATACCCAGTCTTCACAACGTTGTGACCGAAGAAAGCACTGTTTGTTAGAATATGAATTTTTGTTAGGCAGTTGACTTCATTTATTAAAATTCTGTATCTCCACCCTTTTACTTAAAATTTCATTCTCATATATTATTTTCAAGGCATAATCACAAATAGGCAACAATAGATCTGTAAGGATGTTAAGATAGCATTTTTTAAAGTGGTGATATTGAAGCAGTCAGCACTTAAATAAATATTGATACATCCAAGTAATGAAATATATAGATCAGTACAAATGCACATTAAAATTTATTTAAGATACACATTAAATTTTTCTAAAGTATGTTACAAGTAAGTTTATCTAGTGTGATCTCATTTTTCCAGAATCATTGTGTGTATGTATGTTTGTGTATCTGCAGGGTATATTGGTTAGAAAAAAAATTCCAGAGGTAAATGCAAGGTTTGAAATCCATTATCTCTTCAATGTAGGATTATTAGGGACTTTGTTTTTCTTTGTTCAGTATTTCTATAATGTTTGAGGAGGTTTTTTTTTACCACAGTGATGCATTGCTTTTGTCATCAGTGAGCCACTAATATAACAGTTGATTTATACATTCCTTAGGAATTTTCCTCTTGTTAAAATAAAAAAATTGTTCTTTTATGATTTAAGGGTTGAATATTGTATTTATGAAAGAATCTTCTCTTATTTTCGTTGACTTTTCATCCCTTTAGTTGTTATCATTAGTAACAATAATATTTAATATTTAGTAAATGTGTACTCTGTGCCAGGCCCTGTGATTTTCAAACTGCATCTATTAAAAATTTTTTTTTAGTGTTTGTTTATATTTGAGAGAGAGAGAGTGCACAAGCAGGGAGGGGCAGAGAGACAGGGAGACACAGAATCTGAAGCAGGCTCCAGGCTCTGAGCTGTCATCACAGAGCCCAACGCAGGTCTCCAACTCATGAGTTGTGAGACCATGACCTGAGCTGAAGTTGGACGCTTAACTGACTGAGCCATCCAGGTGCCCCATCAAACTGCATCTATTTTAATCCAACCAGTCCTTGGATTATTACTGTTGTTTGTCCTACAGAGCAGCAGTTCTTAAACTTTTTGGTTTGGGGAACTATTCATACTCCCCCATGTTACTGAGGACACCAAAGGACTTTTGTTTATTTGCATTACATCTATCGATATATGCTATATTAGGAATTGTCTTAGAAGTCTTTTAAGTATTTATTATTTTATTTTAAAGAGCAATAATAAATCCAATATGATAATGCGAGAAACATTTTAATGAAAAATGGCTATTTTCTAAACAAAGTACTTTTTCAGAGCAGCATTGTTTTACATTTTTGCCAATCTCTTTCTTGTCTGGTTTAATAGAAGACAGCTGAATTCTTAAATGTGCTTCCTCATTCAATCTGTTATGATAAATTATTTTAGTAGATTGTATCATTCACAGTTATTCAGTTCCCTGCCCTGTGTTAGGTTCGGCCATATGACTTGCTCTGGCTAGTGAAATGGAAGTTTTTCATATGCTACGTCTAAGAGGAAGCTTTAAGAGCCATTCTGTGCTTCTTCCAGCATTACCCTCTGCCATGTGCACTGAATGTCCCCAACGGTAGCTGCCCCATTTCCAACTTGGCTCTAGAATAAAAATGACAGTAAGCAGAGCAGCTGATCCCTAGCCAACAATAATTTGGGTGAGGAATAAGCCTTGCTTGTAAATCACTGAGATTTAGGGGTTGTTAATGTATCGTAACAGAGTGTAAGCTGACTGACACAGAAGTTGATAAGTAAATGGGATACTGCTGTAATAAACAGACGTAGAAAAACACCTAAAATAAATGACATTGACTGTGGAGCTAGGCAGAAGGTGGCTTCCATGATAGAACTTTTGGTGAAATTGTCACCTTGAGGTAACTGGAAATCAGATAATATACCAGATTTAATATGTGGTATTAGGCATTAGGAGACTTTGGGAGAAAAAATGGACCAATGTTCCTTGGTTGCCACTGGCTTCATTTGTTTACAAATAGAGATAAACTCAGGAAAGAATTGGCCTGTTTATAAGCAGGGTATAAAGGGAATAGGGAGAATCTAGAAATTCCAGGAATTGAAGAGTCAACATATTTAACTCTTCCTCATTTTCAACTGATAAAATATATAACTGAAAATTATTTGGATCCACAGAAGCCCATTATATTTCAGGTGTCTACTAAAGACCACATCAGAGCTAACACTCGCACAGTTTTGTTAAAACTTCAGATTCAATGAAAGTGAGTAGGCAGTGAGGATCAAGAAAAATGAATGACTTCCCAGAGGGCAGAGTCAGCAGCCTCAGAGTACAGTGAGTGAGGAAGCAGCTACAGGAAAGCAGATTAAGAAATGATTAAGGAATGTTCTCCACCCTGGGGGCAAGCGGCTCTTACGTCTTCGGCCCAGCAGAGTTTCAGAATTCACACGGATAAGAGACGGCTGTATGTTTCCTGTCTTCCCCTTTCTGAATTGAAGGTTTATTCCAGTTGTAGTATTCCCATTCTACAATTATATGCTGGATGTTTGAGGGGCAGCTAACTTGTCATTTTAGTTTGTTGGTCTCCAGAGTAAAAGGTGCCAGATCTGGACTTTAAATAGAGTCTGTTACAGGATTATGGACTTTTTTGTGACTCTTTTGGCATGATTGGATAGGATTTTCAGGTTATCACCTCTGGGGAGTAGGGTGTGAGAAATCTAATTCTCCACCCAGTGATCTCAAGCTTGGCCGTGTGACTTGCTGTGTCCAATGAAATGTGAACAGAGGGATGGCTATCACCTCCAAGCAGAATCCCTAACAAACATTACATTGTTCTGTCGTGGCTGTCTTCCCTCTGCCAGGAAGCATGTGCTGCTTCCTCAGCCTGCCCTGGCTGACATGTAACGTGAAATAAATCTTTGTAGTTGTAAGCCACGAAGATTTGGGAATTATTTGTTACTGCAGCATAACCTAGTGTAAGTTGTCTGATAAATCAATATTGCTCAGAGTTTTTTATTTCACCTCTAGAATCCTGAAAACGCTAAGACTCCAAAATCTCCTGGGAAAAAAAAAATCGCTTTTTCTCTGCACTTTGCTAATGAAAGATACAGAGTCAAAACGATTGTTGCTGTTTGGCAGTATTGCGTATGTACCATATATAGTGTTACTGTTTTTCACATTCCGGGATCCTAATTGCTTTGTTGTAAGGTCAGCGCCAGTAGTCAGAATTTCACTTTATGCTACCTAGTGCTCCTCATTAGTGTAGTGAAGCGTGTTCTGCAACAGTTTTATTCAATTGGTTTTTACCTTGGCATGGTTAATTCTAGAAGCTGGGATCTAAACTCGTTGGTCACACTTTGGACAGTGAGCTGTACCATCTGTCTGTGATTGAATACAGTCAAAAAATACATGGAAAGTCTTCCAGACATTTCAAACTATAGTGTCAGTACATTTTCAAGAGTTTTCAAGACACTTCAGACATAGTTTTTTGTTTTAACCTGAGAAAACTTTGCTTCTTTCCCCTACTGCCTTTTTTGTTGTTGGTGGTGGTGTTTTTTTTTTTTTTGTTTTTTTTGTTTTTTTGTTTTTTTTTTTCAACAAGCGCAGTGATTTGGGCTTTGATCACTGTATTCTTTGCAGGACCCCAGGCCCAGCATCTTTTCCTTTGTTTGTTCTTTGATTTGTAAACTTTCAGAACTCCATAGCTAAATTTAGAAGATTGGGCAAAAGTGATAGTCTGAAGACTTGTCTTCTTTAATTGAATAGAGAGCCTTAGGGCCCATTATCTTTCCTGACTTGATAATATGAGGGAGTACCGGAAACTTAAGGATCCCTCAGGGTTGCTATAGCAGTTTACTATGTTTCATAAAAGAAAGATACATAAAAACACAGCATGTTCATATCAATTCCAAAAAGATTTTCACCAGTTCAGTGACAGGAGAGTACTTATTACCAGGTTAATTCAGTCAAGGCAGTGGACATAGAGTCTTACATTAGGGGAAAAAAGAATTATCCTAAAAGTTATATTGTAATCTATTAATTGTCTTGACTGTTGATCCTCTGCGAAGCAAAGCATCTTGAATTGTGGTAAATGTGAGCAGAGCTGGGCAATTTCAGCAAACTGGTAAATTTTTATAGACTTGGAGATTGTATTCTTAGGATTTGTCTTAGGTCCGTCTAACTGACTTGAATTGAACTGTGGTACTGAAGAAGTTGGCACAAAAAATAACTAAGCAAAGCTAGTGAAGGTCATTAATTTCTAAAGTTTAACCGATTGACACTGAGCGCATCTGTTCTCTGATAGGCTGTTCTCTCAGCATATTAATATATCCCTGCACAGAGGGCCTCTGTCCATGTCATGTGGAAATGGCAGGGTTCTTTGTCTTCTTGTCTCATTAGCTAACTGGAGTCAAGCACTCAAACTTGAAAGTGATTTTTTTTTTTTCAGTTTCAGATGAGTATTTATAAAACTTTTTTTGGACAACTAGTAGTTGGACAGTTAGATAAACTATTCATATAGTTGAGGAGCCAACAGTTATTTTTCAAAAGTTTTTGGAAAGCATTATGTAGTTGATTCATTGTGTTTTTGTTTTTTGTTTTGTTTTTTTACATTCTTTGCAATTCTGTTGTTATGGAATTAAAAAAAATAATTTGAAGAATACTCTGTGCGGACAGAGTCTTTGAGTTCTCTTAATGTCAGAGAAAGGACACCAAGAGATCTCAGAAACTGGCTCACTTATAAATTAGAGAAGACCGCGGTCTGGAACTCTCTTTAGTTTGATGAGCTGAAGCTAAAATACGAAGAATAATATGCTGTCTTTCATAGATGAATATGTTATTAACGATCTACCATGTAGAACATGCTTTTTGTTGATGTTTTCAATACAGATAGAAAACAAGGAGTGGGAGTGTTTAGTAAGTTATTCAAATCAACAGTGCCTATAAAGACTTGAGAATTTGAGTGGACTGTGAGTTCAGGTTAAATAAGTAAGACGATAGGTCTACCAAAAAGCTCAATTGGTCTAAGGTATTGTAGAAGAATATTTCTTAACAGTTTTCAAAATGTGGTCCCTGGAACACTGGTGTCAACATCATCATAGAACTTGTTGAAAAAATCCAAAATCTTGGGCCCCATCCCAGACATTACTGAATCAGAAACTCAAGCTTTTGCCCTAGCAATCTGTTTTAATAAGTCCTCCAGGGAATTCTGATGTATGCTGAAATTTAAGAATGTTACTGATCTAGAACTATATCCTCCTCTACTCAACTCTGGTCGGAGCAATCCTAGATCAATTCTTTTGCTTTTGTGTACTTTAAATTTTTAAAAAATAATTTTATTTTAAAAATACTTATTAATAATAAAAAATAATTTATTATTTTGCTTCTGGTTATTACCTTGATCACTGTTCTCAGACTTAAGTGATGGATGAGCCCCTCTTATCTGAAAGTGTTCTTATTCTACCTCAGTTCATCTCTAGCTAGGGTTAGAACTCTGATTTAAACCTGATTTTCCTTCTGCTTTTTTTTTTTTTTTTTAATGTCTATTTATTTTGAAAGAGAGAGAGAAGGTGGGGGAAGAGCAGAGAGAGGGAAAGAGAGAGAATCCCAGACAGGTTGCACGCTGTCAGCACAAAGTCTGATGTGGGGCTCAAACTCACAAACCATAAGATCATGGACTGAGCCGAAATCGAGAATCGGATGCTTAACTGACAGCACACAGATGAGCCTTCCTTCTGCCTTTTGAAGATATTATTCCGTTATCTTCTAGCTTCTTCTTGTTGCTGTCAGCCTTATTTATTGTTCCTTTATAGGAAACTTGTCTTTTCTTTCTTACAACTTTGAAGATTTTTGTCTTTTTATATCTCTGTCTTATATTTTAGGTAATTCATCATATCTGTCTTGTAGTCAAATCTGTTGTTTATATAATACATTGAATTTTAAATTTCAGTGTGTATTTTTCTAGAGGTCCTATTTGGTTTTTTTTCCATATCTGTCTGTTCATAGTGTTCTATTATTTTGTGATTATTTAAGTTCCTTTTCTCTTGTCATTTTAAATATATCTTTTATTTTAACTTTGAAGAAGTTCTTTTATCTCAGGTCTCTGCCTATGCTTTTTCGTCATTTTGTTGATCTTTAGTCTCTACCTCATGAAAAATCATTTTTTTATGTAGTTTTAAATTTTTGATTATGAGTTTATTTTTGACAAGAATTGTTTTTCCATGGGAATGTATATTTCCTATATTAATAAAAATGCCCCTGTAGAGCTCTTTTACATTTGTTTTTCCTGATGGTCTCAGGAGTTTCACTGATCCAGGATCAGTTTTTGTTCATATTTCAGCTTAGGGATTCTTTGTAGTGTGAGGATTATAAATTCTGCAGCCCACCAATATTTGGATTTTAACTTCTTGTGGAAGAATATTTTTTCCCCAACACCAAGTGGATAACTTTATATGCACTTAAAACAAAGCTTCCATGTCACTTTAATATGATTTCTTCTCCCTGAAAGGGTAGCCTTTTGAGGTCTCAGGAGTAGGCAGGTGTTACGGACTTAATATTTGTGTCCCCCTAAAATTCATATATTGAAATCTAAATCTTAGTGCCTTTATAAGAAGAGGCTAGAGAGCTAGCTTGTTTTCTTCCCACCATGGGAGGATACGGTGTGAAGTTGTCAGTCTGCAACTCAGAAGAGTTTGCAACTCAGCAAAACCCGGTCGTGCTGGCATCCTGATCTTGGGTTTCTAGTCTCCAGAACTATGAGAAATAAATTTCTAATATTTATAAGCCACCCAGCCTATTGTACTTCGTTGTAACAGCCTGAGCTAAGACAGTGGGACACTGTCTAGTTTATATCTCCATTCTTCTGTGGAAGCTGAGGTCTATCCCCATATTGATATTAAAGCCCAATATGTAGCTGCTAGGTAATTCTGGCCTCATGTCCTCCTGAGATCTGAGCAAAATTTAGTTAGGTTTTGGGTTTGTTGTTGTTGTTTTTCCTAGTACATGGATATTTCCTTTTCTTTCAAACTCGGTTTTTTAACTAAAACATGCTATGATATGGAATCCATAATTTCTATGTTTCGTGTCAGTTCAGTCTGCCATATTGCCAGAGTTAAAATTTCTTGGTCTCTTAAATTCTTCCCATTTTTTGGATAGTGCTACCTGTATGTATGTAAACAGAAAGTAGATATAAATACCTTATCCATACAATCCTTATATAATTATCACCTAAAACAGATTTACAACTTAAATATAAAAATTTATGATGAATAAAATTAAAATGAACAATATTACCTTAATAACGTCAATTTTATGGTTTTGCTAAAGCTAAGTCGCTATATACACCATGAATAGTAGTAAGTGTCAATGCAGGATTTTTAGAGTCACGTGCAATGTATGACTTTTCAGTTTTCTGCCAATTTTGTCTGGTTAACCTATTGTGAAACTTTTTTGTACTGTGTGATAACCTAGTTTGACTTTCACTTGATACAGTTGCATAAAGGTCCGTGTCTGCCCTTTGGCTCATGGCAAAAATGACCCGTTACTTGATACCAAGGTAATTGTAAATACAAATGCAAGGTCAAACACTGAAATCATATAATGGTTCTCAGTTATAAAAACAAGCATTCAGATAAAACAAACCACAATTAACTTATGTTTTTAGACAGTCACAAAAGTGTGGAAAATGTCCCATCAAGAACCATGGAACCTGTCTCTGTAAACCAGTTTGGGGAACTCTCATCTGTGACATACAGTTGTGACATGGCTGCTTGAATTAAGAAGAGTCACCTCTGGGAGGGATATCAGGAAAATGGTGGAGTGGGCAGCTCCAAACTCTCATCCCACCACAAAAACATTGACCACATGAATGCTGAGTTAAGAAAAAGGCAGTCTGATAACAGGAAATCTGTGTGGTGTTTTTACTTGCCCTTTCCCCGCTTTCCCACCAAGTTGGTTGTCTTGAAGCAGCTGCAGCCCATTTCCCGAACGTGGGTCCCTGTTTACTGACTGCAGAGGGGTCAAAGCACATCTCCTACACAAAGTATTGTGTATGTTTCTTCTAACCTGTCTAAGGGCTACCTCATGCTCAAATTATCCCAGTTTTCTCAGCAGAAACTTTGGAGAACAGAAGGCAGTAGGTTTATATATTCAAAGAGCTGAAAGAAAAGAAAGAAAACCTTATTAACCAAGAATTGTGTATTTGACAAACTGTCCTTCAAAAATGAAGTTGAAAACATATCTAGATAAACTGACATATCTAGATAAAAGCTGAAGGAGTTCATCCCCTTTAAGAACAAGAAATGCTAAAGGGGTTCCTTTAGGTTTAAATGAAAGGGCACTAGCCAGTAACTTGAAGCTGTATAAAGAAGTGAAGATTTCCAGTAAAGGTAAATACATATAAGAGTCAGTATTATTGTATTTTTGATTTGTACCTCTACTTTGTATTACTACTTGATTTAAAATACAAATGCATAACAAGAATTACAAATCTATCTTACTGGGTGCATAGTATGTATAAGTGTGTAAAAAATGTAATTTATGACAACATAAAGGTAACCTAGATGAAAAGAGCAAAATTATAGAAACACACTTTATGTAAACCGGTTCCAGAAGAAAGAAAATTATAATAGACCTATAATAAGTAAAGAGATTGAATTAGTAATCAAAAACCTCCCAAAAAAGTCCAGGACCAGGTGGTTTCACTGGTGAATTCTACCAAACATTTAAAACGAATTAATACCAATTCTTCTTAAACTCTTCCAAAAAATATAAGAGCAGGGAACACTTCCTAACTCATTCTAGGACAGCAGCATTACCCTGATACCAAAGCCAAATAAAGACATCACTAGAAAAGAAAATTACAGGCCAGTATTCTACATCAATATATAACCACAAACCCTCAACAAATTACTAGTGAAGTGAATCCAACAATATTGAAAGTATTATGCACCCTGACCAACTGGGATCTTACCTAGGAATATAATACTCGCCCACTATCACAGAAGCAGTCAGGTAATACACTACATTAATGAGTGAAGGAAGAATACCATGTTATTGTTACAATTTTGCAGATAAATGATTAAAAAAAATCCAACACTCTTGTGGCAAAAACACTCAGACAACTAGGAATAGAAAGGAATGTTTTCTTTTTTCCTTTAATTTTCTTTATTTGTGTTAAAATGTTTCTAGATGTGGGACTCTTCTTGTTTATTTTATTTGACGTTCATAGAGCTTCTTGGATTTGGGGCTTAATGTCCTTCATTTGTTTTGAAAAATTCCCAGCCAGTATCTCATCAACTATTTCTTCTGTCCAGTTCTCTCTTCTTTTACTTTCTTCCTAGGACTTCAGTTACACTTTATTAGCTCTTTTACTTTGTTTCATATGTTTCTTAAAACACTTTGTTTTATACATCTAGTTTTCTTTCTTTGCCGGAGTCTGAATATTTTGTTGGACCTATCTTCTAGTGTATAAATCCTTTCTTCTGCCATGTCTTATATGTCATTAAAAACATATTTTGGGTTCTCAGCTTCAGAAATTGTGTTTTTCAGTTTAGAATTCTTATCAATTTTCTATTGATAGATCTCAGATCTCTAGTAAAATTCTCTTATTACCAATTTTATAAACATTATTTCATACGATAATTACAATATCTGAATTATCCAAGGGTTTGTTTTTGTTTTCTATTTTTTATCTTGTTTTGCCCCACCCCCTCTCATGATATATTTCTGTCTTTCGATACTTCTGATATTTTTTTTTTTTAAGTTCTGGACCATGTATTCTCACTGCAAACTAGGCTATCCTTAAGGCTTTGTAAAGATTAGTCTGTTTCTGGTTTGCATGTAATCATAAGGTATGGTCCTGTTGGAATTTCAACCTGGATCTTGGCCTGTTTGCCAGTGCCCTTATTCCTTGGTGGATCTTGATCTCCAAACCTCTGCCTAGCCCCCACGAGACTGCTTAAATTCTACTTAGCTTTCTCACCTCTTAGCTGATTCTTCCTGATTGTTTGTGTTTCATGCCCCCTTACAGTTTAGGATCAAGTAAAGGAAACAATAGAAGGAATGTCAATCTCTGCAGTACACTTTCCTCCAACATCATCTTATTCCCTAATTTTGACTGTCTTTGTGTCTGAGGACCTGAAATAAGAGTGCTAAATCCATTATTATTTGACTCCACATCATTGAGCAGCTCCGCTTTCCTTCTCAGCCTCCGAATTCTGTGTTGGGAATAAGCAAATGCCCCAAAGGGAAGAAACATGAGAGAAATTCCACCGTTTAACTTTTCTCTTTTGTTTCCTTAAATCTTTGCATCCTTTGTTGCTCTTTGATGCCTTCAAACAGCTGTTTTTATTTTGTTTTGTTTGTGTTATTTTATCAAGTTTTACAGTGGGTCTTGGTGGGAAGATTTGTTTTACATCAGCTGCGTTGTAATTGGAAGGCTCCTAAGTCTCTTTTTATCTGTACACTACATTTTTTTAATTCTTTGCCCATTATTTGTTAAAGAAAACCACCTACTTATTTTGCAGGATGTCCCATGGTACATCCCTATGATGTCACTTAACACGGTCCTCTGAGCTCCGTATTTTCTTTAAACCGGTGGTTAAATATAGATGTAACTTTGTCAAAAATACTTTATAAATACATACGTATATTCCTAATTGTGTTAAGTTGGGAAGCTCATAGTGTCTAATTTTCTCTATTTTTTTGATGTTAAGAATTAATCCATGTGTTCAGTTTTATTTTAATTTGTAATTGGTGTCAAATGGTAAATAAATGTATGGTTTTAATGTTGTTAAGAAACTGCCAAGTGGTCTTTGATGGTAACCAGACCATTTTACGTTTCTAAAACCATAGTATGAGAGTTATGGTTACTCTAAATTCTTGTCAACATTTGGTATTGTCACTGGCATTTTTTGGTCTTTTATTTATCATTTCCCCATTACCTACCACTAGTGAGCCCCTTGAATTTGAATTTATCTGTTATTAATATATTACTGCCTCTTCATTTACATTTGCTTTTTCCTTATGTATATTTACCCATTATTTTTTTCAAATTGTTATTTAAATTCTAGTTAGTTAACATATAGTGTAATACCAGTTTCAAGAGTAGATTTAGTGATTCATCACTTACATATAATGCCCAGTGCTCATTATAGCAAGTGCGCTCCTTAATACCCATCACCCATTTAACCCACTTCCCTCCATCAACCCTCAGTTTGTTCTCTATCATTAAGAGTCTCTTATGGTTTGCTGGGGTGCCTGGGTGGCTCAGTTGGTTAAGTGTCCAACTTTGGCTCAGGTCATGATCTTGCAGTTCGTGGGTTTGAGCCCCATGTCAGGCTCTGTGCTGACATCTCAGAACCTGGAGCCTGCTTCAGATTCTGTGTCTCCCCCTCTTTCTGCCCCTTCCCTGCTAGCACTCTGTCTCTCTTTCTCTCAAAAATAAATAAACATAAAAAAAGATTAAAAAAAAAAAGAGTCTCTTATGAGACTTATGCTTCCCTCTCTCTCTTTACCCATTATTTTATCTGTCAGTTTCATCAATTTTTTGGTCTTGCCTTTGTCTTTTAATAAGATAATTTAAACAATGTACAATTATTGTGCTATTTATTTGGTTATGAGTGTGTTGTTTTGTTCTTTCTTTCTCTTTCTAAATTTTCTTTTGTTTGTTTTGGTACATATGCCATATTTTATAGCTTTTGCACATCCCCAGAGCTTTGAAAAACATAAGTCCTTTCATTTTTTCCAAAATACACTTAAATTTGTAATTCTCCAAGTGTTAGAATTAGTGTGAAAATTTTCATATGTGACATAATATAAGCGGTTTATCACACCTTTGCGTTATCTCCCTCTTCCTCTGCTATAGTTTTAATATGTTGCAGTGTTTTAGATCAAGATTAGTATTATTATTCCAGCATTTAAAAATGTTTATTTATTTATTTTGACAGAGAGAGGGGGAGAGAGAACACACGTGCATGAATGCACAAATGGGGGAGGAGCAGAGAGAGAGGAAGAGAGAATATCCCAACCAGGCTCCACACTGTCAACATGGAGCCAGACACAGGGCTCACTCCTACAAACTGCGAGATTGTGACCTGAGCCAAAATCAAGAGTCTGGTGCTTAACTGACTGAGCCACCCTGGTGCCCCTTGATTATTCTTGATGTTTCATTTTTTTTTCTTGGCTCCCCGTTACAAACATCAGTTGACCTGAAGTTAACTTTATCTTCTGTGTTCAAACTGATCATCTTCTCTCTTATAATTTTTAGCTTTATACCAGTTGTCCAAGTTCTGGGAGAGAAGGTCTCATGTTTGTTTTCCGTATAACTTGGTTAATTTCCCTTAGTGCAAATCCTGCACTTATTCCCTCTCGTATGGAATTTAATTTAGTTACTGTGCTTTTGGTGTCCTTTTATCTTATCCATCTCTCTTTGTAATTCCTGCTGACTCTTGGATTTATCGTGTTATTTCACCTCACACTATTTTCTCCTTATTGTTTTATGCTCCTCTTTTATTGAAAATGATTTATTCCACCTTTTAGATGATGATCTCAAAGAGTTTCTTGAAAGTTTTCTTTGTATCCTCTAATACATACTTTTCTGAGGTTTGAGAATTCTAGAAGTCTTTTGGAGCCTGTATTAGTCAGGATTCTCCAGAGAAACAGAACCAATAGTGTGTGTGTGTGTGTGTGTGTGTGTGTGTGTGTGTGTGTATGAAAGGTTTATTGTAGGAATTGGCCCACATGATTATGGAGTCTGAGGAGTCCTGAGATCTGCAGTTGTTAAGCTGGAGACTCAGGAAGTTTGTGTAAATTCTGGATTGAAAGCCTGCAGGCTCAAGACCCAGTAAGAGCTGTTTTTTAGTTCAAGTCTGAAGTCTGGAAAAGACTGATGTCCCAGTTCAAGGCAGTTAGGCAGGAGTTCCTTCTTCCTCACAGGAGGATATGCCTTTTTGTTCTATTCAGGCCTTCTACTGATTGGATGAGGCCCATCCACATTAGGGAGGGGATTTGCTTTACTCAGTCTATTGACTTAAATGTTAATCTCATCTGAAAATACTGTCACAAATGCACCCAGTGTAATGTTTGACCATATATCTGAGCACCCCGTGGCCCAGTCAAGTTGACACATGAAATATAATTAACACATAAAATAACCACAGATGCTATGCCCTTTTTTTTTTTCTCGTCATTTCGTGGCATTCTTACTTGGGCCATGTGCTAGTATTTTATTCTCCTACTTGACCCCAGATGTAGTTCTTTACACATTGAATCCTTGTCAGAAAACAAGGGTAGTAGACAGCCTTTCATCCTTTTCTCTTCCCCATTTAATGGCAGTCTCATCCCTTCCCTAAACTATTTATGTATGTAATGATATGCACATCTCTCCTCTGATTTCCTGGTTCTCCTGGCTTTTAAGTTACCAGTTATTATAGCTAATCAACTTCAATGGCTTTCATACCTAAGATTGTATTTCCTTACATAATAACAGTTCCAGAAATTATAATCACACAGAGGCTCAGGAATGTCAGGGCTAAGGTATTTGTCATTTCTTAACCTTTTTCTCAAAGTTCTAAGGCAGAATTTTAGCCATCACATATTTAGATAGCAGAAAAAAGGAAGGATCGGGCAAATGGGCTTCTGAAGACATTTCTGCTTTCAAATCATTTGCCTTCTGTATCTGACAAGAGGCTGAGAAACGTCATATTCTGTTTGTGTTGCCAAGGATTATTTTGTTAATGAAGAAGGGAGCAGGGATGATGAACAGGCAACTGACATAGTCTGCACATATATTCTGTTTTGAGTGGAGGCGGTGTCTTACTGTCACCATTGTCTGCATCTCTAAAAAGTTTCTAAACTTGTGGGATACAGTGCAAATGGTCAGTTTCTAGCATGTCCTGTCACAGAGATTCTTCGGTTCTTGTTCTTCCTTCACTCAAGGGCTACGCCTCTGAGATGACATTATATTTCAACAGTTTGCCTTCAACTATAAGTTTAGGTCATCTCTTCAAGATGCACAGCTTCTACTTCGATTTAAGAAAGAAGCTAGGTGGCAGGAAGTAGTTGAGGGATGTACTAGGAATAGGGGAAGCCACATTCTAACTTAATGGCTCAGAGTAACAAGTATAGAGAGGAACAGCTGCCTAGTTCTGTATTATGTAATTCTCAGTGTCTCTGAGATCAAGGGATAGATTGTAGAAGACTTTTACAGAGTGTTTGATGTATTCTGAATGTAGAAAATGTAGGAACATTTTTCTTAATTCAGCTTCTGCCTTCTACTTTAGGATAACTTCATCTCTGTTTTTTCAGTCTTGGTTGTAGCATTATTGTGGCTTTTCATCTTTTTCTGGCTCTTTACTATTGAGAGTGTTTGTGAAAAACTATATTGAAGGGCTGTTAGCCAGGCAATCTTTATTCAGTGGGTATTTATTTTAATAGCCATTTGGTTTCATTACCTTTTAATGAGTTCTTTGATAGCGAGTTCCTTAATTAACAAGGCAGTCTTTCAGGTTTCCTCTTTTCTAATTGTTAACATATTTTGTTGCTTTCACACAGATACGCTGTGATGAAAAGTTTCCTCTTTACGGCTCCTGTAGGACCATTCAGAAGGGGAAAGATGGGGATGGGGAGAATATGCAGCATGTTTCCTTAGACATAAATGGTTTAAGAGTATTTGCTCTCCCAAACTGAGACTGAGTGAAATATTCCTATTTCATGCTCAATTTCCTACAACATGATTAACTCAGAGTGGATTTCTACGTGTATGAAAGTTGATTGAATCCAGCTCACGTTAGAGTTTGCATGTTACAGAATTTTTCTATAACCACTTTTCAGGAAATGTGGAATATTTAATTTGACCTGGGACCCAAACAAGTTTTCATTTAAAAGTTTCCTCGATCCATATGCAGTACTCCTCGCAAAGATAAGAATATTTTATAATACACTTTCTGCCACTCATTGAGGCCCTAATATGTGCCAGATACTGTATAGGTCTCTACAGTCTGTTATCCCATTTATTGCATAAATTTCTGCAAGGTCAGTGTCATTATCTTCATTATACTGATGAACAAGCTAAGTCTAACTAAGATTAGACAACTTTCCTTAAAGGACACAGAAGTGACAGGGCCAGGATTTGAACCTAATTTAGTATGAACCAAAGTCCTTGTTCTTTCTCTGTGTATCACATCCTCTCTAGTCCTGTCTTGCTTTCACTACGACTTGCCATAAAATGGACATGGTGGCTCATGCACTGTTCTCCCATAGTAAGATTAAGTACAGAGCTAATTAAATTGTTGTAAAGAAGATCTTAAATGATTTCCCTCAGAGAAAACCTAAGGGTTTAAATATTCTGAAATGAAGTATTTGTATTGGCAGAAAATAATGAACCAAAGCACCTACAGGATACGTTAGCTCAAAAAAGCAAAAAAGAAACTCAGGCTAATGAGGTGTTTGGGAGGAGAAATGCTCTTATTTAGGGTATTGACCAGTTAGGAACTGAGTAATAAGTTGTATGTGGAAGTTAAAAGCAACTGGCTGGCAGACAGTCAGGCGTCTGTACCATTGTGTTTTGTAAACTTTCTCCTATGGCTGTGGTGTGTTTTTTCCAAGCCCACTTAATTTTTTATGAGGTTTGTAAAGGTCTTGAATAAACAATTGAGATTATAGAGGTTTTCCTGGAAGCTTTGGTTAATATTTTAATACACTCTGCTTTGTCACATTATTAAATAGCTTATTGGAAAGTTTGAAAGAGAGTGTTTCTTTTTTCTTCTTCCTATTTTTCTTCCTTTTTTTTTGCGGGGGGGGTGGTTCTGGTAGTTAAATATCAAAATTGAGTATAGTTTTTAGTTGATTCTCTCTCTTCTTTTTATTTTAACTCGATACCTCTATAGATCACCCTTGGATTAGAAATCAGCATCTGGGAGGCCTCCACTTAAAATGCACTTCAAGTGAAATTACAGTTTAGAGGGTATATCTTGAAATGAAGCCAGTGATTGTAAATGTATATAGTAAGCGAGGACTGGAGAAGGAGAGGGGGATCGGACAGGGTCAGAAAACAGGAACTAATAGAACTTTGGAGATTACCTCATCGTGACCTTTCCCTCATTAATATTTGAATCTGATTCTTTGGCATCTTGGTTGCAGTCTGGTGAAATGTCAAGCATGGCAAGGACTGAATCCCTTCAAAGACATTTCTGTGTTAATGAGATGACTTGATGAAGTTGACCTTTAACCTGAACAGGAATTGAGGAAAGAGAAAGGAAGAGTTTTTATTTCTCATTTGAGGACTTCTTATTCTATGGAGGTTTGTGTAGTAATAATTGTTATTTGTAGAGTCCTTTATATGACCTCATTTCAAATTGGAAGCCACTTGAAAACATTTCCATGTTGTTGTTATTGGGATGTAACGAAGGTCACCCCGTAAGCCTTACCACTTTTGTGAAGCTTTCTCTGACTATTTTGGCCTCATAACCGTTTCTTCTAAAATCATATAGCACTTAGAGTTTATTCTGCTCAATTTAGCACTTAATTGCATGTTCTCCTTGATTTGCTTCAGAACGGGAAGTACACTTTCCACTTTTTGCGTGAACAGAATTTTTTGGTTAAAAAGAGGAAAATCATCTGACTCTATAAAAGGCGTAAATGGTTAGTAAAATATTATGAGCTCAAAAAATACTTACATTTTAAGCAGATATACCCAGTGTCTTTTCAGCTGTCTTCCATGCTCGGGATGAGAGGAATAAATATTATAATAATCAGAAGACATTTACTGAGTACTTACCAGTACCAGGTAGTGTGGTAAATACTCATAGGAATTGTTTCTATTTAACCATCATAACAATCCTACTTTACAGATGACAAAATTGAGGCAGAGGTTAAATTCAGTGTTCCATGGCACTGTATTTAATGTTTGTTTTCATTAAATCACATATTTAATATTTAATATTTACACTGGCAATTTTATATTTAACCCTGTTGTCGTCTATGTCAGTAGAACATACAAGTCAATGTGTATTTGCTGGTATTTTTGTTGTTTTGTAATGGGAATGTACTGACTAACTGGCTATATATACTCTTAATCCTTTATTGTGAATTTGAGTTTATATGAATATATGAATGCATTTTCATTATAAAGCAAAACCGTTTACCAAACTGATAATGGAAATCAAGACAAGGGCACATAAAATTATTGGCCGGGGCAAAATTCTTTAAATGGCTATTATAGTTTTTTTTCTGGTTGGTATATATTGGTAAATTAAAAAGGTTCTTTGGGTCCTGGGTATGATCTCATAGCTCAAATGAGGGAGTGAGACTTATTCTTTAGTCATAAATATTTTTATATTTATATTTTTATATCTGTATACTTATATACAAAATATAGAAACAGAGAATTGTCCAAAAAAGGAAGGGATCAATTCTTGGGATGTAAATTACAACAGGTTTTAGAGGAACAGGGTACCAAAGAAAAAAGAAACACAGAGAAAGAGCCCCCCCCCCCCCCAATGTCTTTATAAAATTCTCCTTCAGTCCCTGGCTAATTTCTAAGTTTCATAAATTAGGGCCTACTCTGGAGCTGTAGAAGACATCAGCTGCTGGAATATTGATAGCTGAGCAAATATTCTAAAAGTGCACGGCAGAGACATTGAGGATTGGACCCACACAGAGACCTGATGAACACATGGCCTTTGTGTTTAAACATTTGCATTTCTGTTTAAACATTCAGTAAGGCCATTTGCAGGCATTAGGGAAAAGGTCCTAAGATAAAGGATGAAATTAAAATAAACCCACTGTAACTTTAAAAACAAGCATGACAGAATGAGAGAGGATACACTACCTGCCTGAACAAAACTCAAAATCTGCTGAGGAAGATAACATAATCTAACCCCTCTGTAGCATCTTATCTGCAATGTGTGGTATGTGAAACAAAGTTTCTTAACATGGTAATAAGCAGAAAAACTGACCTGCAATCAAAAGTTAAAACAGTCAATAGAAGCAGATCTTTAGATAATCCAGATGTGCTAGTAGAGATTTCAAAATAACTGATACATATGTTAAAGAAAACAGAGGAAATAATGGACAAAACACACACAAAAAGATTATTTGAACAGATATTAGGAATCAAATGTGTGGTTTTTTTAAAATTTTTTTTTTACATTTATTTATTTTTGAGAGACAGAGAGAGACAGAGCATGAGCAGGGGAGGGGCAGAGAGAGAGGGAGACACAGATTCCAAAGCAGGCTCCAGGCTCTGAGCTGTCAGCACAGAGCCTGACGTGGGGCTCAAACCCACGAACCATGAGATCATGACCTGAGCCGAAGTTGGATGCTTAACCGACTGAACCACCCAGGTGCCACTCAAATGTGTGTTTTAGAATAGCAAAATATAGGATTTGTAATGAAGAGCTCATTATGTGAGCTCTTAAAAATGGATTAAATGTGTTCAATAAGAGATTCAATGAAGCAGAAGTCAAGATAATTTAACTCAATGGTCTATAGACACCACCAAAATGTAAATGCATAGAAAAAAGAAAAAAAAAATGTACTTTTAATTTAAAAAAATGAAATAAGGCATAAAAGAGAGATGGAACACAGTGGAAAGGCGTAACACATGGGGTGCCTGGGTGGCTCAGTCGGTTGAGTGTCCAACTCTGATTTCAGCTCAGGTCATGATCTCGCAGTTTTATGAGTTCCAACCCCACTTCTGGCTCTGGTGGGCAACGCAGAGACTAGTTGAGATTCTCTCTCTTCTCTCTGTGCCCCTTCCCCACTCATGCTGTCTCTGTCTCTCTCAAAATAAATACATACATACACACATACATACATAAATGTATAACACTTATGTTCTTGGAGACCCGGAAGGAAAGGAGAGAATAAGGATGGAACAGAACCTTTAAGGTGTCTGCGCTCAGTAACAGATCTTCAAACTGCATGAATAAAAACTGACAGAACTGGAAGGATAAATAGATTCACAGGTACAGCTGATTATTTTAACACTCCTTCCATAACCAATAAAACAAGTAGACACAATGTCAGTAAGGGTATAGAAGACTTGAACCACAGTAAAACAACTTGACTTAATTGGCCTTCTACCACGACCAGCTGTTTTTTAGCATACATGGAACATTCACTAAGCTAGAGCATATTCTGGACCGTAAAACGTGTCTCAATAAATTTAAAAGGAGTAAAATCTAACCGACTATGTTTGCCATCTGCCACAGAAATAAATTAGAAATCATAAGACATGTTTATGTAATTACCCACTTAGACATAATATATCATTGATTTGCTAACGTGTTGAAATTGTGTATGTGTGTTTATGCAGGATGTTGGTATATAGTTTTCTGTTCTTGTATTGTCTTTGCCTTTGATTTTGCCACCAGGGTAATGTTGGTCTCATAAAATGAATTTAGAAATGTTTTCTCCCCATCTCTCTTTTGCAATAGATTTTGTCTAGAATTGGTTTAATGTCTTCGATAATACTTGATAGAATTCACTGGCAAAATAATCCGAGTTTGGAGTCTCTTCATTGGAAGTTTATAAAATATAAATTTAATGTCTTTATTAGAAATAAGCTTATTTGGGGCACCTGGGTGGCTCAGTCAGTTAAACGTCTGACTCTTAATTTCAACTGAGGTCATGATCTCGTGGTTCATGAGCTTGAGCTCTGTGCTGGGCTCTGCACGCTGACAGCATGGAGCCTACTTCGAATTCTCTCACCTTGTGTCTCTGCCCCTCCCCTGCTCATGCTCACTCTCTCTCTTAAAAAAAAAAAAAAGAAATTTAGTGTGTGTGTGTGTGTGTGTGTGTGTGTGAGTGAGAGAGAGAGAAAGAGAGAATCTCAGGAGATGTAGAGAAAGCATTTGGCAAAAATGGAAACCCTGTCAAAAAAAAAAAAAAAAAACTTCTTAGCAGACCAATCTAGTCTTATTTAATCTAATAAAAGGGTATCTATGAAAACCTACAGCTAACATTTTACTTAATGGTAAAAGACTGAATGTTTGACCTCTAAGATCAGGAACAAGACAGGTATGTCTTCTCTCACCATTCCAATTCAACACGCTATTGGAGCTAGTTAATGCAAAGTGACAGGTAAAAGAAAGAAAAAGAGTGCTAATTGAAAGGGGGAGAGAATGAAACGTTTTTCTTTTTAAAAAGATAACACAATTGCTGATACAGAAAATCCTAAAGGATTTTTTATTTTATTTTTTTTTACTTTCTTCAGCACCGTATTTTCTTTTTTAATTTAAATTCAAGTTAGTTAACATATGGTTTAGTATTGATTTCAGTAGTAGAATTTAGTGATTCATCACTTACATACAACACCCAGTGCTAATGCCAATAAGTGTCCTCCTTAATGCCCTTAATGCCCATTTAGCCCATACCCACCAACTTCCCCTCCAGCAACCCTGTTTGTTCTCTGTATTTAAGAATCTCTTATAGTTTGCCTCCCTCTCTGTTTTTCCTTCCTTTCCCTATGTTCATCTATTTTGTTTCTTAAATTACACATATGAGTGAAATCAAATGATACTTGACTTACTCTGACTGACTTATTTGTCTTAGTGTAATACACACTAGTTCCATCCACATTGTTGCAAATGGCAAGATTTGATTCTTTTTGGTCACCGAGTAATATTCCATTGTATATATAAACCACATCTTCTTTATCCCTTCATCAGTCGATGGACATTTGGGCTCTTTCCATACTTTGGCTATTGTTGATAGTGCTGCTATAAACATTGGGGTGCATGTGCCCCTTCAAATCAGCATTTTTGTATCCTTTGGATAAATACCTAGTAGTGCAATTGCTGGGTGGTAGGGTAGTTCTATTTTTAACTTTTTGAGGAACTTCTGTACTGTTTTCCAGAGTGGCTGCACCAGCTTTTTATCTTGATGAAGCTCCAATAGTTCATTTTTGCTTTTGTTTCCCTTGCCTCCTATGAGATCTTTAAAAAATGGTAGTGGAACTAAGTTTGCCATATCACAAGATACAAGGTCACTATGCAAAAAATAGGTCTGTTTCCTTGTGCTAATAAAGAGGAATTAGAATCTGAAATGAAAAATCAGTGTAGTATACAACATCAAAAAGCAGGAAATACTCTGTAACAAACAAAATATGTGCTAAAGTTGTGCACTCAAAACATTACCAAACAAAATTAAAGAAGATCTAGTTAAATAGAAAAGTTTACTGTATTTATGGACTCAGTATTATTAAAATGTCAATTCTCCCAAAGTTACTCTTTAGCAGCTCTTCTCTACCAGACTTCTGGGTGAGAATTAAACCTCAGTGCCCTAAGGCCTCCATGATATATAATGAATTAACATTTCTTCTATGTATGTGGAATTGTAGTAGTCATACCAATCTTGAAGGAAATGAGTATCGATGTTAATAAGCTATTTTAAAAATTTATATAAAAATTCAAAAACCTAAAATAAAACTATTTTGAAAAAGAAGAATGTTAGAGAACTTTATACTGCCTAATTTCTATATTTACTATAAGGCTTTATTTAGTAAGGAAGAGAGTGAAGTATTGGCATAAAGTTTGACTGAAAGATCAATGGAACAGAATAGAGAGTCCCAAAATAGACTCCCACACATGTGGTCCCTTGGTTTTCAGCAAAGGTGCCTGTCCTGAATCACTATATTGTATACGTGTAACTAATATTACACCGTATGTTAGCTAACTGGAATTTAAATAAAAACTTTTTAAAAAAATAAATAAAAATCTATTAGCTATTCCCCACCTCCATCCACTACCAACATGGACAATAAACTTGAACAGGTACTTTTTAGAAGAGGGTATCCATTTGACCAGTACACCTATGAAAATATGTTTTAATAGAATTACTCATGAAAGAATACAAATTGAAATTACAATGGTTACCTCTATAGACTGGCACAATAGTATGAATTAAAAAGACTTACAGTACCAAGTATTGGAGAGGCTGTGGAACAACTCCCATACATTGCTCCTGAGAGTGTGAAATGGCACAATCATTCTGAAAAACTGGCAGGTTTTTTTGGGGGGGATTTGTTTTGTTTTTTTTGAGAGAGAGAGAGAGAGAGAGAGAGAGCAAACAAGTAGGGGAGAGGGGCAGAGGGAAAAAGCGAATCTTAAGCAGGCTCCACGCTCAGTTCAGAGCCCCTGAGGAGGCTTGATACCATGACCCCGGGATCATGACCTGAGCTGAAATCAAGAGTCAGACGATCAACCGATTGAGCCACCCAGGCGCCCCAAAAGTTTGGCAGTTTCTAATAAAATTAAACATACAGCTACTCTGTAATCTAACAATCTCACTCCTGAATATCTTTCCAAGGAAAATGAATTTCCACTGAAAGACTTCATTCAGAATAGCTCCCAAATAGAAACAACCCCAAATATATACTAGTAGAAAAAATTAATAAACAACTTGTGATTTATTCATACTCCTCAGCAATAAAAAAGAACAAACTATAGTTACATGCAGTCACATGGATGAATCTCAAAAACATGCTGAATTTAAAAAGCTAGGCACAAAAGAAGGCTATAGGGTTCTTTTTATATGAAGTTCAAGAACAGGCAAAACTGATCTATTGGCTATAATCTATGTGGGTTTGCTGATTTGAAAGGGCCATGAGGAGCTTTCCGGTGTATGGAAGGGTTCTCTTATCTTGATCTTGATGGCAGCTTTATTGGTTTTTATATACGTAAAGATCATCAAGCTATGTTCTTAAGATTTGCACATGTACTGTTTGTAATTATACCTCAATAAAAGCATGCATAGCAAACAGTGTTGTTGTTCTTTTTAAAGGGTTCCTATGTTTCTTGAAAGGTGACTGAGGATAAGAAAGTGAAGCGAGTGGCTAGGTCTCAGAACCAATAAATCTCTCCTCTCCTTCCATCCACATCCTGAGTAGTATATACTCCAAGTTCTGTTTGGACTATGCTTTTTTCTTTGGACTTCTTAATTGTTTCATGACAAGTAAGGTAGAGATTGTTTACCCTTATTTTTTTTTTTTTATGTTTTTCTTATTTTTGATTACTAGGGGCTCACCATCTCATTGTAGGCTCTACTGATGGCTCAAATGACACTATATATGTTGTCCAGGATACTTTGACTACCGTCCTTGGGCTTCACTTCTTTTCTTTGTTTGTTTGTTTGTTTGTTTGTTTTAGCTGTTAGGAAACTTTTGTTTGTCTAGAATGGAGATTTGTGCATGATTTTAGTGAGTGGATATTTATACAGATTTTCTGACTTGAAGAATGTTCTTTGGGCAGGATTGTAAAGACATGAATTCAGTTGTGGGAAAATCTACTTGGAGAGGATGTGTGATTTTTTTTTAAGTCTGTTTATTTATTTTGAGAGAGAGAGAGAAAGCATGAGTCGGGGGATCAGCAGAGAGAGAGAGAGAGAAAGAGAGAGAGAATCCCAAGCAGGCTCCACGCTGTCAGTGCAGAGCCTGACGGGGAGCTTGAGTTCAGGAACCGTGAGATCATGACCTGAGCCAAAACCAAGAGTCAGTTGCTTGACTAACTGGGCCACCCAGACACCCAGATGTGTGATTTTTTTAGATGGTTTAAGTATAATGGTGAAGTAAAAATTTGTTCATGGAATTTCTGCAGCACATGGGAAACCAAGTTCCAGGCATGGGTCCCAGATGACAAAAACTTATGCGAAGACCCAGAGTTCTATTCCTTCAAATATAACTTAATGAATGTCCACCCTAAATAAATAGGAGACCCAGTGCTCTGGAATGAATTGGTCTTATCCATAGCTATGGGCTATTGAGGAAAAAGGAACAAGGTAGCTTCCTTATTCAATAAAGGAAAGCAAGTTAGCAATCAAAAATCAAGTTCCCTGGGACAGGCAGAAATAAGACAAGGGTCCATATTAAAGGGAATGCCTACAGTAAAGGTCAGAATAGAAGGTTAAGGGAGCAGAGGCACCAGGTAAACAGAAAGGGAGCGCTTTATAGCGTGGCTTTACATTCTCTCTGCAGAGCTCTTACTTGCCTTGCTAGATCAGTTTCTGCATCTGAACTTTTCTCTGTTTCACAGTGAAATAACTCATTACATGACTTGAGAAAGAAAAATTTGACAAAACCAAAATGTAAGCAAGAGAGTGTTATTCAGGAAGCAAAAGCAAAAGAGAAAGTTGGTGTGAAAAAGACAGCTCTCTTTCACAGAACAGTTCCTGGCACTTTGCATTTGTCTTACTTTGAAACTTGCTAAGATTATCCAGAGAAAGAGAAATTTGGCTTTGGCCATTTGCAGTGACTAAGCCAAGATCCTTGGTGATCTTGGAGTCAGGGTCTGATCCCAGTAAGCTGACAGAGAGCTGTGGTTGGAGTCCATTCTCAGTACCTACTGTGAACTGAGCTTTCTTTTGATGCTTCCTTAATGGAGAAGGGAGAAAAAAACCTCTCGCTCAGTATCCTGGCCTTTTAGACTTGTGTGATTTTTCTTGTCCTCTCCATTCCCTTATCAAAGTCACGGAGCAACAGAAACACATGGCAATTACCAAAGTCCCTTTACTCGGAAGCAGAATCAAATGATTATTAAGTCTTTGGTGTCTGACAGGGCTGGGTTCACATCCCAGCTTCACCACTTGCAAGATACACTCTATAGTTTAACTCCTCTGTACTCACATGTATAAATCAAGGGTTAAATACTTCATGGGGTTCTTGCAAGAATTATTTGAGAACACGTTCAAAACATTTGGACATAGTCAATGCTTAATAAATGAAGGCAGCCAGTCTGGCGATCGTAGAGATAGTGGTGGGATTGATGATGGCGATGCTTTCTCTAAGCTCCTCACCTTTATTCATTTGTGTTCTCTGACATAGAACTTAGTATCATGTAATTGAAGTACATGGTAATTGAAAGTAATGAATACTGGGGTGCCTGGGTGGCTCAGTTGGTTAAGCGTCTGACTTCGGCTCACGTCATGATCTCACCCTTCGTGGGTTCGAGCCCCACGATGGGCCCTATGCTGACAGCTCAGAGCCTGGAACCTGCTTCAAATTCTGTGTCTCCCTCTCTCTCTGCCCCTCCTCCACTCACACTCTGTCTCTCTCTGAAAAATAAATAAACATTAAAATTAAAAAAAGAAAGCAATGAATATTACACTTTCTGTATGTCTTTTAAGGAGTCTGTAAGATTTCTAAACATTAGTCTTAATTGTGTTTGTGTCTCTGTGTAAGAAACAATGGATATCTCCCTTTTTGTAAAGAGAATTAGATACCTCCAAGACATAAAGTTACGTATCAGTGTGTACCTGCTTTGCAGTTTTGATGCCATAGTTTCTTTCCTTTCAGACCATATGCTTTTCGAGAAAATGTACATGCATTATATGACAGTGCAGTATATCACTCTGTGTAAAGTATTGTGATACAAGGAAGAAAGACAGTAAGTAGAGGCGGAGGTAGAGAGGATAATTTGAATTACAGAATATGAATCTGAGTATATATTTTTTTAATTTTTTTTAATGTTTATGTATTTTTGAGACAGAGAGAGACAGAGCATGAACGGGGGAGGGTCAGAGAGAGGGAGACACAGAATCTGAAACAGGCTCCAGGCTCTGAGCTGTCAGCACAGAGCCTGACGTGGGGCTCGAACTCACGGACTGCGAGATCATGACCCCAGCCGAAGTCGGACGCTTAACCGACTGAGCCACCCAGGCGCCCCAAGTCTGAGTATATTTTTGCAGTAAGTGAGTGAGTTGATTTGGTTATCAAAGAGCTACATGGTGAAAACCAAAAAAGTATTTTCGTGGGTCTTGACTCACACCCAGTGGTGGTGGTTCTCTCTACGGCCATAAGCCTGATTTTGAATTAACATTATGAACTTGTCACCAGTTTACTCCTCTCCCCTTCTTAAAACTTAAAAAAAAAAAATTGTAACTAGATTGAAAAATACTATGAACTAAAATGCTTTGGTAGTGGGTGGTAGTGGACTTTTAATTCATTTTGGTGATGCTTGTTGACTGTCTTGGAGTATGTAAATATTGTAGATGCATCGAGAGGCAGCATGATGTTGCCTATTGAACTAGTTCTGAGACCCTGTGACTCAAACTGCCCTGCACCCCATGTTTCCTGTGTGTTCAAAATATGGCAATTCTTAGCTCATTTTTCATCTTGTCTGGCATTCTACGTTTATTCTTGCAGGTTCTCCATACACGGACACTATGACAGCTTCATGAGATACAGCCTAGGTGTCATTAGGCTGATTTGAAAGTCTTCCTAGAGGTATCCAAAAGGCATTTTTATGGGCCATTTCATCAGTTGAGGTTTTCCTAAGTCCCAAATTCTTTCATGTTACCAGTCTAGTTATGCTTCTCCCTGGCAATCTGTTTTGGCCACTGAACGAAGCCTTTCCAATGCTATCTTCTTCAGCCTCTGGCTTAATGGGGCTTGTAGCTGTTTGATTTTCACCACATCTCCATGTTCAGCTTGTCGGGTCCTTTAAATATCTTGGCCTTGATAATCATGTTGGGCTACAAGTCAAAAAGTGTGTCCCTGCTGCTACTCAGTATTTGAAGAGTTGGCTCCTGAGCTACCACTGTCTTACCTGTTTGGGCCTAGTCTATGCCTTGGATAACCCATTAACCTTGTTAACATCTGGACCAGTTTTTGCTCAGTATTTCGGTGTAAGACAGTGTAAGATTTACTACTGCTTTTTAGGTGATGGTTTAGTGGAAAGATACAGATTTAGGACTGGGTGGAAATACCAATAACTCTATGAATTTGTCTACATTTCTGAACTTCACAGAGAGCCTTAGTTTATTTATCTAAAAGAAAAAAATAATCCCAACTTCTTGCGGTAATTCTGAGAATTAAGTGAAATAGCACAAGATGCCAACTGTTTAGGCTGTAGCAAATCTTGGGCATAAAGTAATGGGCATAGAGTAATGCCCAAGAGATGACAGTTTCTTACCCTTTTTTTCTGGCTTCTGATCTGCACTGCTGTCTCTGGGCATCTGCTGTAGTCTCATCTTCCTTCCTTCCTTCACTCCATTCCCGCTCTCAATGTTGAAAACCCACAGGGCTCCTCACAGCATTGATCCGCCCCCTCTGATTGTTCACCCAGGGCCTGTAAGTGTGTTGAACTCCATGGCTCTCCTTGGTGTGGTGTCTGTTCCAGGTCTCCAGTGGGTTTAACTGAAAGCAAGCCTCTTATTGGGGATTTCATTCACAATATAACTCTTCTCTTTAGGATTCTGTGTACTGCCATTGCCTCATTCTCACTCGGTCTGTGCAGTACTCCCTAACTTAGGTATTTCCATTTGTTGTCTTAAGTCATCCAGAGTGTGGATCTTTAGAACATACAAGCAGAAGCATATAGATGAGGAACACTTCTAGTATGTATACAAAATAGGGCATTGCTTATCACCCTGTTATTTTTATGCCATAAAATAATATTGTGGTCAAATAAATAAAAATTTGGAAAACATTCAATCTCACAGAGTAATCAAAAGACATAGAATCATAAAATATCTCCTATTTAATTAGGAGAGAAAAATTTATATAGTACTCAGTGCTAGTGACTATGCAATTAGTGATACTCTCATAAATATGTGGGGACATTATAAATCAGCACATACCTTAAGCAAAGCAGTTTATAGTGAGATATTTAGGGATCTAGTTTCCACCTATGTTTTTCCTCTCATACATGCATATGCATTATGAATCACAGTACTGATACCCTAATATGGTCCAAGGAAATAATCTTAAAGGAATTATCCAAAGTATATAAAAAGGTACACAAATTTCAAAATTCATTGTGGTATTGTTTATTATATTTTTTTCATTTAAAGCTTGCTACTTTTGAGGAAGGCCCTGGCCCAGTGAAACATATGAGAAAAACGTTAAAGACACTGTAGTCAGAATCTGGCATTTTTATGACTTCTTACTAGACTTACATTACTCCATGACCTACTGCATTTATAATAGAATATACATATATACGTATATATAGGTATACATATATATCTCTATATATACACATATATATCACGTTAGCAGATAGACATATATATATACATATATGTATATATATATATATGTATATGTATATGTAAACATCCTAGATCTCCAACAACAGAAGAGTAGACATAGGCAAGTAAATTGTGGTATACTCCTAAAATGAAATACCGTGGGATAATTAAAAGAATAAACTGCAGCCACATGTATTACATTTAAAAAATTTCACATTTATAATATTGAACCGAAAAAGCAAGTTGCAGAGAGACATATTGTATGATATGATAGAAAGTTTCAAAATACATAAAATTTTTTTATTATATACTTATACGTAACTTTATAATAGTATTTTAAAAATTTAGCTGGTGTACCTAGCAACCTCTAGGGAGAGGAAAGAAAGTGATTAAGGAGGTCATACAAGGGCTGAAACTATATTTATAATGTTTAATAGATACATAAGTATTCATCATATAATTCTGTATACCTTTCTGTATGATTGAAATATTTCATAATTTCACAATAGAAGGATCCATTGACTAACTTGAGATCTCAGACTTTTTGAAACATTATCATCCTGTTTTTCAGAATAGCTGATAAATAACAAATAAAATGGATAAGTATCTGGAAAAAAGTGGATTTCTCTTCTCTGGTTTATAGCTTAGATCTGGGAGTATGATGCAAAGTGTTTGAATCCTTTAAAGAAGATAGTAAATATTAATTTTAATATCAATATTTTTAAAATTAGCTTAGGGACTCCTGGATGGCTCAGTGGGTTAAGCATCCGACTTCAGCTCAGGTCATGATCTCATGGCTCATGGGTTCGAGCCCCACATTGGCCTCTGTGCTGACAGTTCAGAGCCTAGAGCCTGCTTCAGATTCTGTGTCTCCCTCTCTCTCTGCCTTTTCCTTGCTTGCTCTGTTTCTGTCTCTCTCTCTCTCAAAAATAAATAAACATTAAAAAATTAAAATAAAATAAAATTAGCTTACAGTTTATGTTTATAAACCTCAGTGTTCACTTTTTTTTAAAGATTTTATTTTATTTTTTTGAGTAATCTCAAAACCCAACATGGGCCTTGAACTTACAGCCCCAAGATCAAAAGTCACATGCTCCACCCAACTGAGCCAGCCAGGCACCCTTTTGTGTTCATTTTTTAAGAAAACAAAATTCATCCTTTTCATTTTTTTTTTCAGGAAACCTTAATTGTTCTTTTCCTTTTTGTGTGTGTTAAATCATAAAACAGTAAACACTTTGGTTTCTAGATAAATTAGGGCATGTTGTTTACATTTGTCTTTTAAGAATTATAGTAATTTTGAATTTTTTTTTTTAACGTTTATTTACTTTTGAGACAGAGAGAGACAGAGCATGAACGGGGGGCGGTCAGAGAGAGAGGGAGACACAGAATCTGAAACAGGCTCCAGGCTCTGAGCCGTCAGCACAGAGCCCGACGCAGGGCTCGAACTCACGGACCGCGAGCTCGTGACCTGAGCCGAAGTCAGACGCTTAGCCGACTGAGCCACCCAGGCGCCCCAAGAATTATAGTAATTTTGGAAGGGGCTTTTTAAAATTTATTTCTGTGGAAAAAATCCTTCTCTGTTTAATTAAAATTTTGAATATTGTTTATCTGTTGTTTAGGTAAAAGCGCTTGGATGTTAAACATCTGGGCTTTGTGAATTTTAGTTTAATGTTACAGCTGTATAACTCAGGGTGACGAAGCTAATATTTAAGATGTTGCCACCAGGTGCTATTAATCCAAGATTATTGAATGCCGAGGCTATCACGATGGAGAAAACCTTAAAGAAATCTCTAACTGAAAAATAAGTTGTCATTTTTGTTGGAATTTCATTGTAATCCATTAACATGATTTACGCTCTTGTATTTCAGGGAAAAGTGGCCCAGACAGCATGTATGTCAGCTTGCAAGCATTTGGCCACATCCTTGATGCAGCTGTTGCTGGAAGCCGAAGTAAGACAGCTCACCTTGGGAGCATTGCAGCAGTTCAACTTGGATGTCAGAGAATGTGAACGTAAGATAGTGAACCACCCTTCACTTGTTTGTTTCACCTGTGTACTCACGTCTGTGAAAACCAAGAAGTTTAAGTCTGTGGGGTCTTTGTTCCCGATGGAGTCGACAAATACGGGAGACAACTTGAAGGATGTGTAGAAATGGCCTATCATCAAGCTGATTTGAGCACCCAGAGTGCCTAGGCCCACATGTAGGACAGAGATCTCTGGCCACAAACGAATTTGCAATCTAGAGTGGGGGATAAGGCAGACGTGCGTTTTATAGGCACCAAAGAAAACCTGATTAGTCTGAAGACTTCGGAAGAATGCAGTTCCCAGTCACTTTTTTTTATGTTATATTTTAAGGCTATTTTTACATCTTACCTGCAAACTCTTCTTACTCTAAAGAACAAATGCGTGTGCATTTGGGAATCAGAAATGCTTTCTATTGCAGGTAAAAATAGAAAATGTTAGAGTGGTTTAAAAACATAGGTTTTATTTTTCTCGAGGCAGTGAGTTGCTGTGTTGATTTAGTTGCTCAGTGATGTCATCAAGGACTCAAGTTTTATTTATTTATTTATTTATTTATTTATTTATTTATTTTTGAGTATAGTTGACACACAATGTTATATTCGCTTTAGGTGTATCACATAGTGATTCAGCTTCTATATACCTTATGCTGTTTTCACCACAAGTGCAGCTGTCATCTGTCTCCATACAAGGCTATTACAATATTATTGACTGTGTTCCCTATGCTGTGCCTTTTATTCCCATGACTTATTCATTCCTTAACTGGAAGCCTGCATTTCTCACTCTCCTTTACCCATTTTGCCCATCCCTCCATCCCTCCTCCCTCTGGCAACCAGCCGTTTGTTCTCTGTGTTTATAGGTCTGATTCTACTGTTTGTGTGTTTATTCATTTGTTTTGGTTTTTAGATTCCACATGTGAGTGAAATCATGTGGTATTTAGGGGACCCAGGCTCTTTTGTTCCCTCTCCTCTGCCACACTTAGAGTGTGGAATTTTCCTCCTCATGCATATTATTCCTTCTCATATATGTATTGTATTATAGTCAGGAGAGATTCACATCCCCTCAAAAAACCCCCAAAATGCCATATGACCCAGTGAGTCCACTTCTGAGTATTTACCCAAAGAAAACAAAAACACTAATTTGAAAAGATACACACAGCCCTATGTTTATTCCAGCATTATTTACAATAGTCAAAATATGGAAGCACCCTAAGTATCCATAGATAGATGTATGGATAAAGAAGATGTGGTATATATCTACAATGGAATTGTACTGAATTCAGCCATAAAAAAGAATGAAATCTTTCCATGTATGACAACACAGATAGACATAGAGAGTATTATGCTAAGAGAAAAAGACAGATACCGTATGTTCACTTAAATGTGGAATCTGAACAATAAAACAAATTAAAAAAAAAAGAAATAGACTCATAAATACAGAAAACAAACTGGTGGTTGCCAGAGGGAGGGTGGGGGATGGATAAATAGGTGATAGGGATTAAGAGGTACAAAATTCTAGTTATGAAATAGGGAAAGTCACAGAGGTGAAAATTAGAGCTTAGGGAGGATAGTCAATAATATTGTAATACCTTTGTATGGTGGCATGGTAACTACACTTGTGGTGAGCATTTTGCATTGCATGTAACTGTCAAACCACTATGTCGTGCCATCGAGACTAATATAATATTGTATGTCAGCTATAGTTCAATAAAAAAAAGAAGAGGAGATTCACGTTCAAAGACAGGAAAAAGAGCCCAGTGTCACTTATTCCTTTTATTAAGATAATTGAAACCTTTTCAGGAGACTCCTAACAGACTACTTTGTTGTATCTCATTGGTCATCATACAGTTGTACGGTCACCTCCGGCTCTAAGGGAGGCCAGAGACTGAGTATCTGGAAAAGTGATAGAGGACCATTGTAATTGGGACAGTTGGTTCATCATGAATCATCCCCTTGGAGTTGAACACGAAATTAGTTCTGGTTAGGAAGAAGAAGGAAGAAATAAAGAGCGTTCTGGTGTTCATTGTGCTGTCAGCAAGAAATGAAAATGAACAAAAATGATATGATGACTTGAAATTTTTTTTTGATTCTAAGAAAATTAAAATAATGGAAAATACTAAAAATCTGCTAATACTTCTTCCCCATCTTTTTATTTTTACTGCCTGTTGGTTTCCCTCACTTGACTCTTTGTGGCTAAAAATTAAGGTTTTATTGGCTATGCTGTTTTTAATTAATTACTTATTAGAGGCTTCCAGTTTCAGTCACCACAGAGTAACAGGTTTCAAAGCTACCTTTCTGCTATCAATAACTGTAAAACTGGATAAACTGTATAAAGCAGTTTATTTCACGCATTGGATAGCAGACAGCACAAAGCTGTGATCTTTCAGAAAGGGGAAATGCACAAGGTAAACTTGACATTCACTCTTGTTTTCTATCAGAGGGTACTATCCAAACAGCAGCACAGGAAAGTAGAGCCAAAATAAAAAGCAGTGTTTTACATCGAAAAAAACAAAACAAAACAAAATAAAAAACAGAGATCGGCATATAGGGCTGGCGAGGCAGCTGGGATTTGTGGGGGCAAGATACAAGAGAGCAAGGAGTTGTTTAGAGAAGTAACTCTAGAAGTCTGCATCGGAGAGCCCTTGAGCCCTTGGTCAAAACTAAATTGCCATGTGCAGGTTAAAATTCTGTGATTGGCAGAGAACAGCCTCTGAGGATCTGTGGGCTTAATAGGAATGCTAGAGGTCCCACAGTGCTATGAGACATTGGAATTCTGATCAGTCAGAGTTGAGAGACCAGCTAATTATCTTGTACATTCAGTAAGACCCCCAAAAGTTAGACCTTAAGAGTGCTCAAGTTCTAGAGTAAGAGCCAATCTTGATCCACCCTAACAAAGCCTAATTAAAAGAGGCCTGACAAGATAAAGGTAATCTACCAATAAAATAATTGCCTGCCAAAACACAACTCATCTGTCTTTGAAGGAGGAGGAACACACAAAAAAATTCAGACTCTTAACCATATAGCATTGACAATTGCACAGCAAAAAGCTAAGATTGGACATGTAAAGAAACAGGAAAAAATGTGACCCATAAGAAGAAAAGACAGGCAATAGAAATAGACCCACTGATAACAGAAATGTTGAAAATAGCAGACAGAGCCTTTAAAAAACTGAATATAAACATATTCAATATTTTAATTTACAAAATTTTATATTTTGCAGAAAGAAAAACTTCTTTTTGCGGAATTTTTTTGGGGAAAAAGAAAAGTAGAGAAAGAAAATAAAAGTCACCATGATCTCATCATTCAGATATAAGTACAATTCCAGGGATTATATTCAGAAATGATAATATCCAGCAGCCACAGAACTTTTTCTAGAAATAGTCCACCAGATTCCATGCATCTACTTAGCCAAAATTGTTTTACATGCCTCTGTTTTAACCAATTAGTTACTTGGAGGATGAAAACATAATGATTGGCTAGACGAATCAAGATTGGTTTTTGCTATTTAGTATGAAGTCATCCATTTCTGAGTTTTGGGAAAAGAGTAGAACTTCACTCTCTATACATAGAGTAGGAGTAGGCAACCAGCCAATGTCATTGGTTCAGCAACTAAGTCTGATGAATGACTGGGAAGGACTACATGACTGCATTTTGTCAGAACTAAAAGATAAAGAGGAATGGAGGTGATAAAACTAAAATATAGGAGCCTTGAGGAAGAGGAGTGATGGTCTAGGAGAAGCACAGGGGAGGAAGGAAGATGCCTATGTTATGGCCTGATTCTGAAGTACATTGTATGTCAAAGAAGGAGCACCTTCTACCTGAGAGAAGTAGAGGCAAATTGGTTTCCTTAGCAGAGAGCTAGTTTTCCATTAAGACTAAGAGGTGGAGAGATCACTTTATATACAGTATAATATTGTATTTATGAATGAAAGGGTGGAAACAGAGTTTGTTATCCATGCAAAAGCGGTTCCAGAGAGCCAGTACGGTATCTGAATAGCCATTTGATATATTGGTAATAGCCTTTCACACTTAGGAATCAGCTTGAAGCCAGCATTTGTAGGGCATGACAGTACCTCCAATAACCATATTACCACTGAAATTTTTTTTGTCCATATATTGTGGAACCACTAAGTTTCATTGATTTAAGAAGTTTTAATGTTTCATTTCTGATTGTCAGTAATTTGTCTGTCAAGAAACTTTCCACGGACATTTATTTTACTTTAAAAGAAAGAATTCTATTCTATGTCTTTTGCTATACCATCCCCCTAATTCTTTTTTTCTTTAGATGCTCAGTGGTCTATAAAAAATCTTAAAGAAATGATACATAAAATTCAAGTAACTATACAGAGGCGTATAAAAGCAGCCCCAAATGACAAGATAATTAACACTTACATCTTTCTACCCAGTGGCGTGTGCATGCGGTATTTTCTCTATTGTCTGTGAGTCCTTGGAAGAACTGTATAGGTCCTGAAAGAAATCAAACTCTGGACAAGGCAGAAAGTGAATGTACCTTGAGTGTTTGACTCTGAGGCCTGGGCTACCATTTTCTTAGGTCCCAAGTAAAAAGAGGAATTGTATGCATTGCATGAGCCTGAGATATTCAGCTAGTGTCGTGTAGTCATTAAGAACATAGATTTCAGAGTCAGCTCAACCAAATGCATTCAAGACACCACTTATATTTAGTGTGACCGTGTGTAAACTATTTAACCTCTCACAGCCCCATTTATGAAATAGGAGTAATAATAGTAACTAATATTACAGGAATGGGGTCAGATTTAAATAAGAGAATGCATGAAAGGGTTTATTTATTTCATGGCTGGCAAAACACTGTGCATTAAGTAGTGGCTTCTCCTGTTATCATTAGCAGTAGCAGCAGCCGCAGCCGCAGCAGTTAATAAATATCCAAACTCTCAGAAGGACTTTTGCAGGTCACTCAAATCTTTGTCTATAGTGTATGAATTAGGTAGGTTTGAAGATGCCATTTTATTTGGGTTAAGAAATTCATTTTTGTTTTTGGTAGTTGTCTGTGAAACTTCTGTGGTTGTCCTGAAATGTCTGATCCAGAACCGATCATTTTCTGATTCTCAGGATGATGCTCCTGTGAGATATCAGTCAGTCAGCTCGGCTGTTTACTAGAAATAGTAACTATGCTTAGGGCACCATTATCTAATAGGAATGTTGTTACATAATTCTTCCTGACAGGCACTAAACCAAATACGTTTATTTTAATTTATTTTTTAATGTTTTATTTATTCTTGAGAGGGAGAGGGAGACAGAGCATGAGCAAGGGAGGGGCAGAGAGAGAGTGGGACAGAGAATCTGAAGCAGGCTCCAGGCTGTGAGCTGTCAGCACAGAGCCTGACGCGGGGTTCGAACTCCCAAGCGGTGAGATCATGACCTGAGCTGAAGTCGGATGCCCAACTGACTGAGCCACCCAGGCGCCCCTAAACCAAATACGTTTAAAGTGGAGGCTATTAGGAATTCAGGAGGTATGAAAAAAATATTCCTTTCCCTTTCAAAACTGTCAGTGGATATTTCTACTTTGTCTGGATTTCATCTTATACCTCCATATGTTTGTATGTCTTCTATTTGGTTTTAGATGTTGGAGCACTGGATCCTGGCAGAGAAACTGGATTTGAAATACTAGCAAGTCTTAAGAGCCTACTACTTTACCTCCTTAACCAAACTTGGGCTCTATATCATACATGCACTTCTTAGTCAGTCTGGGTCTGGATTTGGAATTTCCTAAGCTTTCTCTTTGTGCCTTCTAAATAAAGAGGTCTAGGTTCATGGCCAAGCTCAACTACTTATTTACAGCATTAATTTAGTAATGTGTTCACTTATTCAACAAATACATATGGAGCCCCTTCTTTGTGCAGAGTACCATGCTGGAGGCTGGAGATAAAATGGGAAACAGTGGATTTTAAATAGGAGAGTGACTGATTAGATTTGTATTTGTATTATTTTTTACTTTACTTTACTTTACTTTATTTCATTTTATTTTATTCTATTTTATTTTACTTTACTTCTTTTCTTTTCTTTTCTTTTCTTTTCTTTTCTTTTCTTTTCTTTTCTTTTCTATTCTTTTGGTTAGATTTATGTTTTTAAAAGGGACCCTGCAGTTTATCAGTAGCCTTCAAGACCAGTAATAGGTCTACGTCAGGATAAAGATGAGTCGAGAGCCTCAGCCTATTTCTGCACAATAATTCAAGCTATGGAAATGAATGGATCAACTCATTTAACCTCCCTGAGTCCATCAATAAACTAGAAATACTAATCCCTGCCCTATTTGTCTCACAGTATTGTTAGGAAGTGAAATGAGATAATATATATAAAATCATTTACAAACATCCATGGAAATTTTACATATTACATAATCATTTCTTTACCCCTATACTTTTATGTGTGTTTTTTCCTTTTCTTTCTCACTTCCACTGTTATATGGTTTATGGTGTTAAATATTTTCAGTTTTTAGTTATCTACTCAGGTCCCTAAATTATTCAAAAGACTGGTATATTAAAAGTATGATATAATTAACCTAAATCTGGGGCACATTTGTTTGCAAAGAGATACAGCAGGAATTGAATCTTTTAAAATTTAGAAGAGTCCATTTCCCAGGATCCATCAGTCTTTTGCACAGAATAAACTGGGCCTTAGAACAAGAAGGTAAGAGAGGATGCACCTTGTCGTACTCTCAGTTCTTTGGTGGTTGAGTAAATCTGGCCTTGGTTTACTGTTTGGGGAAGGGCTCCAAAGTCTTCCACTTTGCCATTCTTACCATAATAACCCTCACCACTTTACAAGTCAGGAATCCAATGTGGATCTGCCTAAACTTGTGATTTTGGAAAACAACTTCAGAATAAATTCATGACGTCACTGAGCCTACTGTGATAGAACATAATGGCAGAACACCATTTGTCACTTACCCTCCATAAGTCCCTGCTCTAACTGAAAGATCAGATAGCTTTCTGCATCTCTCTTTGCCTGTCCTGCCACCCCCTCTCTCAGAAATAAATAAACATTAAAAAGAATTAATTTTAGTAGTTCCTAAAAAGTTTTAACATTTTAGTATCTTTGTATATATTCACTAAAATAAATGGCTTCGAGTCCCCTTGTGGTATATAGACTCAGGTGTGTTTTAGCTAAAGGTAATCAGGCAAACCTTTATAGACTTGCTTAGGATTTTGCCACTGGGGCTTCAGAACTAAAGAATCTTCATAAAGTGGTCTCTGTGAACCTTAAATGCAAGGCCCAAACAACTGCCAGTTGGGATAAATGTACTCACTTGTTTTGATTCTCTGTACTATGTGAGTCCACCTATCCTTGACTTCCAATTCCATATAGTTCATTATCTACCTTCGGTCACTCACATATGAGTCTCTCTTAGGGCATTAGGCATTCCTTTACCTATCCCTTCTCGATGTGAGGGAGAGAGAACAGAGTCCTCAGGACCCTGGTGAGAAACATAAGGAAAGCATATGTGACAGATCCACACTGTATCATTCTTCCTTTGCGGCCTTTGAAGTTTATATTATGCGAACGCAGTCCTGGCCCTTAAATAACATCTAAGCCAGTGTTAAACCCAAATCTGCATCAGCCGACCAACCAAACTGTTAAAATAACTGCTAGCCAGTACATTCAAGCAAGCCTCTCCAGCGAGATGCCCTATAGTAATTAATTTGTCAGTCAAGATTATGTTTAGTTGTCCTTGAGTAAGTAATGCAAAATGCATATCCATACAGTTTTCCCTGTTTTTGCAGAGATTCCCTAGAACACTCTTACATTTCCGTCTGGATATAATTTTTTTCTTCTTTACCTTTATTTTGCATATCACCCTTTGAGCCCGTGTTTATTTAGATCCGAGTCACAGGACAAGATTCAATAAGGAGTGGGACATAGAGCAGGCTGCTATCTTCTCTGGCAAAGAGGATGCAATGGAAAGCCTTCTGGAGAAGGGGAGGGATCAAGGTTCCCCAATTTCTTGCAATACTCTTGCATTTACCAAAGAAATATGGTGAGATTATGAAGACAGCTGGAATATCAGTACATAACTTGAAAGATCAATTTATGCACTTCATTTTCAACTCACTCAGCTATTCAGCTGCAGATAGAGGGGTACTGCAATAGAGCCTCACGATGGCTGTTTTCTTGGATGTTTGAGCTCCACGTTCTATCAGGGATCAGAGTTTGCCCCATTTTCTTGTTTGCCCAGTGTCGTTAAAAGATTTCACATGACTCATATTATTCAATTTCTTTAACTTGATCGGTTACAGCACAGCTTTGTCCTCCAAAGCTTCACCCGCAGTGAGAACTTGTTCCCTGATGACTTAAGATAATACCTTAATTATGAACTTGGCTGCCACATTCCTCAGACTGTTGACTTCCTGGGAAACCATGGGAGGTCTCAGTGCCCTTTTCCCTGCCATAACCTGCTAACCAATTTCAAACAGTCTACTTTTTCTCCAAAGTCTTTGTTTGCCAGCTCGATCCCTAATAATCTGTCTTAATTAAGAATATGTTTATTTGCAAGAAACAGAAATCTCTTCAAACCAGTTCAAGAATAAAGGAAAGCTTATTTTAAATATATGCATTTCATAGAATCCAAGAAAAAGGTAAACAGTAAATCAGTTAAGTTAGGGATCCTATTTGCCCTGATTGTTCCTGTCTCCTTAGCACCTAGCACAGTGCCTGACATATGGTACTTGCTTAATATTTATTGAATGAATAAAAATGATTCAGTTAGCAACTGCTTCCATTTCTGGAGCTCTTCGTCAGCTCTGAGGATGGGAGGGAGTATAAGTAGGAAGTCGCTCGGATGGATGGCATAGCAAGACAGCCTGGGATATAGTTGGAATCCTAAGGAATATTCTTTTAGGAGGATGTACAACTGGCAAGGCAATGATTAGCAACTTTAGTGCACATATCCTACCACCAATTTCTATGGATTATAAAGCCATCCATCCATTGTTGTTGCCATCAACAATCAATTATCAATATATAAGCTGCGTAATACATAGTGATTAAAATTGTAGGTGATAGATTGGTCTTTGAAACCTGGATCTTCATTTTAGTGGTCTGGGTATGCTTAACTCCCTTAGTTTCTTTATTTGTAAAATGAAATTACAGTTGGTGTAAATCATAGACTTGTTTTGATGATTAAGTTATTACTCATAGTAAATACTCAATAACTGTCCTCATTGTCACTGTTATCATTATCATTAGAAAGACTAGTAGGCTGGAAGTCAGGAAACTTGTATTATAACCTCACTGCTGCCACCAACTAGTTGTACGGTCTTGAAAATTCTTTAAACCTGTTTGGGCTTGAGGCTTCTCATTTATAAAATGAGAACGTTGGGCTACATGATTTCTAAATTTCTGTTTAGTTTAAAGATAACATTATTTATTGTGGGAGGAAAGATCGTGTGGATATTTTTATGTCCGTAGAGAGTTGTTGTAAGGATTAAATGAGATAATGCACATGAAATGATTTACAGATCCTATATACATGACTGTTTGTAAGCATTAGTAAGTATTACATGTTTATTAGAGCTTTCATTATTAGTTATGTACAATGCCATGGTCCCCAGGGGACTTATACTCAGAGTATATGGAAGCAGAAAGCAGGCTTTGAGTGATTTCTGTCAGGGGCTCTTATAAATTCATTGACCCTTGGAATAGATCAATAATTGTTTCCTCAAAGACACTTTCTATATAATTCTTTAAGGCAGGATTGCTTCAGAGTCTGTTTTTTACTATTTACCTTTGGATAACATTGGCTTAGGAAGAAGTCAAGCTGTATAGTCCAGACCTGAAGCACTACAGTAACCTGTGAAGATGTTAGTGTGGTGGGTCAAATCGGAATTGCAACAATGAAACATATTAGTTAAGCAGTCCTGAATTTCAGAAGACACTAAAGAGTATGAACACATCTCTTGGAGACTCGGTTATCGGGACATGAATACTGGTAGAAATAGATTTAAAGAAGAGAAGTTGGCTCTCTACAACATTAAATGAATCTTGGAAATGTTAAATCATTGTAACAAATGGCACCATTTCATAAAGGATTCTTGTGAAAAGTTTAGAATTTTCTTCCTTTCCAATTCAAATATATTTTTTATACTTTATCGAAAGGACACTTTTCAGATTGTATCTTAAGCATTTGGTACCTCTTCAAATCTTAAAAAGAGAGCCATCCTAAGAATATAAGGTTTGAGGAGTGACAAAAGGAGGAAATTTGAGCTTAGTTAAGTTTTAAATCTGATCTCTCTGGGTTATATTAAAATAACAGATGCTTCTTTTCATATGGCCTGTATAGTGCTTGAAGATGCAAATGTCCTATGGGTAGGCTATTGAAGGACATTTTGTGTGTTTCAGTATCATTAATTTCAGATCCCTTAGCTTCTATCTTGAGCCTCATCTTTATGAATTATAATTTTAAAACAAGCTTTTGCTTTCTGCTCTCTTTCATCTGAGAAACATTAAGGTAAGAAGATTAATGATAGACTTTGGGTTCATATGCAGAAAAATAAACTTGTTTTTTTATAATTTGCAGTGCTGTGCACATGTGAAAATCTAAGGGTAATTAGTCATTAATGCTTTTAATATGATGGAGACAATAACTCATTCCATGAAGCAAACTCCGTGGCTAATGAATTTTGTCTTTTGGTTGATTGACTGGTTAATGGAATCAGAAAAATATTTTCTATCGCTTCTTTACAGTAATGCTTTCATTCTCTACTGGAAGTATATAGGAATTTGAGTAGCCAGTCTTAACAGAGTGTATTTTTGTTTATTCATTTTATCATTTGTTTTCCCCTTTTCTCAGTTTCATTTTCTATTCCTATTTCTAATTCTCATTTTGATTCAGTATCTTTAGTGAAACTTACAGATTTGCAGGGGAAGATTCATTAAGTTGGCAATCGTGTATATATGCATATACACACACACGCGCGCGCGTGCGCACACACACACACACACACACACACACACACACACACGGTAATCAAGAGTTCATTCTCTACATTCTTTGTTTTCTCTGCAAGACCTGGAACACTGTAGATATTTTATACAAGGAGTCAGATTTAAAACTCAAGTATTTGGGTTGAAAATAGAGGCCATAGTCTGGAATCATTTTCTCAGGTACACAGCTCCCAATCAACGTATTGTGCAAAAGTTTCTTTGGGAACTTACGGATTATATGGCTTTGTCCCTCCCCCACTCCCAGATCCCTACCAGTTCTTCTTAATGCAGGATTGAGCTTGGGTTTTCAGATCTAAAATAATGTGGGAAGAGCACACACTGCAAATATCTTCCTTCTATCCAAAATAGGCAGTACAAAAGCCATGCTTTGTTTGCTGTTGTTTTCCCATGACTATAATGCTTGTCATGCTAGGTGCTATGCTATTATGATGTGCCTTTCTGCTATGGAGTACCCAAACAGAAGTCTTCCCTGCCATTAAAATGGCAATATCACTTCTCTTTGACTGTGGATGATGGGCCCTGTACCTTCTGAGAGGACTCTTGTCAGACATGGGTCAGTGAGTAGTGCCCACTCAGCAGTTATTCTGGCTTATGGGCTGAAGTTCCTTGAATTCCAGAAGAGAAGGAAGTCATTGTCTCTCTGAGCCCATTGCCAGACACCTGGTCATTTGATAGTAGGTGCTGCCAACCTGAGCAGCAAGGGCAAGCGACCTGCTCTTCCTCACCATGGCCTCAGATACCATACTTGTCAAGCAAATGGAGATGGATCCTTCTGCTCTAACCTTGTTATACATCACTGTCAAGCTCTGCTGTTGGCTTCCAGAGATTGGCCAACACAGACAAAGTACTTTTTCTGGTAGCAAATGTTACCTTGGGTTGTTTGTGGGGCATAACAGTGATGAGGGAATACAAAAGACCTGCCGCATGAGGGATCATAATTTTGAATTAAGGTTCTCTTTCTGTGGCAAACTCTCCCATACCCTAGGTTCTGTCTGACTGTTTGGAAAATGTGGTACTTATCCCATCTCTAAATAAGGACGGTGACTGATTCCTCTTTGAAATTGGTTTGAGTTTTCTTCCTGATTTTATTTCAAGGGATATTTTGGGGGGTGTGGGGATGGTGGCCAAGAGATTTACCTTGAACAGCTGGTAGTTTCCAAAAGGCTCTTTTCCTGCTGCATGGCTTTGGAAAGGAGAATACCAGATTTTTTTGTTGAAGTGATATTCCAAACTTAGTGCTCCTTCCCTCTTTCTCTACATTTTCCATTTTAGCTGTTTCAGATTTTAGTCCTTATTTTTTTCTCAACTTTAAGACCTTAAACACTTTGGAAGTTTCAGGGACCAGAAAGATTAAGAAATGCCATTTCAAAGAAGGAAAATAATAAAATTATATTGTGGTTATTACTCTTTTCCTGTCACTTGACCCTGGTTCTGGACTTGGTAAAACAGGTTTTCTTACAGTAAAACGAGTATATCATAGCAATTTCTTACTCTCCAAAGCCTTTTTACTGTTTCTTCATTAGAAAGTTAGACAATTATTTAAAATGTTCATGAATCCCCGTGATTTGCTTCAAAACACCCAGAAGCATTTCTAGGCAGAAATGAGCCAGTAGAAATAGTAGCTCATCTTAATTATTGCAAACCCAAGACCTCACCATTAGCCCCAGACCAGCGTATGGCCATCTCTTTCTGTTCTATCAGCTAGTTCCAAAGAGCACCTCAGCTAAAAGCTATTTTATTTCTTTAGCATTGCTGCCTCCTTCCCTTAAGCCGTTTGTGCATCCCTTTTACTCACATGGGCCCAAATCTTAATGCTTGCGGTAAGCCGGAATCTGTCGAGAATATCTGATGCATTCACTGCTCCTGCTTGTCACCAAGTGTTTACACTGGGGCATTTTATACATTACATATTTTCTTTGGCCCTCACTTCATGTCTTTGGGGCTGAGGCCAGTAAACTGTTGGTTTTAATTGGGCCGTTTTATAGGGTGTAAACCAGGAAGGCATATTAAATGCCATGTTTATTTAAAAATTATTTTAATTGTTGAAAGTTGACAGACTTCTACTCAGGTGTACAAGGAGTTCCCATAACATTCTAACCCATCTACTGTCTTTAGGTGGAACACACCTTATACATCTCAAAAAATTGATGGAAGTTCTAGATTTTATAAGACATTTTAAAAGAAAAAATCCCATGTCTTTTCAATCATTACATACTCTATCTAGCATTTCAACATTTAACAAATTCTGGTTTGAGTTAATCTTTCTAGTCTACTTTTAGCATTACAAATTGTAAAAATTTACCTTCTTTCTCTCTTCCTTTAGTTTATCTATTTTTTGGGGGGATGTTTGTGTGTGTGTGTGTGTGTGTGTGTGAATGAGAGAGAAAGGGGGAAAGAGAGAAGTTGAGGAGACCTACTACAATTTCTCCAAAAGATCACCTTAGCATTTCCAATTTTTATATTTCTAAGATTGGAATTTAGAAAATAGGAGGAAAATATCACTGCCAACACTTTCATTTAGAAAAGCGAAAAGTTTCCGGTGAGTCAATGTACAGAATTCGTAAGTTTTGCCTATAAATTTCTGTTGATCTATATTTTACTTCTATTTTCCACCCCTTTCCTGGGAAGAGAAGCTTGTATGGTAGGGTCACTGGTGGGATAACACACACCTGAATGGGTGAATCGAGACCTGTGTCTTTGTGTTTGATCACTAAGTATCTGTGAATAATACACTAACGTCTTTTAAAATCTTTTTACCCATTTGTTATATGGGAATTGTTTGGACTAGGATATCCAATTGAACTACATGGGTAGGAGTTAGCCACTCAAGTGGGATGAGGTAGGTTTGGAAGGATATTCTAACTAGTAAGGCAGGTGTTCGTATAAATTCTGGGAGGAAATTTAAAAAGTGTGGCATATTAGAGAACTAAAACTAGTTCATTATGACTGGAGGATAAGGTGAAATGAAGTGGGGTAACCAAGAGGCAATGGTGAAAATATAATCCTTGTTAGGTGCTGGAAGACTTATTGAGAAGTATATACTTGATTATAGGTACGTAGGGAGCTCGTCATATGTTTTATGTATGAGAATGACATGGTCATTTTCTGCTTTAGGAAAATCACTGTGGCAAAATTGTGGAAAATGCAAGCCTAAATACAGAAACTTCAGTTAGGAGTAGGGTTGCCAGATAAAAAACAGGATGCTCAGTTAAATGTGAATTTCAGATAAACAATGAATAATTTTATATATATAATACTGCATGGTACATGCAAATGTCAGGTAAGAGAAGGCCTGAATAAGTGTTGCTTTAATAAGAAGGAATCCAAAGTAAATTTTAGAGAAAGTACTTTTAGGGGAAGTAGGGGTGGTAGAAACCAGATTGCAGAGAATTCAGGAATGAGTGGAAGATAAAGAAGTTGAATCCGTGCTTGTAAATAGCTCTTTCAGAAATGGAGTTTGAAAGAGAAGAAAGCAGAAGTTTATTTTATTGCATCTGAGAACTTCAGTGGAGTGGTTATTTTTATGTTGCCACTGTTCAGCCTAATGATTTGGGACGGTTTAATAGCAAGTGACACCGAACATTTTCTATAATGTAACCAACAATAAAAGAAAAATAACTCTTCCTTTATTTTCTTCGTAGGTATCAGTAAAATTTGCCTCGTCATCTTTCTCTTCTTTTTGTCATTCTGAATGAGGTACCTTTCTTCTGAATGATATGCCTTGCTGGAGAAATACCAAGGCTCCTCCATTTTTCACCAAGTCCCAGCAGTCAGCCTGTTTAAGGCCTGCCCTTCCCCTCTGAGTCACTGGAATCTTTTTGTCAGCTGTCTGCCTGTCAGTGGATGGAAACAAGGTGTAGCCTAAGCCCCTGCCCAGACAGTTAACCAGGGAAAAGAGTGAGGTTCTCTATTCTTCCCTAGAAAAGCATTTCTGAGGGCTTTTCAGCAAGGATCATTTTAAAGACAGGAGTGCTTTTAATACTTGAAATGTTCATTTATCTCCTATACCTTCTAGCACTTAAGATATTCCTTTAAAAGCACCAGTTTATCATGGAAAGAAGTGGCTCATGTGCCTTAAGAAACAACGATTTTCATTTCCTTTTCTTCCAGCCAACCTAAATTCTTTTTAAACACTAATCTCCCTCTCAGCAGTACCTAGGAGTTAAAATCCTTAATGCTTCCTCTAGAGCTCCTGAGTTGTGTCCGAAGTCCTTTCCTTGACCCATTACCCAGTAAGTATCAGCCAAAGGGCTAGCGTGGCACTAACAAAGATTCTCTTCTCCTTTTATCTTTGTTTGTTTGTTTGCTTTAGGGGAAAAGGAGAAAAGGGAAAACACATCCTAAACTGAGTTCTCAGTGGCACAGTTTATATTCTCTAAGTAAGAGAGATCCTAAGTTTAGGTCTTGACTTCTTAGGTCTAGCCTGTGTAACCAGAATGGGAGAATGGTATTTATGTTGATATTCATTTAATGCAAACATTTAACATGGCTGTTGGATCATTGTTTTACAATAAAACATAATTTATTTATAAAATAATTTATTTTACAATAAATTTCCATTTTAGGGGAAAAAGTTCCCAGCTGATAACTAGAACAATTTCATGAAACAAAGAATCAAAGCTAGTAAATATAGAAAATGTTCATTTTCTCTGGGCAAGATATACAGAACTTTTACTTTGTCATGTCAAAAATGATCTCTAATATCAAAGACTTACTTTAATTCAATATTTTTAATTTTTTGATTCATTGAAGAAGTGGCCATGTCAAGGGGAAAAGCATATTATCTTATATCCAAATCCAGTAATGTTCCCATTAATTATGCTGGGACATGTATGGCTCTAGCCTAGATATTAAAATGGACCCAATATCCCGTTTTATGGCACTTGATCTATATTGGACTTTGTGTTCCAACAACAGTTCTCTGACATCAGTTGGGTGTCCTACAGTTCAATCCAATTCTGCAACTAAGTTATTAGTCGTAGACTAATTGCAGACTCCACAAGTTAAGGGGTCAGTCCTGTAAGACTTCTCCTCTTCAGACATCAGCTGCAAGTCTGAGGTGTCCAAGCCACTCACTCCTTTTGCTAGCTGACTACAGATTCAGAACTCCCCAAACTCCCTTGCATGAAAGAATTCACTAGGAAACTCATAGAAATCACTGAAAGTTCTATACTTCTGATTACAGTTTTATTATAAAGGCTGTAACAGGAAGAGCCAGATGGAAGATATGTATAGGTTAAGGTCCTGGGGAAGAGGGGGACAAGCACAGTTTTCATCTTGTCTCTTGGTTGGAGTCTAAGCATGTCACCCTCCCAGCACATCATGAAACTAATCTGATACTGAGTTTCAGTATCCAGAGGTTTTTATATGGGCTTTCATTACATGGGCATGATTGAGTAAATAATTGGCCACACGAGTGAAATCAGCCTCCAGCCCCTTTACCCTCCCTGTAGACTGGGGGTGTGACTGAAAATCATGAGCTTGGTCTTTCTGGCTTATCCAGCCCCTCCCTTAAAACTCTCTAAGGTCCCACTGGAGCAACCTTGTTAGCATAAACCTAGGTATGGTCAAAAGAAGCTCATTGTGAATAGCAATTCCTATTGCTCAGGAACTTTCAAGGGTATTTGAAACTCTATTCTAGGAGCGGGGGCAAAGACCAGACATGTTCTTTATTGTATCATAGACATCAAGAATATATTTGATTTATTCCTGTAGCTTTAATTAAGTGAAATATTATTACCTTCATTTCACAGCAGAGACATTTAGTACTAAGAACTTATCTGATTGGCCAAAGGTCACATAAGTAAATTCTAGAAAGAACTAGAATCTCAGTTACCTTATCTAATGAGATATCTATCTTTGTGGACATCAGCTTACATTATGAGACTTAGTTTTCCTAGAAAATTGTAAGAACATCATGAAATATATATGCCAAAGAAATATTAACTACTCAGTTTGAAAAGAATGATATTGGTGCACTTTGCTGGCTCAGTTCGTAGAGCATTTGACTCTTGATCTCGGGGTCATGAGCTTAAGCCCCACATTGGGCATGAAGCCTACTTTTATTTTTTTATTTTTTTTTTTAATATATTTTTTTTAACGTTTATTTTTTATTTTTATTTTTGAGACAGAGAGAGACAGAGCATGAACGGGGGAGGGTCAGAGAGAGAGGGAGACACAGAATCTGAAACAGGCTTCAGGCTCTAAGCGGTCAGCACAGAGCCCGACGCGGGGCTTGAACTCACAGACCGCGAGATCATGACCTGAGCCGAAGTCGGCCGCTTAACCGACTGAGCCACCCAGGCGCTCCTGTGAAGCCTACTTTTAAAAAGTTGTAAAAAAAAAAAAAAGAAAGAAAGAAAAGAATTATACTGATTTTTCTTAAAAAGTCTGTCTCCTTTAACTTAGGAAACTTCCCATGTGGAACGTACCTTAGTCATTTCTCTGACTTTCAGCATTTTTCATAGTGTGGTACGATATGCCTCCACCCTGTTCCAGAGTCTTGATACTTTTCCCTTTAATGAGTCAGTATTTATTTTATGTTGCACCTTAAAAAACATTTTGCAGTTATAGATCAGGATGGTTATTGTCATCACTGGCTAGGGAAACTGAGGCATAGCTCACTATGTCCCCAAATTTATATACTTATCAGCTATCATCATTTAAAAACAATTATACCCTACTGCTTTTTCCAAAAATGATTTGAGGCCACTTTCAACAGGATAAATTGAAAAAATAAATAAGTTAGGTACCAAAGCCTCCAATTTTCTGCAGTTTCACTATCTGTGGTTCCAGTTACCCAAGATCAACTGTGATCGGGAAGCAGGTGATGCTCCTTCTGATGTATCGTCAGTAGAAGACTAACACTTCATCACAATGCCTATGTAACAGGTCTCCTTTATCTTAGCACGCAGGTGTTTTATCTTCTCTCATCATCACAAGAAGGATGAGTACAGTCCAATAAATTATTTGAGAGAGAGAGACCACATTGACATTAACTTTCATTACAGTATATTGTTATAATTGTTCTATTTTATTCTTAGTTGTTGATTTCTTAGTGTGCCTAATTTATAAATTAACATAGATATGCATGTATAGGAAAAACCATGGTATGTTTGGGGTTCAGTACCCTCTGTGGCTTTAGGCATCCACTGGTGTCTTGGTACATATCTCCCTGCAGATAGATAACAGGGGACACCTGCATAAGAAAGAGAAAAATGGGTTGAAGAGAAGAAAGGTAAGCATACAAATATAAGGATTAATTGAGAGGTAGTATAAAAATGTATTGACGGGCATGATGAAAAATATACAAAGTATATATATAGCTCTCTGAAGGCAACATACATTTCTAATACAAGCTGAATCAAAGCCATTGTGTAGTATCATGGACATTTGCTTCAATCCTAATTTCATAGCCGATGTAAAAATAGAATTCATAATGCTGTGAATTTTAGGAATGCTCTTTATTGGTCATTTCAAAATCTAAGATCATTCTTGGCACATTTAATTTTAACTTAAGTTCATTACAGTCAACATCATGTAAAGCTGTGCTGTCCAACGCTATAGCTATCAGCCTCAAGTGGCCATTTGAGCATTTGAGATATAGCTAGTCAGAAATGAGAAGTGCTGTAAGTGTAAAATATATACTAAATTTTGGAAAAAAAGGCATGAATCATTTTTTTAAAAGTAGACTCCATGCCCAACGTGGGGCTGGAACTCACGACCCTGAGGTCAAGAGTCACATGCTCCTGACACCTGGGTGGCTCAGTCAGTTGAGTGTCTGACTCTTGATGTTGGCTCAGGTCATGATCCCAGGGTTGTGGGATTGAGTCCCACGTTGGGCTCCATGCTGGGCATGGAACCTGCTTAAAATATTCTCTCTGTCTCTCTCTCTCTCTCCCCCTCTTTAGACCCTCCTTTCCCACCCTCTACTCCTCCACTCCTCTCCCCACTCACGCTTGCTCTCTCTCTGTCTCTCAAAAAAAAAAAAAAAAAATACACACACACACACACACACACACACACATACATATATATATTTTAATTTAAAAAGCCACATGTTTTACTGATGAGTCACCCATGTGCCCCCCAAATGAATAATTTTTAAAATATTAGTTTCATGTTGAAATTGAAATATTTTATGTATATTGAGTCAAACAAGATATGTTATTAATTTCAATATTAATTATTTTGTCTGTTTTCAGTGTGTCTACTAGAAATTCTAAAATTACACATGGGGCTCGCATTTCTATTTGGACAGTGCTTTTCTAGAAAATTGATTTTCACTGTTATGTTAAATGACCTACAGAATCCTTCTCAAAATCCTTCTGTAAAATGTCAGATAGCCGCAACTTTGTGTATATGTTCATACGGCAGGATAATCAGTGCTGAACAAACACATGGACAAAATTAAGTCCTTAAAAGCACAGTGAAAATTTCAAGGATATAAAGTCACTGCTTCTGAGCACTAGTTTTTCTCATCTCTCAGGAAGCCCACCCCTCTCATGGTGGACCCTCAGCTTTCCTAGAGATTGTACACAGAAGTACTGATTGGGAATACTGATTGGGAGAAGCTTCTTTTCACCATGATTTTAAAAGATATATTATGAAACTGGCACTTTGCAAAATTGTGAAGCATTTGGGAACTTCCGAGGAAAATTATGACTTTGCACAGATCTGTGTATTTTTAGGATTTTATGATTCCTAACTAAATGTAAAGGAATACTTAATATGCCTATAAAGGAACATGCAAAGTGAATATTTGTTTTTAGACATTTGAGGTGGGGGGGTGCCTGTTGAAATATTAGAAGGACAGACTTAGAGGGATCAGATTCTAACTAGGTCACTGACTTCACCTTTTGGGCCTTAATTTGCTCATCGGTAGAAGTCCTCAGTAGTTCCAAATGCTCCTTTCAGCTTTAGCGGCGTAAGTTATAGACTCAAGTCCGAGGTCATCTTTTGCTCTGTTTTTGCCTGTTATTTTTCTGTGGAATATTAAGGTAAAGTCCGCTGCCGTGCGGCATGACGTTGTTCTGCCACTCGTTATAGTCTTGACTTCCTCAGCCCTTCTTCCTCTGCAAAGAATCACACAATGCAAAAGTCACTCTCTTTAGTTTAGTGAATACGGCTAAGTATTCTTACCCATCATTTAAAATAGTATTTCTTCAGACAAAGATGAGCACTTTATTTCTATAAAGGCACCCAGTGCCCCTTGGACTCCATGAAATGGTGGGAACTTATATTATCTGTCTTCTAAACTTAAACAGAATTGTTTCTCTAGTTTGCTTTGCTAGATTCCGCTGAGTAATTTCATTAAGCTATTTACTGATTCTTCTTATATGTTAAATAAGATGTAGAAATCGACCTTTCTGATCTGCTAGGTTTATTCCTCATAAAACAGCTTTTCTGTCCGGGAGAATGTGTGCTGTCACTGACACCAGCCACTGAATGTGCCAGGACCCTCCTTTCCTCCCGGTGGTACAGTTAGAGGGGCAGCCAGGTGGAGATTGATTGTCTTGTTTACTGAGCAGCAGCATGGAACTTCCTTCATGCTGGTGTCCATTTTCTCACTTATGGGAGATTAATTCCTTATTAATTAAAATGCCATGTCTGTCTGTCCTAGCTCTCAATGGTCTTTCAGAGCAAAAGGAGCTTGGAGAATTGAACTTAGAAAATCAAACTTTAAAAGCACTTTGCAAATCTGTGTGTAGTCCTGGCTTGGCATTTGCAATCAGATTTCAGTGTCATCAGTTTCCATCAGATTTCTCTCACAGAACTTTGAGAATGTGTTTGAGTTAGCCTGTGCTTCCCTCTGCCCTTTTTGGGATGGGAAATGTAGTGAGTTACATATTTAAGGTATGTAAAAACAGAGCGTGATGTGCGACACGGAGTCATACCCTGGCTAAGTAAAGGTGCCTGTTTTTTATGATCACATGTCCATGCAAGCACACTTACACAAGTATGGTCAGTTTCATCTCCAAGGTGGTTTTTTTCTCCCCCCCACGCCCCACAGTTTTCCTGTCTCCTTGGTATCTGTCTCCTTTGCTTACTTCTTTATGTTCTGGCCAACCTTTCTCTGACCAGCAGAGCCCCAAGTGGATTCCCTGTGGAGTCCATCAACTCCTGTCTGTAATGAGCTTAGTGCAGCCACTGTGAAGTGATGCAAGAAGAGGCTAGCTTCCCCAGAGCCACACTTGGTAGTCTGGCACACTCCTTGTCTGTTGCTCCAGGGAGCTAGATACCAGGAAACCATTATGTTAATACAGCAACAGCAGCTCTTATTTTTTCAATCCCACAAGCACCACATGTGACCTGACATGATCTTAAGATGTAAACAAGAAGCCAACATACTTTGGGCCCCCCGGGTACTGTGTTTTCTTTCTCACCTGGCACTTTCGCCCTAGCCAAACCTCTGGTCCCTTCAGTGAGGGCTGGTGATGCTATCTTATCCATTTTCTGACCTGGAAGTTCAGTGAGAGCAGTAGTGAATGGCGGTATCTAGGGACCTCTGGTCAAAATTTTATCCACTGTCTTTTCAACTTCCTCTTATTTAGCCAAATTATGGTTTTCTCCGACAATTGCTATCTTACCTATTTTCCAGAGAGGGTACTAGTTTTGCTTTTCTGAAATAAATTTTATCTTGTTGCTCATCTGCTTTTGAAAATTATTCTTGTTCCATGAACAATTTGCATAAAATAGATCTGTAATTTTGTGACTCGGTATACCCTTACAAACATGATTGTTCTCCTAGAGTCATTTCAGAAGAACTAGTTTTATTTTCTGTTTCTCACAACTTGCTTTTGATAAACTCTCAGATGTCCTATCCAGATACACAGATTATAGACTAAGACAGTCATTTTGATTTCTCAAAGCCCTTTCTAATCTGACTCTACCGTTTTATTCTAATTAGCATTCTATGGTGTTTATAAAAATGTTTTTTTTCTTCAGCCAAATGTGAATGTACCTGATAATTTTAAAGTTTATTTAAAATTTTTTTTTTCCTTCCCCCTCTAAGTGATAGTGTTAGTTAATTATAAGATCAGCCTTCAAGAAGTGTAGAAAGCATTTTGAAATTAGTGGAATCCCTTCTTTTTCTCTTTTGGTAATTTTATGTCATTATAAATAAACCTACAGGATATTTTTGAGAAATTAATATTGTTTTTAGAAATGATTGCCCAACCACATAGATTTAAATGTGTAGGAGAATATGAAAGAACGTTGAATATTTGGTAAGTAAAATACTTTTTTTGTGTGATTTTACTTCCCCGTTTATACCTTCACTTAATAATATGCCTTGTTTTCTGTAACTTTTATACCTCCTTTTTATTTTCTTAAATGAAAATATTTCCTTTGTAAACTTTGATGAGTTGGCAGTTTCCTCATTAAAAGATTTTTCACATTTGCAAATTGGGTCTTGGAGTGAAGCCCTGATACCAGCTTCAACTCTGAAGTCCCTACCATGATGGTACAAGGGCAGGAAAGAGCTGCTGGGGAGAGCCAGAGCTCTCTGGAAAATGCATCACTGGTAGGCTCTACTAATCTGAACAAATTTTTGAAGAGGAAGCTTTCCTGCCAGCCTCACTGGAACCTTGACTCAGACCCTAAGTAACACATGCTGGTCAAATGTTGGGTTTGGGTCTTTGTGAAATAGAGCAAGCACCTTATATGGTCTTGCGATGCCGTCTACACTACAGAACCCAGGCTTTGGAAACACTTGGTGTTGGAAACACTTAGAGACTGAAAACCTATGACAGATCTTGGACTCAGAGACAAGTCCAGAAAGGGTCTTGTCCATTGTGCCCCATATGTACATTGGTTCCACTCAGTCATAATTACATACTTTTACCTCTTTTGATGATTTCCAAAGAAGGAAGGTTTCCATTTGTGATGTTACAGAGACGCTTCTTGTGTGTACATCTAATGAATTTGTGTATGCATCGGCCTGTTACACAGACTGGAGCTTTTTGTAGTTTTCTTTTTCTCTTTCTGTCAAACAACATCTGGGAATTTGGGTGTGCAGACCAATCCCGGCTGCCTGTAATGCTAAATCTTGAATAAGTCCTATCCCTTGTCACTAGAGAAAGTATTACTAAATCAGCACCACTAGGTAATTTTGGTGCACATGTGCACATGTGTTCTATTTCCTATTTTTGATTATGAAAGTGGTCTCTACTCATTTTAAAAGTTTATAAAATATAAAAAAGAAGAAAATCCTTTTGTAATCTTTCCGTCTGCAACAGCCTCAGTTAACATTATGAAATGAGTGTTTACTATGCATATTATATTTTATAGAGTTGAAATCAGACTGCTTACAAATGTTCATTTATTTAAAATATTCACACTTTCTTATGCTGTTAACATTTTTTGTATATCTGAACAATTGACTCTAAGAGAACAACCGTGTTTTTAAGCGTATATTGAATCCAAACATTGCAAGAGATCTGTTTTATGCATTTTTTGAAATTCATAAATAACACCAATAAAAATTGCTGTGGCTAACATTCTGTTAATTAGTCATCTCAGTTTCATTTAAGTGAAAGACTTAAATATTTGCCTGTAAACAAATTTGCAATGCCAGCTCACTAACTCATCACTGAATGGTAGCTGAATAAATTCTCCTGTTTTGTCCTGGGTATGTAACAGTGTTTCTTAACTTTTGTTTGGTCACCAGCCCTCTGAGAGTTCAGTGAAAGCTAGGAAGCTTCTTCCCAGAGAACTGTATATTCACACAGAAAACTAATTGTAATGATAATCAATTATGATATGCCAGGCCCTCTGCCAACTGCTCTATGTGTGTTATTTCATTTAATCCTCATGGTAGCACTATAAAGAATGCACTGTTTTCTTCATTTTTGAGAAAAAGACATTGAGGCTTTAAGGAGATTAAGTAATTTGCCTATGCCCGTAGGCCTAGTATCCGAGCTCAAATTCTGATATTTATGACCTCAAAACCCATCTCTTCAATCATTGTGCACCAAAGTTTAGGGAGCTCATACATTCCTAAAACCTGCTTATTGGTACTCATATTAATAAGGCCACGTTACCTATTGCAATCTAAAGATTTTCATTGGCAGTGAAGAGGATGTATGATTAATGAATCTCGCTGTTTTTGTAACTTATTTAATTAATATACGAGTATTTGTTGAATATCTAGTATTTTAAATACTTGTTACGTTCAGTGATAGGGTCCTTATCCCTAAGGGGTTTACTATCTACACGAGAAGACAAGGATTATATATGTAAAACAATGAGGAAAAAATACAAACATGAAGTTGAATATACAGTAATGAGACATTTCCATAAACTATATGTGAAAACGAATCTCTTTACTCTGTCATAGTTTGAAGCAATTATCACTCTTTGATTCCCTGATTTATAAAAGGAAAAGCAAATCTAAAAGGCCACCATGTCCTCTGGGAACCTGGAAGATTCAGTGTGTCATAAAAATGAGGTCTATAAAGTGAGACTCTCGGTTTCCTGAGTGGTTTTGTCTGTGTCATCTGTCAGCCCCAGGGAGCATGCTCAACAGGGAGAGGTGAGAATATGTAGGCAGCTCTCAAGCATTTCAACCTTGTGTCACAGGGTAATTCTATTGAGTTGGACATGTGTAGGTAAGCAGAACACCTTGACAGTTGCTATATTTTGACTCAAGAAAGGTTCCTACTGACAGAGAGGACTTCAGTATGTCAAGTGATGAAACATAGCCTTGAGTCATGCAGGAGCAGTGGGGGGAAACTAGCAACTTTGGATGAAACCATCAGGCATGGGAAGCTTATTGAAGCCGACCACTGACAATCAAGGCAGTCAAAAAGAGTGGTTGTGGCTATAATTCAAAGAACTGCTTTCTGTGGGAGCACAGTATGGGCGAGTTGTACATCTGACTTGAGCAGCTGCTGTATATACAAGGTTAGCACAGATAATGGCTGTTGTAAGATATGAAGGATGGAGTATGTCAGGCTTTCCATTAACATGGCCCTCTTCAAGTATTTGTACAGTTGTAGGATTCTACTCTTTTGAAACTTGAATCATTTGGGCTATAATATGATGGAATTAATTTGCAAATAGCATTTGAGTTTTCTTTTCCTCGCAAATAGAAACCCAGTGCTGCTAATCATCCTATCTATAGTTTATCTCCTTTCACTTACAGTAGTTATTTTTTTTGAAATATCTAAAATAATATTTCGTGTACAGTTGTAGAATATACGTGTGCTATATTTTGTTTAACAAATTTTGTTAAATTTCATTTCATGTGATGTTTCCATAATCCCTTTCAATTTTGTTTAGCATTATTTTTTTAAGTGGGGCAAGGATGTTATGAAAACCTATTCTGTCTAAGAAGCCCCAGATGGAAAATATTTTTTAAAAACAGGGATTCCCATAGTTGTTCACAAATCATCATTTAAATCTGTCCAGCTACTGGATGTTGGAAGTAATTTTCCAGGCATTTATGCAGGTATCTTGATGGATTTTATTTAATTTCAAAAAAAAGTATGATACTAAGTCTGTATAATTTCTTAAATTCGTTCCTGGAATAAAACGTAATTGAAAACATTCCTTTTCATATTTGCTTTGAGCCAATACTGGAGTTGTTTTTGAGGTAAATGGTAGATTGATGTTAAATGTCCATCACACTTTGGCTTTATAGAGAGAATTCAAGACATAGTAACTGTCCAACTCTTGAATTTTCTCATTCTCTGTGTGTGGTGTGTGTGGTGTGTGGGTGTGTGTGTAGGGAGCTTAAACAAGACCTTTTGATTTCATAATAAGCAGGGCTTAGGGACGATAAAACTTGACATTCTTAACTGTTACTAGTGTCTGTCCCTATAGCCCGTGCAGTTATCTTCTTGTTAACGATGTAGAAGCCAGCGTCATAAACTGAGCATGGACCCAAGGCGCTACTGTAAATTGCAAATAGCATTCATGTGGTGTCTTTGACCTAAGACTAAATTGGGGTAGAGGGAAGAGAAAAAAAAGAGTTTTTGAGAGTGGAATAGAAGTAGAAGTCAAGGACAAAGAGTACACTAGTAGGATGGATATGTGCAAATATTCCGTAAGCTTTCGCCATGAGATTTGTTTAGGTAGGCTTTTCATATCTGCAAGTACTCCTTTGCTCAGGAGCCAAGCAGTGGGTTGGGACAGCTTCTGCTTGTGTGTGTGTGTGTGTGTGTGTGTGTGTGTGTGTGTGTTGGCAATAATGCAGTCATGAGATAATACAAATAATCAGTGAGGGAATAATTAATGATGTGGCAGGGAATATTTTTTGATAAATGCTTGGGGAATGAGGTGACAGGCGTGAAATTAGAAAATTCCTTCAGCGATCTAAAATATAAATAGCTTTCGGAACTGAAAAGAGTTTCACAGCTGAAGATTTTATTGTGTTGAGAGGAAAAACTTTTTTCTCTCCCCCACTCCCTCCTCCTTTGCAAGTTGTTTGTCCATTCACAAAACAAATACTCTGAAGCCCAGCGCGGCTCATGGGAATAAATTTCAGGTCGAATTAGTACAGTTTCCTTGCTGTCAGGATGCTGGAATTAATGGTGTTTTGATGACACGAATTTTGAAGGGCAAACAAAGAAGCTGAAGGGAGAGAGACATGACTCCTTAGAAGCTTGGTCCTCCTCTCCCCCAGCCTCTCTTGTCTTCCCTGTCATCCGTCTGCCAATCTCCCTGTCCATGGTTAGTTAAAGGCGCTTTTTATCCTCTTTTCTTTCCCACAGAGTTTGCCAGATCCGGCCCGGTGCCTGGGTTCCAGGAGGACACGCTGCAGTTGGCCTTCATCGACTTGAGACAAGTAAGTCTTTGTGTTTTTGTTTTTTGTTTTTCTTTTAAGATGTGTGACTGAAGACCATCAGGTCTTAAGGAAAAGGGGAGGGGAGGGGGATTGGCGTTGGCGATTCACACTGGAGACCTAAGGGTTTTTCCCTGTGTTTGAGGCCACCTCTTTTATTTAGCTATCTGGGATCCTTAGCTATGGTGGAGTTAAAGGTTTTGTGGGTAGAAGGGAAGGCAGGAGGTGGGAGGAGGGACCCAGAGCGTAGAGGGACTCAAGTGACCCTCAAGTGATGTGACCCATTGTGCTATAGTTGGCTTCTGCAGACACAGCAGAAAGATAACTCCGCAGACCAATGCTAAGCAGGTGCACTGATGCAGAGACAGCCTGCCTGGGGACTTTTGTTTGTAGATAATGAGGGCAGCAGCATTTAAGAAAAATGAAATATTTTACATTCTGGATGGTTGGTTTGGCTTGTTGACTTTTTTCCTGCTGCCTTCAGCCTTCCCATCCCCTCCTTTGTAGAATGTGGTCAGCCAAGAGTGACTAAGTGGTGGTTTTAGAAGATGATTAGCAAAGGCCCTGACCAGTCATGCTAACCTGACAGGCAACCCTGTTAAAGTAGTGTTGATGAAAGCCAGTCGTCAGGCATACCTGAGCTTTGTGAGCCCATCAGTTAGAAAGAGTCATTCTCTAGGGCTGTTGCTTGCAGATCAAAATGGGCAGGTTGGTAGGCCTCGGTGGTTTGGGTAGAGAGGAACAGGATGGGCGGGGGCCGAAAGAGGGAGAGAGTTAACCGGGCTCTGTCATCTCTTCACTCTGAAGATGGATGGCGTTGGATAGAAAGTGTGAATGAAGTAAGAATCAATGACTGATGCTTCTCTCCTATTAAAACAATCTTTTTTTTTTTTGTCTGTTTTAAAAAGGGGGCTGGCTTTGTTTCTCCTGCCATAATGATGCAGTGCCTCTTGTTTTCAGAGCTGACATAGTTTGCATTCTGAAAACTTTTAGATGCCCAGAGTATTTCTTAAAGCTATAGGACCCCTTGTATTGGTAGTCTCCTTACCACTGTGTCTCGATTCATGCTGGAACAGCTTTTAACCCATAATGGATGGCCTGAGCTACCCCTGAATCCTTGTGGATGGGTGGTGTAATCTGTCATCTGATGACAATTCTGGAAAGCCCTGTTAAGCAGAAAACAGAAAATTGTGTCTCTATAGACCCGCCAAAGTTTGAGGATTCAAGCCGCGTCCCAGAAACGTGTGTCAACTTAATATTTGGGGGCCGAGGTGGGGGTTCTCGTACACATAAAGGCTTTCCCAGCATGGTCACAAATGGAGCTGAGTATCTCTTTCCACACTTATGACCTTCCACCTGTGGATTCAGCAACTCAACTGAGACATTCAGGTTTTAACCCCTTGGCTGATGTGAGACTGGGAGATTGGGATTTTGCCTTAGGGTTTTGTGGAGTGCTATCTGTTGGAATTTTCTCCCTTGTTTCTTCTTAGAAACTTCTGAGCCAATTGGCTTTTCTTGGAAAGCAGAAACTGAATTTCATTGGAGAGCCACATCCAAGGAAAAAATTTTTCCTTTCTCACTATTCATGAGAAGGAAGTGTGGTCATTCTCTCTAGTTTGTGGTTTTTGGTCCCTATGGAAAGCAACTGGTGTTCACAGAAAATGTTAACTAAGGGAGTAAGTTAGAAAACACAGCCAAAATAAGGTGGATCTGAGCCGGGGATGAATGCTCAAGTATTTGTGGGCTCTCAGTGAGCACTGGTGTTTATGCTTAAGTTCCTACTTGCTGTTACATTTCTGTTCTCAGACTTCCTTTTATGATATTTTAGCAGGAAAAACCAAAACTCCTAAATTTTACTAAGAAGAAGAGTATGTCTCTTCCTATTGAATCAATCACCTAATTTCTAGTTGTGTCTTTCTCTGTTAAAACAATAACTTTCCTAACCTAGACCATTTGAAAAACTTCCCCAGCTCTCAGGCTGTAGCTCTTTATTAGCAGCCCCCAGGTAGGTGGAATCATTGTGAGAAAAATTATCCCTCCCTGTTCTCTTCTGAAAATATTGATCTCTTTGCAGTCCATCTTCATTGTTCTCACAACTTGTTTAAAATGAGCATCTTTTTAAAAGGGGACTTCTGAACTATGGAGATGTTCAAACTATCAGGAGAAAACCTGGGAGTATGTTTCCAAAGGAGATCTCTGGACCTCAAATGAAGCATGATTAAGTGCCTTTGAGTATGTTGTCCTTCTGCATGTTTCCCTCGGAATCCCATAATAGAATTATGGAATTTGGGGGTTGGGGCTCATTTGAAAAATCATGCAGGATAACCTTTGACTTGATACTTGAAACCATGTGTAGCACCCAGACTGTGCCTGTGTATCCTCCTTGAAGAAAACTCACCACCCCAAGACAGCAAGGACCTCCTTATGACAACCTGATTATTAGAAAGATATTTCTTTTCTTTTTTTATTTTTTTAAATTTTTTTTTTAACGTTTTATTTATTTTTGAGACAGAGCATGAACAGGGGAGGGTCAGAGAGAGGGAGACACAGAATCTGAAACAGGCTCCAGGCTCTGAGCTGTCAGCACAGAGCCCGATGCGGGGCTCGAACTCACGGACCGAGAGATCATGACCCGAGCCGAAGTCGGCCGCTCAACCGACTGAGCCACCCAGGCACCCCTAGAAAGATATTTCTTAAGTTGGCTAAAATCTGTCTCGCTGAACTCTGACCCTCTGGTTCTTTATGTTTTTATTAATGCATCACAATTTCGGGGACAGGCTTCCTCTCCTGATTTATTGAGCATCCTCTCTGCTAGCAATTGAGTCTTTATCACATGTATAGCATTGAGACCCACTCCTCAAGGAGTCCTCACACATTCGATTTTACGGAACAGATTGGAGACTCTACTCTCTTCGGTCTATGTGTTTCTTTCACATTGTTAACAACACAGATTTTTATCATTCTAACCAGTCTAAACCTCATTAGATCCTGATTCAGTTTTCTAGCTTAGTGACTGACTTAATCATCATGTTCTTTCTGAGTCTGACATAACAATATTAAGCAGGCATGGCAGAAGTTAAAGGAAGAAGTTAAAGTTAGGGCAAGTTCTGGGGTGTGCATCCATGCAAAGCACTACGGTTACAGTGCAGCAAGGGTGTTCTTTTACTGTCATTGACTGTATCTGTCTCACTGCTTTATGAGCATGTTCATTCTGATCGTACTTTTGTGTTGCCTTGCTTTAGAGTGTTTCAGACACTGTCAAGTGAATAATTTTAAAATAATCAAAACACAGAATATTTGATGAGATCATCTCTGCATAGAGTGTAATAGCACAGTGTCACTTAAAAGCTATAGAAATTCAATTAGGACGCAATTTAGATACGGATAGCAAAACGATTCATCGTTTCCCACCTGTCCTGTCTATTCTCAGTCTCCTACTTCTTAAGGAAAAGAGTGAAATGACATCTTGACTACACAAGCTTTCATGATATTTTATATGCGTGCAGCACTTCATAGTTAATGTACATTTACGTGCAAATCTCATTTGTCAGACTGCTAGGCTTAGAAAACCTGCTGTTAATGATAATGTGAATTAGTGCAAATCAAAATCTCCTTTGCCACTAAATGTCCCAAGTCCATAAAAGGAGGATTGCAGTATGACTTCACATTCATGTGTTCAAATATGTGTGTGAATCGCTATCAAAATCCAACTTTGGGTTAATGTTAGATCTTGGCAAGGACAACTTAAAGGGCCCACTTATTAGCTATCCTGAAGTGGCATATGCACTCCAAGTACTAGTAGCTGCCAGCCTTTAATGTTCCATCATTGGGAATTACCATACAAGGTCCATAGCAGATTCTCAGTAGTGACTGAATTCTCTACCAGTACTCTGGTTTGTGTTTTTCTTCTTTTGTTAAGCATTCAGTAGATAATACTAATGTATATTAGAATTTGAACTTCCATTGATTTTCATTTCAGCTTATTTTGTCAAACTCTGAGTGCCTACCGTGAACAGAGCACAACCCCGGTGCTGTGGGAATACAGAAGTGAATATCATACAGTCTCTGACCTCCAGGAGCAAAGAAGTGATCAGCAAATACTTAATTTTAATATAAGTCAGTCTGTAGTGAGCATTACGTTGGAAGGATGAAGCTATTACATATGTTTCAATTATTTCGTTGTGTTTTGCTGCATAACAAAGCACCCAAAATGCCTTGTCTTAAAAGAAGAATCATTTATTTAACTCAGGTTTCTACAGATTAGCAATTAGGATAGGTTCTGGGGGCTCACTCACACCTTGAGGTCAGGTACTAGATTCACTAGGAACTGCCTGGTCTAGGGCGTCTTAGCTAGACTGACTCTTCTCTGCTCCGTGTGGTCTCTCATCCACCAGCAGCCTAACCCAGGCGTAATCACGTGGCGTATTGGTAGGTTTCAAGAGAGCGAGGGGAAATATGCAAACCCCTTAAGGTCTACACTTGGAACTGGCAAGCCATCGTTCCCACCACATCTTATGGGCTAGAGCTGGTCACAGGGCCAGCCCAAAATCAAAGAGCGGGGAAATCAACTTCAGTTTATCCTCCGGTTGGGATATAAGACCTTTATACAAACTATGCATCTATAATTGCAGAAAGAGGCCATGGAGTGGAGAGGTCTTCGGGAGCCTAAGTAGTTATAAAAAACTGCATTAAAATCGTGGAAAGTTCAACTGATAGAAACCAGGCATTGGTGAGGGAGGAAAGTGTTTTAAGCATAGAGAATAGCCAGTTTTAAGTTTTGTTTAAAAACATATATGGAGTTGTTTTAACTAGGATCTAGACTATCTTTCCTTTTTTTTAAGTCTTAGACTAATCTTTTTAAAACCCCATTTCTTACTTTCTCTTCTTCGTTTCTTACTTTTACTATTCAGCTTCCTCATGGACCTGTTTTTTTGTTTGTTTGTTTGGTTTTGTTTATGCCTTCTCCTTCTCAGCAAACACTGCTTATTGTAGGCTACCCTGAAACATTTCACATTTCTGTTACATTCACTGTGAGGGAATCGTAACTTCCCTAGATAATTAATTATTTATATTACTCATTTAATTTCTGGCTGTTCACCGTACATATTTGACCAACAGGAAAAGGTTTGAGTGGATTCTTTTCTTTAGTAGCATCACATTATTTTCTGTTCCTTGGCCCCAACTGTTGCTTACTTCCGATATACTAAGTTTTTATAGAGCTGAATGAACTAGGTTGTGACATTGCATCAGATCTCCTGAATGGAGCTTGTTGGCAACGACTCTCAAACAGCAAAGCCATCCCAAGATATCTGCAGCTTTTTTTAGATGGAGCTGGTGACATTCCCTCTAGGCCAGTTATTCCCCAATTTCTAAACCTTCTGACTAAAGTAAACACGGTGCATTTCCATTGCAGGCACTTAACTTGCCTTAACAACAACTCTAGGACCTAAGAGAAATAGTTGTATATTTCTTTGGAGACGTTGAAAGAATTCTGATATTCGTGTTAGAGGCGTAAAAGTGAAATCAGGACCGTCCGCTCCGTCAGGTATGAAACCTGGGAACAGCTCAGAAACTAACTATGCAGAACTGCCCTTCCTGTTTCCCAGCCTGTCTTCATTCTGTTCAGTAAAGTTTTGGTTTTTGAATCAAATTGCCTACTTTTCTACTTTTTTCTGCCCCCAAGTCTAATAAACAACCACTCCCACTAAGAGGAACATCCCCCCTTTGCTCTACTGATCTAGGCTCAAGTGGAAAAATCTTAACTTTGCTTAATAACCACTTACGTGTTAGCCTCAGTAGAATACCAATTGATAGAAAAACTGAATTTGTCTGATACCGCACATAACAAGATGATATATAGTCAATAGAATTTCTTTTTTTAATGTTTCTCCCTAGCCAGTCTAAACAACCCCTAACTTTTAGGAAACTACAGAGGAGGCCTGCATCAGGGTAAGGCAGGCCCACATCTTAAAAAGGCCTCAGGTGGCAATCTTCTACATTTCGTCACAACGGTTAAGCCCTATTTAACAGGAAGAAAGTCATTTCCCACATGTACTTCTTAATACTGGTTTTTAACTTGCTGGGATGTAACCTGGAGGTTTTGGTGGGGGGCGGGGGATGGCCTATAGTTTTCCTAAATGTTTACTGAGCAGTTGCCAAGGAGTCATGGTGGAGAAAATGAGAGGTGTGGGGAGAGTTGGTAGGGGGATGTTTTTGTGAAAGGATGTTCTAGGTGGAGGAAAATAGAGTGGTATGTAAATCCTCAGATCCTCTGGTAGTGAAGTATATGGGCCAGTAACGCTGGAGGTAGAACTACTCTCCCAAGTGCTCACCTGAAATATTCTGTTGACCTTCAGATTGTGTATGATCTTGAATAAATAGTGGCCTGTAAAACTGGGAGTCATCTGCACCAGGGTTCAGAAATCAAAGAGCTTGATAACTCATGGAATTGGAAGATGCCATTACTATGACTAATGTGGATGGAGGGGTCAGAAGGAATGGTTTAAGCCATTAAGCACATTATCTTAGAAAAGATCATCTTCACTACTGGTGTGGTAGCATGTATATGTGGTTAAATGTCATTTCAGAAATGAAATCCAGAGTCATCCTATCCCAAAGGCATTGGTGGTTGGAAGAAGATAAAGTAATAATATCAGACTGTCTGCACAAATCTCTTTGCTGAGACAGAGGTACTAAAAGTTCCTACAGACCCTAGTCCATGTTTTAACATAGATAAAGCAAGCAAACTTTATAGACCTCCCTAAATCAGAAGTATTCATTCATTCATTGGACACTGTCCCTAGCACTATTACAGTGACTCTACTGGTATAGTTGGGAATAAAACAACTGCATCCAAGGGGTTGCCAGTTGGTCTCAATTTTGATTTTTTTTTTTTATATTGATGCTGTATCGGTCAGTTTTAGGGACAGCCGCAGAGCTTTCTGCAAATCCCCAGGGCCAGCTCAAGTCTGTTGTACACTGATACACAGGCTTTCAGAAAAGAACCTGTAGCTGTGATTTGGCAGCCCGGCATACATAAGATGGCCATCTTGAAAAGCTTCAGAGGGTGGCCCTTTGGTTTTTGAAAGTAGGGTTTTCTGGTTGTTTTGACAAAATTGTTGTGCCCATGTTATTTTGACAGGCACCAGGGCGATACCTTTAACCTCAAAGGAATCTCTGACCACAAACGATTCCCGTTCCCGAGTTGGGGAAAGCTTACGCCTTTGGTCTGGTTCTGTAAAAAACAGAGATAGGAACGTTTCTGAGAATAGACTCCACTGAGCTAGACTTATGACCTCATGTAAGCCAAGGCTAGATCAGCACACACAGGATGGGGCACAGGTAGATAAGGTCTTCAGCCACTGAGATAGATGCTGCTGCTGCCACTGAAAATCAGGTATCTTTCCTTATGTAACTGGGCTGCCATGGAAAATTTATAGAAGGAATTGCCAGTAATATGTAACACATTCTGGGATTTACCCAATGCCCTTGGTTGATTGGAGGAAAGTCTATTCTAGAACTGCTGAAACTTTGTCTCACTTCATACTAACCTCTCAACTAGGGAAGGAGATGCACTCAGAAATTCTGTCTCAGGTTTTTTTGTTTGTATGTTTGTTTGTTTGTTTGTTTGTTTTGATTTAACATAGAATCCATTTTTTTTTCCAGACCAAGATCTCATGAAATAATATCCTAGCAGGTGCGACTCTTTGGTATAGAAAATCATGTAAGATGTTATTTAAATGCTAGGGAAAAAAAACCAGACATTTTAACGGTCCAAATGACATCATAGCATGTGGGGATGGCCATTTTCTATTCATTTTAGCAATTCAGAAGTCTAATTTCTTAAAGTCTCATGGAGTTGTTTCAAGAGGTTGGGAATCAGAGAAAAGGGAGTATGTATTAGTAGTGGATGCCAGCCACATTGAGATCATGATAGTTTATAAGAGGTAGATTCCTCATTGATTTTTCACAGTGGAGAATAGCTGGGGTCCATGAAAGGAAGGTGAAAGGTCTGACGAACACCGCTTTGTATTTTCCAGGGGCTTTGCTTTTCCTCAGAGAGGAAGCTTAGCCATTTAGCATGAATGTAGGTGGGAGACACTTGGTTCTTTGCCCATTTGTACTTGGTAAAGTGGTAGCTTCTGAGCCTCTTTGAAGTCCCTCCCTCTTATAGACAGTTTGTGTGTCTGGAAATGCTGACTCGTGAATGACAGGTGCTGTGGGCCCTGTCAGGGTCCTTAAGCTGTATTAATAGCAGTTATGTGGAAAGAAGTTATGTGGAAGGAACTTTAGCTAGCTAGGAGCAGTTGTGGATAATCTTTTGGGTAGTAGGAGACAAAACACCAGACGTTGGATGTGTTTTCCCATGAACAATACATTGCGTTTGGCCTTTGACTCATGGATCGCCCCAACCCCAGGTTAACATTATCCATTGTTGCCATCAACCCATATTGGCACAGTCTCGGGTTAGATAGGAAGTCTAATCTAAAGCTCGCTCAACAGAGTTGTCTAGCACTTCCTACTTGGCAAAGCTGGGCCACTTAGGGGTTCCACCAGAGCATACAACAGCCTTTCCAGTGTATGCTAGGCATACTTTCTCCAGAAGTGTGCGTCTAGTCTGCAACTATCTTCTACCCCTTTGCTCCAATAGCATGATGGCCGCTTTTAAAGTGGGCGCCGTGCCAGTGTCACTCTGGATAGCTTTATAGCCAAGTCTGTCAGTTCAGAGGCTAGAGTTTTGTTCCATTTCAAGCTCTTGTGGGAGGAGCTAATAAGCATAGTGTAGTGAAAGCCACCTGGTAGTTTCTCCCTTTGCTCACGGACAGCGTTGGTGATCCTCTGACCGAGGTAACCTGTGAGGCATGCTGCCTGGGCTAGCGTGAAGTTCTGCACCGCTGTCTGCATCTCCCAACACGCCAAGCCTCAGGAACTTGGGAGGCTTCTCCCATATCTCAACACACAGCCTGAATATGCAAACCCACACACGTGGAATTTGTGGATTTTCTGAGATAATCACATCTTCGGGAGAAAGGTCAAGTGAGTCATTACCAATGAATTTCCCTGGAAGTAGCAGTGGTATCAAAGTCTGTCGCAGGAGTACTGGCAGCATTAAATAAAACCTGATGGATTCTGAACACACATCTCATCTTCATTAACTGCACTGCCTTAGTGTCCTACTAGAGAACACTTACGAGCCTGGAAAGGGCAAAGAGCCAGGCCTCAATCTAAGTAACTACTGCATCTATTGACAGCCGCTGGAGGGCAGCAGAGAGTGACAACAAAGGTCCAGATTTAGGGAATTGAGGCATATTTCAATTTGCCAAGGAAGAAGCCCCCTTAACTGTAAGAGAACTCACTACCTAGGAGCCACAGTTGCAAGCCTGGGCTCCTGGAGAACAAGGACCAAAAAGAGCATCTACAACCCTGATCTGAAAATTAAAACCTTCCTTCTAGGCAGGTTCCTAGGAATGCATAAAGAAATGAGATAAGACTGACTGGGAAAGGGCAACCAGACAACATCAGTAAAGTAGGAGACCAAAAGGATAGTCTAAAATGTTAAGTCTCAAGGGGGAAGCAAAGATGGAATAGGAACCAAATGAAAGAAAGCTACAGTGGAAGGCAATCCAGACTGAGCAAGTCGCAGAGGCAAAGACAGAGTCAGGAAAGACTGACTCCCTGAGATAGGTATACCTAGGAAGGAGCCTTGTGTAGGGCACATATCATGAGGCAGGGAGCTGCAAAGGGACCAATTTCAGACACAACTAAACAGCCAGATCTGTGAGATTCTCATTTTTAAAGTAGCTCCTTCTTGATTAACCAGGATCATTTCTTTCTTAGTCTTTCTTGATTTCAAGAGCAAAATGACTCATTGAGAATATGGCCAGAGAGAAGGATGATATGACTAAGGGATTCTTATGCGTGAAATGAAGTTGAACTTGGTCATGAAGCCCTTCTGGTAGCACTGGTGTGAAAGGACAGTTCACTTTCCTTGATTAGCTTCTGGTGTTCCCTTCTCACATTTTATTCTATAACACTTGCTAAGAATATCCAGTGGAAAAGAAAAACTGGCTCTGGCAAACTAGTTACATAGGCAAGATCCTAGTCAATCCGGGGACTTAAGATCTGTTCCCAGTAGGTTAGCAGAGAGCTGGTTAATCTCTTCTAAATGCTGAACACTTAGCAATTTTCCAAATCCTGTAAGTGTGGAGAGACAAAACTCTCGGTTGGCCTCTTAAACTTCTGGTGTCTCCCTTCTATGTCTCAACCCCTTAAACATTGGGAAAAGTAGGACTCTCCCATATCCACAAATTCCAGGAACCCTGTATTGGGCATTAGGACAGCGTGAAGTTTGGAATTGGACAGACCTGGGTTATTAGCTGTGACATATGGCAAATTATTTGACCTAAGATGTAGTTTCCCACTATCTTTGATTATATGCTTACTAAATAGTAAGTAACATGATTATGTTATCTTATTTAATGCTTACTCCAGCATTTTAAGCCTTATAAATTATTATAAAGTCTTCTTTTTTTATAGCCCGGGGTCTGTTTTCAGTACGTTAGTTCATAAATATAATGAATGACTAAATAAATTATAATATACCTAAGTATCACTCATCAATAAAAAGGAACTATTTGATAATCCAATTCTAAAATTTATATAACATTCTAGAAAATGCAAACTAATCTATAGGGACAGAGAGTAGATCAGTGCTTGGGAACAAGGGGACAGGACTGATGAGAAAGAAAGACAAGGGAGCTTCTTGGGATGATAGAAATGTTCTTGGTGGTGGTGGTAGTTACATAGATGTATATATTTATCAAAACCCATGGAACTGCATGCTTAAAATAGGTTTGTTTTTATTGTATATAAATTATATCTTAATAAAATTGATTTTAAAAAGTAAGTCTAAAAAAATGTAAAATAACATTGTATCTATAAAATTCTAGAATTTATATTCTTATTTTCATTCAGTTTAGTATTTTGAGCTTCCTCCATGGTATTGAATGTATCAGTAGCTCATTTTTTAATTGATGAGTGAGATTTCTCTATATGGATGTATAATAATTTAGTTAGTCATTCACCTGTTGTATTTATTAATATTTTGTTGTTTCTAGTCTTGGAATACTATGAACACGGCTGCTATGAGCATTCATGTACAAGTGCTTATGTGGATAAATGTTTTTATTTCTCTTGGGTAGTACATGCAGTGGAATTGCTGAGTCCGTGGTAAGTGTATGTTTAACTTTATTTTTAAAAATGTCAGACTCTTCCAAAGTGATTGTGCCATATTCCACACCTACCAGCAGTGACCGAGAGCTCAGGTGTTTACATATTCTTCAACGCTTGGTGTGACGGTCTTTTGTCTGTTGGTTTATTGAGGCATAATTTACGTATAGTAAAATTAATCCTTCTTAGATATACAGCTCTGTAAATTTTTACAAACTTATGCAATTATATAACCGCCACAAAAGCCAAGAATATTTCCATCCTCAGAAAATTCTTTACGCCTCTGCAATGAGTCTCCTCTTCCAATTCCCAGCTCCTGGCAATGACTGCCCTGATCTCTGACACTATAGTTTTGTCTTATAAATGGAATCATACTTTTAATTTTGGCCTCTCACACTTAGCATAATGCTTTTGAGATTCATCCATATTGTTGCATTTATTAGTAGTCCATTCATTTTTATTGCAGAATGGTATTCCATTTTAGGGATTGTTTACTCATTCATCAGTTGATGAATATTTGAATTGTTCCCAGTTGGAGCTTTCATGAATAAAGCCATTTGTGTAAAGGTTTTTGTGTGGACATATGTTTTTATTTTTCTAGAGTAAATACTTAGGAGCGAGATAATTGGTTCATGGAGAAAGTATATGTTTAACTTACAAGAAGCTATCAAGCTCTTTTCCAAAGTGCCTTTACCATTTTCCATTTCCATCAGGAATATATGAGAGTTGCAGTTGCTCTTTACCCTGACTAGTATTTGATATTGTCGATTTTTTTTTATTTGCACCATCCTATTAGGTATGTAGTAGGATCTTGGGGTGGTTTTAATGCATATTCCCATAGTGGCTATTGATGTTGAATTTCATTTTGTATACTTATTTGGCATCCATCTCTCTCCTTTTGTGAAGTGTTTGTTTGAGTCTTTTGTCCAGTTTTTAAAATAATTCTTATTATTGGGGTGCCTGGATGGCTCAGTCAGTGGAGCGTCCAACTTCGGCTCAGGTCATGATCTCATGGTTCGTGAATTCGGGCCCCGCATCGGGCTCTGTGCTGACGGCTCAGAGCCTGGAGCCTGCTTCCGATTCTGTGTCTCCCCTGTCTCTGCTCCTCCCCCACGTGCACTCTGTCTCTCTCTGCCTCTCAAAACTAAAGAAAACTAATTAAAAAAATTTTTTTTAATTCTTATTATTGAGCTGTAAAAGAATTTTCTATATTCTGGTTAATGGTCCATTATCAGTTATGTGTTTGGCAGCTTTTTTCTCCCAGTCTGGCTTTTTGTTTTCTTAACAGTATCTTCTGAAAAGTTTGCATTTTTTATTTTAATAATACATAGTTAATAATGATATCATTTTTTTTCATTGCTTATAGTCTATGTGTTCTATCTTAAGAAATGTTTACTTAACCCAAAGTTACAAAGATATCTCCTATGTTTTCTCCAAAGATTATAGTGTTAAGTTTTACATTTAGTCTCTGATGATAATATTTTGAATTAATTTTTCAGTATAATATAAGATATGGTTATGTTTTGAATTTTTATGTAGAACCTATGGTTGTTCCAGCCCTGCTCATTCCAAAAGACTATGCTTTCACTGGTGATTTGCCCTGACACATTTAATAAAAAGTCAATTGACCATGTATGTATTGTGCTATTTCTGGACTTTATGTTCTGTGCCATTGATCTGTGTCTGTCCTTTTACTGTGTCATGATCTTACTTTTCTATTAATCTTGAAATCAGATAGTATGTTATGAACTCCATCTTTTTTTTCAAAATTCTTCTGTTTATCCTAAGTCCTTTATGTAGATATTTTAGAATCGACTTGTCAATTCCTACAAAAAGCTTGCTGGAATTTTGACTAGGATTTTGCTGGATTCTTAGATCAGTTTGAGAATGGACATTCTGGCACTATTGAATCTTCTAATCCACATATATAGTCAGTCTCTCCATTTACTCATGTCTTTGGTTTCTCTCATAGGTGCTTTGTATTTTTCAGTGAACTTTGCGTGTGTTTTGTAAGATTTATCTCAAAGTATTTCATGTTCATTGTAAATGGTGTTGTTCTTTTAATGCCAGTTTTTACTTGTTCATTGCTAGTGTATTGAAACAATTGGGATTGGGATTTGTATGTTGACCTTGAATTTCAAACTTGTTAAACTCACTTATTAGATCTAGTGGTATTTTATACATTTGGGGGCATTCTCTAGGTAGACATTTATGACATCTTTGAATACAGTTTTACTTCTCCCTGTCCAAACTAGATGCCTTTTATTTCTTGCCTGATTGCACTGGGACCCCCACCACAATGTCAAATAGAAGTACTGAGAACAGATATCCTTGCCTTGTTCCTGATCTTACTGGGGAAGTATTCAGTTTTCACCATTAAATATAATGATAAGTGTAAGTTTTTAATGTCCTTCATCAGTTGAGCAAGTGTCTTTGAATTCTTAATCTGTTTAGAGTCTTTCTTATGAAGGGATCATCAGTTTTATATTCTATCATTAGCCATTATTATTTTTGAACTTAGAAGTTATGTCTAATGTTTTGTTTTTACACTGAAGTCGTAAGATATATACTCATACTTTGAGGATTTTTTTTTATCTGAATTACTTCTAAAAGTAATTTATTTATACAAGAGTTATAAAAACATTTGTATGGCTTTTCAATGTATTGCTGGTTCCTACAACAAAGGGTTATACCAACTTACAGAACCCTAGCAGTGTGTTCGTGCACTAGTTTGACATTAGCCTCACCAACAGTGAGTCTATAAAATGTAAATTTTAAGTGTTTTGGTTAACTTAATAGGTACTAGAGGGTACCTTATTCTTTTCTTCCACACTGTTTTCTTTTTTTGTACACATGTACTGAGTGGCTCATGAACTTCAGTGAGGGTATGACTTTACCAGCGTCCAATTTTCAGTTCTCACTGCCATGTCCTGTGGTATGTTTTTTGCAATCCAATTTGATGTATCCATCATTTAAATTTAGCTTATTACAATCTAATAAGAAAGGTGAGACTGATACTTCTAAAAAGTTAACTATCTGGAAGAAGCAGCATATGATTTAAGTGCCAAATTCAATAGCATGTAAACATGCTATTGCATGACTTCGGAGGAGGGAGGTATGGCTGTGCCATTAGAAGTGATGATTCTTGCCTTTTCGGTTATTGTTGTTATAATAAGTCAGTAGGAGCTGATTTTCTTTCTTTTGTTTGGGGTATTTATTTTTTCTAAAAGCATTCTATGACAAAACATTTGAGATTTGCTATGCATGGTGTCTGTGAAAATTGTGGTCATCTGGAGAAATTTAATCCCATGCTAAGAATAAAAAGTATTCAAATTATTATTTCATCTCAGTGTTAACTACAGAAAAAAGAGCAAATTAGCCTTCTATTGGCTGGCAAAGTAAAGGTATAACTTCTCTATTTTCTGGACAGTGCTAAAAAATACACTCTAGAGACTTAATCTGTAGAATGAGATGTTCATCTAAGCCAAACATCAATCATAGAGAGGCCTCCCAAATTCTCCCCAGAGCTCTATGCTTTGGGCCTGGTCGAGGTGAGCAGCAGGTTTTCTATGCAATGGTATGACCTCTTTATGAGCTACTACTTGTATAGTCTGTGGTATTCAGTGATGTTAGATCACAGGAGACTTGGAGAGACTGTGAGGACAAAGTGGTTCTCGGAAGCTACTGGTACACCAAGACTATATTAAAAAGAGCTACCTCAGACCATAGTAAGTTGATGATGTCATTAAAAGTGAATATGTGTTATGATATGTATATTATGTATACATAATATGTATACGTAATATGGGATATGTAATTATTGACTTCAGGGCATATACTGCTTATCATTTGTCACCACAGCATTTGTGCATGTGGTGCAGTGTGGTGGTGGTCATGCTGGTGTGTGTGTCTGTGTGTGTGTATTTGTCCATGCGTGCTTGTCTGCTCTAAATCCAAGTATGGTTAGAGTTCCATATGATGCTGTTAATTTTACCTTCCCTTATCACGTCTGGTAGAACTCATTAAAAGAGAGAAGGTGGTTTTCCATGTGATTTCTCTGGGATACCAACGTCCCATATCTATCTTTCTATCTTTGTGGAGAAGCACTGCCCCCTTGATGAAGTGATAGTGAAAGGAGACAGTTAATTTCATTGGTGGGAGGTAGTGATAGGTTTGGGGGAAGCAGCACAGGAGTGGATATGTTCATGGTTCTTTCTGTTAAGTATGAAACTCTATTTTATTCTTCCTCCTTCTCTTGCTCTGTTTTATGTCTCTGCCATGGGGGATCTTTTATTTCTTTTCTTCGTTCTGCCACCTGCTATTTCTTTAAAACACAATTATGATCCTGTCATTTGCCTGCTTACAAAGCCTGAAAGCTCCCTGTTGCCTGAAGAACAAAGGACAGACCCCTAGCAAAGCAATTCTGATGCCTGCTTGTCTTTCTGGTCTCCTTTTCCTGTCACTCTTCCCCATGTGGAAACTCTTCCCCAGTTTCCACACCTCCCTGGTTCCAAAACTGGGTAAGCTTTAGGCCCCTTCTGCCTATCATACAGTGTGCTCTCTTGGTAGAGTGACAAACTCCTTCCCTTCCCTCACAGCTTGGCTCAAATGTCATCTCCTTTATAAATTCTTCCCAACCTCCTCAGACAGATTTAATTGTTCCCCCTTTGGGTCTCTGACATTTTGTATGTCCCTTCATTACTAATTCTCTTATAATTACTTGTTTAATCATCTCCCTTCTCCATTAGATTCTGTGTTCACCAAGGGCAGGAACCCTGTTTTATTTATCCTTGATTTCCCCCTCCCCCAGGGGGTAACATAGTCCTATTACATATAATGCTTTCGTAACTGCTTGCTGAATGCGTTGACCTAATATTGTTTGTGGCATTTCTGAAGTAAATGGAATTAGATGGAGTTTCTGAATAATATTTATCCTCAAACTCCCTTAAATAAATAGTACTCATCATTTTTCTCCCACCATGTGCTCTTAATTTTCACTTTAATCTCATTAAATGAAGTGCAGGAGTCACAGCCCTGGGGAAGGCAGGACTCGATACGGGGAAAGGATAGGCTCACTGGTAGTCTCCCGTACCTAGTGCGTGAGGTCTTCTCTAGTGAGAACCGTGAGGAAAGGCTACCTAGGAAGAGCATTGTGCAGCTAGATGCTTCGTGCCAGGAAGGAAAATAGCTCCTCACCTGATAAATTATTCTTACTGCTTCAACAGGAGATGACTTCTCAGATGAAACACTTGATCATATTCTTCCAACGCTGGTGAGCACCCGTGTCAGGTGTCAGGTGTTGCCTTTCTATTTCTATTCCCAAATGGGGGCCATTTTCTCAATGAAAATCCATCCTTGGAGTTCATCCAGAATTTCAGCCTTGTTGTATCCCTCTGAGACATATGTGGCCTACTAGTGGAGCTCCAAAATTAGGCCAGAATGTCAATTCAAACTCTGAAACCATTTCAAGATATTGAAATCTTTCTAGGATTGACATCCAGAGCAGTTTACAAGTAACTCCTGGTGAGAAAGTGAGGAAGGTTGAATGAAAGTGATTAAAGTGTTCAACATGTAACATGGCCTCATTCTTCATGCCAGAAATATGCTTATCTTCATCATGGATGATAATAAAAAACTCTTAATGTGTTGTATTTTATTATAGCTTAAAATGTTCTAATTTCAAATTTATTACAATGCTATGCTAATAAAAACAGGATTGCACTGGTATAAAAACAGGCACATAGATCAATGGAACAGAATAGAGAGCCCAGAAATAAGCCCCTGCATATATGGCCAATTAATTTACAACAAAGGAGCCAAGAATATACAATGGGGAAAGTATCTTTAATTAATAATGTTGGGAAAGCTGGACAGCTACATGCACAAGGGTAAAACTGGACCACTGTCTTACACCATACACAAATATTAACTCAAAATGGACTGAAGACTTGAACATAAGACCTGAAACCGTAAAACACCTAGAAGAAAACATAGCTGAGTGAACTTTGACATCAGTTTTTGCAATGATTTTTTTAATTCATCACCAAAAGCAAAGGCAATTAAAACAAAAATAAACAAGTAGGAATACCTCAAGCTACAAAGCTTCTGCACAGCAGAGGAAACCTTCAACAAAGTGATAAGGCAACCTACTGAGTGGGAGAAAATATTTGCAAATTATATACCCAGTAAGGGGTTAATATCCAAAATTTATAAAGAATTTATACAACTCTATAGCAATAAAATCCCCAAACCAATTTAAAAATGGGCAGAGGAAGGGTGCCTACGTGGCTCAGTTGGTTGAGTGTCCAACTCTTGATTTTGGCTCAGGTCATGATCCCAGGGTCATGGGATCAAAGCCTGCATTGGGCTCTGCACTGAGTGTGGAGCCTGCTTAAGATTCTATCTCTCTCTCTCCTTCTGCCACTCGTGCACGCTCTCTCTCTCTCTCTCTCTCTCTTTCTCTAAAATAGAAAAATAAAAAAAAATAAAAGAAATACTTTTTAAAAAATGGGCAAAGGATCTGGATGGACATTTTTCCAAAGAAGACATACAGATGGCCAACGGATACACAAAAAGATACTCAACATCACTAATCAGGGAAATGGAAATCAAAACCACAGTGAGATATCACCTCATACCTCTTAGAATGGCTGTTATCAAAAAGACAAGAAATACCAAGTGTTGTCAAGGATGTAGAAAAAAGGGAACCCTCATTTCCTGTTGGAATATAAATTGGTGCAGCCACTATGGAAAGCAGTATGGAAGTTCCTCAAAAAAAATTTAAAACATAACTACCATAGGATTCAGCAATTCTACTTCTGGGTGTTTGTCCAAAGAAAACAAAAGCACTAACTCAAAAAGATATCTGCACCCCCGTGTTCACTGCAGCATTATTTACAATAACCAAGATATGGAAACAATCTAAATATCTACTGACGGATGGAATGAGTAAAGAAGAACATTTTTCAGCCATTAGAAAGAATGAAATCTTACTATTTGTAACAACATGGATGGACCTTGAAAGCATTATGCTATGTAAAATAAGTCAGACAAAGACAAACACTGTATGATCTCCCTTATATGTGGAATCTAAAACAAGCAAATGACAATAAACCACCAGCTCATAGAAAGAGAGAACAGATTGGTGATTGCCAGAGGCTGAGGGTGGAGGGAGTGGGTGAAATGCAGGAAGAGGAGTCAAAAGGTACAAAATTCCAGTTATAAAATAAATAAATCATAGGGATGTAGTGTACGTAATAAGAAAAAAATTCTGTAACTATGTATGGTGGTGATGTTACCTAGACTTATTGTGGTGATCATTTTGTAATATATACAAATATTTTATCATTATGTTGTACACCTGAAACTAATATAATGTACATCAATGATACCTTAATTTAAGCCTTCTAAAACTAAGTCCCTGATGTCCTCATCCCCCTCCCCTCCATGAACATCTGTTCTTTCTTCAGTCCTCCATATCTCAATGAAGAGCAATTCTGATCTTCTAGAAATAGAAACCTGAGAGTCATCCTTTACTCCTTTCTTTCTCTCATATCCCACACCCAGTCTCAGCAAGCTGTGTTTTCTCTCCCTTCAAAATATATCCAGAAACCAACCATTTATAACTATCATTTCACCCTTCCGGACTCAAGTAACAGCTATTTCTCACTGTCTTCTGGCAATAGTTTCTTCATTGTTCTCCACGATTGTGCCTTTGCTCCTCTACAGACCATTCTCAATATGGCAGCAGCATGAAACAGTTAAAGCAAAAGTCAAATCATGTCACTTCTCTGTCTAAAACCTCACAGTGGTTTCCCATTTCATTCTAAGTAAAAGCCAAAGTGCTTTCAGTGACCTACAAGGTCCTATAGAATCTTTGCTCACACATATCCCTTAACTCTCTAACCTCCTCTCGTACTGCTTTTCTTCTCACTCTGCTAGCATCTATATTCTTTCTCAAATGTGGTACACTCCCATATCAAGGCCTGTGTACCTGATATTATCTCTTCCTAGAAGGCTCTTTTGCAGATATTTATATTGCTTACTCCTTTATCTTCCTCAGGTCTTCATTCAAGTCATCTCAAGTTCACCTTCTCATGGAGACCTTTGCTATTTAAGATTGTTGCTTTTCTCTCCCACTGCCTCTGCAACCCCACCACCCAGTCAAAAACCAGAGTAAAACTCTCTATTCCCTGCCTTATTTTTCTCTTAACAAATTTATCATCTGGTATATTTTATACCTTACATATCTTGTTTAATCTGTTTTCTGTCCACTAGAAAATGATTCACGCAATCGTGGATTTTGCCTGTTTTGTGAGTGGTTTTTTGTTTAATTTTTTAAAACTTATTTATTTATTTATTTAGAGAGAGACAGAGAGAGTGAGCAGGGGGAGGGGCAGAGAGAGGGAGAGAGAATCCCAAGAAGCCTCCACACTGTCAGTGAAGAGCCTGATGTGTGGCTTGAACTCACGAACCACGAGATCATGACACAAGCCAAAACCAAGAGTCGTACCTTAACCGACTGAGTCACCCAGGCATCCCTGTTTTGTGAATGGTTTTATTTTTAGTGTTAGAGCAATTCCTAGCACATGGTAGCCTTTCATTAAAGGGAAAAAGTTTAATCTCTATATGTTTGCCTTAGTTTTAAGTACCCAGAGGTTAATAGCCTTTTAGATATAAATTGTTCTGCAGAGTAACTGATGTACCATTAAAAGTAGAGATTTCAGAGAGTTTTTGATCCGTGGCTTAAAAATTGTGTTGTACATATTGGATATAAAGTGTATACCTTTCAACAAGATAGAGAAAGGATATTTCCTAAAAATATTCTTGGGTGTAGGTATCCTTCTAACATAGATTGATGGAGACTTGCTGATAAATGTCCCTTCCTAAAAACATGTCATCCAGGATGATGATGTTGATGGTAGTGATGTTGATGGGATTAAGTATGGAGACGAAAACTGTGAGCCAGTTGGGAAAGTCTGATCACAAGTTGCAGTAAAACTTAAGGCAACCCAACTTACCAAGAAATGCAGAAGTCACTTGAAAATGGTCAAAGTAACCCAACAGAGCAGTTGGGGAGGAATGTTTTGGTAAACTGAAAATTGACTCCTGATTGGAAAAGTGTGTTGTGACTTTTACAGAAGATTTTTAATGTTATATATGAATGGACTCACCTCTTTTCTTCCAGGAGAGTCAGTAGGGTATGATGATATACGGAAAGTTGGGGAAATCAAGGGATACCAGGTGATATGATAATGTGATAACCTGGGATGCTGAGTTCAGTAAACAAGAAGAGAGAGGCAGGAGAAGTCTTCCCTGCAACTGTGAGAGTTTAAGTACGGTATCTTGGATTAAAAAAACAAAGATACTAAAACTGTATAATCTAAAATTAGAGTCTACAAATTCAGTAGCCCATCCTGAGAAGTGGCGGAGAAATCTGAACTAAGATATCCAGGGCTAATTAGGCACCTTTTGTTGCTTTCCTTATGCCCTTCTCCTTCATCCCCTTTCTTGGTGTGGGCATCAGGCCCACAGAAACCCAGAGAACGGAGAACGATCTGTGGAGTATAGAGCCTGCTGAAATCTCCCTCTGCTTTTACAGAGGGCAGCTGGCAACTGTGCACTATCCTTAAGTAGCAAATTGTCTGGAGAGGGATCATAGGACTTAATCTCTAAATCTGCAACTGGCTAATTGCATAGATGCTAGGGTTGGAAGGCTTAGATGGGCCAAACTGACTCCTTGAAATGTGGATTTTTTTTTTCTTTTTTAACTTCCCAGTCTGGAACAGCATAAGCTAGTTGTGGTTTTACGTTAGTCGTATCCTGTAATGTGCTGAGCGGCATAGGCTTCAGAGATTTCTTTATTGTGGCTCCTGCTTTTTATGAGTTTATGGTAATAGAACTAAAACGTCTTGGCAAAAAGTCAGATGTGGCAGAGGTGAAGCCATTAACCTTTTTTTCCTACTTCATCTTTCCCATTTCCCCCCCCCCCAGAATCCAGTAGTAATTATAAATATGCACATACTTCTAAAATCTCTTATGCACATACTGCATTTTGAGTTGTGTACTGTCTTAACCATCTTTTAGGTGCACGGACCTTTGGGAGAGAAGTAGAGCTCATTGCTTTTCAGGAGCCAACCCCTATTACTATTGAAGAGATCTTCTTAGGGCTCAGAGATGATAGAACAGAGTTTCCGGTAGAGCTGAGCCTAAAATTGCTTACAGTGGCAAAGATTGGCATTGTTTCACCCACATTTTTGTCCTCCTCTTGAGGCCCCAGAATAGAGTGCCTGACAGATTAGAATCCAATTTGGGGACTAATAGTAGAGCCACCTCCTGTTCACTACCCCAAGATGGAGAACGTTGAGGGGAAGTCAGAATATATGTGATGATGCCAGAAACTAGGTTATCCTGGGAAAGTCTCTTCCTTACATTTTAATTTCTCCCGTGTAAAATGAAAAAATTAGGTTAGATAATATTCATGTTCCCTTTGATGTCTTATGTTCTGTGATTGTGGATCATCTTTACTGGCTTTAGACTGGCCCTTTTTCAAGATGGTTTCTTCCTTAATTTCTTATAGGTACTTGCTTAGAATCCCTTTATTTCAGTTTTAGAAGATAACATTTATTTAATACGAAGAGTTTTAGCTTTCCTATCACTGATGATCCTCAGTTTATAACACAGGATCTACCCAATTCCTTTAGTTAAATTAATATTTATCAATCCACATGTCTATGTCTCATAGAATTTATTTGACTCTGTTGGAAAAAAACAATATTGATGTCAGGAGTCTCCCTGCTTGCTTTCTTTTCTTGAAAACCTGAGGTAAGGATCTTGCTTATCCCCGTGGAACTGCCATCTAGCTATTACAGCTTTCCACAGCTACCTTGCTTTAGGGAGTTCTAGCAATGATCTATTATTCTATTGCCTAGAGCAAGATGTTCCTGGAAAAGAAGTCTCTGAATGTTCAGCCAATTTAGCAATTCATTGGCTGAGTGTTCTGAGGTATTTCAGGATATTATGTGCAAAATTGACATTTGTGTGGTCACTGCCCAAGTAGAAGCACCATGAAAGATGACTGGATTAGGAGGATGTAAAAGACTAGGCAAAAGAGTTTTGAGAAAATTATTTCCAGGTTAAAAAGAGGAAATCAGTAAGTCATGAACAGGCAAAACTTCACATAAGCATCTTCAAGATCAGTGTCCCTTTGGAACTACCTCTTTGATTGCTTCTTCTCAGGCTCTTTTTTTCCGGCGGAAGATGGGGAGGTGAGGAGAGGTTCTTTTTTTCTATCCATTTCTTAATATCGTACTTCAAGGTTCCCTCAGTTCTGTGAGTCCTCTGTTCTTCCTACTCTCCATATTCTGCCCAGCTCAGGAAAGAAAAATGTGTGTGTGTGTGAGAGAGAGAATAATGCCCTGCTCTCCCAGAGATGGCCAAGTCTTAATCCCTGGCACCTGTGACTAATGCTACCTGTAGGACAAAAGAGACTTCACAAATAGGATGTTGAGGACTTTGAGAGGAGGAGATAATCCTGGATTATCTGGGTAAATGCAGTCTAATCTCATGAGTCCTTAAAAGCAGAAACGGGAGGCAGAAGAGTGGATCAGAGAGATGAGATGGAAGAAAAAGTGTGAGATGAGAGATGAGATTCAAAGTGTGAGAGGGGTTTGACCTACCTCGCTGGTTTTGAAGCTAGAAGGAGGCCATGAGCCAAAGAGTATGGGTGGCCTCTAGAGGCTAGGAATGACCCTCAGCTGACAGCCAGCAAACAAATGGGGATCTCAGTCCTGTGCCCACAAGAAACTGAATTGTCAACAACCTACATGAACACAGAAACGAATCCTCCCCTAGAGCCTCCAGAAAGGAATGCAACCCTCCCAACACCTTGATTTTAGCCGGGTGGGGAGAGACCATGGTGTACTTCTGCTTTACAGAACTGTGAGACGATAAATGTGTGTTGCTTAAGTCACTAAATTTGTGGTGATTTGTAACGGACGCAATAGAAAACTAACACAACGTACATTACATGTTTTGTTGCCAAAGCCAAAAACTTTGCATATGCTATTCAATAATACATTGCAGTAGAGGGAAAAAAAGAGTGTGATCTGTATGTTTAGACAAAGCTGAGTTTGAATCTTGCCTCTATCATATCCTACTGAATGACTTTGAGAAAATAATCTTCTTGAACTTTTTTTTCTTCTAGAAAATAGCTATAATACCGGCTAGCTTGGAGTAGGGGGCAGAATGAGATGGCACATGTAAAGTGCCTGGCTTACTATACAATTCAATATATGATAGTGATTACTATTGTAAAAATTAAAGCCAACACTGATATATTTTAGCTGTCAAAAGAAGCACCATACTTAGCTACAACATCAAAGAAACTAGCAACAACAGAAAAAAATAGATAAATTGGACTTCCATCACAATTAAGACTTTTTTGTTTCTAAAGACACTATCACGAAAGTGAAAGACAGCGGATCCAATAGGAGGTATTACCTTGGACATAATACAAGGGACTAGTATTCAGAAGAATACTATAAATTTATGTCTCAAAAATAAAAAGACAAATTACCCAGTTTAAAAGTGGGCAACGGATTTAAATAGACATTTCCCCCAAAAGTGTATACAACATCTTCAGAAATGTGAATTAAAACCATAGCGCAATACCACTCTGCATCCACTAGGATGGCTGTAATCAATAAAATGAAAAGAGAACAAACGTTGGTGCAGATGTAGAAAAATTAAAACCTTGCACCTTGCTGGCGGAAATGTAAAGTGGTGCTGCCTCTGTGGAAAACAGTTTGGTGATTCTTCAAAAAGTTAAACAGACTATCATATGACCCAGCAATCCCGTTTCTGGTACGTACTCAAACGAATTGAAAATAGGGATTCAAACAAAAACCTGTACTTGAATAGTCAAAGAATAACACTATTTACCATAGTCAAAAGGGGAAACAACCCAGATTCCATCAACTAATGAATGGATACACAAAAGGTGCTGTATACGTACAATGGAATATTGTTTGGCCCTAAAAAGGAATGAAGTAATAATACCGGGTACAACATGGATGAACTTTGAAACGAAAGTATTCCGATGCAGTAGGCCACAGAGTCTGTAATTCCATGTATCTGAAATATCCAAAGTAAGTGAATTTATAGAGACAGAAAGCAGATTAGTGGTTGTCAGGGACAGGGGAATGAGGAGGGACTGCTTAATGGATGTGGGTTTTCCTTTGAGGTGATGAAAAAGTTCTATTACTAGATAGTAGTAGTTATTGTACAACATTGTGGAGGTACTTGGTACCATTAAATTGTACACTTTAAAATAGTTGAAATGGTAAATTAAGTTTCGCTTTTGATGATCCAGAAATGCTAAGGAGTGGTCAGTGCGTGTGTGTGCGTGGAGGAGGCGGGGTGCACACACACCTACATGTGCACATGCGGGTGCAGAACTAGGATCAAGGAGTGGAAGAATTTTGGAAGTCTTAGAATAAGTGATATTGTTAAAGATATTGGAATATACATGGGTGCAGATTTTATAGCATGTAGGGAAATGCTCCAAGAATGGGATTTAACTTGGGTACTATCATGACATAGCATCTAGCTGCTTTTATTTAGAAGGTCGGATTAGGGAGTAAACTAGGCAGGAACCAAAAATATTTGTTAGGATGTGTGTTTAGACTAATTTTCCGTAAGTCCGTTTTAGTGAGGAGTATGTAAACAGAGATTAACTGGAAGACAAAGTGTCAGAAGAAATGAGAAGTATTTATCGTTAACTTGGCACCAAATGGTGGGAACCGAATGAATCCCCGGTAGTAGCCGGATCATTCTCTCCTCCATCCAAGTTCCCTTTCCTATCTGTTTCTTCTGTGTCTCTTTCCTCCTATAGAAAATTTTGTTGTGTGGCCGTTTGCATCAGTCACAGAAATAGAGAAAAATGAAAGCAGGAAAGCTTCAGGGCAGTTTTGTGTGGCTGTAGAATGTAAACATCACCCCTTGGTCAGAGGGAGTCTTAGTCTGTTAGGGCTGCTATCAAAAAAATACCACAGACTGGATGGCTTAACCAACAAACATTTATTTCTCACAGTTCTGAAGCCTGGGAAGTTCAAGATCAAGGCACTGGAAGATTTGGTGTCTAGTGAGGGCCCACTTCCTGGCTCATTGATGGTCATCTTGCTGTGTCCTCACTTAGCGAAAGGTGTGAGAGAGCTCTCCCGAGTCTGCTTTATAAGGCCATTAATCCCATTCATTAGAGCTCCACCCTCATGACCCAATCACTCCCAACGGCTCCGCTTCCTAATACTATCACATTGAGGATCAGGATTTCAACATGTGAATCTGGGAGGGACGCAATTATTCAGTTCAGAGCATAAGGCTTTCCTTTAATTTTTCATAATTCTGCTTGAGAAGACTTATTTCCTAAGGTTTTTAATTACTCTCTTTTCCATCAGATTTACCATCTTTTAATGTTAGTAGAAGTTATTTTTTGCTTATGATAATAAAAAATTGTTTTCAGTAATTTCCTAATGCATTTATAGCCATCATCTTCATTTATAGAAAACACCTTTCTTTTCCCGCTAATAAAAAGAAGAACTAGATATAAAAATCTATCTGAAGTAGTTTAGATATTGTGAAGAACTGCCTGCCTATTACAATAGAGGAAAGTAATAATGTTGGGATATTAGGAACCTCCCTAGAAATGTACATATATGGAAACTGTCATCAACCGTGAATAAACGAGGTCTCCTCTTGGCCCAGAATACCGACCGATTGTTTTCATTTACTTAAACCCTTAAGTTCCAGCAGCCTAATGAGAGATAGGAAAAAGAAAGCAATAACAGTTACATGCCCTAAGAGCTTTATGTGAATTAACTCACTTAATCCTTCCAACACCTCTGTGAGGTAGACACTACTTTTATTCTCTTTTATAGATGTCCTCTTAGAAGCAGACTCCGTTAGCAAGGTCATTGTACTTTAACGTGTTCCTTGTTACTTACCGCTTCTGCCGCCACTCCATCACTTATTTATTGCATAGTTGTCCCTCTTCCACCTTTCTTAGGACTCTTGGCCTAGGCTCTCAGTATATCTACAGTAAACGAGTGTTGATTTTGGAAATTACTAATGCCATAAAACATGAGAAGCCAAGCCTGAGATGGTTCCAGAAGTGATCCACTATTGTAGAAAGGAGGTAGTGTTTAGGGTTGCTAGTTCTGGTTGGGCATATACAGGAGACACATGCGCATTTCCTTGAGGAAGTAAAAGGTAAAAGCAGAAGATATTTAGGTGTTGTGGTGTTTGTTGAATTTCCCTTCTTTGAGGTCTCTTCACAGGAGACTTTTTCACTTCAGAGTATTTTAAGGACTTTATGCATTCCGGTGTATAAAGCTCTCAAATGAGTCGACTATTTTAACTCAGCAGTTGTGATGAATTTCAACAATGGACTCTGGGAGTCAGGATGACTATGTCTTTATGGTGGAAGATTTTCTCCTGTAGTTTATATTCTATTTTGTAAGCATATATGTTATGTTTTATATAATGTTTTATGTTAAAACATTAAGGAGTATCTGCCAGACACAAACTTTATTGTTATTAACTTTGTATTACTCCTCTAGAGTACATGTTGATATAAATACATTGAACTTAAAAAACAAATTTTTTTTTAATGTTTGTTTATTTTTGAGAGAGAGACAGAGAGAGAGAGAGAGAGAGAGAGACAAAGCATGAGCAGGGTGGGGGATTTCAGAGAGAGAGGAAGACACAGTATCTGAAGAAGGCTCCAGGCTCTGAGCTGTCAGCACAGAGCCCGACGCGGGGCTTGAACTCATAAACTGTGAGATCATGTCCTGAGCTGAAGTTGGACACTTAACTGAGCCACCCAGGCACCCCTAAATCCACTGAACTTTTAATTAAGCCCAAGGCACTGTGCCAAACTTTGGGTGGAAACATATAAAAGAACTGATCCTTATCCTTGGCATGTATTCTAATAGGAGAACAGTATATACAGCATCAGGCTCTTGAATTCCTAAGGTAAAGAATGCCTACTTACTTCTGGCCTGAAGAAAAAAACGGGAGTTGGGGGTTGCTCTTGCAGAGTTTTCTACACTTTACCAGAGAGATCAGACATTGAATGAGTAATTTTGAATAAAGTGAGCTGGGTAATGAGGGAGCTTTAACCTAGATGTTAGTGACATTTAAGAGTAACTCAGTAAAATTTAGCTGGGGGAGGGAGTGGAAGTCCCATGGTGAATGCATGATGACTCCAAAGCAGAAGAGGGTGAGGCATGCATGGCCAGATGTTCCAGAACCATATAGACCAAGTTAGGGTTTTAGACTATATCGTAAAAGTAATGGGAAGCCATTAAAGATTTTAAGAAAAGGATATGATGAGACTTGAGTTTTTAAAAGGTCATTCTAATTGTAATGTGGAGGGATTGAAGGAGGGCTATCACAGACTTGGGAACATAAACTAAGAGGCTCCTTTGTTTATTATGAGAGATAACTTCAATATGGTCCTGATCCTAAAATGTGCACTAAAGTGAGCACCTAAAACATGAAGTGATAATAATCTCATTTATAAACACAGATGCAAATATCTTAAATAGAATTCAACTTTAATAGAATTATATTGAAATTCCTAGCTAGTAATTAGGAAATGTTAACATGTTTTCCCAGAATTGTAGAGATTGAGAGCAAATGGCAACTCACTACCAATTATAAGAGACAGAATTTTTGAACATGCAGGCTTAGATGTAACTGAACAAATTGCCAGTCTTTCTGGAGAAGAGTTTAGCAGTATACAACAAAGATCATAAAGCTAACCACTAAGTTTTTATCTAAAAATACTTTTTTATATTTATAAAATTACCCAAAGGGGCTAAAGGGGAGAAGAGGGGTTAAAACTTAAAGTATTTGTAGCTACTACTTTTGATTAAAAACAAAAACAAAACAAAAAACAGTACAAATATCTAACAGTTGAGAAGAGTTAAACTGTTTGTTGGATGTTAATCATAATGTTCTAATTAAAATCACGTATTTGTGGACCACGTTCATGCATGTAAGGAGCACAATACATACAAAAAGTACAGCAAAGTAGTGGTAAAAAATAGAAGATCAGAGGAACTCCTGGTGGGCTCCGTCAGTAGAGCGTGTGACTCTTGATCTCAGGGTCATTAGTTCAAGCCCCACGTTGGTCATGGAGCCTACTTAAAAAAAATAGAAGAGCAGAAAAATGGCTTATCCATAATGACATCATTATATACAAATGTATTCTTGAGGGTTTTTTTTTAATCTTTATTTATTTTTGAGAGAGAAACAGAGTGTGAACAGCGGAGGGAAAAGGAGAGAGGGAGACACAGAATCTGAAGCAGGCTCCAGGCTCTGAGCTGTAAGCACAGAGCCTGATGCGGAACTCGAACTCATGAACCACGAGAACGTGACCTGAGCCGAAGTCAGACACCCAACCGGCTGAGCCACCCAGACGCCCCTATAAATGTATTTTTGTAATGGCGAAGATAACAATGCAGATGTTATGAAGCACGTGTAGAGTTTGGGGAGTTATTTCAGGTGAAGTCACGTATGACTCAGTTTTATCAACTGTGTAATGAGGATATTGGATTATAAAGGTATATATTTTCATGATACATGAATTAGTTTAAATGGGTAATATATATGAATATATCTTGGGAGCTGCCTTAATCTGGATCAGCCTATTAAGGGTGAAAAGGGTTCCTCCTTTCTTTCATCTCTCCCCAGGGAGAAAAATGTGTTCAGGAGTTTTAGGACTCTGGGACCATGCTGCTTGCTCCCCCTTTTGGAACAGGAGAACAAGACAGGACGGAGGCCCTAGTCATGTGCTATCTAAACTAGAACAGAAGTTCCGAGCCCTGGAATTCTGATCCTTTTATTTCACTGGCTTCTTGGGATAGTTTGAATCAGCTAGTGTTCAGCTATTGAAAAGGCACCTATTTAATTTGGTCTATGGAAATAGTGGCACAGCTGTCCAAGGGCGTATGTACCATGGACTTTGTTACAGTGTTGTTTATAATGACCAGACTTTGGAGCAATTTGCTTAAATTTTTAATTAAATCAAAACTGAATTTGATATGTTTAATCTGATTAAGTAAATCATGATACACGCATGCCATATGGTATGCTGTGGTACGCACCCCAGATGTAATGAGGATTAAGTGAACTGGTATTTATAAAGCACCTAGAATAGTGCCTAGTACATAGTAATCACTGTGCTTTTAAAAAATGATGTATTCAAACCACAGACTATGATGAACTTGTTAAAAAATGACGATGCACATCTGCGTTTATTTACAGTTCAGTTGGTCACAACGTATTGTTGACAGAAAGTAGGTCATAACACATCATCTGTGATATTACTAAAAGAAAGGTCAGGAAGGATATATTAAAAATTATTTTTTAATTAAATTTTCTTAAGAACACAGAGCCAGAAATACAGCCTAATTTTTCTAACATCTGACTTCCCTGACAGTAAGTCAGAATTGGGTTGTGTATGACCTTGAGAGATTTCTTTAATGCTAAGGATTTTCAAGGATTTGCTCAGAGCAACTCTTGGTCCACGTGGCTGTGAAAGTCAAAGTAGATTCTTATGGGCCTTGTTTTTATTTTGATTGAGTAAGAGTGAGGTTTTCGGGCTCAAACTGATTTGGTCCCGCTTACTTGGAAATGAAGGAGCTTTGGGGTTAAAGGACAAGTGGCACTCTGCTGAACTTGCTGTGGGTGGGGGTGTTTAGATATAACTAACAGATCACAAAGTTCCTTTGAGGGAAAACTGTCAGAATCTCTTTCCAACCAGAGTCTTATCTGGGGAGATTAATTCCAGTTATCCCTTATGAGGTTGTGAGGATTAAATAAATCAACATATGTGTGTATATATATTATATATATATATATATATATATATATATATATATATATAATTTATTGTCAAATTGGTTTCCATACAACACCCAGTGCTCATCCTAACAGATGCCCTCTTCAATGCCCATCACCGACTTTCCCCTCTCCCCCACCCCCCATCAACCCTCTGTCTGTTCTCAGTATTTAAGAGTCTCTTATGGTTGCCTCCCTCCCTCTCTGTAACTTTTTTTTCCCCCTTCCCCTCCCCCATGGTCTTCTGTTAAGTTTCTCAGGATCCACATATGAGTGAAAACATATGAATAAGTCAATATATTTAAAGCACTTAGAAGAGTACGTAGCTGAGGTGCCTGGGTGGCTCAATCCAGGTTAAGTGTCTGACTCTTGGTTTCAGCTCAGCTCATGATCTCCACAGTGTGGAGCCTGCTTGGGATTCTCTTCCATCCCTCTCTCTCTCTGCCCCTCCCCAACACACATTCTCTCTCTCCCTTTCTCTCTCTCTCTCTCTCTCTCTCTCTCTCTCCCCCTTTCTCTAAACAAACAAACATAAAAAAAAGAACACCTAGCATATAGTAAGCACTATGTATGTTTCTTATTGTTGTTTTTGTGTTTTTGTCTGAGCCATGCAGTATTAAATGGAGCAGAATTCTAGTGAAATATCCATCACCCTGTGACTATTGCCACTCAACCAAAAGACAGGGAGAAATGACATTTTTTCCTCAGTGTTTTTGACTAATACCAAAAAATATTGGAAAGGAAGAAACACAGCTGTCTTTATTAACAGATTGTATCATCCTCAGCCTAAAAACTTCAAGTAAATTGTCAGAAAAACAATATAGGCATACATTGGAGATACTGCAAGGTCAGTTCCGGACCTCCACATAAAAGTAAATTTCTCAATAAAGCGAGTCAAATGAATTTTTTTGTTTCCCAGAACATATAAAAGTTATGTTCAGACTGTATCATAGTCTATTAAGTATGCAATAGCCTTGTCTAAAAAAAAGTATGTTAAAAGTATTTGTTAACCTTATTTAAAAAATACTTAATTGCTAAAAAAAAATGCTAACCATCATCTGAGCATTCAATCAGTCATAACCACTGATTACAGATCACCATAACAAATATAATAATGATGAAAAAGTTTGAAATAGTGCGAGAACTACCAAGATGAGACCTAGAGACATACAGTGAGTAAATGCTTTGGAAAATGGTGCCTATAGACTTGCTTGACATCAGGGTTGCCAAAAACTTTCAATTTGTAGGAAACACAATGTCTCTGACGTGCAAGAAAGTGAAGCACAATAAAACAAGATATGCCTATGTACTGATAAAATATGGTCAGCAAGATGGCCAGACATAAAATTAATGTACTAAAACACATAGCTTTCCTACATAACAGCAAATATCAATAGAGGAAAAAATCTCATTTATAATAAGAACAAAATCAATAGAATTCCTGGGAATAAACCTAACTAGAAATGTACAGCATCTATAGGAAAAAAGTATGAAACTTTGTGAAAGGATATAAAAGAAGTATAAATGGAGAGCTACACCATGTTCCTGGATTGGAAGATGAAGGAATTTTGGCAATATTTTCTCCTCGAAACTAATCCATGCAGTCAGTGGGATACCAGTCAAAGACCCTGTGGAACTGTTTTTATGAAAATTAATAGGCTGATTCTCAAACTTCTGTGGAAGATATAATATGTGAGAATAAAGAAGAAGATTTTTAAGAATAGCTATCGTATTAGAATCCTTACTATGTGTCGGGTAGTGGTTTAAGTACCTTACGTGTGTTTACTCATCTAATACTCCAAATAGTAAAATGTAGGAATGGGTAGTATCATCATTTTTCAGATCATGTCTACTAGAACAATACAGAGCGATTAAGTAACCTGCCCAAGGTTAGTAAATAACAAGGTTAGTAACACCCAAACTAGTAAATAACGCAGCTGGGATCTTACCATAGTCTGATTTCAGCCCCTGTTCTTAACCACTGCAGTCCTGCCTGTATACCAAGGGGATATTTTCACCACTCAATATCAAACATCATATAAAGCTATAAATTAAAAATTATGATTTTGGGGAAAGAATAAAGTAGCACACTAGGAAAAAATAGACCCATGGGAATTTTGCTTATTTATGATAAAGGGGCAATTTCAAATCAGTCAGGAAAATATTAGTAAGTTGTGCAGAGACAATTTACTATCTCTTTGGGGAAAAACTTAAATTATATCCCTGCTTTATACCATGCCCATAAATAAATTTCAAATGTATTAAAAACCTAAACATTAGAAGTATTAAAAGAAAAATAGGAGAATATTTTTATGCTCTTATAGTAGGAAAAGACTTACTAACTAAAATACAAAATCTAAGGCCATAAAATAAGATTGACAAGATTTAAGACTTTAATATGATAGAAGACAGCATAAACAAAGTTAAATCACAGTCCGAGAGAATAATGGCAGTATCTGTAATGGAATAATGATTAATATCCAGAATATATAAAAAACTCTAAGGACTCAATAAGAAAAAAAACTAACAACCAGCAGAAAAATGATCAAAGCATATCATATCAACAGATAGTTGGGAAAATAAAAACTAAAATTGCCCTTCCCCGAATAAAAAGATACTTACCTTCACTATTAAGGGAAATTAAAATAATAATGAGGTATCATTTTTCAACTATCAAATTAATAAAAAAATTTTGAATGTATAATATCTACTGTTGAAAAAAGAAGAGAAGAATCTGATACTATTTGAAGCTATCAAATGGGGTACAAATTGGTGCAGTGTGTTTGAGGACAGTTTGGCAATAACTATCATTATTTTAAATTACACCTTCCATTTTATCTCTAATAATTTTACCTCTCACATGTGTACAAGAATACAAATATAAAATATTCATTATAGGAGTGCCTGGGTGGCTCAGTTGGTTAAGTGACCGACTTCAGCTCAGGTCATGATCTCACGGTTTGTGGGTTTGGGCCCTGCGTTGGGCTCTGTGCTGACAGCTCAGAGCCTGGAGCCTGCCTCAGATTCTGTGTCTCCCTCTCTCTGCCCTTCCCCTGCTTGTGCGCTCACTCTCTCCCTCCCTCTCTATCTCTCAAAAACAAATAAACATTGGGGTGGCTGGGTGGCTCAGTCAGTTAAGCGTCCAACTTTGGCTCACATCATGATATCACGGTTTGTGAGTTAGAGCCCCATGTCAGGCTCTGTGCTGACAGCTCAGAACCTGGAGCCTGCTTTGAATACTGTGTCTCCCTCTCTCTCTGCCCCTCCCAACCTGTGCTCTCTCTCTCTCTCTCTCTCTCTCTCTCTCTCTCTCTCTCTCACAAATAGACATCAAAACAAATTTTAAAAAATTCATTATACTACTATGTGTAACAGGGAGAAAGTAGAACAAACCTAAATATCCATTGGTAGGAGAATGACTAAATTATGGGCCATTCACACTTGGTATATTACACATCCCTTAAAAAGGGGGAGGGAGGGGTGCCTGGGTGGCTCAGTCAATTAAGTGTCTGACTCTTGATTTTTGGCTCAGGTCTTGATCTCGCAGTTTGTGGGTTCGAGCCCCATGTTGAGCTCTGCACTCACAGTGTGGAGCCTGCTTGGGATCCTTTCTCTCTGTCCTCTCTCACTTGTGCTGTCTCTCTCTCAAAATAAATAAATAAACTTAAAAAAAGAAAAAAGGTGGAGACAGTATATATATACCAGCATGTAAAGATCTCCAAGACATAGGAAGTTTAAAAAGATAAGTCACCAAACAATACTTAAAGTAAAACTTCCTATCTATATGCAGATATCTATCGATATTGTGCATGTTAACAATGAGATCACCCCTCCATCTTGAAGAAGAAAGAGTTTTCAGAAGGGAGAAACTTTTATTTGATTGCCTTCTTTCACTGAGAATGTGTTTTCGTATTACTTGCATACTTCTTCAAACTACAGTTAATTTTAGAGGATAAATTTAGAGGTAAAAAATCTCTCTTAGATAATTTTGTTCATGTCTTGTCTTTGTTTCTGCAGGTTTATCCTCTGTAGAATAGCACAAAAAGAACATTCTCTTCACCTGACTGCAAACATTCTTCCTGGGGGAATTTAGTTCACAAGTAGAAACTTAGGAAAAATCAGAAAAACATTCTGTTTATAGTGAATTTTCCTTTGCTTAATTTCATCCCTTTACACCTAGTTTAAGTCTCTTGAGATGTTTACCTTTCTCTCCTCCTGCAAGTCACGTTCTTTAAATATCTAGAGAATAGTCATACGATTGTATTGTGTCTTTTCTATTTCCATATAGAAAACATTATTATAAACATATCCTCTATCATGAAACCCCCAAAACACTTTTCGGGAGCAGGCAAAATAGAGAGGAAATGAATCTAATGAATGATGATATATCTATCTGCTTCTCTTATCTATACTAGTGAAATGTATGTTATACCTATAAGAGGCCCTTAATAGATACTGCATGAATTATCTTCATCTAAATATTTAGGGGCTTCTTTAGAATTCCCTTTTTCCCCCCTCTGTGTGTGCTGTGAAAAGAACAGTGGCATTGTCATTAGAAAAGCCAGGGAAATTTGACCCTCTGGATTTTGGCAACTCAGAAAACTTTTCCACTTGAAGAATCTGAAAGACTCGTATTTTCTTCTCTCCCAAGCATGTCAGGGTATCATTTCAGCTGGCTCAAACTGTATTACATTGGAAACTTCCTGTTTTATATTAGAAACTGCCAGGGTGGATATAATCTTATATTCAGCACTTCAGGATTACATACTAATTTCCTCAGAAGCCAATCTATTGTTTTTAATATATTATTATTTAATATCATGTAAAATTGAGACATACATGTTCAGGATTCTGTTCAAATTCTCTGTGCACCCTTAGACAAATCCATAACCACTCTTAACCTTCAGTTCTTCATCTTTAAGGGGATGTCTTCATATTTATTTTACAGACAATTACAAAGTATGATTATTATTTGAAAGCCTCCTTCTAAATATTTAACTTTCACCTCTTTTGTACAGTCTCTTTCACTATATTCTGAAAAAAACAAATATAAAAGTTTTCTTTCTCTCTTCTTAACTTATTCTATGTGCAATCATCTAACCTGTTTAAAATAAATACATTAGAAGAGATTTCAAAATGTCATCTGGTCCAATAATCAGCCTCAGGGGAGCGGAAGCTTCAAGAACTTAGGAGAGAATCAGCTTTTCTCTTCTTGAAAAATCTAGGAAAATACAAACTTCACATCTTCCTTTTTTAGTCATTCAGCATGAGACCCCTGATTTTCAGGCAGTAGTGTTCCAGCTCTTACTGTTTTATTAAACACCAACTGTGGTGATCCTTGAGCACAGAGAACAGTATCTACTCGTATGAACACTCCTAAGACTTAATGAAGAATTTTCACTTACCCATTAATCATTTGTGTTAGTTATCTGCTATTGCATAACAAATTACTTCAAAACTTGGTATAAAATGACACATATTTATGATCTTACAGTCTCTGTGGGTCAAGAATGAGTGTGGCTTAGCTGTGTTCTCTGGCTCTGGGTCTCCCACAAAGCTGCTGTCACTTCAAGAAGGATTCATTTCCTTACTTCCTCAGTGATTGTTGGAGGACCCAGTTCTTTACAGGTTGTACCCCAAGGCCTCCCTCAATTGTTCAAGAGCTACTGGCCACAGACAGACCTGTAGTTCCTTGCCTTCTGTGCCCCTCCATGGAGCGTCGCACAGCATGGTACCTTGTTTCATCAGAGCAAGCGAGTGGGAAACAGAGAGTATGATAGTAAGATGGAAGTCACAGTCTTCTGGAACTTCATCACGGAAGTGACATACCATCACTTTTGTCATGTTCTATTCTTTCCTTCTAGTCTGGGCTTAAGGAAGTGCTAATACTTTCCCTGCTGACATGTTCAGACACATGCTAGCAAATATCTAATTGTTTTTTATCAAAATAAATTTCTCCTACAGGCAGCTGTAGAGAGTGAGGATCTACACCAATTTGTGGTCAGCAGAATTTACACCAGGACCAGGATTCAAACTAGGGATTGATTCAGCAAATCACTGAATCAGAATCTTGAAACCAAATATTCTCCATGTGATGAACTTCTCTCTGAATGCCTCTAAGGTTGGAATAAAAGATAACTTGAGGCATATGTGTCTGAGAAGTTCTGGCTTATATGGATGATGAAACATCTTCACTGTAAACTACATGTATACATATTTGAAGCTAGACTAACTTCTTTCCTGCAGAAGTTACGGCCTATAATGATGAATAAGGCAGTGACCATTGGAACACTACTTCCACTGGAAGATGTGCATATGAAACAAGGCAGTGATCAGTTCTGGTAAGGAAGGGGCTTTGTGAAGTAACGAAGCAAGGGAATCTCTTTCTCTCTAGGTCGTACTGAAGCTTACCCACCTTAGGAAATTAGGGTGGCAGTTTGTTAGGTGGGCGAATGGTCGTCACCGTCTTTGAGGAAAGAGGCTCTATCGTCTCCTGATAACCTCCTTCCAAAGTTTTCAACCCTTTAAACCTGTTGTTTGAAGTTATCCTGGCCTTGGTTAAACCCACAAACCATTCAAAACCATTACTGCATTAATTTTCGATCACAATAGGAAAAGGACACATACCACACTGGATGTAGGCAAATAGGTATGTACAGTAAGAAAATTTCCTTCTCATCCTTTCTTCTCAAAGTTCAAATCTCCCCAGTTTTGTTAACCTCTTCCAGAGCCTGTATTCCATCTCTTAAACCTTGTGGCTTATGGCATTCTTTGAAATTTTAGTAGATTTCTTTCTATCTCCATAGTTCTAATAACATTACTTTCAAATGGTTTTTTTTATTTTTTTATTTCATTTTATTTTCTTTTTTAATTTTTATGAAATTTATTGTATTGGTTTCCATACAACACCCAGTGCTCATCCCAACAGGTGCCCTCCTCAGTGCCCATCACCCACTTTCCCTTCCCTCCAACCCCCCATCAACCCTCAGTTTATTCTCAGTTTTTAAGAGTCTCTTATGGTTTGCCTCCTTCCCTCTCTGTAACTTTTTTTCCCCCTTCTCCTCCCCCATGGTCTTCTGTTAAGTTTCTCAGGATCCACACGAGAGTGAAAACATATGGTATCTGTCTTTCTCTGTATGACTGACTTCACTTAGCATAACACTCTCCAGTTCCATCCACGTTGCTGCAAATGGCATGATTTCATTCTTTCTCATTGCCAAGTAGTATTCCATTGTATATATAAACCACATCTTCTTTATCCATTTGTCAGTTGATGGACATTTAGGCTCTTTCCATAATTTGGCTATTGTTGAAAGTGCTGCTATAAACATTGGGGTACAAGTGCCCCTATGCATCAGCACTCCTGTATCCTTTGGGTAAATTCCTAGCAGTGCTATTGCTGGGTCATAGGGTAGATCTATTTTTAATTTTTTGAGGAAACTCCACGCTGGTTTCCAGAGCGGCTGCACCAGTTTGCATTCCCACCAACAGTGCAAGAGGGTTCCCATTTCTCCACATCCTCTCCAGCATCTATAGTCTCCTGATTTGTTCATTTTAGCCACTCTGACTGGCATGAGGTGATATCTCAGTGTGGTTTTGATTTGTATTTCCCTGATGAGGAGCGACGTTGAGCATCTTTTGATGTGTCTGTTGGCCATCCGGATGTCTTCTTTAGAGAAGTGTCTATTCATGTCTTCTGCCCATTTCTTCACTGGATTATTTGTTTTTCAGGTGTGGAGTTTGGTTAGTTCTTTATAGATTTTGGATACTAGCCCTTTGTCCGATATGTCATTTGTACATATCTTTTCCCATTCCGTCGGTTGCCTTTTTTAAATGATAAATTGGAGCTCAGAGGTTTGTGAATTTGTTTTGTCTGTGCCTATAGTCGCAGTGAACACTGGTCCCACTAGATTACGCTGCATCTTTGTCTGGATTTATTAGAAGTCCCCTAGCTCTACTTTGCTGGTAACTGACTCTTTCTCTCTCCGCCTTTCTGCTTCTACCACCTGGAAGACACACATCTGCCAGTACATCTCTTACAATTGGTAAAAATGAGAGCCCTGCCCATTAGAATCATTGAAGGCTCCATCCAAATCATTATACTATGAGATGCTCACACATCTTTCAATAGTCTTCCCCAGCCAAGTTCAAGAAGTAGACAAGATTGAAGTTATTACTCTTCAATCTGTATACCAGTCTGGATTTGTCGTACTTACAAAGAGTCACAGAACCTTTAGGGTTAACGCTAAAGTGAGGTTCTGTTGATGCATTTATCAAAGCTCCATGGGACATGGAGCTTGCTTTTATATTACAGAAAAATTAGCTTTTTACTTGATAGAATGAGCGTGTCAAAAGAAATTAAGTGGATTCTCAGATTATGCTTCTTAACGAGTGTATATTTGGGTCATTCTGGTTTTCAAGTACTCATCAAAGCTCTAGTTTTACTTTTTAAAAAAACAAATTTTTTTAATGTTTATTTATTTTTGAGAGAGTCAGAGACAGAATGTGAGTGGATTAGGGGTGGAGAGAGAGGGAGACACAGAGTCCCAAACAGGCTCCAGGCTCTGAGCTGTCAGCACAGAGCCCAATGCGGGGCTCAAACTCCCGAGCTGTGAGATCATGACCTGAGCCGAAGTCGGACGCTCAACCGACTGAGCCACCCAGGCACCCCTCTAGTTTTACTTTTAAAAAATCATAATAAATAATGATTGACTATCTATTAGATTTATGCCCCAATCTCTTGTAAGAGGAATATAGATAAGAGAATAGAGGGCTGTGCTTCTCATTTCATATAGTATCATCTAATATTAGAGAAGGATTTAACTCAGTTAGGCTAGCCCCAGACCTTTTTTTCACAGCAAAAGTCTGCAAACTAAGGCCTACTGTGTATGTTTATACATAAAGTTTTACAGGGACATAACCATGCCTACTCATTTGCCTGTTGTCTATGGCTGTGTTTGCACCAAAATGTCCAACCTTAGTATTTGATACGGAGAATAAATACATGGCCTACAAAGCCTAAACATTTACTACCTGCCCCTTTAGAGAAAAAGTTTGCCACCCCCTTCTCTATAGTATTAAATGCAAGAAAGTGAAAACACTTACATACTTTGAAGAATAAAAAGTCTCTAATGTAATCCAAATGTCCATATTTTTAATCAATAGAAATGTGGGGATTTTTTTCATAAAAGGATGTGTTTGTACAAAAGGACTGGCAGATAACATTAACATTTTAAAAAACATTTTGAAGTCTGTATAGGTTTTGAGAGACATGTTTAAATACTTAAAATATTTTATTAAGATAATATTAAGATATATGAATACTTAAAAATGAAGAACTAGGGACACCTGGGTAGCTCAGTTGGTTGAGCTTCTGACTCTTGAGCTGGGCTCAGGTCATGATCTTATGGTTTGTCAGTTTAGGTCCTGTGCATGGGACTCTGGGCTGACAACATGGAGCCTGCTTGGGATTCTCTCTCTCCCTCTCTCTCTCTCTCTGCTCCTCCCCAACTCATGTGCAAGCATGCACACGCTCTCTGTCTCTCTCTTGCTCTCTCTCTCAAAATAATTAAATAAACATTTTGTTTAAAAATGAAGAATGAGACTAGACCACGTTCTTATACCATACACAAAAATAAACTCAAAATGGATGAAAGACCTAAATGTGAGACCGGAAACCATCAAAACCCTAGAAGAGAAAGCAGGCAATAACCTCTTTGACCTCAGCCGCAGCAATTTCTTGCTTGGCACGTCTCCAAAGGCAAGGGAATTAAAAACAAAAATGAACTATTGGGACCTCATCAAGATAAAAAGCCTCTGCCTTTCAAAGGAAATAATCAACAAAGCTAAAAGGCAAATGACGGAATGGGAAAAGATATGTGCAAATGACATATCAGATAAAGGGTTAGTATCCAAAATCTATACAGAACTTACCAAACTCAACACCCAAAAAACAAATAATCCAGTGAAGAAATGGGCAGAAGACGTGAATAGACACTTTTCCAGGGAAGACATGCAGATGGCCAACAGACACATCAAAAGATGCTCAACATCACTCCTCATCAGGGAAATACAGATCAAAACCACAATGAGATACCACCTTACACCAGTCAGAGTAGCTAAAATGAACAAGCCAGGAGACTATAGATGCTGGCGAGGATGTGGAGAAACAGGAACCCTCTTGCACTGTTGGTGGGAATGCGAACTGGTGCAGCTGCTCTGGAAACCAGTGTGGAGGTTCCTCAAAAAATTAAAAGTAGAACTACCCTACGACCCAGCAATAGCACTACTAGGAATTAATCCAAAGGATATAGGAGTGCTGATTCATACAGGCATATATCCCCCAATGCTTATAGCAGCACTTTCAACAATAGTCAAATTATGGAAAGAGCCTAAATGGCCATCAATTGATGAATGGATAAAGAAGATGTAGTTTATATATACAATGGAATACTACTTGGCAATGAGAAAGAATGAAATCATGCCATTTGCAGCAATGTGGATGGAACTGGAAGGTATTATGTAAGTGAAATAAGTCAGTCAGAGAAAGACAGATATCATATGTTTTCACTCATAGTTGGAATTTGAGAAACTTAACAGAAGACCATGGGAGAAGGGAAGGGGGAAAAATAGTTACAAACAGAGAGGGAGGGAGGCAAACCATAAGAGATTGTTAAATACAGAGAACAAACTGAGTGTTGGTGGGGGAAGGGGGGAGGGGAAAATGGGTGCTGGGCATTGAGGAGGGCACTTGTTGGGATGAGCACTGGGTGTTGTATGTAAGTAATGAATCACGGGAATCTACCCCAAAAACCAAGAGCACATCTTACACACTGTATGTTAGCCAATTTGACAATAAATTATATTTAAAAAAAATGAAAAATTGGGTATGAAATCCCTAATGTCAATCACATCAGGGGATTAAAAAATGTATAGAATACATTGATGTTCTTTTATTCTTGCCACTGGTAATTATAGAAGTCCGTATTTTAAAAATTGAATCAAGACTGTATACATTGTAAATCATTAGCAAAAACAAAACCGAAGAAAATTCCTGCATAGTTGGGGAAACAACAAAGAAAACAAAGCAGAATTACAATAATAAATGTAAATAGATTTCGTTCCTACCAAAAAGCTCAGATTGGCTTTAAAAAAAAAAAATCCAGACATCAAAAAGTGACTCTAGAGTGTTAAAAGATACATAAAAGACAAATGTGCAAGCAAATACAATTTAAGGGAAAGTAGAGGATATAGTATTAAAATTGGTGAGCATGGTAGGAGTTAATATACCAAATTTTAGTTGAAAAAAATTGAAGTACAACTGCATTTAATTTCACTGAACATTACTGGTAGTTGGTTAATGAGAAGCAAGATCACTCAGGCCTGTCGTTACAGAAAACATGTAAATACGTGTTCTAGCCTTAGCCTGGAGGTCCTAGCCTTTAGATGCGTGCATACATGTGTGAAAGAAGAAAATCTGGTGAAGAACAACTGAAAAAGCCCAAGTGTCTGAGGAAAGAAAGACAGACAGAAGTGATGGTTGCCTGTCTTCAACACATGCCTTCCTGATTCTGGATGCTTTGAATTAGAACCATGTTGGTCAGAATTCTAGAGCTTGAGTGATTGTATCAGCTCGTCAATGCTTTGTTTCTGTTGTAAAGAGTCAAACTGAGGAAAGGAGAGTAGAATGACTGTAATAAACGTTAACTTTGGAGAGTGAATAATAATTGTTGATTCAATTCCTAGGTTTTGTCTCCCCATACAAATCATCTTCTTTTTCTATTTGTTTTTTGTTTTAGATGTTTTTAATGTTTTATTTTGTTTTTTTTGGGGGGGGGGAGCGGCAGAGAGAGAGGGAGACACAGAATCTGAAGCAGGCTTCACACTCTGAGCTGTCAGCACAGAGACCGATGCTGGGCGGGAACCCACGAGCCTGAGCCAAAGTTGGACGTTTAACCGACTGAGCCACCTGGGCGCCCCTCTATTTATCTGTTTGGTTTTCACCTCTGCACTCTTATCAAAGTCTGGCTCGTCCTTTATATCTATTATTTAATTTCCTGGCATCATGATCATTACTACCTTTAACACATTTGTTGGAATTCTGTTGTGCTATAGGGTTTCTTTTTGCATTGTTTATGCTGTCTCCCTTATCATGACTATTCTGCTTTCTTGTATCATACTGGAAAGGCAAATCAGTTTTTAGTTTTTAATTTCCTTCTGGTTTCTCTATTAAATCTTTTCCAAAAATATGTTTTCCTCTTGAACCTTAAGGATGATGGTCCCTTGCAATGGTCTTAGAATATTTTACCATAGCTTTTTTCCCCCCAGTTACATATCCTAGAAGGAATATTTAGATGCATTAGGTATCTAAATATTAGACAGGAACTGTGGTGCACTTTGGTCCCATTTGCCTGGGTCTGCTGTATAGTGTCCCCAGAAACATCAAAACAGAAAGCTCATGCTCTTGCATCCGTGTTAGGAGTCAGCACAGCAGCATGTGTTATACACCCAGAGCAAGAATGTTGGTTCATAGGCTACATCACAGTATATATTTATTTCTAGGCCACAAGTTTAAATACCAGACTTTCAGTTTTAAAAAACAGACACCTGTTAACCCTGTTAGCCCCATCCCAGATCAATAGCCGGGGAGCACATTGATATGCACAATTCCTGACTGAGTATCCCACCTTCAACAATTATTCATCCAATGCAACATTAATGGTTTCCTGTTTATCACAAGCCTGTCCCCACTGTCTCTCTCTCTGACATTAACCGGTAGAATGAATGGATATTCTATTGCCCTGACATGTTCTCTTCCTGGGATCTTCTAATCTGTGCCCGCATTGTGACTCCATAATGCTTTGCATCACTCAAGCCCTCTTGCCTTCAGCCATATCATAAAAGTGTAAGTACTAGGTAGAGGCTGAGAAAAAAGGATACCCAGCTTTGTGCACCTCAGAAAGCAGCAACTGACAAACCACCTGCTGGTAAGAATGAATTTCTTGTGTATATGTTGGTGGGATTATAAAATGATACTATCACTGGAAAACAGCTTAACAGTTTCTTATGAAATTAAATATATACCTACCATGTAAACTAACAGTTACACTCCTGGGCATTTATCCTAGAGAAATGAAGACTTAGGTTTACACAAAATCCTCTACATGAACATTCATAGCAGCTTTATTTGTAGTAACCGAAATTGGAAATGCACTTCCGGTGTGCAGTCCAAAGGTACTGCAAAGAATGAATGGGTATGTGTTTTGAAGATACATGCAATCTGTGACAGATCTATACGGTAGAATACTAACTACTTGATAATAAAAAGGATTCAGCTATTGATAATATACAAAAATGTGCATGGGGCGCCTGGGTGGCTCAGTCAGTTAAGCGTCCGACTTGGGCTCAGGTCATGATCTTGCGGTTTGTGAGTTTGAGCCCCGCTTCGGGCTCTATGCTGACAGCTCGGAGCCTGGAGCCTGCTTCGGATTCTGTGTCTCTCCATCTCTTGGCCCCTCCCCTGCTCATGCTCTGTGTCTCTCTGTCTCTCAATAATAAACGTTAAAAAAAAAAATGTGAATGGCTCTCAAGGGCATTCTGCTGAGTGAGAAATAAAAGCCAATCTCAGATGGTTACATATTGTATGATTCCATTTATATAACATTCTCTAAGTGACAAATTATAGTGATAAAGAACAAATCAGTGGTTCCCAGAGGTTAGGGTTGGGGCTGGGGAAGGTGTGATTAGTATAAAGTAAAACAAAGGAGTTCCTTATGGTGGTGGAACAGTTCTGCATTCTGATTGCAGAGATGATTACACAGATCTACATGTGATAAAATTTTGTACATTTTATACAACACACGCAAGTACATATAAAACACATATAAACAAGAATGCATGTAAAAACTGGTAAAAATCCAAATAAGGGCTACACCTGAATTCGTAGTATTGTTACCAATGTCAGTTTCCTGGTTTTGACTGTGTACTCTGGTTACAAAAAGTATTATTGTGGGAATCTGGCTGAATGGTTTATGGAAACTCTTTGTACAATTTTTGCAACTTCTTAGGAGTCCGTTTCAAACTACTAAGTTTCAAAAAAAAAAAGCAGCAACTGTGCAACTGAGGAACGGCCACCCAGTTTTTCTGACTGATAGAGGCCAGTAGTTTTCAAACCTGGGAGATCATCAGAGTAACTTAATGAGCTTTATAAAAAAACAAAAACAAAAACCATAATCACTTCTCGACAGCACCTCCCACCTCCACCTCGGCCCGTTGAACCAGGATCTCTGGAAATGAATCCAAGGAGTCTGTATTTGCAGAAAACTGTCCAATGTTGGGAAACATTGTCATAGAGCCTGGATTTTGAGCCAGGGGTGGGAGTAGGGAAGACTGTTGTGTGCGTTCTGCATGAGCCCTGGATTGTGATTCGCAATCCTCCTGCGTTCTGGCAGAAGCTTAAGTGTCCGTTTTAGATTTTAGCATTGTTGAGAGTTTTTACTTTTTTTAGAGACCGTATAGCTGTTTCCATGGGGAGTTTCTTGAGGCTGTGTCATTAGCTACTAATCAGCTGGCCACTTAAACCAGAGGCAGAGCAGTAGTACTTTTATAGATGGACCGTGTCTTTGCCTTATCCTCATGTGAATGGTGACTTGCCTCCAGCTTTCCCCAGCGAGGCTTCCGAGTTCTACTTTAGTTGATCCGATTTTCACATTGATGTGGCGTCAACATAAATCACGTTTCCCCCAAGATTGGCTAGTGAGTGGAAGACAGCCAAGGCACGCCACAGTGAAGACATCAGTTAGGAAAATTACATTCAAAACCTGAAAGCAGCTGTCACTGAAGTTTTTGTTTATGAAAATTGGAAAAGTTCTCCCCTCTCAGCCCACTGACATCCCTGATTTATTGTTTCTCTGCTGAAAATTATCCAAAGATGTTTTCAGGCATCAGTTGGTGAAAGCCAAATTTATTGAAGGTGGAAGAGAATGTAAAGAGCCATTATATTTGCGAATTTCTCAGTACGACATGGCCGCCTTTTCATAGCTAGAGTTGACCAGATTCTTTCTGTGTTTGTAAAAAAATCAGTTGAGGAACTAGTATGTGCCATCGTGCTAGATGGGGCAGATGGTTTGTTATGCTGTGCTACAGAAAACTCTAGGCAATAATCAGGACACTTGAGTGTTTCCCCTCGCTCTGCTAACCGAAAATGTGTCATTGGTCAAATTGTGTAACTGCTCAGAGTCTTATTTTCCTTCTCCATAAAAGTTGGAGGTAGACCTTAGAGTAAATGAGCATTTTCAAACATTCATGAGTTGTAGAATTTAGACATGATCTAAATTTAGATCGCCTAAATTTAGATCTAGATCGCCTCCCTTTTGGAACTTAAAAGAAAAATAATATTGTCATTTGTTTCATGGCATGTGATAAAGAAGCAAATTAAAAATTCATATTTTGCATATTATTATAGACTCTAAGGTTAATTTAAATGTAATATCTGGAAATATTAATTAAATACCTGTCACCATTTCCCTTATAAAAATTATGCACAGTATTTAATTAAACCAATTATGTAAGAGAAAGCAGAATTTATTGAGTAATCCAATTATAATATTTTATCGAATTGTTTAGAGATAAAATGTAAGAAGCTCCAGTTATTAAAATACAGATCCAAAGAGCCAAATCTATTTATAAGACTTATTGTTTGATATTTTTAATTTTGAACAGTAAAGACTAATTTGTATATATAATTTTCAAGTTGTGTTTCTAAATAAAATAAGAAAAGGTATTTTATGCTAGAAAGTGCAACTATTTATCAAAAAATAAGTGTAATCCTAAATCTTAATGAATACAAAGTCAAATTGAATACAAATATATTTCCTCTTTTCATTTATTTTTTTTTAATGTTTATTTTTTTATTTTTGAGAGAGAGAGAGAGAAAGAGACAAATAGAGTGAGCGGGCAAGGGACTGAGAGGGAGGGAGACAGAATCCCCAGTAAGCTCCATGGCGTCAGCACAGAGTCCAATGTGGGGCTCAAACTCACGAACTGTGAGATCATGACCTGAGCCAAAATCAAGAGTCAGATGCTTAACTGAGTGAGTCACCACCCAGATGCCCCTCCTCTTTTTAAATATAAGTTTTTATGGAGTCTGATCAATGAATGTAATTACCAGTTTGTTTAAGGTCATCTTTGAACATATTTGCAAAATTATAATCATTTTTATGATCTTCATTTCTCTTATTTTCATTAACATTCAACATTATTTTCCATTTTTGGATTTTCTAGCTATCTATTGCTATTGATATCTAGTTTGATTTTACTGTGATCAGAGAATATATAATAAAATTATTTCTAGTCCTTTGAAATTTGTTGAGACCTGTCATCTGTCTCAGCATGTGGTCAATTTTGGTAAATATTCAAATGCCTTTAAAAAAGTGTTTTTTCTGCACTTACTGCCTGCAGTGTGCTGTAGACACTAGTCAGATCAAGTTTGTTCGTCACAATGGGTAAATCTATATCTCTACTAACTGTTTGGTTGTTATCCTAATTGTTATATCAGTAATTAGGAGGCATGTAACTGTCCAGTTATGATTGTAGATTTGCTATTTCTCTTTTTATTCCTGTATATTTTTTTTCTCTACTTATATTGAAGCATAAATTACTAGGTGTATTTAAATTTAGGAATGTTGCATCTTCTTGGTAGATTGACTCTTTGAACATTATAATAGATCCCCTTGTATCTCTAATAATGCTTCTTCCCTTAAAGTCTACTTTGTCCAGTATTATTAGTATAGCCACATCAGCTTTCTTTTTGACCAGTATTTGCATGGTACATATTTTTTCATTTTATTTTCAAGTTTTTAAGATTGTTATATTTAAGGTATTTTATCAGGACATGTAGGGTGTTTGTTAGTCTTTGTTCTAACAAATTCTGCCTTTTTTTTTTTTTTTTTTTTTAAATTTTTAATGTTTATTTATTTTTGAGACAGAGAGAGACAGAGCATGAACGGGGGAGGGTCAGAGAGAGGGAGACACAGAATCTGAAACAGGCTCCAGGCTCTGAGCTGTCAGCACAGAGCCCGACGTGGGGCTCGAACTCACAGACCGCGAGATCATGACCTGAGCCGAAGTCGGCCGCTTAACCAACTGAGCCACCCAGGCACCCCTGCCTTTTTTTTTTTTTAATGTTTATTTATTTTTGAGACAGAGACAGAGCATGAACGGGGGAGGAGCAGAGAGAGAGGGAGACACAGAATCTGAAACAGGCTCCAGGCTCTGAGCTGTCAGCACAGAGCCCGACACGGGGCTCGAACTCACAGACTGTGAGATTGTGACCCGAGCTGAAGTCGGACGCTTAACCGGCTGAGCCACCCAGGCGCCCCTAACAAATTCTGCTTTTTAATGGGGGGGGGGGGGGGGGGGAGTATTTAGTTAATTGGAACTTAAATTAATTACTGATATGTTGGGATTTATACATATATCATTATACTTCTTCTTTTGTATTTTTGCCCTGTCTTTGGTTTTGGGGTTTTTTTCTTTTTTTTTTTTTTTTTTTTTTTTGGATTTTTTTCCTTTTTTCTTCCCTCTTAAAAATTAATTGTTTTAATTTTAACTTTTTAATATTTAACTTTTTAATCTATTAGTTTGTTTTTTAGACTGTATAACAAACATATCTTTTATTGGCTAGTATATCTTTTAGTGGTTGCCCTAAACACTGCAAGAAGTTAGGCATCCTTAACTTATTAGAGTGTAGTATAACTTAACAAGTTCCATAAAAATTCTAGAACCTTATTATTATTGCCATTGTGCATTTTAACTTCACAAATATTCTGAATCCAAAGGAACACTACGATGATGATGATGATGATATTTATTTATATGTATCTACATATTTACCCTTTTGTTTCTTTCCACATTCTTTGTAATATTTCTTTTGGTGTAGGTCTGCTGATAACAAATTACTGAGCTTTTGTTTGTTTTAAACTGTCTTTTTATTTTTTGCCTTCATTCCGGAAGGACATTTTCACTGAGTATTGAATTCTAAGTTTCAGTTACTTTTGTTTAGCATGTCAGTGTTTCAGTTCTATTGTTTTCTGATTTTCATCATTTTTCTTGGTGAAGTCAGGCGTCAGTCTTATTGCTGGTCCTTTGAAGGTTTGTCTTTGGTTTTGGCAGTTTTCCTCTACTGTGCCTTGTTGTGGGTTTTTCCTGCATGGAATTTAAAATTCCTTTTGAATCTGTGACTTGATATCATTCATTAATTTTAAAAAATTGCAGCTATTATATCTTTCCTTTTCATTTCCTTCATTCTCTAGCTCTTCCTTTTTGGGACATGAACCCTAAATATTTGGCTCTTTTCACTATATCCCATATGTTTTATCTTTTTGTTCAGTCTAGATTATTTGCCTCAGTCTAGATATTTTGTACTTACCAGTGTTCCAATTTACTAATGCTCTCTTCAGCAGTGAGCCCACCCACTGTATTCCTTTTTTTTTTTTTACGTTATTTTTGAGAGGTGGTGGTGGGGCATGCATGAGCAGGAAGGGGGCAGAGAGAGAAACAGAGAGGGAGAGAATCCCAAGCAGCCTCCTCATTAGGGCACAGGGCCCAACACGGGGCTCAAACTCACAAACCAAGAGACTGTGACCTGAGCCAAAACCAAGAGTTGGACACTTAATCAACTGGGCCACCCAGGTGCCCCTATGTTCTTAAGTTTAGCTATTGTATTTTACATTGCTGGAATTTGCTGGGTTTTTCCTTTTTTTTCATTTTTCAGTTGTGTGGTGAAATTCTTCATTGTGTCCTCTGTTTTATTATACACGAGTCACAGTTATTTTAAAGTTTAGTTCTGATTTTGTTCAACTGTTGGACTATTTTCTGTCGTCTGTTTTTTTACTCCTATTCTAAGCAAGCTTGTATTTTTATTGAATCCCAGCCATTGTGCATGAAAATTTTAGCGGCCCTAGGTAATGTTCTCCCCCAGAGATTCATCTTGTCTTTTAGGTGGTATTTAGAGGGAGGCATCCTTTGAGGAATTGTGCAGACTTGTGCATGAGCTGCAGTTTGTATAAGTTTCCGTGTATGCTTTGTTTGTATCCACTGTTACCAGTATTCCTCGGTGTGTCCCAAGCAGGGGCCCAGGGTTGTTAGTAAGCCCCCATGCTGGGAGTTGAACTCTTAATTTTTGTTTTCTCAGCACCAAGAGTCTATAGGAAACTCTGCTCTACTTCTTAGGCCCCTGCCTGTTCTGGTTTAGCATCAGCACATGCCAGTAAGCTTGCATTTCTGTCCCTTCTTTCTCCATGCAACCTTGATTATTTAAATTCTTTGTCCCTTGGTAACACCAAAGCCCGATATTTTCTCTCCAGCCCTGTGAGTTTGCCAGAAGTTCTCCTGGCTTCCTTGCCTCTCTCCTAACACCAAGAATCCGGTATGCAGAATTTTGGGTTTATCCCAAAGAACTTCTCTTTTCTCCAAGATCTTGTCTTCTCCAATCCTGGATGTCTCAGCAGCTCTCTGATGCCTTCAGGCAGCTTTTTTTTTTTTTTTTTTTTTTTAAATTTTGTTTCTGGCTTTTCTAATTGTTCTTGGCAGAAGTGTTGGTCTGCTTCAAGTTACTCATCCTACCCAAAAACCGTTTATTGATTTAAAATAGAAATTCTCACTGAGGCCATCACCACCTTTAACACTTTGAAGCCTCATAGGCTCCCAACCATGTCTGGATGAGTGATCTCCAAAGATACGTTTAATTTTTAATTTCCAATGATTCTTTCAGGTTAATATCATGGGCTTTTATACTCATATGGGTGCATGGGAAATGGTCATTTGTTTTTGCTTAATTCTAACATCTGTTTTATCTCAGGACACTTCACTAGAAACAGGGTTATGAGCACGAGGAATGTGAAAAGGAGAAAAGAGTAGTGAGTTACCATAGTTGAAACATCTCTGAATTAATTTGTGAAGTAGTCAGAGGTGATACAGGCAAAGGAGAGAATCCCCAAAAAGATTATGAGGATGAAACAGGGAAAGAAAAGTACAGAAAGGAATGTATCCATCTCATAAATAAAATGCTTTGTTATAGTGCCATTTATTTAAAGTACAAAAAGGAAAAAATGGCAAAATAGAACCAGAATGATAGGAAGAGATTAATAAAGGCCAGAGGTGGTAATGACTAAGACCCTACATAGATTAAGTACTAGTACATGCTTGCTGTAAGACAGATGAAAGATGTTGGGGCGCCTGGGTGGCTTGGTCGGCTAAGCGTCTGACTTTGGCTCAGGTCATGATCTCACGGTCCGTGGGTTCGAGCCCCGCGTCGGGCTCTGTGCTGACAGCTCAGAGCCTGGAGCCTGTTTCGGGTTCTGTGTCTCCCTCTCTCTCTGCTCCTCCCCTGTTCATGCTCTGTCTCTCTCTGTCTCAAAAAAATAAATAAACGTTAAAAATTAAAAAAAAAAAGACAGATGAAAGATGTATTTTTAGGAAGCATTACTTGATTCCATTAAGCAAGTTATTGTTGATGATAATGTTAGTCAGTCATCTGTTTCTAAATGACCCAATAGCTTTAGGAAAATTATCTGTACTTATTTTGCTAGTTCACCAATGTAGATCCAAAAGGGAGGAGCAAATTTAGCAGAAGTTCCTCTGTCATCATAATTTACCACATACAAAAAGCAATTCTTTAACATTTGGACCTTGATACAATTTTTGTGTGGACCAAGGTCCAAATTTTCTAAGCCACCTGATCCCTTACCGGACGTATTTTGATTCTAATCATAAAGATTGGTCAGATTATCCCTGAGGGGAATCTAAAATGTAACTATGTAAAGTTTGGCAGAGGAATAATTACCTTAAGGAACAGATCTTAACACCGGTAAATAGGTTTGTGACCGTAGGAGTCTACACTTCTGAGAATATCCAGTCTCTATTCTAGTTCCAGTTCAACCCTGATTCAGGTATAAAAGAGGGAAAGAGAAAGAAAGTGATGGTAAAGATGTGGTGATTGAAATGAAAATCCTTTTCATGTCACAGAGCAACCATTAGTATGATTGTTCTACAAACGGAATATGGCTCTGGTTCTGCCTTTAATCTTAGTAGGGTTCTGAATCTAGGTCAATTTGATATATCCTGAGGCTTACTTAGGAACAAACCCAGAGCCCTGAGTTCCTCCCTTACCATCCCACAACTTTAATCCCACATAGCTAAGCTGGTACCCCAGAGCCCTATGAACATTAAAATACAAACTGCCTGGGTATTCACCTTATGGCAATTGATTTACAAAGTCACAGTACATTTCTTTGGTATCTCACCTTTAACCCTCTGTGTCCTTGGGATCTCACACAGGATCCTGAATCAAATATCCACCAGAAACACTAGATAGTTTCATAATTATCTTTTTTATATTACAAATAATCTTGTAAGATAAAGATTATTCCACTTATAGTAATGAAGAAACAGATACTCAGGGTGCTCTTGAGCAATATCTTACTGCCGTGCAGTAGCAATTGTACATTTGGGCTCCCGTGTTCTGACTTCAAGTTCATTGCTCTCTTTGGACCCCAGAGGATGTCAATGAATACTTGGTTGCTTGTTGACTGAGAAGGAACGATCCCCCTAAAATGAAAAACAGACTTCAAATGACTTCTTTGCCTCGGTTTAACACTCACCACCTCCTTTGGAATGCCAGACAAGGGAAATGATCAGTTCAATTGTTGCCGTTTATAAGTGGGGAAGTTGAGACCAAAGATGCTTTATTCAAGGCCTCAACTTCCAATTGCCATTCAACATTTCTCACTAAGGAAGTTGAGATGAATATATGTTGTCATCTTGTTTGAAGGTCAGGTGGAATGTTTCTATGATGACTCTATTCATCATGGAGTCTGATGTGATGACTGGTCTCTCACAATCCCTGTGATGACTAGGGATTTCTGGATGAATGCAGGGTAAGGGAGGAGGGCGATATCTTCCCTGCCCCCTTTAACATGACATGTTTTGCACAGAAAGTAATTTTTTCTTTCAATCTGAGGCAAGTGTAATATAACACTTACTGAACATTTAGGATGAGCTGGGTATTGTGGAAAGTGTATAATATGAACAAACCGAAGCTCCTGCCTCCAAGAGATGATAATTTAATGGGGGGAAAAAAGGTGTTCTAACATGTTCATATAGTTCTGAGTTAATTAAGTTTAGGGAAATGATTTGCCACTTACTAATACCTACTTTCTAATTACTACCAACATCCATGTTTTAGTAGCTTTTAAGCTGTGTTGCATGGCCGCCAGTGATTCCATTGAGCTCCCGTGGGTGTGATTCTATGCTGTGGTGGTAGAAGCTGGTCGAATGGGGGAGGCAGAAGGGCTGAGCTGATAGGTCCCTGAGTGATTTATCCCAAATCTGCCTGAACAGCTTTGATTTTCTATGTTTTATAAATTCGACTCCTTCATAAGATTATGTGGGGGGAGAAAGCCGGCTCTGCAACTAAGAAATTTAAATCACTGGATGATGCAACAATAATGAAACATTCAGTCTTTATGGTGGGCACTCGACTAAATGCTCTGTGGTCCTGCAGTAACCAGAAATTACCTCCCTCATTTGAAAATCAATATTGCAATGGACCGCGGTCACATTTTGAGAGGGAAATGGTTGTTACGCCACCCGGTTGTTTGCCAAGACAAGGAACCTCTCTCTGTACAGGGAATGAGTGAACATTATAGAAATTGTCATTTCATTTTATCATTCCAAGAGTCTCAACAAGGCAGGTCAGGCTGTAAGAAAGTAGATGCAGCCCAAGCCAGGTGGTGATCCCAATTTTAGGGAAGAGTTCTCTTAAGCAACTTGAGGCAAAGTCCCATGCAACTCATGATTGTGTCAAGGGGAATAAATTGCCAAGAATGAAATACGTTAGTGAGACTTCTTTTTGGTCCCTTCAAGTTGCTTGCAACATGAACAATACAATGAGTGGTTGAGTCATGTACATAGTTTGGAAAGACTAAAAGAATTAAAACAAACAAAAAACAGCTAAGCTCTGTGATGGAAAATGAGATTTTCATACAGGATGAGTGACAAGTTATGCAGAAAGCCTTCCTGAGCAAAAACTTTGGGGCCACTTGTTTGGGTTTGGTTTTTAAGTGGGAAAATGGGTCAGTTGGTCCTACAGAACATTCCCACAAAACTTGTCATTCTGGCATGTGATACAACATGGGCAATAGGGGATTAAAAAAAAAAAATCACATCTGAATTGACTCCTCTCTTTGATATTACCTGGGCTCTTCCAGCCTAATTGATAAGAGAAGGAACCCTTTGCAGAAAGCATTTACCCCTCTGAGAACTTCTTTTCTGTTCCCGCTCACTGAGAAAGCAGAAGGAGATCAGCATTTTCCCCATTGCCTTCAATGCAGCCTCAAGCTTCACCTATTATCATCACTTCAGAATGGAACACAAGACTGCTCTTGAACTAGTTTTGCTTCTGACAGTGATGCAGTCATTAAGTAAGTATCTAGAAAGTCCTGTAAGGCTCCACCCCAGAAGTGCAAGGCCTTCCCCCAGGAGCCAGAGTCAGCTCACTGAGATCGCCGCCGTTGGCAGTAATCCTCTCAAAACTCCAGAAGTCAGGAGCCAGGGCTCTCCTTCCCTTTCCTATCCTCTCCCATCCCCATCCCCCATGCCCCATTTTCTTCACAGCTACTAAGTGCTCTCTCTGGAATGTTTGAAGGTGAGGATTTAGGTCTGGGCAACCTGTTAAAAATATGAATTGTTACCATGAACTCTGAGTGGCCTTTCAGCTTTGCTGACAGAAATTTACTCCATGTAGACCTCCCCCCCCCAAAAAAAAAATTAAGCAGGTAAGGTCATTTGGAGTTGAAACAAGCATGCAGTCGGTGTGTTTGAAAATGAAATTATAATTAACCTGCTGATGGCTGTGAGGTGTTACCTTGAACTCTGTGTGGCCTCTTGGCACAGCGGCTGAACTTGCTTTATTGAATACCCAGAGACCTGAACAGGTGAAATCAGGATGTGTCCGGGGCCAAGTATACTTGTAGAAAGAAGATTATGTCTCTTTTAGTGCCGATTGTAAGAGAGTTGAGGATTAATTGAGCAGCACTAATCAGAAAATAAAAATGAGTTTTGACCATCCATGTCTACGTGAAGCATAAAATTTGTTAAAACTGCTGAGGAAAGTGACTTGCCCACTTTGTGAATCGATTCCTGAAGTGCTGAGAGGTCACCAGGCCTAATAGTGACCCAGGAAGATTATTGTAATTTGGAAATCATATATCATCTACATATTTAGGAAAACATTGTAATTACCAGCTGAGAGCTATGGAGTGTTGCTTGAACTCCAAGTGGTCTGTTGACACATGGGCTGGACAACTTTCTGGAACTATTCAGAATGAGGTAGGTAAAATCATACAGCAGTAACTTAGCATTGTTAATGACAAGGAGGGGTGATGGGGTCATTTATGGTGTAGAGTGAATGGGTCTGAGATAAAATTTAACTCTTTGTTGTCTGGGAAATATTATCTCAAAGGTAGCGTGTGGCTTACTGCCTTAGATCATCAACTGAATCAAATAATGGTGCTGCAGTTATTAAGTGTGTGCTATGTTAAGGGAATACCATAAACGATTGATTTATTGCCAGAATCAGTCATGAGCTACACCTCGTCACACTCGGTGCTTTAAATTGGCAAGAAATCCATTTCATCTCTTGTCACACTGAATAAAAAGAAGTGCATCATTCTGTTGCCGCCATCTTTTTGTCCCCTCCCTGTAATTATGTAATATCATTCCATGGTAAAGTCACATTTTATTTTGGGATCCTCCTTATTTGGCAGAGAGCATCCATCGTTAGACTAAACAAACCATTTAGTTCACTTTGTGCCTTTGACAGGCTGGCTAGAATGAGTGCTCTTGTTGGTTTAATAAACAAAGAATAATAATCCAAAATGGGTTTATTACTGGGTGGAAATATTCCATTCATGGGATTGGAATGATCTAATTGTTCACATCTCTGTTTACTGTAAGTGTTAAATGTGTAAGTAACACTGAGGTCTTCCTATTTCAAAAGAGGTTTCAGCTAAGACCCAAATACACTCTTGGCCTTCTCAACTCCTCTTGTAGTGGCAGCCTGCATTATACACTCTTGCAATTCTTGTACCACACTTAAATGAAGAGGGAACTTCACAAGGCATGTTTATGTTAATTTAATGTCATTTCACTTGGCTGGTGATTTAAGTCCAACATCGCCAATAGACTAGAGGAATCCATGTCTCTTTGAAAGAGAATGCCTTGTATTTGTCCAGTGTGCTCATCTCAGTCAAATGCACAAACTTAGAAATTAACTAAACCCTACTACATGCATGATCATGGCGGCTCATTGTACACAGAAATTGCCTCCTGTCACTTTGGGACACCATTTAGATTTTGGTGGACTTTTATGTAACTTGGTCTATCTGCCTTAATGTGTAGGGCCTCAGATAATTTTATGTCTTTTGTTTCCCCGTCAGTCTGGTAGGTGTCGTCCATTTCTTGGATGCATCATGTTTCTAGCCTGCGGCCAGAAGCATCACACTTCATTTGTGCTATATCTGCAATCTGAGATGCTCCCTCTATCTTAGCCTTGGTTTCTTAGTTCCTTCCTGCTTTCTCCATGATGCCTCCCTCACCATTACATTCCAGTCTCTGAACTCTTACGGATTTTCTACAACACTCATAATGGTGGTGGCAGCTATATGAAACAAAACTTATACAAGTACCCACATTAATGTCAGCACTTATCATAAACTTTGTCATAGTTATTTTGCACGTTGTCTCAATATCTCTTCTGTTTCTGCATGGTAAGCCCCTTTCCCCCTGCAGTTGCTGCCAAACTTTTTAAGCTAAAAATTTGATCATTCTTCTGCAAAAACAAAACAAAACAAAAACAAAAAAACCCAACTTTTCAGGATCTGTCCATCATCTCCAGAGAAGGAAGAAGAAAAAAACAAAAACAAAAGCCCTTGTGTATAAAGTGCCTTCTCAGGCTAGCCCATACCTGCCTTCCCAGCTGCCTCTTCTACCATCCCCTAGGTATACCCATACAAACTTTGTTGCTATTCAACAAACATGGCATAGCAAAGTTTCCTCCTTTTAGCTAGGCACTCACTCCCCTGGCAAACATTTACTCAACTTTTAAGACTCAGGTCAGACGTTTCCTCATCTGGGAAACTTTCTCTGACTTTCTCAGGCAGGAACTGGCCAGCCCTGTGTCCTTAACACCTTACACAAAACTCTATTATAGTATATCATACCGTACTATATTTATTTTCCTATATGTCTCCTCTACTAGCTGTGAACTGTTTAAGATAGAGACTGTTGTCTCACTTATTTTTATATCCTTATCTCAGTTCCTGGCACACAGCCCCTGTTCAAAAATGTTTGTTGAATGAATGAGTGAACAAATAAACTTTTTTTAAAATGGAATTAAAAGAAAGCCAAAGGATTTCCACTGAGAAGTTAGTTCATGTCTATAGATGTCCTGCTTTCATGTTGATAAATGAGCTACTTGACTAAGGGGGCTTGAGTGCATACCTTCTTTTTATGTCAGCAGAGAATCCAGTCCCTTGAAATATGTCTTGACCACAGGTACCTTGATTTGGGAACGTCTTCTAGTTTGAGTGGAAGTGATTTTGCTATTGTTGTTGACCACACCTGGATTCCAAAGTAGGTCAGATGGGTTTAAGTACAATTTGTAACTAGAAAAGTAGAGTCTTTGGTCTCATCTTTTACCTTCTTTTTAGAGCAATATCCGTTTCAGAAAATGAACACCTTTTCTTGGCATTTTGCAGTATTTTCAGCCAGGATTTTAATCAGAAGAAATTAGTATTCCCACCTGCTTTGTAATTATTCTTTAGTAGGACCCACGCAATGGCCAGTTCTATCCAAAATTAGCATAAAAGAACAGTGCCACTAACATTCTATTAAGGACCAGCCATAGGGCCCCCCTGTCAGCCCCAAAGTCCTGGAGCACAAACTCTTGAAATTTGATCCTGTGTTTCTTTTTCTGTCACTGCGACTTAGTTGTTCTACTCTCTGGGGCTCTCTAAACAGGTCATAGAAGTAGCTTAGACATAAATAGTGAGGACCACCATTTTATTGGAGAGTAAAACAAGGCACACCAAGGTTACGTGGTTTGTGAAATGACATGGGGTAGGTTCAGGTACAGGTCAATGCAGTGGTGAGGAAAGCACCCAGGGATCCTTGACAGTCCCCTGGCTAAACACCCAACTCCTCCACCCTGGGCAGTTTAACTTGTACCAGTGATCCCGAGAATTTTCTGAATGAATTACCATAATTGGACTTAATTCAGGAAAGGGATGTTTCCTGTACACGCCAAACAAGCTGCATACTGGATTCTTTTGCCTAGATGACAGGGAGGAAGAAACCAAACAGGAAATACATCTTTGCAAATTAGAAAAGTTGATGAGCTAAGTTCTGCAAACATTGGGCGCCGATCCAAAGTGAACTCCTAGTGACCCCCTGGCACCTTGGCTCACCTCCCTGCACTTCACAGCCAGAAGCATACCAGGTGGATTCACTTTCTTACCTCCCTGATAAGGCAACAGGACCTTGCCACACCCAGACTCACATCCAATCTCCTTTCCTGCTTCCCCTGACCCCAGGTCTGATAAAAATCCAGGGTGATAATGCTATTGAGGTACAGGCTATAAACCGTATCAGTATGTACGTAAGTAGAGGGAGGGGAAGGGGGGAGGAAAAGACCAAAAAAAAAAAGGCCGAATGGAGAGTTCAGCCTCACCTCTAGGTGACCTTGGCAGCATGTGAAGTGGAAGGGAAATTGCCAGGAACTTGCAGCCTTTTTTTGAGCATTGTTTTGACTTGGCTTTGCTACAGAGCAACTTTGGGGGACTGGGGCAAAAAATAGGTCATTGTGAACTGCAGGTGCAGTTTTGATCTTGAACTGTAATCAGTTGTGGTATATGTGCAAACCCAGAAGTATTTATCAAGATGAAAATTGAAACTTTTCCTCATAGGTACACACCCCTTTACATCGTATTAGCACCAACATCACAAGGGTTTTTTCTCCCCCCAAAAATGGAAGGATAGAGTGGAGTTCTTAACCACTCTCCCCTGCAATCCCCTTCCTCCTTCTATTCTTCCCTCCCTTCGTATCTTCCCACCTCCCTTCCTCCCTTAATCCCTCCTCTCCCGTTCTCCCATCTCTCTCTCTCTCTCCCCTCCCACACCTCCCACACACTCTCTCCTTCCTTCACCCCCTCCTTCAGTAGACCTCTCTGTTGTGAAAAACCTCATTTGACTAACCCTGACTCTCCAGGCACCCCCTCAAGAGATACCGATTAAGGAAGGCAGACTCACTTGAGGATTCAATGACAGACAAGCTATCCAAGAGGCTGGGATTTTAACTCTTACTCCCAAGCAGACGGAGCATTCACCATGATCTTCACCTACCTAATTTAAACGTGGAGAGAATGCAGACCAGAATGCAGAAAGAATATCTCCCAACAAATGAAGCGGGAGGGCTTTTAAACCCTTATTCTTGGCCTCAATCATGTCACTTAATGCCTCCCACCATCTGTTTCCTCATTTTCTGAACGTAATAAGAAACACATCAAAGCACCTGGCTGCTAAAATGATAGGCACTGTCTCTGGACTGAGAGGAAAATCAGGAGCAGTTTTGTACTTGGGGCCTGCTAGAGAACCTTGTTCAAGTTGCTGATTCCTTCCTTCCAAACTATTCCATGCACATAGAGAAGATTAAGACAGCAGAGGTTTAAATTTCAGCAAGAAACATTTAAATGAGGCTAGAACTGCCCTGCCGCCTGTTTTTCTAGGGAAGGAACCATTTAGGTGAGGCTTAATACAAAGGCAAGTTAGTTTTATTCATTTTCTGATTATTGTGATTTTTGAAGATTAATAACTATAGGAAAATAGGTATCTGCGACTGATACTGATACTTTTTGGATGAAGTTGGCTTAGTTGACTGAAACCGTTGTTGGGAAACATAAATAGTTAAGAAAAGCATTTGTATGTTTTCAGCAGCAACTTAGGATGTGTTCAGGATAGTGTGGGAAAGAAGGTGGGGAAGGGAGGGTGGGAGGGCAGGAGGCCTCCACTTGAGGGTTCTTTAGAATTTGTGATTTAATAGGTCTGAAGAGTTCTTTTTTTTTTTTTAGTCTTTTATTTTGTACCTTACTGTTTTTTGGAACAAAGATACGTATAGCATTGTCTCTCTTTTGGAGGGAAGTGAGACTTGGGGCAGACAGATATCTTAGGACAACCTGTTGGCCTTCATTTGGGATTCCTGGAGCCTCTTATTCAGGGTGGGGTCCCTGAGACCACTTCCAGGCTGCTTAGACGAAGCAGCAGCCCTCCACGGCTTCTGGTGCCCCAGAATTTTGTCTAACCAGGGGTTTTAGCTGCCACCAGCAGGAAGCCTCACATCTCTGTGATCTCTGTATCCCAGGTTCCCAGAGGGAGCAGTGATCCAGAGTTGCTACCAGCCACACCTCTGCAATTCTAGGAGCCTAAAATACCCAGGCCTCTGTTGGTCCTGCTAAGCTAGAACAGCCATTCTCAGTGATGATGGAGGTGGTTTGGGGTACATCTAGAAGGCTTCTTGTTCCCCGTCATCACCTCACATCCTGTACTTGTTCACCTCTTCATGTCCGCCCCATCTCCTATAATGAGGAGAACGTCCCATCCTCATCACATATATAGAATTAACAAAAGAATGGTCAACTTTTAAAAGCCCTCAATAAATGCTTCCTCATCCCTTTCATTTTCCTTGCCCATCTGAGTATCTCCTACGTGCTAGGCAAAAACTAAGCAGCATACTCCTACATTATCTCAAGTAATTTTCCAAAGACTATGGGAGATAAGAATTATTTCTGTTTTATAGATGAGGAAACTGGTACTCAAAGAGGGTAAGCACTTAGCCAAAGTCTCACTAAGAGGCTGAATCAGGAATTGAACTCAGGTCTGTCTGATGCCAAAGCCAGTCAATGGTGATGCTCTTCCCCCTCCTCTCTCCGTTGACCTCGTCTAGAACCAGCATAGCAGAGCAGCAGACGTTCACCCAGATAGCCGTGAATTCCCCACCTTAAGTTTTAGAGGAAACACTAAACAATGCGAAGTCTTTACTTATTTTAGAATTCCGAATTTCCAATAGATATATCTTTCCATACCTCAAAGTAAATATAGTCCAGAGATTGGCCCCTTTGAGACCTAATGTTTTTCGAGAAATTTAAACATAACAAACATTATATTTCTGCTATCCAGACTTGAAAATTCAACATTTTTGTCTGTTTCATCTTTTATTTTAAAATCTATAAATTGGCAAGAAGAAATATGAGAAGAAAGGAAAAAGAATTAAATGGGAATAAAAAATTCAAAACATTTGAGTATGTTTTATCCCCAGGCCTAGGCAGTCCCATTCTTTTCCTTAAAAAGGAAAAAAAAAAAAAAAACTTTTATTGTTTTTTATTTTAATTCCAGGACAGTTAACATACAGTGTTATATTAGTTTTAGGTGTACAATATAATGATTCAGCACTTCCATACCTCACCCGGTGCTTGATCCCCTTCACCTGTTTAACCCACCCCCCTTCCACCTCCCCTCTGGTATCTATCAGTTTGTTCTCAATAGTTATGAGTCTGTTTCTTGGTTTGCCTCTCTTCGTCTCTTTTTTTCCTTTGCTCATTGTTCCTTAAATTCCACATTTGAGTAAAATCATATGGTATTTGTCTTTCTCTGGCTTATTTCACTTAGCATTATACTGTCTAGCTTCATCCGTGTTGCCGCAAGTGGCAAGATGTCATTCTTTTCTATGGCTGAATAATATTTCATTGTATATATATAAATACACACTGCTTCTTCTTTATCCATTCTTCTATCAGTGGGCACTTGGGCTGCTTTCCATAATTTGTCTATTGTAAATAGTGCTTCAATAAACATAGGGCTGCATCTATCCCTTTGAATTAGTGTTTTCGTATTTTGGGGGGAAATACCCAGTAGTGTGATTATTGGATTTAGGGTAGTTTTATTTTTAACTTTTTGAGTAATCTCCATACTGTTTTCCACAGTGGCTCTAGGCAGGCCTATTCTTTTTTTTTTTTTTTTTTTTTTTCTTTTTTTTTAATTTACATCCAAGTTAGTTAGCATATAATGCAACAATGATTTCAGGAGTAGATTCCTCAATTAGATTCCTAATTACCCATGTAGCCCATCCCCCCTCCCACAACCCCTCCAGCAACCCTCTGTTTGTTCTCCATATTTAAGAGTCTCTTACGTTTTTGTCCCCCTCTAGGCAGGCCTATTCTTGACATGAATTTGGTTACGTATCCTTTCAAGTTTATTTTGTTTATGCTTTTAAGCCATATATGAGTACCTGTGAACAATATGGAATGTTACCTTGTGTGTCTTCTAACTTTATGTATGTAGATCATGCTATTCGTTGTTCATTTTTCTCATCCAATAGTATTTTTAAGAATTCTCTGTGCCAATAACGAGGTCTAATTTGTTCCCTTTATCTGTTGTATAGTATTCTATTAATATGTCACATTTTATAATCCTTTATCCTACTGAAGAACATTTAAATTGTTTCCATTTTTTGTTGTTATTGTTACAAGTAGCATTTCATGGAACATTCTTATGCTTCTTTCATTGTGCATGCATATGACTGTTTCTTGAGACTTTTTACCTAAAAGTATACCTAAATGTAAAATGACTGGCTCATTGAGTCTTGTCTTGATGCACATGAGATTTAAAAAAAATTTTTTTTTTAATTTATTTATGTGTGAGAGAGAGAGAGAAACAGAGTGCAGGTGGGAGAGGGACAGAGAGAGAGGGAGACAGAATCTGAAGCAGGCTCCAGGCTCTGAGCTGTCAGCACAGAGCCCCACGCAGGGCTCAAACTCACGGACCGTGAGATCATGACCTGAGCCGAAGTCGGATGCTTAACTGACTGAGCCACCCAGGCGCCCCTCATGAGATTTTTATTTGTTGAGCTGATCCCAAGTGAACCCATAGGTGTATGTTTACAGTGAGAGAAGGAAAGTGTCAATATACAGTATAGAAATGAGAGACTCTGGGTCCCCTGACTGTCTGTCTATAACATTGTTCCCATTCAACAGACAGAATGGCAGTCTTCAGCTCTATACTTGGGAGAGATTAACATGGTTTAGTTGATTATATACAGCATCTCCTCTTTAGTGGTACCTTATCCTTTTTTATTTTTATACTGAGAGATAGGCCCATTAATTCAGTAAAAGGAAATAAAAGATCTTATGCCCAGAATTCAAACATCAGCCAGCTCTGTGGTGTTCTAAGCAAACTGCTTTCATGATCTTCCTAACATTCTGACTGTCTGTCAGAATGCTTTCTTATGATTCCTGCAGCAGAGCCTAAAAGGGAGAAATTTTGCTTTGCAGGAGTGGCTGAGAACAGCGAGACTATGCATTGTTTGGGCATTCTGCTGTATGTATAAAGTATTTATTTACTTTATTTAGTGGCTATGGCTGTGACTTTATCTTCTTCTAGCTCATTTTCCAGCGTAACAGGATAAGACCACTCCTGCCATTATGATTTACCATGCAGTAAACAATGAGGGCTTTTGGATTGCATTTTATAGAACTGCTTTATTCAGCCTTTCCTTCCAACTCCTTTGGGAAGGGATTGACAATTGATATTTCTCTTTTGGATTTCTCAGTGAATTCAGCATTCCTAGATTTGGTTTCTGTTTGTTATTTGGCTTGTAAAATCCATTGCTTTGGGGATGAGAATGGCTTGTGTCCAGCATAATAGTTTTTTGCTTACTAGTGTACCCAGTGACAGGAGGGGAAGGACAACGTGGCTTACCAGGACCTTATCTCAGTTCTTTTTATATTCCACTCTGAACATAGCAGTGCTCCCCCACTCCCAAACAAACGATTGAGTATCATTTCTGACCATGGAGCAGTCTCTTCCCAGCAGCCCATCTTCAGTCATGGAAAGTTCAGATATATCGGAATCAATGTACTGCACAGAGATGTGCAGGCCAAGTGTGGCGCCGGCGGCCATCCTGCTGTTAACCTGTTCTGGCGGTTACACAGACCTGCTCGTTCGAGGGGCCAGTTAATTTCATAGGGCAAGTTTTATTCCATCAGCAGAAGGAGAGTTTCTGGGTCTTTTATATGGGACTTTCATTCTGGAATTTCTGTGAGGATTTCACGGAATTTTCAATCTGATGTCAAAAGTAAATTAGTCCCAATTCTAAATTTTCCCCCAACTTTGGAATTTACTTTCAGAGGAAAAGCTTCAGTCTAGGTATGTTTATATTGTGTGCATCCATTTTCTCTCATATCGGCATCTCTTGTCTGCATGTTTGTCTTTTTAACGTTAGTTGCTGAGCAACTTTAAGGCAAGCCTTGTTCTTTTTGTGTGCGAATTTCACTTTTCAGTGCCTTTTTGTCTTGTTGATTTGCAGTAAGTATATATTGAATTAATTCCATATGTATTTTGAGAGCTGAATTCAGAACTTGAGGGAGGTGGGAAAGCTACAAAGAAAGCACGTAAGCCAAATCACCAACCACTATGCACCAGGATGCTATTTTACCCAATGCTCTGAAACGATTTTAACCACTGCTCCAGAGGTAATATACATCACTTCATTTTACACCTTTGCTACATGTATTGTGATTTCAAAATTCTGATTAAAGGGGGTGCCTCCGTGGCTCAGTCAGTTGAGAGTCCAACTTTTGATTTCAGCTCAGATCATGATCTCGTGGTTTGTGAGACCGAGCCCCATGTCAGGCTCTGCACTGACAGTGCTGAGTCTGCTTGGGATTCTTTCTCTCCCTCTCTCTCCTCCCCTTCCCCTGTTCTCTCTCTCTCTCTGTCTCAAAGTAAGTGAATAAACATTTTTTAAAAGTTTTTTTTTAAAAAAGGCGAGGATAGCTTCTATGTCCCTACCTTCCCCACCCCACTGCCACCACCCAGGCCAATATTTAATAGTTTTGACTTTCTTTTTGATTTATTTGTAATCTGCCTTTAATATCAGGGGAGACTTATTGCCTAAACAAGTAAGTGTTGGGATTTGAGTTGGAAAGGGAACCTGTCTGGACCTCTTAAACAGAGACCAGAGGTTACGGGTATGCTTTGATCCTCTGATACTAGATACATTTACCCAAAAGGCTGCCTAAGAGTACATCTCATTTTTCTTTGCGGACAGTAGTGGAGATCCCAGTAAGGGAATTAACCTGGCCAAGGAGAAGGAAGTTCTTAATCCTAAGACTCGCTGTTTTCCATTCATTCCCTTTATTAGCACAAAAACTCTGTTATCTACGTTGAAGGAGCATATTTTTCCTATCCAACAGGTTATTTTCAGTGTGATACAGGGAAAGAACACTGACCTGAGAATCAGGAGATTTATTTTCTATTTCTGTCTCTACTACTACCTGCTTGAGTAAATGTGAGCAAATAATCTAACGTTTCCTATCAACTGTAATTGGAGGCGGTGTGCAATAAAGATAAGCCCATACCTGAAGCATAGCATTTGATCTAGAGCACGGTTTAAGCAAGACACTGATAAAGTGCATTTAGAAGACAAAGTTAAGCAGGTTATCAAGAGATCACTGTTTAAAGAACTGTGAATATTTCAGCCTGGAAAAGAGAAGACTTAGGAGATTCACAATATCCAGCTTCACATTTATGAAGACCTAACTTATAGAGAACCATGAATAGATTTACTTCTCTTTTGCTAACTAGGACCCATTATTAGAAGTTAAAGGGAAGCAGATTGCCTCAGTATAAGAGAAAAACTTGTCAACAACTGGAGTTCCCCCAAGTTGGAGCTGGCTACATTTCCTATAACTAGGGGAATGCAAGCAGAAAACAGATTCCCATTTATACGGGATGTTTGTTTCTTATTGGGTAGCAAATTATACTAAATGATTCCCAAGGTCCCTTCCAAAGCTACAGGTCTATCATTTTGTACATAGACAAACCCAAACTCCTCCCAGCCTTCAGTTCTATGACCCTACAAGATCTTTAAGTTTTAATAAGCTTTTCTTAAAATCACAAGTATGAGAATAGATAAGGCATGTTGTTTTATTGCTTTCCAATCTGGCAGAGCTTCTCGGGCTCTGATATGATCACCAGTTCCCTGGAGGGGGTGCTCCAAGCATGTTCTTCCTCTGCTTGTTTTCCCTCCCTCCAAGCACATCTGCCACTTTTTTTCTCCTTCTTCTTAGTGATTTTTGTATTTCTTTGAATCTTTACAGGTGGTAGCAATTTTGGTTCATCTGACTTGATGGTATGAAATTCTAAATAGTTGGGGGTCATTTGGAGTGATTACTTTTTTCTTTGTGTTCTGGGAGCCTGGGGGAGTGTGTTTGGAGCTGCTTAGTTCATAGTCCTTGTCAACATAAACTCTTTATTCATCTTCCCATCTCTCTGAAGAACAGACAGAGGAGGTTCGGGATATCACAGATGTCACGCAGACACATACAGACTCAAACAGAATTATAGGAGTCTCTAAACTGGATAAATTTAGTAACTTTTATATTTCCAAGTCTGGTTTGGGGAAAAGAAATTCCGTAGATTATCACCAGATAGAAAATAAGACCAATTTTGGTGGACAGTGTCTCTAATTGGAAATCTGTTGAAATATGCTCTTGCATGTGGGAATATCTTCACCTTACCATCCCCCCAAGGATTAAGTTACCAAGAATTGCAGCTATTACGAGGAAATTGCCAAGATCTTCTCTGTTCTCTTATCAAATTATCTAGATGGCTGGGGGTTTTTGGTTTTGTTTTTGGGTTTTCTGTTTTTTGTTTTTTTACTTCCCCCGCTCCCCTTTCTGAAATCTGCTGGAGCCCATATTTTATATGAGATTCTTTTCTATTACACTTTCAAGGTATTTGAAATCCTGTCTAGATCACTGGCCATGGGGCAGGGAAAGGGAATCTTTGAAATTGATCTGTGTGGTGACATATTTTAAAACCATGTCTTCCAACTTCACAGAAGTTGTGCTAGTGACCCCCTGTTCATAATTGTTGCCTCGCATAATCAAAACTGGATATGACTTCTGTTATCCTATAAGCTAGTTCCTAAGCTTGAATTTTCAGAAGTAAATTGCCATTCTTTCTTAATGTTCCAATCAGCCTCATCTCAATCAGGCTCACCTTACCCGATGATATTGATGAAAGCCCAACAGTCTCCATGGGCCACAGCATTCCCCTTAGATATGTACACAGAGTTTAGTTTCCCTTCATATATCTATATTTCTAGAATGTGTAATCTAAAATACTGTTTTATCATTATATATAAACTTTATTATACATAAACTTGAAGAGAGAGTTCAACTACTGACACTCTTTCAAGGCAAAGGAACCCAGAATGACATGCTGGGGGTGACAGTAGCCGGAACTAAATTACTCAGTCAAAAATGGGCTTCTTAGAGCAACCAGAACTCTCATACATTGTTGATGACAGTGTAAAATGGTACAACCACTTTGGAAAATGGCTTGGTGGTTTCTTTTATTTTTTTTTTAATATTTTTAAATGTTTTTAATTTATTTTTGAGACAGAGAGAGACAGAGCATGAGCAGGGGAGGGGCAGAGAGAGAGGGAGACACAGAATCCGAAGCAGGCTCCAGGTTCTGAGCTGCCAGCACAGAGCCTGATGCAGGGCTCGAACTCACGAGCTGTGAGATCATGACCTGAGCTGAAGTCAGACGCTTAACCGACTGAGCCACCCAGGCACACCATGGTGGTTTCTTGTGAAAGTAAACAAGTTACTAACCTTATAACCCAGCACTTTCACTCCTAGGTATTTATCCCAGATGAAAATATGTCCACAAAAATACTTTTAAAAGAATGTTCATGGCAACTGTATTCATAATTGTAAAAAAACTGAAATTTCCAAGTGCCCATCAGTGAGAGAATGGATAAACTGTTGTATACCTATAGAATGGAATATTATTCTTTAATGCAAAGGAAACCTGCTAACACATAGAACAACATGGATGCATCTCCAAGACATCATACTGACTGAAAGAAATCTTATGCAAAAGAGAACAGATTTTATGCTGTTGTTTATGTAAAATTTAAGAATAGGTGACTATCTACTGTACAAGATTCATGGACCAAGCAAAACTAATATAAGGTAGAAAAAAATCAAAACAGTGGTTGCCTCCGAGGGTTAGGGACTGAATGATGGAAGTAATTTCTCTAATTGGGTTTAGGTTACATGAGTTTATACATTTGTCAAAACTCATCTAAAATGTATACTTCAGATTTGTGCATTTCATTATATGTAGATATTACCTCAAAAGAAAAAGTTGATCTGTAAACATATCAAATGCTAATTAATGACACACATGATGAAATGGTTTACTACTTACTTTGAAATGCATCAAAGAAAGAGTAATTGATGAATATATGTGTGATAAACAAATATAGTAAAATGTAAATTGTAAAATAAAATTTAAGAGGTGGTTATTATGGGTGTTTACTGTTAAATTTTTTTAGCTTTCCTGTGTGTCTGAAATTTTTCATAAAATGTTGATGGGGAGTAGTTGGGAGGCAGTAACAGCTGCAGTGACAAGAAAGCCAAGCTTAAAATTTTCAGTGGGATAATTATTGTCTCAGTCTATATATATTAGGGCCTTCTAGTACTATTTTATTATTATTATTATTATTATTATTATTATTACTATTATTAAACTCATTCATTTATTCAGCAAGCATTTCTAGAGTACTTATTCTGCATCAAGCCCTAGTCTAATTGCTGGGTTGCCAGGATGAAAGAAACAAACCCTGCCCTGGAGGAGCTCACAGTCTAATGGGGTAGATAAGAGATGCTTCCATGCTGTTCACGCTTGACATTCCATAAAGAAAGACAGCGCTGTTTCCTTGTTGTCTGTGTCTTACTAGTCTGAGAATTTGAAAAGAAACAATTAAGAGAATGCTAGGCCATTTCGGTTTAAAGAACATTAAGAATCTAACCACATGGGCTTTTCGCTTTAAACTACTTAAAGACTCCAAATGTGAAATTTAGTGAGTGAGCCAACCACCTCCTGAAAATCTCAGGAAGGAAGTTCCCAGAGGGTGTCCCTTTTACAGGACCTAACACAGAACCGTGGGAAGAGACTCAGCTGTGTGATTGAGATATTTCTGTGCCCATTTAACTTCAACTCTTCAAAGAGTCTTCAGAGGAACTGGAGTTATAGGAATCAGAATACTGTCTGGGACCATGTGATCCCTCCCTATCAGCCTCATATCATCCTTTGACTGCATAGGTCGTGGTGACTAGCCCAGCCCTGAGAAATGGGGTGGTTTGGAGGGAACAGCAGAAATAACTCCTGCTTTGATCTTCCTCAAGATAAAGAGGCATCAGTGTTTCACTGATCTTTTTAGGTCTTCCTAATTCTGCAGAATTCACAAATCCCGTCTTCATAAGGATCTTCTGGCAACTGACAGACATGTAATTCAGGCTCCGTGTGTTAACAGGCCTTGTTAACACTCTGTATTCTACTAATGGTAAACATCAGAATAATGCATTTCCTTCAGTATTGACTTCATGACCAAAGATTGATCGTGATTTTTCATTCTGCTAACATTTGGTTTACTCAGGATCAACTAATTTTAATGATCAAATTTAGACTATAATACAAACGTGATTTTTCCAACCCTGATACTACAATTAGAGATTAAATTCAGGAGGAAAGAAAAAAACAAAACAAAACTAGAGAGCCAAGAAGATAACCCCAGTTGGCTTTAAAAACAAACAAACAAAAACCACATTTAGTCAAACTGGGCCTTGTCTAAGAAGGAAGATATGTTTTATTTTATTTCTTTAAAGCTCTGTGACTTCTGAAAGATGGAAAAGATTTTGTGAATATTATTCTCAGATGTGATGGATCCATGTTGGCAAGACTGGCTCATATGCAGACACTTTGAACAATACCTGTTTAAGTTGGCCTGTGTCGTGTCACATATGTGCTTTCCCTTTGTGGGGAAAAAACACTTACACAGTCATTTCTGTTCCCAGAACATGATGAGATGGGACAGGAGGGAGTCAGCCTAGGGACAGTGACTGGTTATACAGAACAAAGAATATTAAGGGTGACTTTAGGCCCAAATTCCGTGCCCCTGGAACCTGGAATAAATAGGTTCCAGATACTTGATTTTACATTCAGCCTCTCCATGTTCACAAATACACACAGTCAAGGCTATAACAAATACTTAAGTGCTGAAACTATGGGAATGGGCCTCTAATACAATATAAATTTTGGCACTAGAAGGGATTTATTTAAGAATCCTCTAACCCTTTGATTCCCAAACTTGGTTGATCCTAAATTAGCTGGGAACTCAGTGATTCTAAGTTAGCATATGGGACTGGGGTGGTGTGGTGAGGGCTGGAAATCTGTAGTTTTAAGTAAGCTTTTCATGTGATTCAACTGGTCAGCTAGTTTTGCACTATCCTCACCAGTACTTATCATCCCCACTCTCAGTCTTACAAGTGAGGCAACTCAATGCCCAGAGAAGTTGTGACTTGCCCAGAGTCACACAGCTAAAGCCAGAGCTAGAACTCCAGTCTCCCAATTTTCATTCCAGTGCCTTTTCATTTTACCTTGAAACAACAGTTGCAAAGACCATCTGTCTCATACTTTTCCTCTGAACAGAAATCACATAAATTCTTTAAACTTTAGTTACCTTAACTGCAAAAGGGTTTGGTAATATCTCAGTCACTGTATTTATTATTTTCCTATGGCTGTCATAACAAACTGCCACTAACTTGGTGGCTTAAAACAACAATTATTTCCTAACATTTTTGGAGCCCAGAATTCCAAAATCAAAATATCAGAAGGGCTGTGCTCCCTCCGAAGCCTAAAGGAGAGAATCCTTCCTTGCATCTTCTAGCTTCTGGAAGCTCCAGGGATTCCTTAGTTTGTGGCTGCATAGCTCCAATCTTTGCCTGTATATTAACATGGACTTCTTCTCTCTTCATGCTTTTGGATTTAAGGCTCACCTGTTTTATCTCAGAATGGTCTCATCGTAAGATCCTTAACTAAGTTACCGCTGCAAAGATTGTTTTGTTTTGTTTTGTTTTAAATACAGTTACATTAACAGATACTAGAGGTTAAGACCTGGACATATCTTTTTGGTGATCATCATTCAACCCACTATATTTCACCTTTTGGCCCTCAAAAATTCACATCTTTTACCTGTGCAAAACACACAGACCTTGTCCCAACATTTTCAGATATTCAGTCCATTACAGCATTTACTCTAAGTTGAAAGACTTCTCTAAGTACCATGAGCCCATAAGTCCCAAATTTAATCATCTAAATCATTTATATCAAATATGGGTAAGACTCTGGGTATGATGCATCCTAGGATAGAATTGCTCTCTTATCTATGAATCTATGAACCAAGAAAACAAGTTATCTGTTTCTAAAATACTATGGTGAGACAGGCATGGGATAGACAGTCCAAAAAGGATAAATTGAGGGAATAAAGGTGTTACCAATCCTAAGCAACTCTGAAATCCAGCAAGACAAATTCCATTAGGTTTCAAGGCCTCGGCCCAATCTATGGCTCTCCAGGCCCATGGCTCTGCTCTCCAGGGCTGTGGCATCTCTAACAGCCTCTGCTTTCTGCACCAGAGTCTATGTCTTAGAAGTCATTCTTTCTTCCCCTTCAATGGTAGCACATTTGCAACTGGGTAGCTCTGTCTGCACATTTCCTGCTTGTAGAATTATGGTCCAACAGCCTTCCTTCACTCCATCCTGTCTCCATCCCCTTCAGTTTGGCTGGCAGTGTCTCTCCTGATACAACATCCCTAAAAGAGTACACAGCGGCCCCTGTGTATATCACAGGGATCCATACCATTAAATAGGAGAGCCCTCCATAGAGCTTCCCTGGATAACCTCTGTTTCTGGCTCCTGCTGAGATGGTTCAGTAGATCAGTGAGTCTCACACTGAATCTCTTTCGCAAAAGGTTGTCCAGGCACACCCTTGGCTTTCTCTCCAAAGCACACTTTCCAAACAGTAAATTTCCTAATTTTGATATCCTTTGCAATCTGATTTGGACAAGAACCTTCCCAATCATCAGGTACTGGTTCCTTTATAGTTAACAGTTATTTGTTCCTTTTAATTTTTAATAATTTTTCTTTTTTTATTCATTGTATTTATTTATTTTTCATCATGGTAAGTGGACTCTTTAATCCCCATCACCTATTTCCCCCATTCCCACCTCCCTCTGGTAACCATCTACAGTTAAGAATCTGTTTCTTGGTTTATCTGTACATTTTAATACTTTTTCTTTATCTCTTTTCTCTTACCTTTTACCATAAACAGCAAGGAGAAATCAGGCTACACCTTCAACACTTTGTAAATCTCCTCAGCCAGATACCCAAATTCATGACTTGTAAATGAGTTCTACTTTCCACCCAACCATAGAAGACAATTCAAACAAGTTTTCTCCCACTGTATATAACAAGGATCATCTTTGCTCCAGTTTTCAAAAACATGTTCCTTATTTTCTTCTGAAACCTCACCAAAAGCACCTGTAACGTTTGTGTTTCTACCACACACTCTTTTCATGACAATATATACATCCTCTAACACAGTAGCTTTCTATGCCATGTTCCTCCCTTCTTTCTGAGCCCTCTCCAGAATCCTCTTTAATATTAATATTTCTACCACTAGTTTCTTCAAGGCAATCTTAGCTTTTTCTATTGTTTCCCTCAAAATCTTTCCAGCCCCTGCCCATTACCCGGTTCCAGAGTCACTTCTACATTTTTAGATATTTTTTACAATGACACTTCTAGGTACAAAAATCTGTACGGGATTCCTAGGACTATTGTAACAAAATAACCATAAATTTGGTGGCTTAAATTCTCTCACTACTCTGGAGTCCAGAAATCTGAGAACAAGGTGTTAGCATTGCTGTGCTCCCACTGAAGGTTCTATGGAAGAATTCTTCTTTGCCTCTTCCAACTTCTAGCGGATCCAGACATTCTTGGCTTGTGGCTTGTATAACTCTAGTCTCTGCTTCTGTCTTTTCCTCTTCCATCTTATAGGGATATTTATCATAGGTTTTAGGGTTTAGCCAGTTAATTTTGGATGACCTCATCTTGAGGTCCTTAACTTAATAACATCTACAAAGACTCTTTTTCCAAATAAGGTCATATTCATAGGTACTGGAGGATAGGACCCTCTTTTTAAGGGTCACCATCCAACCCACTACAGTTGCCAAATGTTAGGGGAACATATTGTTTCTAAAGCTCCCTTCTAGAACAATGATCTGTGATTTTTAAGTATTTTCATTAATGAGACTATTAATAGTATTTTTAATTGCATCAGTATGCTTTATGTGTATTATTTAATTCTCACAATAACTTATAAAGCAAGTAATATTATTGCCATTGTACAGTTAGGAAACTTAGGCTCAGAGGTGTGAACTGATGGGGCACCTGGGTGGCTCAGTTGGTTAAGCGTCACACTCCTGGTTTTTGACTCAGGTCATGATCTCATGGTTTGTGGGTTCAAGCCCCACATCAGGCTCTGTGCAGACACTGCAGAGCCTACTTAGGATTCTCTCTCCATCTCTCTGCCCCTCCCCCACTCATGCACGTGCATGTGCTCTCTCTCAAAATGAATAAATACACTTAAAAAATGTGATTTTGCTTACAAAAACTTAAAAAAAAAAAGAAGTGTGAGCTGACTTGGGCAGGGTTCCAAAGTATATCACAGAACCTAGATTCGAATCTAAATCTGTCAGATGACAAAGCTGAAGTTTTTACTCTTTATATTGCCTCCCAGTATTTTTTTCAGAATATAGCTAAGGAGCAGTATATCACTCATATGACGATTGAAGGCAGTATATATATATATATATATATATATATATATATATATATATATATTCCATCAGCCCTCCAACCAGCCAACACACATACACACACACACAAAGCAAGAAGAAAGAATGTCTACATACATAAATAATGGCAGGTGTTTTGCCCTTATTTATATAAATTGGATTAAAACTGTATACTTTCCAAAAATAGCTATAACCCTTTCTGTAGCTCCAATGCCCTTCTTCCTTTTCCTATTCCCTAATATCAGTCAGAAGTTATCAGATTGGGAAATAATACAACATATTTATGGGGTAATGGGATCAATAAAGAGAGAAAAGTTGATTCTAGAGAAAAGAGGGTTAATTACAGAAACAGAGCCCTAGAGTAGACAAAAAGGAGTAGGATTAGAGTCTAAGTGAAGGATAGTTCATTCACTGTAACAGAAGAAGTAGAAGTTATGGGTACAGATGCAAGGGTGCAGATAGATTTCATGGTGATAAAGTAGTGTAAACAAGAATAGTTATCTAATGTTGGTGTTGATCAGGTATGAAGTTATTTAAACTTTACATTTGCTAAATGTTCAATGAAAAGTCTCTTAAATTTTATTTCAGCTACGTCTATGCTATACATGATTATGCTTAGTGGATTAAGTTACAAAAGAGTAGAACTGAGGAAATGCTAAATCAAATGTTGTTACACCCCGTGACCAATGTATTTGTGCATTTCTCTGTAGGAAGTATCACAATATGAGTAAATGCATATTTGCATGAGACATAGTTGTCTCAAGTACTGTTGAAGTTAGGGTTTCAAACCTCATCCATGTCATTTTTCCTATTTAAAAAAATGAAAATTAAAATGTTATCCTCAAACTTACACATGTATTTCATTAACTAATTTCCTTTTAACCATCTTGCGAATGCATACCTTTAGTTTTCTTTTTTTTTTTAATATAATTTATTGTCAAATTGGCTAACATACAATGTGTAAAGTGTGCTGTTGGTTTGGGGGTAGATTCCTGTGATTCATCACTTACATGCAACACCCAGTGCTTATCCCAACAAGTGCCCTCCTCATTGCCCAGCACCCATTTTCCCCCTCTCACCCACTCCCTTATCAACTCTCAGTTTGTTCTCTGTATTTAAGAGTCTCTTATGATTTGCCTCCCTCCTTCTCTGTTTGTAACTATTTTTTCCCCTTCCCTTCCCCCATGGCCTTCTGTTAAGTTTTTCAAGTTCCACATATGAGTGAAAACGTATGATATCTATCTTTCTCTGACTGACTTATTTCACTCAGCATAATACCCTCCAGTTCCATCCATGTTGCTGCAAATGGCATGATTTCATTCTTTCCCATTGCCAAGTAGTATTCCATTGTTATGTATAAACCACATCTTCTTTATCCATTTGTCAGTTGATGGACATTTAGGCTCTTTCCATAATTTGGCTATTGTTGAAAGCTCTACTATAAACATTGGGGTACATGTGCCCCTATGAATCAGCACCTCTGTATCCTTTGGATAAATTCCTAGTAGTGCTATTGCTGGGTTGTAGGGTAGTTCTGTTTTTAATTTTTTGAGGAACCTCCATGCTGTTTTCCAGAGTGGCTGCACCAGTTTGCATTCCACCAACAGTGCAAGAGGGTTCCCATTTCTCCACATCCTCGCCAGCATCTATAGTCTCCTGATTTATTCATTGTAGCTACTCTGACGGGCATGAGGTGGCATCTCAGTGTGGTTTTGATTTGTATTTCCCTGATGATGAGTGACATTGAGCATCTTTTGATGTGTCTGTTGGTCATCTGGATGTCTTCTCTGGAAAAGTGTCTATTCATGTCTTCTGCCCATTTCTTCACTGGATTATTTGTTTTTTGGGTGTTGAGTTTGGTAAGTTCTTTATAGATGTTGGATACTAACCCTTTATTTGATATTTGCAAATATCTTCTCCCATTCCATTGGTTGCCTTTTAGTTTTGTTGAGTATTTCCTTTGCAGTGCAAAAGCTCTTTATCTTGATGAGGTCCCAACAGTTCATTTTTGCTTTTAATTTCCTTGCCTTTGGAGACGTGTCAAACAAGAAATTGCTGCAGCTGAGGTCAAAGGGGTTGCTGCTGGTTTTCTCCTCTAAGGTTTTGATGGTTTCCTGTCTCACATTTAGGTCTTTCATCCATTTTGAGTTTATTTTTGTGTATGGTGTAAAAAAGTGGTCTAGTTTCATTCTTCTGCATGTTGCTGTCCAGTTCTCCCAGCACCATTTGCTAAAGAGACTGTTGTTTCCACCACCACCCCCCCGCCCCACCCCACTGGATACTCTTTCTTGTTTTGTCAAAGATGAGTTGGCCATACATTTGTGGATCCAATTCTGGGTTCTCTATTCTATTTCATTGGTCTATGTGTCTGTTTTTGTGCCAATACCATACTGTCTTGATGATTACAGCTTTGTAGTAGAGGCTAAAGTCTGCAATTGTGATGCCTCCTGCTTTGGTTTTCTTTTTCAACATTACTTTGGCTATTTGGGGTCTTTTGTGGTTCTATACAAATTTTAGGATTGTATGTTCTAGCTTTGAGAAGAATGGCAGTACAATTTTGATTGGGATTGCATTTGAATATGTAGATTGCTTTGGGTAGTATTGACATTTTTAACAATATTTATTCTTCCAATCCATGAGCATGGAATGTTTTTCCATTTCTTTGTGGCTTCTTAAATTTCCTTTATAAGTTTTCTATGGTTTTCAGCCTACAGATCTTTTACATTTTTGCATACTTTTAGTTTCAAATGAATAACAATAGGACTGGATTTGGTTCATATCTATTCCTATTCCTACACGGGAGAAATAATCCAGTTGACATTTGACAGCAGGTGTGTTGTTATTATACCCATTTTCTCCATATAAGCCATTTAAATTAATTAATTCTTTAGATTAGTAGACTCTGATAAAAAATGAATTGTTACATAAATGTAAATTCCTGTGTACAATTTGAGCCATTTTATGTGCCTAGAGAACCTATTCTAAGAGATTAGTTTATAATCTTGGAATCCAAATAGGAAAAGTTCACCAAAGAATAAGATCAGGAACACGCATGCTAAGGAATAAAGTAGACGGCAGGGGAAAAGCAACTATGGAGACACTGCCAATATCAAATAGAAAGTAAGCAAATGAAGTAATGAAGACCCATGCCTCTTTCATTAGCCTACAAAAATCTGACTTTTGCAGAGTATGCTAGTGTCGACACAGTGTTATCAGGATCAGAAAGATACTGATCAGTTTGGTTCAACAGAATAGAGACCATATAGGAAGAACACATTGTGACTTTGATTGCCATGCTTATATAAGAATTTGAATATTGTTTTTATCCCCAACATTATATAAAATGATTGACACCTGATCATGGATCTGCCTGCTATGTCACTCAGGCTTCATGTTACTTTCTGGATGAAGGAGTTTCTTGAAATAGCTCAAGAAGTAAAACATCCATTAATTCAACAAAGCATTATTGAACACCCATGTGCCAGACATTAAAGATTCAGCAGTAAATAAGCAAGGCCAAATCACTATTTTCAGGAAGTTTACATTTTAATGGACAGTTCTAAACAATATAAATCAAAATTGATTTACCTACCCTTAATATTAAACCTAAATAACTTGATAAACCTATCATATTAGGTTGAACCATATAAAACTACCAATACTCAATAAAAACAGCAATTTCATGCCGTTCAAACAGCTGTTAATTGGATGAATGCCTACCTACCATACCAAAGAAGAGATACATTTTTTTCTATGTCATTGACATAGCTTTATTTATTTAAACTTATTTAACTTTATTAATTTTTTTAAAAATAGTTTTATTTCTATAAATCAGAAATAGTTATTAGAAACAAGCCTGTTGAAATTGTACAGGCTAGGTCCCCAGTCTAGTTACAAGCTGATGGAGACAGACAATAAACAAATGACCACACAAATAAATAATAATGATAAGTTTTAAGGTGGAAATAAACCATATACATTTGACTATGTGGCTGTTCATGTAAGAAATATTCATTTGGAAGAAATTTTATAAATCTTTTATAAAATTAAAAATAAAAGCCCTCTCAGAGCACCTGGGTGGCTCAGTCAGTTAAGTGTCTGACTTCAGCTCAGGTCATGATCTCACAGTGCATGGGTTCCAGCCCCACATTGGGCTCTGTGCTGACAGCTTCAGAGCCTGGAGCCTGCTTCAGATTCTGTGTCTCCCTCTTTCTCTGGTCCTCCTCCATTCTCTCTCTCTCTCTCTCTCTCTCTCTCAAAAATAAATAAACATTAAAAAAATTATAAAATAAAATAAAATAAAAGCCCTCTATATATTTTTGTTCACCATCCAATTGTATAAGGATTCATGAAAAAAAAAAAAAAAATCTCTCCTGGAATTCAGTACCAAGAAAATGTTTGCCTTTTCAAATGAACTCTATTGAAACTAGAAATTTAGTGTGTTTCTCTTTTCGTTTGGTGGCCAGGAAGCCAAGAACTGTTTAGTGCTCTATTACAGTGATAAATTTGTCCAGATTCCAAGTTCATCTTTCTTTCTTTCTCTCCTATTTGGCTGGGGGTGGGGGGGGGGGGTGTTAATCTAATCTAATATTTTTCTATTTACCTTATATCTATTTTAAATTTTACTGTGTTTTTCTATTTATATATTTTCTATATGTTTCTATTATTCTATTCTAATACATTTATTACATTAATATATATTTATAATATCTTTATCATTTCTATTTTTCTTACATATTGTTTGTTTTCTTCTATTTTTTCTAATCTATTTTTTCACCTAACTTTCTTTCTAATTACCTTATTTTGTCTATGTTTTAATATTACAGGCAATTTTATGTCCTTTTTGGTAGTAGATAGGGTATAAGTAATAATTAAGTTAATAATTTAATAACACTGTTTCATTTGTTCTGCAAATATTTGTTGAAGATTTACTATGCTGGGGATAGAGAGATAGCAGTGAACAAGATAGACAGGGTCCATAGAAGGAAATTACACGTGAAAATGGACTTTTGATGTACCCAAAGAAATGAACAGTTAGAGCTGGATGTTTTGATGGAAGGCTATGGACATTTGGGAAACTGAGTCACCATTAACTTTGAATGAACCTACACTGCATATAGCACATGGTGAAATGGTGAAAATTGAGCTAAATTTAAGCTAAAATGCCTCTCCGTACAAAGAGTTTAGAGCTGAACAAATCTCGATATAATTATTATTTCTTAAGTGTCTCTAAGTGCTATTTATGATAATATGATGATTTATCAAACCTAGTTCCTGCCTCCAAAGACTATCAGTCTGGTTGCTAAAGAAGAATAGAAATCTGGGGGTGCCTGGATGGCTCAATGGTTAAGAGTCCAACTCTTGATTTTGGCTCAAGTAAATGATCTCAGAGTCATGAGATGGAGCCCTGCACTGGGCTCCACACTGAGCATGGAGCCTGCTTAAAATTATCTCTCTTCCTTCCTCTCTGCCCCCCCCCTTTTAAAAAAACAAGAGCAGAAGAACAGAAATCCAAGATTAAAGGAAAGAAAATATAGTACCCATACCTGGCATGGGACATGGAATTATAATAATGCAAGACTTCTAACCCATTTTTCGTTGTTATCATTGTTTTTGTGTTATCTGAGTAGTTCAGATTCTGGGAGAGGGAGTTCGGTAATGTGGAGAATTGCTTCCAAGAGGACTCGAGAATAGTCGAATAGTCCAGGACCCCTGGCAAGCATAGTCATCAACAGAATCAGATGATTAGAGAATCTTTGGTGAGAGACTTTTCAGGGACAGCTAGTTTATCTCCCATTCTCCAGACATCTCCAGACATCTTCTACCTACACCATAAAAAGATAGATGACAGCCTTTCTCACTCCCCAAGATTCTCAAGGAAGAGATCCAGGTTCAGATTCAGAGCATCTTAATATGCCTCCCAAACTTACTCATAAGATGAATCAAAACAAATCATTAAATGACCAAAAGTATCAACTTCGAAAAAAACTACCAACTGTCCTTCCTCTCTCCCCGCAAAAAGAATCTCATCTATGAGCCAATCATCATGTTCTGATAAATTTGCAAATTTCCCATGTTTGCCTTCCAAGGCAGCTGTGGAGAAGTTGCTGGGAGTTTACATGAGTAGTTACAGTCACAAACTTCAGCCTGCCAAAAAGTGTCTTAATTCCATAGCAGATCTAAGAGGGAGGACTTCTGACATCTGGTTGGAGCTGGAAAGTTCAGAGGTACACCATCAGGTCAGCATAGTAGATTATCCTTGGGAAACCCTGGAAGATGAGCTAGAGGAAGATTAGAAGCTTTTAAAAGGCACTAAAGCAAACAACAGCATCTGTGTGATAATGACAGCATCCCCAAGTGTCCTTTTTCTCTCAGGCAGTAGAGTCTGCTGGATTTTTTCCCCTACCATTTTCGGCATCCTATTGCTGTACCTTCAAAGACTTCTGGCTTCTCATAGGAAGGGTCGTAATTCCTTGTCTTGTACACCAAGCAGCATCAGCAGTCTAATTCTTGATTCTGTCTGTGTCTTGCCTTTCCGTGTCTTCTTTTCTGAGGCAGGCATAAGATTTGACCAAATAACCACCCCACACAACAGAACCTGCATGTCATTAAATAAAAAAACATTTCTCAGAACAATTCTCTTCACCTTCTTGATGATATCTTCTTGTTGTTTGCCTTACAGCAGAGTCCTACCTTCTGCATTTCTAAGTAGCAGATTTTATTACCCTCTTCGAGAAATGTGTGTTTGGTGCCACATGGGCCACTTTCCTCTGTAGGCAAATAACTGTTGTTAAATTTGGATCACACCACAGGGGACTTTACTGTGGAAACTCAAAAACCTCAACAAAACAGGTTCTTAGAAAGGTCATCTCTTTCAGCATCCTGCCTTTATAGATTTACAGCAGAAAATGATCTCAGAGAAACGTCATCAAACCTCTTAATCAGTATTCTGGATCTGTTTAGCTCTGTTTCCAGGAATAGGGTAACAACTGCTTCCTAAGTTAACCTATTCCAGAATGTCAATCAGTCAGCCAGTCAGTCAACTAATTCTGAGTGCCTTCCATATGCCAGGCGCTGCAGATACAACAATGAAAGCTATAGGCGCTCCCTTCACAGAGCTTACATCCTAGAAAACAAAGCAGGCAGTATGTGATAAAGATGACACACACTGTGAAAAGCTAGTATAAAATATGGAAGCCTGATTTAGAGGGACTGAGCCAAATCTGGAGGAGTTAGGGATGGCCTTTGTGAAAAAGTGACATCTAAACTGAGACTTGATGATGAAGGGTGGCAAAGACTGGTGCATTTGAAACATGAGAGAGTGCAGTATCTTTAGAGCTTAGTGAGGTGGATAGATGATGGGGTTGTAGACAGGCTAGGCCATAGCTCTGTAGACCATATTACATTTTTAATATTGAAAATATTTTATTCAAAAAATAAGCCATTCATCAGTTTTAGGCAAGGCATTAATATAACCAGGTTTTGGGTTTGTTTGTTTTTTTAATCACTCTGACTACAGATTGGGGAAGTCGAGAATCAATGGAAGAGACCAATCTGGAGGTTTCTGCAATAGTTGAGGTGTTTAAAAAAAAAAAAAAAAGGAGGAAGGAGGATACCTTGAACTGCTTATCATAGCAAAAGAGGAAGAAAAGTGGGTGGATTAGAAAGAAGTAGAATTGCCAATACTTGACCAAAGATTGAGATGCAAGGAAGAAAGAATTGACGATATATAGTGTGTAAACCATGAGTTCTGAGAAGGCTCTGTTTTGTTAAGATGTGTTTAGTTTTTGTTGTATCCTTAGTATATAGCATATATGAACTATTAAAATAAGTTTTTAATGAATCAATGAATACGTGATCATACATCCACATTTCTAGCTTGAGCAATTGATTAAGAGTGGTGCTGTTTACTTAGATATGGAACAGAAAAGGAGGAAAATATTTAAGAGGAATTGGAGTTTGGTTCCTTGATTATTCATGTCTAATTATTAAAAGAGCTATGGTAGATCTAAAGCATACATACGTCACCTTTTAAAAAATTAAAATTATTTTTTAAGAGAAGTTTTAGGTTTATAGAAAAATCCATCAGAAAATGTGGAGAGTTCCCACATACCTCCTTCTCTCCCCTCCCTGCCATCACTTCCCCTATTATTACATCTTGTGTTAGTATGGTACATTTGTGAAATTAAACAAATAATGATACATCATTATTAATTAAAGTTCATAGTTTAGAGTAGTGTTCTCTCTGTATTGTACATTTTATGGGTTTTGACAATATATAATGACATGTATGCATCATTATGTATCATACAGAATAGTTTCACTTCGTTAAAAATCCCATTTTTCCTTTCCTCCCTCCACCCAAACCCCTGGCAATCACTGATCTATTAACTGTCTCCATAGTTTTGCTTTTTCTAGAATGTCAACTAGTTGGATTCATACAGCATGTGGACTTTTCAGATTGGCTTTCTTCACTAAGCAATATGCTTTCAAGGGTGCTTCATGCCTTTTTGTAGGTTGATGGTTCACTTATGTTTATCACTGAATAGTATTCCACTGTATTGATATACCACCTTCTGTTTTCCATTCACCTACTGAAGGACCTCTAGGTTGCATCCAAGTTTTGGCAATTATGAATAAAGTTGTTACAAACATTCATGTGCAGGTTTTTGTGTGACTATAAGTTTTCATGTTATTTGAGTAAAGCCTAAGTAGCATATTTTTGGAATATGTTGAGAACATGTTTAGTTTTATAAGTGACAGTCTTCTTTTCTTTTCTTAAATTTTTATTTAAATCCTAGTTAGTTAACATACAGTGCAATATTGGTTTCAGGAGTAGAATTCAGTGATTCATCACTTACATACAATACCCAGTGCTCAGCATAACAAGTGCCCTCCTTAGTACCCATCACCCATCTAGCCCATCCCCCACCCACATCCCTCCATCAACCCTGTTTGTTCTTTATCATTTAGAGTTTATTATGGTTTGTTTTCCTGTCTCTTTTCACCCCCCTTCCCCATGTGTTCATCTGTTTTGTTTTTTAAACTCCACATATGAATGAAGTCATATGGTATTTGTCTTTCTCTGACTGACTTATTCGCTTAGCATAATACACTCTAGCTCCACCTACGTCATTGCAAATGGCAAAATTTTATTCTTTTTGATGGCCGAGTAAGATTCCATTGTATATATGTACCACATCTTCTTTATCCATTCACCAGTTGATAGACATTTGGGCTCTTTCCATAGTTTGGCTATTGTTGATAATGCTTCTGTAAACATTGAGGTGCATGTGCCCTTTGAATCTGTATTTGTATCCTTTGGGTGAATACCTAGTAGTGTGATTGCTGGATCATAGGGTAGTTCTATATTTAACTTTTTGAGAAACCTCCACACTATTTTCCAGAGTTGCTGCACCAATTTACATTCCCACCAACAGTGCAAGAGGGTTCCCCTTTCTCTGCATCCTCATGAACACCTGTTGTTTCTTGTGTCATTAATTTTAGCCATTCTGACAGGTGTGACGTGGTATCTCATTGTGGTTTTGATTTGTATTTCCCTGATGAGGAGTAATGTTGCACATCTTTTCATGTGTCTGTTAGCCATCTGCATGTCTTCTTTGGAAAAGTGTCTATTCATGTCTTCTGCCCATTCCTCACTGGGTTATTTGTTTTTTGGATGTTGAATTTGATAAGAAGATATTTGCAAATATCTTCTCTCATTCCACAGGCTGCCTTTTAGTTTTGTTGATTATTTCCTTTGCTGTGCAGAAGCTTTTTATCTTGATGAAGTCTCAGTAGTTCATTTTTGCCTTTGTTTCCCTTGCCTCCAGTGACATGTCTAGTAAGAAGTTGCTACAGCTGAGGTCAAAGAGGTTGCTGCCTGTGTTCTCCTCAAGGATTTTGATGGTTTCCTGTCTCACATTTAGGTCTTTCATCCATTTTGAGTTTATTTTTGTGGATGATGTAAGAAAGTGGTGCAGCTTTATTCTTCTGCATGTTGCTATCGAGTTTTCCCAACACCGTTTGTTGAAAAGACTGTCTTTTTTCCATTGGATATTCTTTCTTGCTTTGTCAAAGATTAGTTGACCATGTAATTGTGGGTCCATTTCTGGGCTTTTCTATTCTTCTCCATTGATCTATGTGTCTTTTTGTTCCAGTACAATACTGTCTTGATAACTACAGCTTTGTAATATACCTTGAAGCCCTAAATTGTGATGCCTCCACTTTGTTTTCTTTTTCAAGATTGCTTTGGCTATTCAGGGTCTTTTGTGGTTCCATACAAATTTTAGGATTGTTTGGTCTAGCTCTGTGAAAAATGCTGGTGGCATTTTGATAGGGATTACATTAAATGTGTAGATTGCTTTGGGTAGACATTTTAACAATGTTCTTCCAGTCCATGAGCATGGAATGTTTTTTCCATTTCTTTGTGTCCTCTTCACTTTTTTTCATAAGTGTTCTATAGTTTTCAGAGTACAGTTTTTTTTAGATTTTTGGTTAGGTTTATTCCTAGGTATCTAATGGGTTTTGGTGTAATTGTAAATGGGATCGATTCCTTGATTTCTTTTCCTGCTGCTTCATTATTGATGTATAGAGATGCACCAGATTTTTGCATGTTGATTTTTTATCCTACAACTTTACTGAACTCATCTATTAATTCTAGAAATTTTTTGTTGGAGCCTTTTGGGTTTTCTACATAGAGTGTCATCTGCAAATAGTGAAAGTTTGACTTCTCCTTGCTGATTTGGATGCCTTTTATTTCTTTTTGTTGCCTGATTATTGGGGCTTCCAGTACTGTTAAATAGTAATGGTGAGAGTGGACATCCTTGTCTTATTCCTGACCGTAGAGGAAACGCTCTGTTTCTCCCCCCAACTGATGATGGTTTTAGCTGTGGGTCTTTCTTCTATGACCTTTATGATGTTGCGGTATATTCCATCTATACCTACTTTGCTGAGTGTTGTTTTTTTTTTCAAGAATGGATGCTGTATTTGAAACTGACAGTCTTCTAAAGTGTCTGTATGATTACATTCCCACTAACCAGGAATGAGAGTTTTTGTTGCTGCATATCCTTGCCAGCATTTGATGTTGTCAGAGTTTTGGATTTAGTAATTGCAATACGTGTATATTGATATCTCATTCTAGTTTTAATTTGCAATTCTCTGATAATAGCACCTTTGTAAGCAAATGTGATACACAGCATTTTTTTATATGTTAATTTGCTATTTATCTTCTTTGGTCAGGTGTCTGTTCATATCTTTTGCCCATTTTTAAATTAGGTTGGTTATTTTCTTATTGATGAGTTTTAATTCTTCATATATTTTCAATACAAGTCCTTTATCAGATAAGTGTTTTGTAAATATTTTCTCACAGTCTGTGGTTTATCTTTTCATTCTCTTCACAGTGTCTTTTGCGGAGCTGAAACTTTTAATTTTAATGAGGTGCAACTTACCAATCATGTTTTTGATATTGTATCTAAAAACCCATTACAAAATCCAAGGTCACTTAGATTGTCTCCTATGTTATCTTCTAGGAGTTTTATAATTTTTTGTTTTCCACTTAGGTCGATGATCTATTCAAATTAATTTTTATACAGGGTATATAATGTTATAGAGGGTCTGGATTAATTTCTTTGCATGTGGATGTTCACTTGTTCTGGAAACATTTGTTAAAAAGGCTATCCTTTCAGAGCGCCCAGATGGCTCAGTCAGGTAAGCATCTGACTCTTGATTTCACCTCAGGTCATGATCTCACAGTTTGTGACTTTGAGCCTCACGATGGGTTCCAGGCTGACAGTGCAGAGCCTGCTTGGGATTCTCTCTCTCTCTCTCTCTCTCTCTCTCTCTGTCTCTCTCTCTCTCTCTCTCCCTTTCTCTCTTCCCCTCCTCTGCTCTTGCTGTCTCTCTCAAAATAAATAAAGAAACTTAAAAAAAAAAAAAAGATCTACTCTTTAAGTCTAAAATACAATATTAGGCACTGAGCTATACATTAGATCCCAGAAGACATTCACATTATAACTGGAAACTTGTATCCATGACCAACTCTTCCCATTTCCCTCACTCCCCAGCATCTGGAAACCACAAATTTATTCTGTTTCTATGCATTAGGCTTTTTAAGATTCTACATATGAGTAAGATCATACATTACTTGTCTTTCTTTGTCTTTCTCATTTCACTTAGCATAATGCCCTCGGAGTTCACCCATATTGTCACAAATGGTAAGATTTTCTTCTTTTTTATGGCTGAGTAAGCATCTATTATGTGTCTGATATATTAAAAATATTTTTCTTTTTGGGGCGCCTGGGGCGTTGGCTGAGCGTCCAACTTTGGCTCAGGTCATGATCTCACGGTTCATGAATTCGAGTCCCGCGTCAGGCTCTGTGCTTACAGCTCAGAGCCCGGAGCCTACTTCGGATTCTGTGTCTCCCTCTCTCTCTGCCCCTCCCCTGCTCATGCTCTGTCTCTCCCTCTCTCTCAAAAATAAATAAAAATTAAAAAATTAAAAAAATATATTTTTCTTCTTTGTCCTTTCATCCACCAACAGACATTTGTTATTTCTGTGTCTTGGCTATAGCAAATAATGCTGCAGTGAACCGTGGAGTGCACATATCTCTTCAAGACAGTGATTTCATTTCCTTCAGATATATACCCAAAATGAAATTACTAGATTGTATGGTAGTTGTATTTTTAATTTTCTAAGAAACCTCCGTACTGTTTTCCGTACCAATTTCCATGTCTATTAGCAGTATCCACCCATTTCTCCACATCTTTGCCAGCACTTGTTATCTCTTTTTGATAATAGCCATTGTAACAGGTGTGAGATGATACCTTATTGTGGTCTTGATTTACATTTCTTTGATGATTAATGATGTTGAGAATCTTTTTATACACCTGTTGGCCATTTGTACGTCATCTTCTTTTTTTTATATATGAAATTTATTGTCAAATTGGTTTCCATACAACACCCAGTGCTCATCCCACAAGGTGCCCTCCTCAATACCCATCACCCACCTTCCCCTCCCTCCCACCCCCCATCAACCCTCAGTTTGTTCTCAGTTTTTAAGAGTCTCTTATGCTTTGGCTCCTTCCCGCCCTAACCTCTTTTTTTTTTTCTTCCCCTCCCCCATGGACTTCTGTTAAGTTTCTCAGGATCCACAGAAGAGTGAAAACATATGGTATCTGTCTTTCTCTGTATGACTTATTTTACTTAGCATAACACTCTCCACTTCCATCCACGTTGCTACAAAAGGCCATATTTCATTCTTTCTCATTGCCACGTAGTATTCCATTGTGTAGAAAGAAGATCTATTCAGGTCTCTTGCCCATTTTTTAATGATATTGTTTGTTTTTTAGCTATTGAGTTGTATAAGTGTGTTGTATATTTTGAATATTAACCCCCGTCAGATAGATGGTATGCAGATATTTTCTCCTGTTCCATAGATTGCCTTTTCATTTTATTGATTGTTTCTTGTGCTACAGTTAGATGTTGTCTCACTTGTTTATTTAGCTTTTATTGCTTGTTGGGTTTGGTCATATCCAAAACATCATTGTCAAGATCCATTTCAAGGAACTTTTTCCCTAGGTCCTTACTAGGAGTTTTAATGTTTCAGGTCTTACATTTAGTTCTAATCAATCACAAGTTATTTTTTGTACGAAATATAAAATAGGAGTCCAATTTCGTTCTTCTGCATGTGAGTATCTAGTTTACCTAGTACCATTTATTGAAGAGATTTTCCTTCCCTCATTGAGTATTCTTGGCTCACTTTGTCAAATATTAATTGACCATATGAGTATGGGATTATTTCTAAGCTCTTAATTTTGTTCCATTAGGCTATGTATCTGTTTTAATGTCAATACCTTCCTGTTTTGATTACCATAACTTTGCAGTATAGTCTGAAATCAGGAAGTAAGAAATGCCTCCAGCTTTATTCTTCTTTCTCAAGATTGCTTTGACCATTCTGGCCTTTTATGGTTTCCAACAAATTTTAGGATTTTTCCTTTTTCTGTGAATTGGAATTGGAATTTTGATAGGAATTTCATTGAATCTATAGATGGCTTTGGGTAGTATGGATGTTTTTGCAATTCTTTCAATCCAGAAATACAGGGTATCTTTCCATTTATTTATATCTTCTTCAGTTTCTTTCATCAATGTTTCATAGTTTTTAGTGTATAGGTCTTTCACTTCATTGGTTATATTTATATCTAACTATGTTATTCTTTTGGATGCTATTGTAAATAGGGTTGTTTTCTTTCTTTCTTTTTCGGATACTTTGTTGGTGGTGTATGGAAACACTATTGATTTTTTATGTTGATTTTGTATCCTGCAATTTTACTGAAGTTATTTAATTGTTCTCACAATTTTTTGGTGGACTGTAGGATTTTCTTTTTTTTTTTTTTTTAATTTTTCTTAATGTTTATTTATCTTTGAGAGAGAGAGAAAGAGAAAGAAAAAGAGAAAGAGAAAGAGAAAGAGGAGAAAGAGAAAGAGAGAAAGAGGATGAACAGGGGAGGGGCAGAGAGACAGGGAGACACAGAATCTGAAGCAGGCTCCAGGCTCTGAGCTGTCAGCACAGAGCCCAACGCGGGCCTCAAACTCATGAACCTTGAGATCAACTGACTGAGCCACCCAGGCACCCCATGGACTGTAGGATTTTCTATATTTAATATCACATCAACTGAAAACTGATAATTTTACTTCTTCCTTTCCAATTTGGATTGCTTTTATTTCTTTTTCCTTTCTAACTGGTCTGGCCAAGACTTCCAGTTTTATGTTGAGTGGGAGTGATGTGAGTGGGCACCTTTGACTTGTTCCTGATCTAAGCAGGAAAATTTCATCCTTTCACTGTTGATGCAATGTGAGCCATAGGTTTGTCACAAAAGGCCTTTATTCTGTTGAGCTATTTTCTTTCTAGGCCAAATTTATTAAGAGTTTTTATCATGAAAAGGTGTTAAATTTTGTCATGTTTTTCTGAATCTAATGAGATGATCATAAGATTTTTATCTTTCAGTCTATTAATGTGGTTTCTCACTCATATTGATTTACCTATGTTGAACTATCCTTGCAATCCAGGGATAAATCCCACTTGATCTTGATGTATGATGCTTTTACTATATTGCTGAATTCAATTTGCTAGTATTTTGTTTAGATTTTTTTATATTTATAATCATCAAAGATGTTGGCCTGGAGTTTTCTTTCTTTTTTTTTTTTTTTTTTTTTTTTTTTTTTTTGTAGTGTCCTTATTTGGTTTTGGTACCAGGGTAATGCTGGCCTCATCAAATGAATTTAGGAGTATACCCTCTTCTTTAATTTTTTTTGCAAGCATATGAGAAAGATTAGCATTAATTCTTCTTTAAATGTTTGGTAGAATTCACCAGTGAAACCATCTGATCTTAGGCTTTCCCTTTCTAGGAGCTTTTTTTTTTTTTTAATTTTTTTTTAATGTTTATGTTCTTTTTTAACAGAGAGAGAGAGACAGAATGAGAGAAGAGGAGGGGCAGAGAGAGAAAGAGGGAGACACAGAATCCAAAGCTGGCTCCAGGCTCTGAGCTGTTAGCACAGAGCCCGACATGGGGCTCGAACTCATGAACTGTGAGGTCATGACCTGAGCCGAAGTCAGATGCTTAACTGACTGAGCTACCCAGGTGCCCCTCTAGGAGCTTTTGATTACTGATTCAGTCTTTTTAGTTGTCACTGGTCTGTTCAGATTTTTATTTCTTCATGATTCAGTCTTTTTAAAGTTTATTTATTTATTTTGAAAGAGAGAGAGCAAGCAAGCACACGTGTGCTAGCAGGGGAGGGTCAGAGAGAGAGGTAGAATGAATCCCAAGCAGGCTCCTCTCAGCATGGGAACCCAGCACAGGGCTCAATCTCACGACCACGAGATCATGACCTGAGGCCAGTGTTAAGAGTCGGATCCTTAACTGACTGGAGCACCCCCTTGTATGTGACAAGTCACTCTTCTCTTGCTACTTTCAGAACTCTTTGTCCTATAGCATATGTTATGCTTTGAGTGTAGCATAACATATGAAGTTGTTGAATCACTATCAGGTACACTTGAAATTAACGTAACATTGTGTGTTAACTGTATTTCAACTAAAAAAACCAAACTCTTTGTTTTGAGTTTTGACAGTTTAATTATGTCTTATTGAAACCTTTTTCTGGTTTAACCTATTTGAGGACCTTTGGGCCTCATACATCTAGGTGTCCATTTCTTTCCCTAAGTTTGGGAGAGTTATAGCCATTGTTTCTTTAAATAGACTCTCTCTCTCTTTTTTTCTCCCCATGCTCCACTCCTGGGATTCCCATAATGCATATATTGTTTCTGTCAATGGTATTGTACAAGTCTGGTATAGCTTCGTCACTCTTTCTTATTCTTTTTTTTTTCCGCTGACTATACAATTTCAAGTGATCTGGCTTCAAATTCACTGATTCATTCTTTTGCTTGTTCTAGTAGTCTAATGATTGAATTCTTCGGTTATTGTATTCTTCAGTTCTAAGATTTCCATTTTGTTTCTTTTTATTCTTTGTATTCTTTTTATTGTTTTATTTATATTTTATTGTTTTGATTTCTTTGTTGAACTTATTTTGTTCTTGCGTTATTTTTCTAATTTTGTTTGTCTATCTGCATGTTCCTACGGTTAACTGAATTTCTTTAAGATTATTCTGGATTTTTTACTAGACAGGTCATAAATTTATTTAGGGTCTATTATTGGAGCTTTATTTAATTTTTCTTTGGTGGTGTCACATGTACCTTATTCTTGGTGGTCCTTGTATCCTTGTGTTGATATCTGCACATTTGAGAAAGCAGTCTTCTCTTCTAGACTTTACTGGTTTGCTTTTGCATGGAAAGACATTTTAACCAGTCAACTCAGCATAGTATTCTGGACAGATCAATGTATAGCACCCACAAGCAGACTAGTTGTTGGGGTCTCTAACTGGGTGAGGCTGCTGCCCAGACTCTCTGATTTCAGGGAAGGGGAGCCACTGGCTGGGCTCTACAATTGAGTGGACCTGCTAGCTGTGTTCCATGTTCAGTTAGAGCCCCTATTTATGCTCGCTGTCATGTGAAGCTGTGCCCTCTGGTCAGATAGGACCAGTAGCCAGAGTCTGCAGTTACCTGTGTTTGGACAGTGAAGCATGCTGTGCTTCCTGGAAGGGCAGCACTACTAGCTGGACTCTGTGATTGGGCAGGGCTGCAGGCTGTGCTCTTCAGTCACTCCTGGTCAGGGGTCTCAGGCTGTGCCCCATATCCAAATAGTGCCACTGGCTAGATTCTATTCAGGCAGGGCCACAGGCCGGGCTTCACATTAAAGTGCTTCAGGCTATGCTCCATGTTCAGATGGGGCTGCAGGCTGGATTCCACCATTGGATAGGCCATTGGCTGTGCTCTACTGCTGGATGAGGTTGCAGGCCTCTGTCAGGCAGGGTCTCCAGCTATACTATGGCAGCTGGGGGTGGGGGCGGGGGATGGACAATGTTCTCTACAATTAGGTGGTGTCACTGTCCAGACTCTATGGTCAGGTAGGACCTGTCGCAGGTTATTCACAGTTGGGTGGGGTCACTGGCTAGTCTCCCTGCCTGGGTATGGCTGCTGGCTGTGGTCATCAATTAGGTGTGTCTGTAAACTAGTCTTTAAGACTTCCCAGGGTCAGTGTTCTGGCTACCTGGTCAAGCAGGGCTTGAAGGTTTACTCAGCAGTTGGGCAGAGCTGCTGGCTTGGCTCTTTCCTCAAGAGGGGCTATAGGATTTGCTCTGTGACTTACTGGGGTCTCTGGCCACGCTTCCTGGTCATGCAAGGCTAAGACTATGCTCAGAAGTTGATCAGGCTATTGACTTGCTTCCCCGTCTGGGTAGTGCTGTCAAAAGTGCTCCATAGCTGGTATGATCCATTTACTGGGGAACCAAATCAGGCAGAACTGTTGATAGAGATCCCTGGCCAGACAGGCCCACCAGAGCAGCTAGGCAAATGTGCAGTGCTACTAGGTAGAATCTGTTGAGTGCTGCCACTGCCATCAGGAACAGTTTTCCAAGATCCATCCACTAGTTGCTTAAACTCTGCCCCTTGCTTTGTCTCTAATCCCCCATGGTCCACACCCCACTTATCCTCCAAGTGATTCCTATGAGGCAAGACCCAGGTGGGCCTCCTGGGAATCATCCATCAATGTTTGGGAAAGTAGATGCCCAACTCGGACTCTCTTTTTTCCACTGAAGAAGTTGAAACCAAATGCCCAGGTGGGCCTTCTCAGTGTGGCACTGTGCCGGCCTGGGGGAGGGGCAGTACAATCAAAGTGAAACTGCTCCTCTTACTCTTCTGTAACACAATCCTTCCTGGTCTCTGTGTCCAAGGAGGTGCTTCAGCCTTACCTCAGATTCCATAATTTCCACAAAGGTATCTTGTCTATGGACTTGACACTTGGTTGTCTTGACTTGACTTGGTTGGACTTGACATGGGTTGCCACTTGGTCTTTATGTGATGGTGGGTGAAGTCAGGAACCACCTATTCTGCCATTTTCCTGATCTTTTATTATTCTTTTAATTTCAATGGTATCAATGATGATAGTCCTGCTTTCCTTTCTAATGTCTCCAGTCTTTTCTCCTAGCTTGGCTAGAGGTTTATCAATTTTACTGATCTTCATAAAGAACCAAATTTTCATTGATTTCCTCTGTTGACTTCCTGTCTTCAATATTATTGGGTTTTTTTCTAATTTTTATTATATATTTTTCTGCTTGTTTAGATTTAATCCGCTTATATTTTTCAAGATTTCTTTGCTGGAAGTTTTGGTTATTGATCTTGGATCTTTTTTCCCCCCTAATATATTCATTCAGTGCTATAAATTTCCCTCTGAGAACTGCTTTTACTGTATCCCATAAATTTTTAGAAGTTGTATTTTACTTTAGTTCAAAATACTTTTTCTCTCTTGAGACTTAATTGACTTGTGTGTTATTTACAAGTGTTTTGTTTAATCTTCAGGTATTTGAGGAGTTTTTAAGCCATCTTTCTGTTTTTAGTATCTAGTTTTTCATATCTAATGTGGTCTTAGAGCACTCCTTGTATGATTTCTATTCTTTTAAATTTGTTAAGATATGTTTTATGGCTCAGAATATGGTCAATATTAGTGAATATTCTGTATATACGATCTCAAGAAGATGTGTATTCTGCTCTTCTTGGATGAATTTTTCTATAAATGTCAATTAGATCCACTTAATGGTGCTATCCAGTTCAACTGTTTCCTTAGTGATTTTCTGGCTACTGGATCTGTCAATTACTGATAGTGTTGTGTTGAAGTCTCTGACTATAATAGTGAGTTTGTCTATTTCTCCTTGTGGTTTTAACAGTTTTTGCCAAACGTATTTTTATGCTATGTTGTTAGATGCATAAGTGTTAAAGAATTGTTATGTCTTTTTGAGAATTGACCCTTTTGTCATTGTATAATTACCTTCTTGATTCCTGTTAATTTTCCTTGCTCTGAAATCTGCTTTGTCTGAAATTAATGTATTTACTCTAGCTTTCTTTTGGCTAGTGTTAGCATATTATATCTTTCTCCATCCGTTTACTTTTAATTTATCTTTCTTTATATTTGAAGTGACTTTCTTGTAGACAACATATAATTGAGTCTTTTTAATTGATCCACATTGATAGTCTCTGTTCTTTTTATTGGTATTTAGACCATTTATGTTTGAAGTAATTATTGATATAGTTGTATTATATCTAGCATATTTATTGGTGTTTTCTAGTCATTATTTGTTTTGTAGAGTTTTTTTTGTCTTCCACTCTCTTCTGTTTATAGTTTTAATTGAAATTTTTAAAGATTCTATTTTTAGCATATCAATTATATCAATTATAGTACTTTTCCTTAGTAGTTGCCCTAGAGTTTGGAATGTAAGCTTACAAGAAATCTAAGTCCATTTTCAAATAACACTGTACTATTTCATGGGTAGTACAAATACATCATAACATCTCAATTCTTTCCACCTGTCCTTTATAACATTGTTGTCATTCAATTCACTTACCCATAAGCTATATATACTTGCCAAATACATTCTTGCTTTGAACAAACTAATCTATTAGTTCAATTAAGAATAAGAAAATACAGAGGTGCCTGGGTGGCTCAGTCAGTTGAGCGTCCAACTTCGGCTCAGGTCATGACCTCACAGCTCGTGAGTTCGAGGCCTGTGTCGGGCTCTGTGCTGACAGCTCAGAGCCTGGAGCCTGCTTCGGATTCTGTGTCTTCCTCTCTCTGTGCCCCTAACCCATTCGCATTCTGTCTCTGTCTCTCTCAAAAATAAATAAACATTAAAAAAAATTTTAAAAAATTTATTCCTTTTCTAACACTTATTCTTTATTTAGAACTGGTTTTTTAATGTATACATTTTCTTCCTTTCTGAAGAACTTCTTTTAAAATTTCTTGCAAAGCAGGTTTATTGGCAACAAACATCCTCACTTTTTATCTTTCTGGAAAAGTATTTTGTCTTCACTTTGGGAGGTTAATTGAACTGGGTGTAAGATTCTATGTTGGTGGGGTTTTTTTTCTTTCAACACTAAATATTTCATTCCACTCTCTTCTTGCTTGCATGATTTTTAAAGAGAAGTCTGAAATAGTTCTTCTACGTATTTATAGGTAAGTTGTTTTTTCTCCTCTGTCTTCTTTCAAGATTTTCTCTTATCTTTGATTTCATAAAATTTGAATATGATATGTGTAGGTGTAACTTTTTTGGTAATTACCCTGCTGGTGTTGTCTGTGCTTCCTGAATCCATGGTTTGATGTCTGTATTTAATTTTGGAAAATTCTCAGCCACTATTACTTCAAATATTTTCCTTTATTTCTCCTCCTTCTGATATTCCCAGTTACAGATATATTATACCTTTTGTAATTGTCCCACAGTTCTTGGATATTCAGTTCTGCCTTTTTCAATTTTTTCTCATTGAATTTCAGTTTTGGAAGTTTCTATTGACATTTCTTCAAGCTTACTGATTCTTTCCTTAGCCATCTCCAGTCTAATGATGAGCCCATCCAAGGCATTTATGATTTCTGGTACAGTGTGTTTTTTTATTTCTACCATTTCCTTTTGATTCTTTCTTAGAGTTTTTGTATCTCTGCTTACTTTACCCATCTAGTCTTACATGTTGTCCACTTTTTCCATTAGAGCCCTTAAGGATACTAACCATAGTAGTTTTATTACTATTCTAATCATTCCAACATCCCTGTCATATATGAGTCTGGTTCTGATGCTTGTTTTGTCACTTAAAACTTTGTGTTTTGCCTGTCAGTATGCCTTGTAATTTTTTCTTGAAAGCCAGATGTAATGTATTGGGTAAAAGATACTGAGATAAATATATCTTTACTGTGAGGTTTTATGATTATCTTGATAGGAGTTAGGTTGTGTTTACCATTTGCCTTAGGTGTGTCAGAGGCTAAAATTTCCTCTGGTATCTTTGTTTTTGTGTCCCTTATTATCTTTGGATTTCCCTAAACAGTTAAGAAAAAAAAAAGGCCTGAGATATGCTGTTCTTTCAGTTGTATTCCCCTTGTATCATGCAGGGGCTCTGTTGATATGTCAAAAGGTATGGGGAGAGGGCAAGTGTTGTATAGTTTTATTCTTTTGTCCTTTAGTGAGCTTTTGTCCCTGGGATATTACCTTCACAAGTACATCTCAGTCCCCACCCACTTTGTTGAGATAGGAAGACTGGAGAGGGCTGGAGTCCAGTATTTTCCTTCCCCCACATGGAAGTCTGGAGCTGAGTATTTCCCTTTCCCTAGTTTGTTAGGTTCTGTTAAAACCCCAGGTAGGCTCCTGTAAAATAGTTTTTGTTGAGAGCAAGTCTTGCTAAGAATAGAATGTTTTGGGGGGCGCCTGGGTGACTCAGTCGGTTGGGCGTCTGACTTCGGTTCAGGTCATGATCACTCAGTTTGTGGGTTTGAGCCCCTCGTTGGGCTCTGTGCTGACAGCTCAGAGCCTGGAGCCTGCTTCGGATTCTGTGTCTCCCTCTCTTTCTGCCCCTCCCCTGCTCTGTCTCTGTCTCTCTCTCCCAAAAATAAATAAACTTTTAAAAAATTAAAAAAAAAATAAAAGAACAGAATGCTCTGGGAGTATTTCAAGATGACTGCCAAAAATAGGTACAGGATTTCTTTATAAAGTGATGAAAATGTTGTAAAAGTGATTATGGTGCTGGTTGCACAATTCTGTGAACATCCTAAAGACCATTAAGTTGTACACTTTACGTGGGTGAATTATATGGTATGTGAATTGTATCTTAGCTAAAATGTTAAGAGAAAAAAATACCAAGTTCTTCCCCGAGTCCAAAAGTGAGAGAAATTTTTGTTTCCTTCCTTCTTTGGCCTTGGCTCTCCCCTGCCTCCTCTCCACCCACACTTCAAGTCAGTAGCCTCCAAGGAGCACTCAGTTTACAGTCCCTGCTGCCACAATGTCAAATTCTGTAGAAATATGTTATACAGAGCAGAAATCAAAAAGTCATAGTATGTGAAGTTCCACACAAACTGGCAATTACACAGAGATTGAGAGGTCAGGCAGAGGGCGAGGGTAAGAAGAAGGACAAAGTTGACTCTGGAACATGTTTAAATTCTCTTTGCCATGTAGCTTGCTTTATATTGTCAGCTAGAAGCTTTACTTCATTTATAGTCAGTTTTCCAGTTTTCTGTGTGTTTTGTTCATAATCTTTGTGCTGAGTTTTTTTCATGTTTTTATTAGGCACATCTCTTGATTCTTTGTTCTCTAGTAGTTCTTGCCCTTTTTTTCTACAAAAATATATCTGATTTGAAATTTGCCTGTGCACATTTTCCACTTCCTGATTATATTCTAAGAGAGAATAGCCTTTTTGGCCAGTGGTAAAAATCATTGATCAGAAGTAAAGGAGATATTATCCCGATTACCAGGTAACCTGTCATACAGCACACATAACTTTCCTAGCTTAATCACATACCCACTTAGTGATATATTAAACTTGAAGAGTTTAACTGTTTACATTCCTACTGCCTAACATACTGTCTGACCCCTCATCTGTGCTCCATAAGTATTTATGAATGAATGAATCAACGAATGGACTACCTCAATAACTTCTGCCTAGCACTGGCAGGTGCTCTTCAATTCTCCGTGGACCACTATGCTTTTTTCTTTTCCAAGTCTACCTTCCTGTCTTGAAGTCTCAGGAAGTATTGACTCTGAGTTTACAGCCATGTCATCTTTCTCTCCAGCAAGTAGAAGAAAAGAAAAGCATTACTACTACCCTTCTATGTGTAAATACAGGACTAGTAATGTGTTGATAGTGACCAGAGGCAGCATTAACGTTGCCAAAGAGCAGTGGAATCCCTGGAAATTGTGTAGGAGAAATTGATACTGCCCATAGTCCCCCTGAATTCTGAAGTTCCTCTTTGTTGGCAATTCCACTAATTATCTGTTTGCACTAGATCTAGCTAAATGACAATTAAGTCAAAAGTTGCCAAGAAAATAACCACATCTTTCAAGACTCTTCTGCTGAGTCACAGAAATCCCAGCCACTTTGCCTGTGGAATAGCATTGCTAATTGATTGAGTCATTATGGGCCAAACATGTCAAAACAATTCAGACACCAGGACAGTGCTGGCATGAAGTTTCCAGGGAATTCTGCAGAACTTATGAATATTTTAATTTATTGGTACCTATCTTGCAGGAAGACATGTTGAAAGTTACGTTATATTTGATAACCAAATATTGAGTGATTTTGAAAGTCTGAATTCAAGGCAGTACTAACAAGTCAGTGCCAAGATGTGATTAACTTCCTTTTGCCCTTAGAATAGTGTACCCGGAAGGTTATTTTCCGAGCTCAAAGTAAACCAAGATTCTAAATATTTCAAACCATTTAATCTCTTGTGTATGCAGTGGCCTAATATTACAGCCCTATTCTCCAACTGCCATGGGCCTATAAGCACAAATCAATGCCAACTATGCTGGTAAGCCAGCCGTGTTACTGAGGGGATTATGTACTTTGATTTGCCAAGAAGCTGTCTGGTCTGGTCAGGAGAAGAACATTCTCAGTCCATTTTGGTTCAACTCAAGAATCTAAGGGAAGTAAATTAACTCTTCTAGATGTCAGTTTCCATAAGATGGGGGTAGGAATCCTTTTTTCTCAGGGATGGTCAGAATGATTAACACAGCATTTGTTAGATGCTTTAAGCTCTTTTATCAACTGACATCCCTTAAACACTTTTGTACAGCTGGGTTAGCCTTGAAGAGGAGGCAAAATATTCCTACAAAAAGATAAGCCACAATACAAGATGTTGTATGATAAATGCCAAATAAATGGTACCGTAGTGGGAAGAAAAGGTGATGGCAGACGTACGGAAAGGCAGCTGAAGAGACCAAGAGCCTTCACCATGCAGCAAGGAGGAGGGCAGGACTGTACCCCAGAAGGAGCACAGCATATCCAAAGAGCATGCTGGGAAAGAGGGCTAGAGTAAAGGCAGTTATAAACTGAAAGCCCTGTACACCTGCTAAGTGGGATTATTCTTGTATTTCACTCAATTTCTAGCCAGCACCAGTTAGAAGCTATATTTATCAATTCTGCCTGAATGTCCTCATTCATGTTGCTTTAATAAAGAAAATATGGGGTTCCACAGTCATGTGATCTTTTGAAATTCCTTGTCCCGTTGTCACTTTTTAAAGGATATCATATGTGGTAAAGTTTCTTTCCCTGATTATAAAAGTAACATATGTACATTATAGAAAACTTTAAAAATATAGAAAATTATAAATTTTAAATAATATTGATATTTACATAGATTTGTGTCTTACAGTTTTCACTTAATAGTATCTTATAAGCATCTTCTCATGTTGTTAAAAACTACATGAACATCGTTTTTCATATTCCACCATAGAGAATAGAATTTTTAACTTTTTTTCCTGTGGTTAGACATTTAGATTGTTTATGGTTTTAGCCTAGTATAGATAACACTATGATGAACATCCTGTACATATATCTTTGGTTTTTTTATTTAGTTCCTTAGGGTCAATTCCCAGAAGTAGAATTACGAGCTTAAACGCTGTGAATGTTATGGCTCCTGATTTATATTAACAAATTGCCTTCTAGAGTAGTTTTACCAGTTTACTCCCATGTATATTATATAAGGGAGCCATTTTTAATCTCACTATGACCTGTCAGTTTTGAAAAACCTTTGCTTATTTGATAAGCAAAAGGTGTCTCATTGTTTTCATTTGTATTTCTTTGATTGCTCTTAAGGCTAAATATTTTTTACTGTTTAATACCCATTTATGGTTCTTTAGAACATTACATGTTTTGTAAGAGCATTACATTCTTTTTTTTTTTAAGAGCATTACATTCTTATCAATTATAGGTCTTCATAGTAGAGTTATTACTTCTTTATCATGTTTACTGAACATATTTTTCCTGGTTTATTTGCCTTTTATTATTGTCATGTTTATTAGCTACTGAAGCTTTAAATTTGTATGTAGTCAAATCTGTAACTTTCCTTTGTAATTTCTCTGTTATTATTCTTCAGAAGTCCTTCCACAATCAGAAAGAAGGTTAATACCTTCATTTCTTCTTTATTATTCCATTTTTAAAATTAGATTAAAATGCATCTAGGATTTATTTTGGATAAAGATCTGAAATGAGGATTTAGTTTATTTTTGTTTCATGCAGATCATTTTCCCAGCAGTGTTGTCCATTCATTTCCCCAGATTTGGCAACCAGATCTTACAAATTTACAGTGCCTTTAGTATTTAAAGAATGTGTGTGTGTGTGTGTGTGTGTGTGTGTGTGCGCGCGCGCGTGCACGCGTGTGGTGTGTGTGGTATGTTTTCATGGGAAATAGGAAGTTGGGAAAATCCTCCACCATGTTAAACCTGAACTAGATTCTGTTTTCAGTGGGAACTTTTAAATCAAACATTCTCAGTGAGTTTGATTTTATCAAATCAATGTTAGCTACTTTATCTTTATCTCCAGCTATACTCAAGGATGGGAAAAGCACTTTAACCGTTTCTTTATTGACTCTTTTTTTTTTTTTTTTTTAACTGCTATTTTCTGACACACGCCTCTAAGGCCTGTTTCTTCACTCTTAGGAATATGTCACTTTTATTCTTGCTTTCATCTACACTGTGGGCGAAATAAATGCCCTTTTTCTAGCCATCTTTCAGCAGTACTTCAAGACCCAGATCAAATCCTAATTCTTCCAGCCAGCCTTGTTTAGTCCTCTACATTCCAGTAGGACTGATAATCTATACATAACAATTGAACACTTAAATTCATTTTATCCCATGTGTAAATCCTATTTCACCAGATACTGTAAGCTTCTTGCAGAGACTGGTTCTTCTCTTCCTTGGTACCTAGCACTAAGAATTTTTAAAATCTCATGTTAAGTATGCAGGTCAGGTCATTAGCTAAAATGTTAGAATGCTAAGATCCAGTGTTAGGTATTTACCACCCTCTGTGCCAGCATCTCAAGCAACTAGTATCAGGGTCTCTGTAAGACAAAGGTGAAATAAATTATTCTCATTTGACACAAGAAGGAATTGTAATACAAAAAGATAAAACGATGTGCCTTCAGTTACTGAAAGACATCAATCAGAAGTTGGATCTCCCAAACTCAGTCTTTTTGTCTTTCTACCTGTTCTTCCCTTTTTAATTTATTTATTAATTTATATTTCTCAAAGTGTGTTCAACAGAACCGTAGTGCCATACCGTATTAATAAGTGTCTTGCAGTGAAAAGAGTTCCATAGTTAAAAAAAAAAAATGGGGACATGCTGAGTTAAATGAATTCCAATGGGTTTCTTTACAGTAGAACTTCTCAGAACCCTGACTACAGTACTTACCGTTAGTGAATCAAACTTACTGCCTGGAGAACTCCTTTCCCCCCACGGATAATCTGTATATATACTTTGTTTATTTCTTAATGTTTATTTATTTATGAGAGAGAGCGCAAGTGGGAAAGGGGCAGAGAGAGAGGAAGGGAGACAGAGAATCCAAAGCAGGCTCTGTCAGCGCAAAGCCCGGACGTGGGGCTCAAACCCACGAACTGCGAGAGCCGTTCAAGAACTGACTTGAGCCGAAGTCAGATGCTCAACCAACTGAGCCACCCAGGAGCCCCCTGTGCATATACTTTAGGAAATAGTCCTGTTCTATTCCTTTCCTTCTGCACTCATCCCTTTCTTTCCTGCTTTTATATTCTGTTTTTGGTTTTCTGTCTAGGGTACATTGTACAGGAAGGTGATCCTGTCTTTGTAAGATGCTCTGTCCTCCTCTCCTACCTGCTTTTCTTTCTTTTCCATTCCTATTCCCCATTAATAGCATCGCTACCCAATCAGGCACTGCAACTAAGAAATCTTCAACTTATTCTTGATTCCTCTCACTTGCTCATTCTCCTGAATTTCAGGTAAATTATCAAGTGATGTCAGCTCTGTGCCTTTCCCAAATCTCAAACCACTTTGTCACTCTGTATCTCCATTGCTTCCACCCTAGTTGAAGCTCCTCCAGTTGATCACTGTGTGCACTGTTTCTTCAGTGCAGCATGTCCTCCGCATTTATCAACTTGGCACTTAGACACCTTTGATCATTTCCCTTTGCCTAAATGATAAATTCCAAATGTTCTTCTCATGTTCTTCTCCTGAATGCAATGTAGATTTGCTGACTCCAGTCGACCAAAACAGCCTTTATTTTCTTTTCTTTATTAAGCTTTTCATTTTAACTCCAGTAGAGTCAATATACACTGTTACATTAGTTTCACGTGTGCAATGTAGTGATTCAGCAGTTCCATACATCACCCGGTGCCCATCACAAGCGCCCCCCTTAGTACTCATCACCTATTTCACCCATCGCCCCTACCCACCTCCCCTCTGGTAACCATCAGTTTGTTCTCTGTAGTTAAAGAGTCTTTTCTTGGTTTGTCTCTCTCCCTCACTTTTTTCCTTTGCCCTTTTGTTTTGTTTCTTAAATTCCACATGTGAGTGAGATCATATGGTATTTGTCTTTCTCTGACTGATTTATTTCACTTAGCATTATACTGTCTAGCTCCATCCATGTTGTTGCAAATGGCAAGATTCCATTCTTTTTTATGGCTGAATAATATTCCTCTGTGTGTGTGTGTGTGTGTGTGTGTGTGTGTGTGTGTGTGTGCGCGCGCACGTGCGCGCACATGTGTCTGTATCACATCTTTATCCATTCATCTATCTGGGGTGCTTCCATAATTTGGCTGTTGTAAATAATGCTACAATAAACATAGGGGTACATGCATCCCTTTGAAGTAGATTTTATATTTTGACGTGTAAACACTCAGTAATACAATTACTGGATCTTAGGGTAGTTCTATTTTTAACTTTTTGAGGAAACTCCATAGCGTTTTCTACATGGCTGCACCACTTTGAATTTCTGCCAACAGTGCACAAGTGTTCCTTTTTCTCCACATTCTCTCCAACACTTGTTGTTTCTTGTGTTTATTTTAGCCATTCTGACAGGTGTGAAGTGATATTGTGGTTTTGATTTGCATGTTCCTGGTGATGAGTGATTTGAGCATCTTTTTATTTGTCTATTGACCATCTGTATGTCTTCGTCAGATAAATATTTGTTCATCTCTTTTGCCCATTTTGATTGGATTGTTTGTTTGGGGGTAGTAAGTTGTATCAGTTCTTCATATATTTTGGAAACTAACCCTTATTGGATATGTCATTGCAAATATCTTCTCTAATTCAGTAGCTTGTCTTTTAGTTTTGTTGATTGTTTCCTTTGCTGTGCAGAACCTTTTTATTTTGATGTAGTCCCAATACTTTTCTTTTGCTTTCGTTTCCCTTGCCTCAGGAGACATATATAGAAAAATGTTGCTACAGCCGATGTCAGAAAAAGTAACTGCCCGTGCTCTCTTCTAGGGTTTTTATGGTTTCAGGCCTCACATATAGGTTTTTAATCCATTTTGAGTTTATTTTTGTGTATGGTATAAGAAAATGGTCCAGTTTCATTCTTTTGTATGTAACTGTCCAGTTTTCCCAACAGTTTATTGAAGAAACTGTCATTTTCCCATTGGATATTCTTTCCTTCTTTGTTGAAGATTAATTGACCATACATTTGTGGGTTTCTTTCTGGTATTTCTATTCTGTTCCATTGATCTATATGTCTATTTTGATATCAGTACCATACTGTTTTGATTACTACAGCTTTGTAATATGACTTGAAGTCTGGAATTGTGATACCCCAGTTCTGTTTTCTTTTTCAAGATTGCTTTGGCTAGTCAAGGTCTTTTGTGGTTCCATATAAATTTTAAGATTGTTTGTGCTAGTTCTGTGAAAAACACCATTGGTATTTTGATAGGGATCACATTAAATGTGTAGATTGCTTTGGGTAGTATAGACATTTTAACAATATCTGTTCTCCCAATCCATTAGCATGAAATGTCTTAATATTTGTTGTGTTGTCTTCAATTTCTTTCATCAGTGTTTTATAGTTTTCAGAATATAGGTCTTTCACTTCATTAGTTAAGTTTATTCCTAGATATTTTATTATTCTTGGTGCAGTTGTAAATGGGATTATTTTCTTAATTTCACTTTCTGCTGCTTCATTATTAGTGTATAAGAATGCAACAGATTTCTGTACATTGATTTTGTATCCTGTGACTTTACTGAATTAATTTTTCAGTTCAGGGAGTTTTTTGGAAGAATCTTTAGGGTTTTCTATATAGAGTACCATGTTATCTGTGAATAGTGAGAGTTTGACTTCTTCCTTACCTGTTTAGATGCCTTTTCTTTCTTTTTGTTGTGTAATCATTGTGGCAGGACTTCCAGGACTATGTTGAGTAAAAGTGGTGAGAGTGGACATCCTTGTCTTGTTCCTGACCTTGGGGGGAAAGATCTCAATTTTCCCCCATTGACAATGTCTTTTCTGCTTTTCCTTTTCATCCAACACTTGAATTGTACTTTCCTCCTGAAGGTCTTACTCTTTTCACACCTTTTTACCCTTACAAATACTATTCCTCTACCAGCAATCCTCCTCTTGTCCTGATGAATAATAGGAGTGAGCAACAGTAGTTATGTAAGGCTGAAATGAAGGTATCTCCTCCTTAGCTTTTTGCCCCACCAAGTTGCTTTTTCTAAGTTGAGTAAAATTATAAGCTTCCTGGTGAAAGACTGTCTAGTTAGAAGAAGAAGAAGAAGAAGAAGAAGAAGAAGAAGAAGAAGAAGAAGAAGAAGAAGAAGAAGACACACAGATTAACTTATTTATAACTTTATTGCATTGATTCAAAGAATATGGTATTTTTCAGGTTTGCTATATAGCATATTTTTTTATCAGTTTTGTGTATTTTCTAGTAAATGAATGCAATATGACATATCCAGTGAATCAAACTTAATATTGGTGCTATTTAAATCTTCTGCATTTCCTAAGGTTTTATTTTAATCTGCTTTATTAATCACTGAAAGAAGAGTGATAAAATCTCCCTCTACTATTGTGGTGTATTAATTTATCCTTATAACTGTCAGTTTTTGCTTTGTATAGTTTTGTGTCTTGAGACTATGCTATTGGGTATATAGCATTTCTATATATAGAAATTTTATGGCTTGGTGAATTATCCTTTTACCAGTATATAGTGCCTTCTATTCCTAATGTTGTTTTGTCTTGGAGTCTATACTGCATCTACTTTCTTTATCCTTTTGTGTGTGTGTGTGTGTGTGTGTGTGTGTGTGTGTGTGTGTGTTTGCTCAGTTTGTCTTTTTCCATTGCTTCACTTTAAACTTTCTGTGTTCTCAAAGTTATATTTTCAATTTATCACTCATATCTCTCTTACAGTTGGATTTGCTTATTAATAAAATTCCAGAACCTTAGTCTTTTAACTAATTAGTTTAGACCATTGCTATCATATTTTTATTTCTAACATCTTATTTGTGCTATTTACCTGCCTTTGTTTCTTTTTGTTTCTAACTTTCCCCACCTTTTATTTTTTTATTTTGGCTTTAAAATATTAGTGTTACAGATATGAAAGTAAAGGATGCAGATATTTTCTAAAAGTATTTAATACGTTAAATTACTTTTTAAAAATTTTTTTAACGTTTATTTATCATTGAGAGACAGAGACAGAGCATGAGCAAAGGAGGGACAGAGAGAGGGGGAAACACAGAATCCAAAGCAGGCTCCAGGCTCTGAGTTGTCAGCACAGAACCCGACACAGGGTTCGAACTCACAAATCGCGAGATCATGACCTGAGCCGAAGCCAGACGCCCAACCAACTAAGCCACCCAGGTGCCCCAACCTTAAATTACTTTTAGTCTTTGACACACATACCAAGGATTATATCTTTTTTTTGGTTTTGGTTTTGGTTTTATAGTGGTTGTCAATTCCCCTCCTTCCTATTTACCTGACCAATATATAGACAATTTGCTGTTAAAGGGGCGCGTGGGAGAGGAAAATTGGGAACAGTGTATTTCATTTGTTATGACAAATCGATTGCCTTATTCCTGCTATACCGGAAGATAGATTTGTTTTTGGTTTGTCCTTTCACTGAAGTTCAGCCCACAAAGAGTCTTGCCTTTACGCAGCAACTTCCAATTCTAACCCTGCTCCATAGACAGGTCCAAGTCATTGTCTCCAGTCCCCACGTGGGCTTGAAAATCCAAGCTTCAAACACCTCCCTGCCCTTTGGGACAACTAAGGAATTTTTCCTTTACTACCTGGTTCTGATAATGATTTTGTACCTGCCACTCTACCACCTAGGGATATGAAAATTAAAGAAAGAATAATGTAAGAACTTACCTCAATAGCTGACACATAAAGTACTCAATAAATATTAACTATTGTTGTTGTTAGGTTGCTTTTCCTAATTTTCTGCTTGTTAGACTTGCTATTGAAATTTATCAGACTTTCTTTACTTATACCTCTTTTTAATGAACATAAAGACAACATATCCTGTTTAATATTTAAAATTATAAGATAAAGCAACTTTGTGTCTAAAAGAAAATGAAAACAATGGTAATTCTCAGTTTGCTTTTATTTTATTTTTTTAAATAAATGTTTATTTGCTTTTGAGAGAGAGAACGTGAGCAGGGAAGGACAGAGAGAAAGGGGGATGGAGGACCCAAAGCAGGCTCTGCACTGACAGCAGTGATCCTGATGTGGAGCTCAAACTCATGAACTGTGAGATCATGAAGTCAGATGCTCAACCAACTGAGCCACCCAGACGCCCCCTTGGTATGCTTTTAAAACTACACATACATTCGTTTCTTTCCTCTTTTCCTCTGGGGAGATTCTGCAATACCTCCCTCCCCTACAAAACAGTGTTTGCATCCTAGTTAAGAGCCATTCATTTAGCTGGTTTATAATTTTATGTATGTTGTCTTTCCCCCTACCCCCCTGAAAACTCTGTAATATACATCTTCATATATATAACATTTTTAGTTTAGTAAGTTATTCCCTTCAGGTCAATTTCTAGGAGTGGAATCATTGTGCCAGAGGGTAGGAATAGTTTTGTGATTCTCAAAACATAAGGTAATATATCTTTCTAAACAATTTGCTGTGTTATGGTGCTATTTACAGCTCATGATTATACTGATTTTACCAAAACCTGGCAAACATCAGGAGTTCTTATTTTTAATAGATGTGCTACTTCTTAGGTATAAAATGGCAACTTCTTATTGCTTTCATGTCCCTGTCCTTGATTACTAGTGAATGTAAACTAGATGTTTATGCAGCATACGTTTCAGGAGCTTTTATTATTTTAATGCATATCGCCAGGTATTAATCTCAAAAATCCTTATTTAAGCTTTTGCACTCTGAAAAGATTTAGGAGCTTCAGCAAACTGAAAAAGGAGAGAAATTAAACCAGAAAGTGGCTGTGTTTATAAACAAGCAGTCTTGAAACATAAGACCATTGTGGTAATTGGAATGGTCTGTATCCCAGAATGTCCTGCTTAATAGATGCCAAGCTCACCAACTAGCTGGGAAAAGGCAGAGCAGTGTGTTTACCCCCAAGGTGATCAGAGGAGGCAAATCTGAATTCCTAAGCTCCACAGTCACTCTCTGCCCCAAATCCTATCATGACCCACACCATCTGAGCGCTTATGCTAAGGATTGTATTTTCCTGAAGTGTTATAAGATTGTTTAAAAAAAAAAAACAAACAGCATCTACTAGGTTTGAGAACATTTTCTCTCTTTATAAATGTATTTAATAATAAAACAGAAACACATGTTCTTTTTCCAAATACCATGTTAATTCAAAAAAGGCCTTTTCATTAGATGATATATACACAAGGGGCTAAAGATTACAAAGGCAAAAAATTAAATTGTAAAGTATACAAGGATGCTTAGGACGAAACCTTAACGGGGGTCGTAATCAGAGATGCTTCCCTTCTGCTTGCCCTGTTTGCAACCTAACATTCACGGGGAACACTGCCTAGGGAGAGCCCAAAGTGGTTTCATAACCTGTAACCACAAAGGGATGACTGAGATCTTTATCTTTTGTAAACTGCGCTCATAACTTGGTGCCTTATTCACTTTCCCAAAGTCTAAATGTGTTTGTTCCAATGATTTAAAACACGTTGAAGGAGTCTGTGTGTGTGTGTGTGTGTGTGTGTGTGTGTGTGTGTGTGTGTTTCCCCACTCCATTTTCTGAATAGTGGTCTATCAATGGCTATTAGCTAATGAAATCAGTTAACCCTTATAACTTTATCTGCATTTGGGGATCCTTCTACCTTCTTGCCAAATAGAGGGGGCTTGGTGACCAAGGAAAAGACAGCAATATTCTTTGGGTGGGATTGAGGGTAGGTTCAGGGCAGAGCAGATGGACCTCAGACATACTATACACAGGTGCTGTCACTGCCACACGTTTTCAGTGCTGGTAACTCACATATAAAGTTTTAGTCTCTGAAGAGAAAATGAGTGCACTGTAAGCCCTCACATGAAAGCAAGTGTCTCCTCTCTTTCTCTTGGTGTCTTAGCCATCAGCCTCCCCTGACTGGTTCAGTTACTGAGGAATGTTAAATACATGAGGGGACCCCTAGTGTGAACATTTCCTCTGCCCAGTTAGAGTTCAGCATAGTCTGTGATGAGTTACTTGGAGGGTTGGGGATATGTTAAGTGAGAAACATAGCTCATTGTGCAATAATAATATTTTCCGGGAGAATTACTCATGTAGGCCAGCCAGCCGCGTTACCTGTCTTCAGTATAAGCCAGGATGAATATTAGATATTTCTTGAGAAAGATACCAGTGTCCACATAAGGACCCAACTCTGAAACACTGTCTCATGAGAAGAAAGACTATGCGCTCTCCCCGCTGATAAACAGCTTAGTCTCTAGTCCAGGGCTGTTTGTTTGTTTGTTTGTTTGTTTTTGAGATTCCATAACTAGGCTCAGTGACATTCAAATATACAGTAAAATTTTCTTATAAAAAATGATTCTGGAAATAATAAAAGTTAGAGTGAATTGGGGCGCCTGGGTGGCTCAGTTAGTAAAGAGTCTGACTCTTGATTTCAGCTCAAGTCCTGATCTCACAGTTCGTGAGATTGAGCCCTACGTCGGGCTCTGCACTGACAACATGGAGCCTGCTGGGGATTCTCTCTCTCCCTCTCTCTCTGCCCCTCCTGTGCACACATGCACACACACTCTCTCTCAAAGTAAATAAACCTAAAAAAAATAATAAGTTAAACTGAATTATGGTAAAACAAAATTATGTTTCTTGTTGTGAAAAAATGATTAAGAAGCTTCTTGAATGAATTGTCCAATGCCTTCAGCTCTACCTATAAAAATATAACTATTACATACTTGTTCTTATGACTACATAAAAATATTTCCTTTCGTACTTCAAGGTCTACTTTTCCTATAGAAAGTTTTCTGTGATAAATTCTGGACACATAGGTGGCCTTGTGAACCTTCCTCATACACAGCATTTCCCTGCTACAGTGAGTCGGTGTTCATCATGTGGTGTGTCACCGGCTTCTTTTTTTTAGATCTGATTTGGTTTTTCAGTGGCAATCATAGTATTTGCTGTATCTTACAGGGTTCATTATTCCAGTGCCTAGAATAGGCCAAGTAGTGGGGTCCAGCCAACAGAAGGATGGAGGTTGTAAATGTTTTTAAAAGTCCCCGTCTTCTCTGGCTGTTCAATTAGTGAATCTCCCAGGTTCTGTGAAGCTCTTAATGACTTATCACTGTGAGTATTCTGGATCTCTGCTCAGTCTTTCCTTCGTATCCCTTGATTTTACCCAGCTTCACCTCCCTTGCTTGACCCTCTTACCTGGCTGGTTAATCATTAGGGTTTCCCCAAACCAAGGAGAAAACAGATAAAAGAAGGCAGTGACAAAGTATTGATGGTTTTCAGGTACATCCAGTCAACTGGAATGTGTTTAAAAAAAATTTTTTTTTTAACATTTATTTATTTGTGAGACAGAGAGAGACAGAGCATGAACGGGGGAGGGCCAGAGAGAGGGAGACACAGAATCCGAAACAGGCTCCAGGCTGTCAGCACAGAGCCCGACGCGGGGCTCGAACTCACGGACCGCGAGATCGTGACCTGAGCTGAAGTCGGACGCTTAGCCGACTGAGCCACCCAGGCACCCCTGGAATGTGTTTTTAAATATCTTCTGGGCCCAAACCCTCAGTTGTGTATAGTAACTGTTCAAAACAAAGTTCACCTCTTACCTTCAGTTATTTAAAAGTAAATTATTCTTAGAGGGTCATTCATTCATTTAATAAATATTTGCCGAGCCTCTGCTATGTACCAAGCACTTGATACACATTATTTAGGGTGGAGGAGTGAGAAAATAGATAAATAATAAGAATAATCAATAAGCTATACGGTTGTAGGTAGGTACCAAGTACTGTGGAAAGAATAAGGGAGTAAAACAAGGAAAGAGGGATGAGAGTGTGGGCACGGGCAGGGGGACAGGTTGCAGTATTAAATGAGTCAGGGAAGGCCTCACTGAGGTGAGATTGGAACAATGCCTTGAGGGAAATAACATAGTTATTCAAGCAGACATCTGAGAGAAGAGCAGCCTTCAGGTGATGGAGGGCCACGATTTATCATTTAAAATTTGTGGGGTAGATTGTTGTATCCTTCCTTTTCAAATGAAGAAACTGGATATACCAGCTGGATATCTGTTCTGGCTTAAAGACTTTCAGTTGAGGCAGCTTTTAGGCAGAGGCCATTGTCTTTGTTTTAACAGATTGGGACAAGACCCAGAGAGGGAAGGGGAGCTAACTTCAGTAGAGCCATGAAACTTAGCAACGTGGGGCAGGCAGGCCACAGTTTTTCAGCCGAGCTCTGTGATAGCACATCATCACACAGCCCATCTTCCTTGGGCCTTGGAGGTTTCTTGTCTTGTAAGTTGACTTCAGATATTTTCTTTGATATGATGTTAAGTTGTCACTAGTTTGCCCATGCAACATAACAAAGTTCTTATAATGCCCGTTAAATGGGTTTCAGTGAAGAGAGGGAGACCATAGCATGAAGACCCTAGATATGTCCGTGTCATTTCTTAGTGGCCATGGCTACACTATACATGCTTTGAATGCCCTGGAAATTGTTTGGGATGTTTTCTCGGAGGTCAGAGTGCCCATCTGGAAGGACTGTAGGGAGTCTGCTTGTGATTATCTCGCCTGCCCCAGGGGGCATGGGGAGGGAGCCCTCCTCCAATGTTTTCTCATTGCCTTGGCCAGATAGAGAGCAACCATCTGCTTGGGTTCAAGTAGAGGAGGGCAGGCAGAGACAGGACTTGCAAGTAGCAGGGCCAGCACCTAGGAGCAGTTTAGAAAGAGCTGGGAGCAGTCTCTAAACCAGCTTAGTCTAGTTTATATACTTTGCAGACCCTGGAAAATAGAATAAATTCACCTCATTTCCACCCATGGGTACCTAATGCAGCCTTCACATTAAAAGCTTATTAAAACATTTATGTAACATTTGGAATCTCCAAATCCCTTGACAGTTGTTTAATTGGCTAATTAATCTCTGCAGTTTCCCTGGGAAGCAAGTTGGTACTTTCATCCCCATATTAGAGATTAGACACAAATGGGGTAAGTGCCTCACCTGACGCTGTGCCATGAGTCAGGTCCCGAGTAACTTCACAGTACGTGAACCAGTATTCAACCGTGGCTCCACCTGTAGAAATCCCTGAACTTCGCTGAGCCTTAATTTTTTTGTATATGTGTGAAACACTAGTGATCTTTGTCCTACCGATCCCAAAGAATGATTGTGACAATAAAGTAAGACAAACTGGATGTGCAATAATACTAGTTGTAACTACGCAGTAGATCGAGGCAGAAGGATTCAGCAACCTATTGAATATTTAGGGAGTGGTACTTGTTTTGGGGCCCGAGCGGAAAACGTGAGGAGAAACACCTTTAGCTGACCCTCTAGCAAAAACGAAGTCCTCTCCCTCGTTTGACTCAACTTAGAGTAGGGAAGAGAAGGAACACAAAAGTAGTAAACTAACAATTAAAAGACTGAGTAATGCTAGGAGGAGAAAAATGAAAGAGGTAAAATTGTATATAACAATGCCATAAACTGCTGATCTTGGCATGAGAATCATTGTCTGAACTCCAGCAATATGGCGGCAGGCACAGAGAAACTGAAGATGCGAGGGCAGAGGATGCTTCCATAGCTGGATTCTGCCGTCCAAACCATTGGTGTGTGGTTCAGCTCTGGTAATGACCTTTGAAGATCATGTCCTATACTCTTCCCTCCATGCCACCACCCACTCCCTCCTGCCACTGCTACACCATGCTTTGGAAAATGAGACCAGTGAATTGGTTGTCAGGATAATGGTCACCATTATCACTGGTGAATGCCAGTGTCTCTTGTTGCCTACAGAAAGCAAGCCCCCCCACATACAAGCAACTGTAGGTGCAATTAAAATTGTTGTTAAAACATTGGTTCCTTTATTCTCATTCTCTTCGGTGTTTTTCTTCATTCTTTTTTTTTTTTTTTAATTGGATATGTAAGAGTAGAATGGAAATCTAAAAACTGGAGTAAGGAGTGAGGGATAAATGCAAAAGAAGAGGTCCTGAGAACAAATAAAAACTCAGGAAAGTGAGGAACAGTGCTGGAAGACAGTGGACAAATAAATCATTACTAATCAGGTTAATTTGGTTAATTAACCTGATTAGTAATTATTCTAGGTATGAACACATATGAGCACATACATGTAGATACACACATGGGCACACACTTATACACACATACCGTGTTCTAAGACCTTTGCTGGGTGACCTCCTTATTCTTGGTTGAGTCCCTAGAAATTAAGGCAGGATGAAAAAATTCATGCATATACATAAATGCTAAACTGTAAAATGCCTTTATGCTTAGGATTAAAGCTCTGTAGCTATTAGAGCAGGAAGCAACGTGAAAAATTCACATTGCTGATGTGCTGAACAGTAGGTAGCCATCACAGGCCTTGCTGTACACATTTATGAGGTATTCTCTTGGTCGACAGAAGGCAAGTGATATTTGTCCTCTGACACATTGACTTGTAAACTGGCAAAATTTCCTTTTTTTTCATTGTTCCTAATACCAAACATTTTCTTTTCCCAAAGAGTCCATCAGTGATTTAGAACAAGTTGCTTAACCTCTCTAGCCTCATTCTCTTCATCTGTAAAGTGGGCTTATTATATAGTAAACCCTGCCTCATAGGGTTATTTTGAGGTAATTAAAATGATATAAAAAAGTGCTCAGCACCACATCTGGCAGACAGTACCCATATTAGCACTTACTGAATGCCTATTGTGTGCTAAGTCCTATTCAAGCCAATTGAGGCACAAAGAAAATAAAGCATAATCAAGAAGACTTCAAGGTACTCATCTCTTCAATTCCTGGAAATTTCCAACTAAAAATGCCAGATACCAGTCCCTTAAAGCAGACCCATATGTGCCTAGGCATTCAGGCAGCCATATTCTGTCATTGTTTTATATCTTTTTTCCTGACCTGCACTCTTCTGCGTGACCCCTTGAAGGCAAGGTCCCTCTCTCCTACTTTGAACAAGGACTGCCCCCATAGTAAAAGACTGTGTCTTGCCCACTAGACCTGAAGCTTCCCCATTGGGAGACTTTTACTTCCTCTGCTGGCAGGTATTTGGTGCATGAGTTTTATGCACAGTGAGTACTCTGAATGCACCAGCTCCTTTTTGTAGCTAAGGGACCATATGTAGCAGAGGTGGTCAGTGCCCTCATTCTGTACCACTGAGTCTAAGTCCAACTTGAGTGTCCATGCTGTGTCAACTTAGGAAATCCTACTGCTTGACCCTCCTCTGTGTTTGCTGTGTGTTCTTTCCTTACCTTAATTTGAGTAAAAGGGAAAGAAGTTAAGAGGGAAGGATAGCAAGGTTCAAGTGCCAGAAATGCATAATGGTTTTTAATCCTCAACTTCTTCTGACCTGCAAATATTGTTATTATCCAGGGCGGGTCTCGAATGGGAAAATAAGGCATAATAGTGGGAGTCCATGGCAAGCACACAGTGTAAACCTTTAATCCACAAAACTGGCCTCTGCTGAGAGACACCTTAGCTCAGGCCACCTGTTTATCTTACCTTGATTACTACAGCTTTTTGTAATTGGTCTCCCTGCTGCCAGTCTCATTGTCTGCTGAATTATTCTCCATGTTGCTGTGAGATGGAAGTCATCTCTCCCCTCTCGAAGAAGCCATAACCATTGCTGTCCTTTATGGCAGGTACTGCTTTCTACCTTATATCTGGAATCACGCAAGCATGTTCTCTCTTGCCAGATTGGAAGAATACAAGGTTGCTGTCCTGCAGTACCTTCACCCTTCTGATTAGTAGACTTCACTCTTTTAGTCCAGTCAGTACTAGTCTATTAAATCAGTTGCCTATATTCAAATCCTGGCTCTGCTGCTTGCTGACTGACTCTTATGGTTGTACTGTGCTCATACGAGGGCATCGGACTGGCAAGTTACTCTCAAAGGGCTTAAGAAAAAAATGTTTAAGTTCTTTGTACCGCACTTGCAACTGTTCTGTAAGTTTGTGATTATTTCAAAATCGACAATTTGTAATTAAATCAAAAAGGGAAACAGTAAAGCAGAACCAGTAATCTCATGAAAACAAATAAATTAACCTAATTATATATTAAATTGATGACATCACCGTGAAGAACAAATAATAATATCAAGTTATTTTTGAAAAAAGTTATGTTTTCTTTCCACAAAATAATTGCAAAAAAATTTTAAATTTTACTTGCAGGTTTATTATAGGTTGGTAATATTGATGCTACACTTTGAATCAATCTTATGTATATTATAGGTAAGCAACTGTATATACTAATATCATTAGGAATAAAGATTTTTACTAAAAGAGAGAAACTAAAATAAAAGAGGATTGAGGGCTGAACAGTGCTCTGGGGAGTGTTTTTTTCCCCCACATATTTAGTGAATAATTCTATTTAATTTGTTTCTGTACTCCTATTCACATTCTATCAGAACTTAAGGAAAGATAGAGAACATTTTCCTAGTTCACTTTATAAAATTAGCCTAATTCTGAAAGTTGCATTTCCGAAAACACAAAAAAGCAAACTATACATCATTTTGAATTAGGACATAGAGTTTTAAATCTCAAACAAAACACTAGTTGAATGAATTCAACAGCATATTAAAAAAACAATCTCTTTTGACCAAACAGGACTCATCTGAGAAACACCAGGCTATCTTACATTATCAGCAGATGAAAATAGAAAAAAATCACTAAAGTAAGAAAATTAAATAAGAATATCACTGTCATCAGTATTATGATCCTATATATTCTGGTTAATGAATAAGACAAGCAGAAATAAGAAGTAAGGAAAAGAAGAAAAGTTGTTACTGATTACAAATAATTGTCTGCTAAGAAAACATATAAGAATAAATTGAACACTTACTGATATTTGATGAGAATTTCTTAAACACAGGTAATTTATTAAGCACAGTTGAAATAGAAGTGAGAGACTGGAAGAAAATATGTTCAATATCTATAACTGACAGAAGATTAATATCTGGAATATATATAACCTCACACTAATCAATAATCAATAGGAAAAAGCCCATAGAAAAGTGAATGACAGATGTGAACAGGAAATTCACAAAATAAACACAAAAAGACAATAAATATATGGATTCCTTCATAGCCGAGAAAACGAAAATAATATTTCTATCAAATTAACAAAATTTTTTAAAGACAAATAATATGCAGTACTGGAACAAGTACAGAGATTGGCTTTCACATACCCTGCTACTTGGAACTTTTGTTGTTGATGTTGGTTTGTTGTTGCTAGTGGTTTATTATTGAGATATAATTTAAGTATTTACATACATCAAAATTTACTCTTTCTATTGTACAGTTCTAACAAGTACATGCAGTCATATAGCCATCATCATAACCAAGATATAGAACAGTTCCAGCATGCTGAGGAATTCCTTCATCCCTTTGTAGTCAAACCTTTCTTCACCCCCAGCCTCTGAAAGTCACTGTTCCCATAGTGCACCGTTTCCAGAATGTTATTTATATAAATGGAATCATACAATATGGAGCTTTTTCAGTTTGGCTTCTTCCACTTTGCATTTGAGATTCATCCATGTTGTAAGCATGATTTTGCTTTTGATTACTGTGTAGTATTCCCCTGTATGGATGACGCACTCTTTGTTTACTCAGCAGTTAAAAGACATCTGGGTTGTTTACAGTTTTTTGCAATTATGAATAAAGCCATTGTAAGCATTTATGTGTATAGGTGCTGTGAACATGAGTTTTCATTTAGTGTTTGTAAATACCTAAGAGTGGAGTTGCTGAGTTCTATGTTAAGCCTTAATGAGAAACAGCCAAACTGTTTTCCGAAATGGATGTGCAATTCTGTTTTTAAATTTGAGCAATTCTTTGACCGCTCAGAGCCTGGAGCCTACTTCGGATTCTGTGTCTCCCTCTCTCTCTGCCCCTCCCCACTCATGCTCTGTCTCTCTCTGTCTCAGAAATGAATAAACATTAAAAAAATTTAAATTTGAGCAATTCTGATAGGTGTGTAGTGATCATAAGATCCCTGGCTTTGATTTGTATTTCCCAAATGACTGATGATCCTGAGCTTCTTTTTATGTGCCTGTTTATCGTCTATGTATCTTCTTAGGTGAAGTGTCTGTCTAAATCTCTTTGCCATTTGTAAAGTGCGGTTCTTTTTCATATTCCTGAGTTATAAAAGCTCTTTTTATATTCTGGGTTCAAGTTCGTTATCATATACATGGTTTGAAAATACTTCCTCACAGTCAGTGACGGTTTTTCATTCTCTTTTAAAGAGCAGAAGTTCTTAATTTCAATGAGGTCTAATTTTATCAATTTTTTTAATTTTATGGATTGTGCACTTTGTGATATAGCTAAAAAATCTTTGCCTAAGCCAAGATCACAAAAATTTTCTTCCATGCTTTCCTCTAGAAATTTTATAGTTTCAGGTTTCACATTTAGGTATATGATCTACTTTGAGTTAATTTTTATATATGGTGTAATGTGTAGTTTGGAATTCTTTTTTTTTTTTTTTTTTTTGTATGTGGCTGTAGTGGGCCGAGGGGTGCCCCCCCACAAAGATATGTCCATGCCCTAATCTGCAGAACCTATACATATTACTTTATGAGGCAAAAAATGTGATTAAGAATCTTGAGATGAAGCATGTATCCTGTATTATTCAGGTGGGCCCTAAATGCAATCCCATGTTTCCTTATAAGAAAGAGGTGGAGGGATTTTTTAAACACACTGAAGAAGAGACAATGTGACCACAGCAGCAGAGACTGGAGTGATGTGCCCACAAGCCAGTGAATACCTGGTGCCATGAGAAGCTTGAAGAGGCAAGGAATAGTTTCTCCCCTAGAGCCTTCAGAGGGAATCCAGCCCTGCAATCACCTTTATTTTTATCTTCTGGTCTATAGAACCGAGAGAGAATATATTTCCATTGTTTTAAGCCAGCCAGTTTATGTTACTTTGTTACGGTAGTCACAAGACACTAATATAATGGCTATCCAGTTATCCTAGCACCCATTTGTTGAGAAAGCTGTCTTTTCTCTATTGAATTTCTCTCTCACCTTCGTCAAAAAACCATGATCATACATGTGTGTTATGTCTATTTCTGGACTCTCTTTCTGATTCATTGATCTATATGACTGTAATTTCACTAACACTACTTTGTCATGATTATTGTAGCTTTTGACATAAGTTTTGAAAATAAGTAGTGTGAATTCTTCAACTTTGCTCCTCTTTTAAAATTTTTTAGTTTTTCTGGTTTCCTTGATTTTCCATATAAACTTTAGAATCAGATCTTCAATTTATACTGAAAATATTCTGCTAGTGCTTTAATTGGGATTGTGTTTAATCTATAAATCAGTTTGGGAAACTTTGACATCTTATCAACTTAGAGTTCTCCAATCCATGAACATAGTATATCTTTCCATTTGTTCAGGTTGTTTTTTATTTCTTTCATCATTTTGTAGTTTTCATCATACAAATCTGGCACCTATGTATTTCACGAGTTTTGGTGGTGCTGTAGATGGTGCATTTTTTTTTTATCTACTTCAATTTCCAATTGTTTATTGCTAGTATATAGCATTAGCATAGGTTGTTTTTCATATACTGGCCCTGTATCCTATAATCTTTCTAAAATCACTTATTAGTACTAGTGGCTTTTTTGGACATTTGAGGTAGACCTTCTATATAGGCAATTTTACCATATGTGAATAGTGCTGTTTCTCTCTTTCCAATCTGTGAGCATTTTTTTTTTCTGGCCTTATTGCACTGCCTGAAATCTTCACTACAATATTGAAGAGCATAAGAGTAATAATCTTCCTTGTTTTAGGTATTCATTTGGTGCTTCATGTCAGAGTGTCCCTCCTCCAGAAGTTTACTGTTGACACTGGTTATTTGTTGTTTGCTAGCTTGGTGATGAGAAGTGGAGATATTCACATTTTCTACTCTCAGTGATCCTGTCCCTCCCTCAGCAGTAAGGGATCTTTAATGATATGGACCCAATCATTTTTCTGTTTCTCCCTCATAGATACACTGTTGGGTTGTTTTTTTTTTTTTTTTCTGTACCCTTTCCCCAGCTTCACTAGATTTTCCCCTGTGCCCTGAGTGCTGCGCTTTTTTTGTGTGTGTAATGGAGAAAGGGTAAAAACATCTGGGGCAGGGCTTTGTTCGTTTTCTAAAGTAGCAACTATACATCTCCTCAGTCCTCCACCACGAAGGAAGCCTTTTCTCATCTCTTGTTCTTCTCCCAGTCTCTCTTGAACAGTGAAGTCTGTGAGAAAGAGTCTCCTAATGGGTACAAATTCTTCTTTTGTGTATTGCTCCCAAAAGTTCAATAGTCTCATGCTGGTCCACACTCAGCCTTTAGCAATTTGTTAACATTTTAACTGACCGCTTGCCTGGTACCCAGCATCTGCCCCAGGTAAGCAAGCACTCATGTCTCATGTGTGCTTGAAAATATTTGTCTGTCTTTGAGTTTTAGGCTAGTTGGTTTTGCAACCTCAGCTGTCTGATAAGTTCATGAGCTGTTCCTTCCTGCAAAGCTTTGAGGCTGCTTTGATTTCCTTGGTGTGTGTGTGTGTGTAGGATAATGGTTTCTTTCCTGGAAGTTAAGTTTAGGTAATAAGCATTGTGTTAGGTAGGAGAGTGAGACATGTTGGAGAGGTCATGTGAGGCAGATGCTTCTGCTTTGGCCTTCCTTCTTGGTTACCAGGTGACAGTAGGGTGGTAAATCAAAGAGACATGTTGGAACTTGTGCCTAGCCCAGGGCAGTCCTGGAATGAAGTCAGATTTTTTTCTCCCTAACATCTTACCTCCGAGGACACACGTAAAACAATAAGACTTATTAATTTAAATGTCCATCCCTTTTTTCTGTGGCTAGCCTGCTCAGAGAGGTGTTCTTTAGTAGCAAGTAGGAAGAAGATGAGATTACTTGGCCCTCTCTTACTATTCAGCAAGAAGAGCCATATGATGGCCTTATGAGTAGCTCTTGCTCCCCATGGGCAGTGTAAGCCAGAGTTTTATGATTAATGAGATGGGGCATTCACTAGTGCTTTTGAAAGATGGATCATCGTGAAAAGGCCCAACCCTGTTTGCTGCATTTCCTCCCTAAAAGCAGTCTTGACAGAAGCTATGCGAGTCACCCTGTCTCCCATTAACAATGACCTCAACTGTTTGCTTTAAAGAGTTCACAACCCCAAAGCAAAAGGTTCCCATACAAAAGCATAGCATCAACTAAACCTTTTGAGGGAGCTTCTCCTGAGCCCTCAGCCTGTACTTCTGTTTGTTAAATCAAACTACCTACCTTTATGGCATCCCATCAATGGCATTGGTATGGTCTTAAAGGAAGAAACCTGCAAGTGGCCACCTCTCCACAAACCTGATGCGTTCTAACTGCAGATCACCAAAGAGGGGAAAGTATGACTAGCAGGAAGGAAATAGAAGACATGATTCCATGGAAGTGGGGTTGAATGGCTAGGGAACCATAGCCAGAATCAGACGCTGAAAAGGGGCTTGAGTGACCACAGCAGTGTGTGGTAACAGTCAGCAGGGAGGATACTTTTCAGCACATCCTGTGCCCCAGACACCAGTGATAAATCTTAGCAATACCAAATGATGATTTGAACAGAAATGACTTTCGTTGTCCACAGAAGTAAGGGACTCTAGGGAGGTAGTGGGCAAAAGAGCATCACTGAAGCCCCTTCTTGAGCGCAAATGAAGACTGTCTTGTTACCAGCCTACAGAGAAACACCAGTTTCCTCTTGAAGGCTTCCTATTGCCAAGTCCCATCCAGAAGTGCTAACAAGACTCACTATAGAGACTCTAAGAGAATTCATTCCTCCTCTTCCCCGTGTTCAGTAGATTGTTAAAACCAGAAAGGTGGGTTTAAGGCCTCAAACTGTCTTTGCCTGAGTTCTCAAAACAAGTGACTGTCTAACCTGTTCCCAGAATGGAGATTTCCACCTGTTTTGATGATCTTTTGCTATATTAACAAGCTACCCCCAAGTTCAGTGCCTTTCATCAAGACCCATTTTATTTGTTCACAATTCTGTAGGTCAGGAATTTGACCAGGGCTCAGCTGGGCAGTTCTTCTGCTTTACATGCTCTCAGCTGGCATCTTTCATGAGGTTGAGATTGGACGGCGGCTGGGGTGGGGGGGTGGAGGGTGGGGGGTGGGGGCAGAGTACCAGCATGGCTTCACTTACACATGTGGTACCTTGGCAGGGTTGGCTAAGAGGCTTGGACCTGTCTGCTTCTCCATTTGGCTTCTTTACATGGCAGCTGGATTCCAGGAATGAGTATTCCAAGTGGTGAAGCAGAAGCTGTGATCTCTTAAGGCCCAGCCTCGGAAGGTGCACACCACCACTTGTCATACTGTTTTGATGAAAACTAGTCCTGGAGCTAACGCAGATTTGAAGGGAGGGGGAAGAGACCCCACCTCTTGATGGGACAGTAGAAAGGTTCTTCACAAATGAGCACAAAGGATGGGAGATACTGTTGCAGCCATCTTTTGAAACACAATCTCCTCCACCACCTAGGGCTCCCCTTCCAGTGCCTCACATCCTGCTCTACTATGAGCTGTGTTATATTTAGCCCAAGCATTATGCACTACAGTTAGCACTCGTGCTTTTTTTTGTTGTTCATTTTATTGTGGAGATGGAGAATATGGGAGTTCTGACCCCCAATACATCCCTGAAAGGCTGATTGTCCAATGGGCTTGAACTTTGCCTCTCTTAAGTAAGACAGAATTTGTGAGGAAAAACCTGGAAGGAGACAAGATGCAAATTCTTGGTTCATCTCCCCCATTATTATCTAAGTCAAATGTGTTTTTATTATTATTAAGTTGAAGATGCTTTATTATCCTCACGGGGATTTTCATTTCCACTAATATGCTTGATACTTGACATTTAATTTTTTTTTATTACTCTGCTTTTTTATCCCGTCTCAGTTTCAGCCACTCCAAGTCTTCTTTTATAGGGCTATTATTTTCTAGGGCTGTTCTATTCCTGTGTGTGTTGGAAACTTGGGTTTATCTCTATGATATGTTAGTAATTAAAGCAAATCTCTACAGCAAGCCATAAAACAGCTTGCCCTGCCCCAAGAAACTAGGACTGTCTAGAGGACTGAGAGCTGAACCAGGCAGATACAAAAAGCTGTGTTGGTGGCTGAAAGCCACTATTACACCCTTGGAAGCACTGTTTTTGCTCCCCACCTCTAGATATGCTTCAGGTCCCCTGAGGACAAAGATGTCACCCTTCTACAAAGAGAGGCACCATCCTAAGCCAGACAGCCACCTTTGGGACAGCACTCCTTTTGACACAGCATTCTTGAGCCAAAGGGAGAAGTGCCCTCAGCATATTCCATATTCCAAAGCAGTGGAGCCTCTTTTTTTTTTTTTTTTTTTTTTTCCACCTCAACACACCTAAGGGATTCCACACACTCCTATCAGTGTAGAGGCTCATTAGGGCAGTGAAGGCTCTGTGGTTTGGGAAAAGTCCACCACTGAGAATCACTCGGATAAAACTTTAAACAGCTTAAGGTGACACAGGGTGGCAGAGAAAGCCAAATCAAAGGAACAAGTAAACCAGACCGATATATAACGTCCTGAATCCCTTACACAGCCTCTGGGGTTAACAAAACAAAACATACTTTTATCCAAAATCACGCCGGCTTCATAATAAGCCCAGACAATGCTACCTGACCACATACTAAATTCACAGTGAGCAGTAGGGAGTTGTGTGATTAAAAATCATTCATAAGTCTGCCCATCGCCTTCTAGTAACCTCACCATTCATGGTGCCTCATTAAAGTCTCCAATAAACCTAGCCTGTGGTGGGTGTGGTGTAATGTTCCATCTTAAGCAGGGACAAAGCTTTTGTTTCTGTTATGGCTTTGCACTCTTTGGGGCACGTGGTAGGCATTCATTGTAGGCTTTCATTAATGAGCAGGTGAGAATGCATGTGGGAAAATAACTGTGCCAGCCTCAGTCCTAACCTTGCACCAGACTTCTCTGAAAGCTGGCCTTTCCTTGATAGTACAGCTCCAACAGAAGAGGAGGTCTCCTTTGTCCACCCCAGCTTCTCACGGAAGAACAAGGCCCATTTAAAAATTAAATTTTGAGCTAGAAAAGAGCCCTGAGAAATTAATTAGCCCCCAAACTTCATTTTATAGATGGGGAAATTGAGTCCAGAAGTATGACTTTTTCCAGCATCACCTGTCAGTGCATCTGTAACTGAATCTCTGCCAGTGGGGCAAGTAAACTGGTCCACTGAGGCATGAGTCTTAGAGGTTGCAGGTGCCCAGGTATTGGGAGGACTAAAGGCATTGCAGGTGGAGAGAGGAGCATAAAACTGCTAACCCTTTCCTGCATGGCCCTAGCAGGAGAAAGCTTTGCCGCCCTGAGAGGGTGAGAGGTGGCAGGGGTTGCCTTCTACCATTTGGCTCAGCTTATGGTTCTCTGTCCTAATCGGCACCCTCAAATCAGTGCTAAGTGGATGCTTTGAGGAGACGCATTTGTAAATAAGTGTTGCTCTCTTGGATCCCGCGCGTAATATTTCAAGGCCAAATGCCCTTTCCCAGCCACAGGGGATGTGTGCACGTTATGTTGAGGAAACAGGCCTCACTGCTGCAGACCTGTAGCAGCACCTTGCTGCTCCCCACCAACCACCAAAACCCCCCAGTCTCATTAGAAGTACAAACCAAGCTCCCATGGGCACTGTCCCCAGGGAAGGAGCACACACCGATTTGTTAGATGAAGCATGACCCCCTCTGGGATGGCTGCCAGAAAACTGCACAACTTTATGGAAATTGTAACGACTCAGGGGCCCTTTGGGGAAGGTACACGTCCTGGAAAACACCTAGTCCCTTAGCTTTAAAATAGATGGCAGGTCAGGAGAGGAGAGAATTCATTCTATAAATATTTATTGGGTGTCGTGTCCGTGTCAGGCACTATTCTAGGAAATGGGTCTACAGTGTGAACAAAATATTATCCAGTGCTCACTCTTGTAAACCTCCTGTAGCAATCCATACCTTACTGCATATCGATATGCTCATTTTATTTAGCATTGATGGAAAGATAACATGTCATCAGTAAAAATGACAGCAGATCTATTGACTTAAATACATTAGCCTGGATCCCCAACTAAATTGTAGACTCCTTGAAGGTAGAGGTAGTATCTGTTCCTTTCTTTGTAGTCCTGATAGTGTTTCACATGATGGCAAATGCAGAGAAAATACTCAATAAAGGGTGTTTAATTAGATGCCTAAAAAATAAAATCTGGAGACAAAGTAGAGAGAATTAAGGAAGAGACAGATAGCAAGCAAAGATTTAGGACCTAAAACAACAGCACACCCTAGAGATGGCAGCTACAGATACTCATCAAAAGAAAGCCTTACAATTTACAGTAGGTTTTTTTTTCAATTTATGCCTGCGTAATCTGTGCACAGCAGCCTCGTTAGTTGTATCGTAACTGAATACAAAGAGCAACAATATAAAAATGTCATCACTGAAGACCAAAATTAAACTCCATGTATTTTAAGAGGGACTGCCTTGATTACAGGCATTGGTAATTAGGTAAGAGCATTATTCTAATGCCCACAATTGTATTTTCAGTGCATCCTTCTTGATTTTAACATTCAAGGCAAAGGTTATAGAGACACTCTCTAATGGAGACGTAGCCCTTACTTCAGCAAATGCTGCAATGATCAGAAATGGAACTAGAGCCTAGTTTTTTAAACAAGCCACTAGTTCTTTTCTGCCGTGAACATGTGTCTGCATAGGGTCTTTGGCTGAAACACATTTAACTTCCAGTAGAGTGCAATAGTCACACTTTCTATTAGGAGGGGAGGGTGCTAAAATGGAGAATTTGGGGAAAGTTCTGAACACACCAGGCCCAGCTTTGATTTCTTTAAGAAAGAAGGTTTTTTAGGGGATTGGGGAACAGCAGGAGAGAAACAGCCAAGGAACTTGTACTTGTAAATTTCTAGTTGGTGCTCACCATTGAAGTGAGAAACAAGGGGTCAACTAAAATAGTTCAAGATACTTCAGGTAACAAGATTGTATCTTTAACTCCTTGCCTATGGTTCATTTGACACAAAAGTTACCAGAGAGTAAAGAGAAATAGCTGTGGTTGCAAGGTTAAAATCCAGAGAGAAGAAGCTTGTGAATGAATGCTTGGATAGTGACAATGGAAGAGAAGAGAAGAGAAAGTATGAACTTTCCATCTGGGGGTGGTGAAGTGAAGGCTGCAGGCTCCCTGGGCTTATTTCGTTCTGAGGTGCAGGGTCTTAGGATCTAGAAAGGGGTTAAGGTGGGAACTGGCATCCCTTTGGTTATTTTGTAACCGAATCATTAGTCAATTGTTCCAGTTGGAAAATACAAGATTTCATAGCCAGTAAGTTAGGTGGTATTTGTACCACAAAATGAGAATATATTTGAAAACATTTTGTAAATTGTAAAGCGCCATCTAAATACAAGTTATCACTCTCCTTCCAAAGGGTTCCAGGTATTTTCAACATGTTCCCCTGATTTTTATTACATTTATATGATTTAAGAAGAGAGCAAGAAACATGGCATTTTATGGTGGAAAGGGATCATCGAGATCATAAACGTAAAGATTTTTGCTCAGTGAGATAGCCCCACTAGTATTTCTGGAAAATGTTCATCTCTGCTCTGTTCAGGTATTTCCATTCAAAAACAGTCCGATACCTGTTAATGGGAGAATAAATTGATATTCATTTCTGGAGAGCAGTTTACCAATGAATGGTGAAAGCTGTGACCTGGAATTCTGCCTCCAGGAATTTCCCTTCAGCCATCATCAGCATCATCATGGCTAACATTTGTCGTGCATTTACTGTGTGAAAGGCACTGTTCTATGGGCTTTGAATGAATTAACTCATTCAATCCACACAGCAACCCTATGTACTATTATTATCCCCATTATATAGATAATGAAACAAAATAGTAGAGAAGTTAGAAAACTTGCCCTAGGTCACAAAGTTAGTAAGTGGAAGAGCTAGCAATGTAACTTCATCTGTCTAGATCCAGAGTCAACACTTTGAGCCACTGTACTATATTGCATTGTTTCCCAAGGAAACAAGTGAAGAAATGCCCAAAGAGCATTTCGTCAAGGCATCTGGTAATATTGGGAAGTATTGGGAGTGACAGGAGCCAAAATATCTACCCGTAAGGGATTCGTTCATCTTAGTATGATGGCATATAGCCACTAAAAGTAGACACTGTTGAGTCTTTTAAAATGATTGGGTTTATCTATAGGTGTTTACATGTAAAAGATGTCTGGGCTGTATTAGTGGAGAAGAACCAGTTTTTGCAAAGATGTCCAATATGCTGTATTTTTGGTGAAAAGAAAAAAGTCTCGAAGGCTAGATACCAAATCATTGACAATTATTATCTCTAGGAGATGAGATTATAGATGATAGTTTGCCCATTATGCTTTTTTGAGTTAAGGAAGTTTTTCCTGATTTTTTTTTCCAAAAACATATATAGTTTTTATGAAGAAATTACACAATAATGCTACATCATTTTGAAAAAACAGTATACACAAAAGAAGTAGAGGTCATTCTACTCTCACACAGATATTCCTTACACCCTTTACTCCAGCACATTCCTCAGCTCTCTTCTTTAGAAAATGTTTCCTCGTTTTGTACACTGAGAGCTTGTGTCGGCTTCTGGGGGCTTAGTCACAAGGGTGTTGCAATCCTACTGTGTGTGCCTCTCAATGGATTAAGCATTGTGAATTTCATACCTCAAAGAATTGAACTTTCCATTCGGGGATATATAAACATAAAACACTTAGGTTGCTCTCTATGTCAACATCTGGCTTACTGACATAGTCAGCTATTCAGTTGTGAGGGACAAACAGTTGCAAGAATAGAAAAACATGTGCTACAGTGCTTCCTGTGCACCATAAACAGTGAGTACAAATGGAATTCGGAGAAAGGGTAAATCTCAGAAGCCCATAGTGGTATTCAGGGTCTCCTAGAGAGGATGAGGGCTAATGCAAGACCTTGAAGGATGGTAGGAAAAGGAGGAGGATGTTCCATTCATCCTGACCCACATGAGCTTTTATAGATTTCCTTAATTCTGTGGTTCTAATATTCTACTCTCATATTTGAAGATCACTGAATCAGGTAGGCCTAGATTCAAATTGTGACTTCCTGCTTGTTAGAAGTGTGCTTCTGAACAGTTGGCTTGGCTGCTGTGTGCCTCAGTTTCCTTACCTGTAAAGTGGGCACAATAGTATGTTCCTTTTAGAACATTAAATGAGACGATGCCAATAAAGCATTTAATATTGTGTCTGGCTGACTTTCAGCTCTCAACAGATGTAACTTATTATGCTCCTCCCCACCACCTCTGCCCTAAATTTCCACCCCACAGTCTAATCTCATATTTTCTAGCTTTTGGCACAGATTTGCCTTTCTTCCTCTTGTGTATGCCTTCCTGGTTCCTAGCTGCCCTGTTGAGTCTGTCTCCCTGCTCGTGGCTGCTACCTATGTGTTAGGTGGTTATTTGCCTGCCTTCGGACTGTCAGCTTCAGTACGGCCCCTGTTTGCTCTCAGCTTTCCCCCTGAATGTCACATCCCAGCCCCATATGTTCAGCCTCCTGGACTCACTACCAAACACAGAATGTGCTCTGGGAGGCAGGAGCCCATTCTCTCTCTTCTCTAAGTCCTGATCAGAGTTTTGAACACAGGTTCAAAACTGGGACCAGAGGCTGACTTCAGAACTCCCTTGTCAGACTTAAATATCCCCAATACTGTCCTGGCTCCCTGGCCTTTTCACTTCCCGGCTCAGTTCTGTGTGTCAGAGGCAATGCCTGAGTAGTCCCAAAGGCCGTTTTCTGATTCCTGGCTGATTCTTACAAGCAGCGAGAGATCTTGCCGAGAGCAGAAGCGGAGCTAAGCCATCAGCTGCTTTCCTCGTTTGATGGACCCTGCCTGCACTTGGCTGCTTTTATGGACAAGGCCTTGCCAACTGTAGAAACAATGAGCCTCTTTAGGACCCCTGTCACTGCCATAGGGTAACCAGAGACAGAACGAGTCCTTTCCAAAGGTGACTTTGCTGGCCAGGGCCTATCACCTCAGTCTGGGCTTCCTGACCACTTTTTACAAATCTTTTGGATCAAACAGAGCACTCCGTGGCCTTTTCTGGTCATAGAGGTCTCATTGTTTAAGGGTCAGCACAGGGCTTTTGCAGGCGTATCTTGGCTTTGGGATCCTAGAGGGTTTAGCAAACGTTACTTCAGCGGAACATCCATTTTTTTCTCATACTTTTGGCATAAAACAGTGAATCATAGAAAGAAATATTCTTAGGTCATCTGGTCAGTCTCCTGGGTACAGCTACAGGGTGTTTCCTTAGAATATGGGCTAGTCTCTGTCCAGTCTCCATTTCAATATCCCAGATGTTAGGGTGTCCTCATCTCTCAGAGCAGCACAGAGAACAAAACGAACTATGTTTTCCTGCAACCTTCCCCTGCCTGCCGCCCTATCAGCCTGCCGCACACCGTGGAGCCACCCCAGGGGAGGGCACCTCTCTTGCACAGGCAGAAGTATCACTTCAAGGATACCCTTCCAAGACAAGCCAGGAACGAGGGCAGAACAGGTTCGTGCTTCGCCTGCAAACTTCGAAATTGCCTGGAGATGGGCCCGGGAGCATCTCAGCCGCTCTGTTGAGTTTGGGGCTTTCGAGGTCTTCTGGAGCCTTAATTTCTCTCCCATGGCCAAATCTCTTTGCCCTTCTTTCTGGGACACCTATGCAATGTTTTCTCTTTTGTTCAGAGCTGTGAAAAGGAACTGTTTGTTTGACTACGAGTTTCCCCTTTTTGAGCTCCCCCCACCCTAAACTCATTGCTCTCTTCCTCTCCCAAAGAAGAAAGAGGAAAGCAAGCCACAATAATACTTCTGTAAATTTATGGCCACTCTGTAATGTTTAATCACAGCTACGTGACTGGGGGCTTCAGAGCAGGCGTACAAGTTCAACGCAAGGTGAATCTTGTCTGAGATAATCTGAAAGTTCATTCAGAGGTGAGGGCAGCAGCCTCTTGCAGACGAGTGAGGTTAACAGGAGGTCACCTGCTTTTTTTTTTTTTTTTTTCCCTTCTGGTCTTCTCCCCTTTAATGTGTAAACAAAGGGAAAATGTAACTTCCAATGAACTTGGCATATGTTGTGCTCACGCTAATCTTGGCCTGGCCAACTGTAAACAGTCCAATATCCTGTGGCTGAGCCTTTCCACCCATTCTCTGCCTTTTGGAGAGCATGAAGAAACACCAACAGAAAGCAGAGACCAGTACCTTGTGGAGGCAGCCCTGGCACCCAGGGAGCTGCAGGGAACCCAGGGGAGGCCCGAAGGAAGACCTCAGGCAAAGGCGCTTGCTCCGATGCACTCGGGGCCCCAGGACACGGCCTCCTGTGACACTTTCTCACGAGCATCAGTCAGCCCACATTTACTGATGAGCTTCTGTTGTGCTCCACCCACAGTGCTAAACACTAAGGGAGGAAACACGGACGAGCCCTTAAGGTGCTCACGGGCTGAAAGGTGGGAATACCTTTGATCTGGCCATGGAGGTAAGAGGACGAAGGAGAGGGACTCTGTTGGCATCCAGAGAAAGCTAAAGACCGCTTTGGGACGGAACTCTGTCACAAGTTCCCCTCAGTTGTAGGGCTGTGCTTTGGTGCACACCCCATTTACAGAGATGCTTCCAGGCCACAGAATCCCAGAAACTTACAGAGGCAGCGTGTATGGGCAGTACCGGGAACCATAGCCTGAAGATCAACAGGTTATAGATGAGCAGTGGCCACGTGATGATTTTGACCAACTCTGACTTGCCATAAACCCACTTCCTTGGCAGTCCATAGCCTCTGGGCCAGTACAGATTCTGTCTCTAGTTCCTCTGGGAACATAACCTGTGCTGTACCTCAGCATCCCTCTTGGGAATGTGGGATATACTTAGCATTCCAGTATCCAGAGCAAGAATGATTGCTTAGTGAATTTTCTGTGGCAAGTGTTGAATCTCAAACCAGCTGCTAGCACCCCTTACTCATTTGAGGAGTATTTAGAGAAAGTGGGCTTTACCCCTGTCAACCCAACACAGGTCCATTTTAGTAGTGTGGGGTGGTAAAGAAAGTCTGGGGGTATTGGCAGCCAGGAAGACACAGCCTTCAGCTGTGAAATTGCCTTTATGCTGTGCTTGGTACCACTCTGGGACCAGGAAATGGAAGCCTCTGTAACTGTACTCAATACTAAGCATCTCATAGTTAACATTGGACCAGACCTGTGCTAGGTAGAAGCAGAGAAAACGATAGATCCTGCCCTGAAGGAGCTTACAATCTCCCTGAGGAGGCAAGACAAAAGGAACGGTTAGGGGCTTAAGATAAGCTATGATGCCACCAAATGAGAGACTGTGCCTGGCATGATCTGAGAAGGCTTCTTCTTAAGGGTCTCTTTAGAAAGGGAAGGGTCTGGATGGGACAAAGAGAAAAGGGGAGGTATTCCAAATCAGAGAACAGCATGAGTGCAGTTGTGAAGGCAGAAATAAGTGAGTTGGTTTGTCACTTCCTCTTCCTCCTCCTCCTCCTCCTCCTCCTCCTCCTCCTCTTCCTCATCGCTGTCATCATCATCATCATCATCATCATCATCATCATCATCGTCATCACCACCACTAATGGTTCCTGAGCATTTACTTCATGCCAGGCACTATGCTGAGCACTTTCCCAGGGTAGGTATTATTATTTCCACTTTGAAGAGAAGTTGGTATCCTGCCCAGTGGCACAGAAGTAAGACAATAGAAATCCTGAACTCACTACAGCTCCCGGGCAAAACAGCTTGGAGCTGCCTCAATACCACCTATTTCTGTAACTGAAGATTTCCTAACTCACCTTCTACCCCAAGCCCAGTGTTGTTCAATGTTTGCCTTTGAGATCCACAGAGGGGACAGGGGAATGTATTGGGAATATTTAGCTGTCAAAGATAAAGCCTTCAAGTCAGGAATGGGGCTGGTCACCAGATGGAGAGGACCAGTCAAAGGGTGAGAAGACGATGGTGATTTGCCAGTACACCGTGATATCTACTTTGGGGCGATTTTCTTGTAGACATGGGAGAGACCTCAGGTAAAAGAATAAATTGTTTTTCCCACAGCTCGGCCATGGTATTTAAACTGTGGGTGGTCCCCCGCAAAAAAAAAAACCACAGCTGATAATCTGGCCCTTGTTAAGGTCCTTGAAGGAACTCTGCTCCGGGGAACAAGCCACATGGACAAATGCTAAGCTGGAGTATGTCCATGTGTCCCGGCTCACAGAGAATATGGACACGATAGCTCTGGGGTCAGGACATGGGAGCTGTAGCTTGGAGGAGAGCCAGAGGCTCCAGTCGACAACATTGAAGCAAAAGGCAGACAAGTTTTATTGCTTTAAAGTTCATGAAGGGTAATGTTTAGTTGCTTTTTAAAAATCTCTTTGAATAATAATGATACCCTGTGGTAATAGTGTTATTAACTATAATAACAATGTGAAATTTTCAAGTGCTTTCACTTACTATATCTTTTTTCGTACCCTTATATAATAAATTGGAGCAGATTTTTAGCAAATTCACCTAACTGAGAAACTGAGTCAGAAAACTACACCGATTTGAGATCTCATGACAAGCCTTACTCTAACCCAGAGATAATAAAAACAAGGGCCTAGTGTGGGTTAAAGGCTCCCATGCCACCGCAGACGAAAGACCTTATTGCTGTGGCCAGACGAGAAATCAGAAGACTCAGCTTGTCTGTGCCGAATAAGAAGAAAAATCTTTCCATCCCAGGACCCCTGAGAAATGATACCAAGCTCCCAAAAGGAGGCTCCTTTCTTCTCATTTCTCCTTCCCACCCAACTCAAACACTAGCTAACAGGCACTTAGATGCTTCTTGTAAAATTTCAGAGGCCGTCTCTTCAAGTTCAAGGAAATAGGGGACATAGCTATGGAAGCGGAGCTGGCACTTCTCTGCCACCCCAGGTCAGCCCCAAATACCCTGGGAAATCCTGCAGAGACTCCCTGACCCATTCCCAAAGGCTCGGAAATGGGGATAGAACTTTCTGACCTTCCTATTCAGACAAGAAATATTTTGTGTTTATCTTAATTCTGGTCAGAGTGGGCTTAATGACCTCAGCTTTACTGTGGTTCTTTCTTTATTCCTGTACGTGTTCTTTCCCAAGAAGGGATAGATTTCCTTTGCTTATCTTGTTGAGAATCTTGGCCTGGACTGGTCATCTGAGTTCTCTCTGTACCACTTGCTGTGGTATCAAATTCAGGGGTAATTTAAGTGGGCCCAGGAAGTGGCCTGACATTTTTACATCATTTCAGATACGTATGGTGGTAAAGATTGAGTGATACCCTTTCCCACTGTGCTTGCCCAGTGCGCTGCAAGCAAACTGCCCCAAAGACTCCCTTGTCTTTGGACAAGGACATACAACCGTACAAATTCCCATCAGCGACTGAGTTGACAAAATACATGGTAGTATATCTAAGAATGCTGTTTGGCAGTTAAAGCCAACGAACTAGGCTTCCATGGATCAACACCGACAGATCTTGAAAACGTAATACTGAATGAAAAAAAGCAACTTGCAAACATTGTGTACAATATTGTATATGTAAACTAAAAGACAAAACCTTTCCATATGTTGTTTCTCCACCAACAGCATAGGGGAACCTGGGTGGCTCAGTCAGTTGAGCATCTGTCTCTTGATTTCAGCTCAGGTCATAATCTCACGGTTCATGGGTTCAAGCCCCATATTGGACTCTGCACTGACCGTGCTTGGGATTCTCTCTTTTCCTCTCTCTCTGCCCCTCCCTTGCTGGTACATGCTCTTGATCTCTCTCTCTCTCTCTCTCTCTCAAAATAAATAAATAAACATTAAAAAAAAAAAACCACGTAGGGGATACATAACAAAATCAGGCAGGCAAAAGGAAGGGAGGAAGGGAAGGGGGCTTTCACCTCATTTTATTCCTTTAAAACAAAAGGAGGATTGAAAGTAAATTAGACAAATCAGTAACGTCTGTTCACCAGAGGTAAAATAACTTTTATATGCTTTTTTACTTTTTTTTTTTTTTAATAAAAAAATCTCTTTTTCCTTCTCCTTTGTCTCTTTTTGCATCGGACCTGTATTCTGGTCTCAGGAACTTTGGTTCGCCCCCAGCTAATTAAATCGCTGCCTGTAGTAGAAAGAGAAGTGAACCACAAGTCACATGCTTCTGTTCTAACCCCAGCCCCATTCATGGTAGCCTCACACATTACCATGAATCTTTCTGGACCTCAATTTCCTCCTCTGTAAGATGAAGGAATGGTGGTGCTATTTACTTCCTAATAAAGAATTCTCTAGGTTGAGAATCTTAGAACCGGAAGGGATATTAATGTCACAGGTCGTCGGCAAAAGTTATTCTGAGAGGAGCCCTACTCAGTAAGACTGGCTGCTGGTGACAGACCCAGGGCTACAATGATGTCTTCTGTCTTCTGTTCTGGAAATCTGAAAACCCCTCAGAAGCCAAAGGAGTACATTTAAAGCTAGCAAAGGAAAGCAGAATGAAGAAAGGTATGTTTACCAACCCAAAGACACATACATAAATATATGGGGTCCAGAGTGTTTTTAAAGATGCCAGGCAGAATTCAAGCAAAACTGTTCCTCCCTCAAACAAGAATTCTGAGAAGTAATATGGTGACAGTTTCTGACATGAGGACAATTTTAGAAGGAGATTCTGATAAAGGCAGGGTATTTGTGGTGATGGAGGTGAGGGGAATGGAGGTGAGGAGAGAGGCCCCAAGGAGTTAGATAATGTTAAGGTTTCACTCTTTCTGTGAGCCTTAACTAACTTTGGTCACATTGAACCTGCCACGGGCCCCTGGCCAGCCTTCCTCTCTGTCTACAAAATTCACAGTGAGCAAAGACAAAGGAAAAAGCAGGACACATCTCTTCACCTCCTCCAGAGCTTAAGCAAAAGGCGGGTGTGAGAACCCAGAGACATACTGATCCATGCTTTTCTGGGGAACGAGAACAGTCATGGGGAGCCCCTGCCCAATTCATTCATTTGTATGGCTTGCCTGATCCCTGGAGGAAACGGATTTTGAAAACTCTGCCCTGCAATCACTGCTCAGTCTTCCCTGTCCCTCTGCAACACTCAGTCAACCTCCTGTCCTTCAGTTGGACCTTAGTCCACGTCCTCATTACCTCAGATCTTCCTACCTGAAAATTTTCTCCTCAAGTCTGTTGATCTAATAAATTGTGACCGAAATGTTACCACTCTCCGTGGTATATAAATTTTTTTTTAAATCCTTAGACTGGCAGTCAGTACTCTCCGTAGTCCAGCTCCATTACTACCTCTTCAGTCTTCCCACTGCTGCTCCTTTATACGGCACCTCTGCTCGTCCACGTTGTATACCAGTGGGCCATCGAGAGGGGCCCAGAAGGGAGTAAAGGGAAGAGCCCAGTCTTAGGAATCACACTAAGATTCCTGGGTCCAAGTCCTGACTCTATCGCGTTCTGAATACGTTCCTTTCCATCCATTCTTTTAACCTTTGGTGGGGGTGAGGGGGGAGGAGCCTTCATTTCTTCGTCTGTGAAACGAGATACTACCTCATAGGCTGTTGATTTGCCTGAGGATTCAATGAAATAGGTGAGTAAGATGCCTAGCCCAGTGTATGTCACATAGTAAGTGTTCAAGAAATATCCAATTTCTTCTTCCTTTAAACATGTCTTAGCTACTCCTATTTGTGCACCTTGGCGTCCACTGGTGTCTTTGTTCGAAATTCCCTTTTCTCTTTTCTCTGTTTAAATCATGCCCATCTTTCCTTGCTGTGAACATGTAACATTTACTTAATACAGTCTTCTGGAGGCAGAAGAACACTTTTGAAATTTGGAGTTTCTAGAGAGGAAACAAACAGAAAGGATCCCTTGGTGGCTGAGAGTCACTTATCTAATACTTCTTTAATTGATCTATTAATTGATCTAGTTGTGTAATTTGGCAATGGAACCTGAGTAGTAATTTTATTCAGTCTCCTGTCCCTCCAACCCAGAGCAAAATAGATTTTAAAGAAATATGTGGCTGAGCTAAGGTCTTCAGCAGTTAGCTCTCTAGGCTGAGCCTTATGTCCAAACCCAAGCACCTTTCCCAGGCCATTGAGATTCTTGCTTATTCTAAATTTATCCAGGGTCTAAAGACATTCCCTGTTAGATGTATTTTTTATGCCCACCATAAAGTTCCTAAGTGGTCATTTGTAATGACTCCTATAAGGCAAGAAGTAATTTTTTACAACTAGTGTTTCTTAATTTATCCATTTATAAACGAGAACCCAGACCATTTTCATTATGAATTTTGGATAGTCGATAATCTTTCCTGCAGGTGATCTAACCAGCATTTGCAAACTTTTTTGATTGGCCACCACTGTTGTCACTCCTTATATTTTTTGTATATAACAGTTTATTAACAAATTGTGATTGGATGCTGAATAGCTACAAAAGGATAGTCCCACACATATTCCGCACCCCCCCCCCGCAACCGCACTACAGTTTAAGAGATAGCACATTATCATTACCTTTAAAAGTTGGCTTGTGTCTTTGCCCATGTGAGTCTACACACACATTGCTGTCATTAATATTTCAAGGCACAATATGTGCTTAAGCTGAGTAAAGTTCATTGTTCACAATAGTGGATACAAATCATATTCTAGATAGCCTTTTTAATCATATCAAATTTGGACAGCTGCTTTATGAAACCTGACTAGCTCATCATTGTGTTTACTTTATCACATGGATGAGAAAGGGCTTGCACATGATACAGAGACTTGTGAGCTTTGTCATTTCCTGGATGTTTGCTTATACTTACATTGTTAATACTATCTTCAATCCATAGTATCCTTGCAAGGGGCGGGGGTTTAAACCACTTACTCATTTTGGCCAGAGGGGAAGCATATTTACTTAAAAACCCAACAGTATGGTCCCTAATCCACTTACCTAAGAACCTTGAACGAATCACGGTGTGCTGAAGGAGAATGAACACTGGCCCATGGCTCCTACCTCCTTCTCTCACATCTGCGGCACTAACCTCCATCCAAAACCCACACCTGCCTGCCTTCCCCACCCCAACAAGGGGTCACCCTTGGGTGACACCCACGGATGTCAGCCCACGGAAGAGGCTTTCCATCCTTCCCTTGAACATGTACGTACAGTATGGCTATTCTCACCCAGCAGGAAAATAGGTTTTCCCTCTGCCCCTGCAGCAGGATAGATGCTGTCATCAATGAGAAATAGCCTCACAGTCTCTGACAAAGGAATACTTGGTGTTGGCATTTTTGTTTGGGAGTCTCCCCGCCCCAGGCACCAGCTGATGACAATGGGAAAGCCTGAAGCCTCCCTGTCTTTCTTTTTCTCTTTACCAAGGTAGTCTCAGAGGTGAAAAGTTTAGATAGCAAACCTATAAACCCACATTTATGAGGCAAATAAATATTTCTCAGAGTGACGTTCTGTTTCAGGGGAAGCTGCTGACGTGCAGTTGGTCTCTGATAAAGAGCTTAATGAAGCCTCCATCCGCCTGGCGGCTGGGCCGGAGGCAGGGCAGGGAGCTGCGCGGCCACCACTTGCCCCTTCTCCTGCCCGCACTCAACCAGGGAAAAAAGAGCAGGAGGTCAGCCCTTCCTTTCTGGAAAACCCAGGAGCCAGCCTATTGAGTGGCCGTTGCTGCAAAAGTCAAGTATAAACCAGGTTCCTGTAACCTCTAGAGATCCAGAGAAACTTGCCACCTCTGTCCACCCCAGTTCCACAGCCTGTGGAAAATCCCATGGCCTTCCTCAGATTCCTGTGAATCCCTAGACAGATACCTCCAGTCTTCTTTCCCAGGCTCCCATTTCCACAGTGCCGATGTACAGCTTTCTAGGTGCGAAATTCAGCCTCTTTGAGTTCACCAAAAAATAAATAACTAATTCACCCAAGCAATTGAGAGCAGAGTAGATTTGTCTAAAGATTAGAATTGAGCCGCATGGATTGTTAGGGGAGATTTATACCCCACAGTACACAGCAAACAGCTTTAGAATAGTCACTTACCAGACATCCCAGCTCATCAGAGACCTTTGGGGCCATTATACCAATAGGGATTTCCTTCTTAACCCTTGACACACATAATAGTTAAGTCTCCTCTCTTTAGATTAGCTCACTGCCTCTCAAGAACCAAAGTAACAGATTTCTTCCCTCTTCTCTACCACATGTCTTGGCACCTTGGAGATCTTACAAAGCAAGATACAGACATGTTTCTCTGCCCTAAAAGAATTCTGATGCCAGATGTTAAGATAATGAAGTTTTTGCCACCTTTTTACAATCAGAAGGATCTCCATGATCCTTCTGTCTTTAATTTAGTAGATATTACACATCTCACATCTGAGAGAATTTCAGAGCACACTGCCCTCCCTGGCCTGGATGGATCTAAAGGCTACTTTTTCTGTAAAAGACCGGATAGAGAATATTTTAAGTTTTTCAGGCCATGTGGTCTGTCACAACTATTTAACTCAGCTATTAAAGCACTAAGCAGTCATAGATGTTAGCTAGTGCACAAGGCTGTGTTCCAATAAAACTTTATTTACATAAACAAATGGTGACTGTAGTTTTCCATCCCTTGATCTAGAAGAAAGCATATAGCAGCTTTGATGAAAACGAGGAGAGAAGCCTCTAGGCTAAACTTCAATCTCCTTAGTTTAGCATATGAGGTCATTTATCACTTGCTCATTTGTCCTACTTGTCCTAAGGTGATCCCCACCTACCTGGCTCAGGCATAGATGCTCTTCTTCTGAACTTTCTTTGCACTCTGTTAGAGTAGCTGTGAGCATGCTCACATCATTCTGTATCTATTACTTACCGGAGTGAGTTCCTTGAGACTCGAGATAACTTCTTCACCCTTTCAGAAGAATGCCTAATACATTGTTGATACTCAGTTTATGTTTGTTAAAATAATTCCTGCTTTCTACTGCATTTGCTCAGATTTTAGTGTCATGAAGTGCTCCTGAGGATACATGGAAGGCAGGCAGACACTCTCTGAATGAGTGTGGCCCAGCCCCAGGAATAGGGAGTTGTGGGAGATCTTGGGCAGTGAACACAAACGGGTCAGTAGTCAATTCCGTGCTCTTTAGTGGACGTTTCACAGTCATTCTCTTGATCTGCCCTCAGCTGTTGACAGCAGGTGTTATGATTCCGTATTGGAAGGAGAAAACAGATTTATTGGTTTAACTGGGGTCACATCGTCAGTCAGGGAACCCTCCCCCACCCCACCTGAGGCTCTTTTGTGCTGTGCTAACCTTCCTCCTAAAAGGCACCTGTGCATCAGTGATTACGAAAAATACTTTATAATGATGCAACTGGTTTCATCCTGTCCAAGGCAGGGAGTAGACAAAAGAAACTTGGCCTGGTTTAGTGTCCTGTATGTTACAATTCTCTTGACTAAGCGTACTGTACTTTATGTAGCAGCCATGTTCTGAAGAGGTAGCATATTTAGAATTTTGTCAGTTAGATTATATGTTAAATTTCCCAGAGGAGCATGTTATTTGGAGTCATTTGGTAGTCTCTCCTCTCATGAAGAATTCTTCCGGAATATATGTAAAGTGCAAATTCAGGGTTTTGTACATCGAGTTTACTTCAAGGACACACCTGCTTTGGGAGCACAGCTCTCTAGAAGCCTCAGTGCGCCTGTTTGAGAGAAAACATGTAGAGTAAAGCACCCCCAGGGGAAAGAGGTGTGGCTCTTGTCAGTGTGTCTTTGTATCTGTGTCTGTGTGTACCTTAGCTCCTATGATCCTTTACTCCCATGGAATCTTTGCAGATATTCTAGGAAGAGGAGGCTCTCTCTAATGTGAGGTAGAGCCCATGCCGCCCACTAGGAGGGACCCAGATGTCACCTTGGAGCCAAACATCTACTGAGTTCCCATTCAGTACTCAAAGGTATCTTCCTCTGGAACCTTAGAACCACATACCCGCAGCTGGGTTCCCACTCACCTGTCATAGGCATCATCTCTCCTGTTTGATATTTCCTTCTTCCTCACTCAACCGCCCTTCCAAGTGCTGGTCAGGAGAACCTTAGGGTTGGTCCATTTGGAATGTTGGTTGTGAAAAACACACATCATAAGTCTGTTCCACCATCTAGCCAATATCGTTCCCATAAAATGTTAATTCACCTGTTTTAATTCCATGTAACATGTCTTTGCTGACCATCTGCTGTTGATCTAACCATATGCTCGTCCACACTGTGGAGTACTGAGAAGGAGAAAACATGATCACCATCCTTAGCAAGCTCCCCATCTACATGGGAGATGAGGCTCAGATCACAGAATTAGCAACAAAGGCGAAAGTATATAAAACACTTTTCTTCAAGAGTAGGCATGATATGAATTGGTTTGGTTGACAAGCACCAGTCCAGTAGTGAGAACAAGTAGGGCATTCTTCACCAGCCTCTTCTTTCTTTACATTCTGAGTTCTTTGGGTAATCCTTTCTGCCTATGAGAACACATAGGCACCATCAGAATTGTTTGCTTAAATATTAATCTATAATTCTTACTTGAAGATTTCCTTTTACCCCTTTACCACGTACAACTCATCCATTCGAATTACTTGTACATTCTCTGCTGGAGAACCATGTATGCTCGTATGTGCTAACCAAGAAAGTACTACTCTCTCTTAATCTCATTCCAAAAGTCTTTTGTGGAAGTTAGCATTTGTTCTGCTATTATAATGCTATCTGTTCTCTGTTGAGTTAACTTACTCTGTGGCCTTAGACTAGTTTTCACTTTGAATCATTTGGATTGTTCTAGACTTTCTCAGCTACCAGTGCAAAAAAGAAAGTGTTCAGAAGTTTGACGTAGCCTCGGGCAAGTACCCAACCCAGAGCCTGGATCAAAGAGGATTTTAAAAAATAAACAGCTGTGGCATCTTGGGGAGTATAAGCCATCAAGGCATCTCTACCACTTGTCTACTTCATGATTTTCAGCAACTTGCCTCTCCTTTCTGGGTCTTGGTCCTCCCTGAGTCCTATTAAACATGAGAGTGTTCTGAAATAACTAAGAAATACAGTAGAGACAGCTTTAGAACTGCTAAAGCCTTAGTTAAAAGTCACATTGAGGGACACCTGGATGGCTCAGTCGGTTAAGCATCCGACTTTGGCTCAGGTCATGATCTCACAGTTTGTGGGTTCGAGCCCCACATCGGGCTCTGTGCTGACAGCTCAGAGCCTGGAGCCTGCTTCGGATCCTGTGTTTCCCTCTCTCTCTGCCCCTCCCCGGCTCGCACTCTCTCTCTCTCTCAAAAATAAATAAACATTAAAAAAAAAATTTTTTTTTTTTTTAAAGTCACATTGAAAAAAATAATAGAAGCCATACAGGAAGCAAAAAAAAAAAAGAGTATACCATGATTCAAATATCTTTCCTTGTCCTGTCCTTTCCCACTTATGTATAATTTGTGTATAATAACCAGTAATGATATAATTTACAATTTTTATTCATCTATGTAGCTTATAAAATGTCACATCAACTACTACACTACTTTAGTTGTTCTCTTCTGATAAATACCATGAACAAATAACTGTGTTTGCAGTCAAAGCATCATTAACGATTGGTCGAGTTTGCTTTTGATCTAAGTAGCCCTAACATTTATTGGTATGTCCTACTCTGTAAATATCAAACGCTCTCCTGTGCCACCAGTTTAATGATAAAGTAGCCCCAAAACATAATGTCTGGCCTGTCCCTTGAAAAATGACTTACCTGGTTTACAAAAACAGCATTTGTGTGACTAAATCAAGAATATGATCATTAATGAGGAATTATCATCTAGGGAAGGAGTTCTAGGACATAACATTAAGTGAAAAAAGGAGAGCACAAAAGAGTATCCATGGTATGTTACCCTTCAAGTGAGAAAGAAAAGGCTATAAGAAAATGCTTATGTATATTCTCATTTGTACAAAAGTAATACAAGAAGGATAAACCAGAAACGAAATTGGTTGCATGCAATGCGTAGATAGGAAAGATGCAGAAAGAAGTGGAGAGACTAGAACAGACTAGAACAGGTTAGTTGGGATGAGGAGGGAGCGATACTTCTGAGGATAATTTTTATATAGCTCTGACTCATTCCCCCAAATAAATAAATAATAAAAATCAACCAGAATGTGGGAGGAATCCAAAGTGGAACACAATGGTGAAAAATAAGTCTAACTGAGTTATGAAAGAGTAATATAACCACACTGAAGTTGGGGGTGGGAAGAAAAGAACTAAGCCAAGTAATTTAAAAGCCAGTATTTTGAATGGAAATTATAAGCCTGAAGACAAAAAGAACTATATACAAATACTACACTCTAGTTAGTAAATTTGTTTCTCACAGGGGTATGGGTCAGCAATTCTGAAATACTTTATACTAGAATTGAACAAATAAATAAAATGTAGATAACTAGAACCAGGCTTCTCACTGTCAGAGAAAGAAGTGATAAGGAAAGAGGGAAGGCTAGCACCAACCCCATGGTGTTGAACTGCAACCAGAGACATCAGATAGGAACTCGTGATTTTAGTATATATACATAAATAGATACAGAAATATAGATATGTTTGTATGTGCAAGTTAGTAAACACATATATTTCTTAGCTCTGTCCATTGTGATGACCGAGAAGCAGTAACACCCCATAGAAATGAGCAGGCTAATTGCCCAGATTGTGGTTTCTAAACACCATTCTCCAGTAAAAGGAACTGTAGCTTCTTGGAAAAGTGACATTTCAGAGCAGGGGCAGGGAAGGTACAAGATGAGCTTGGAACAAACATCTTAGTGCCAGAAAGTAAGCAAGTGTTCAAAAAAGAGTAGGGCTGGTTGAAAATACACTGGAGAGCCATTCTGAAGGAGTTCCTAATGACCAAAGCTGGAATAATTTGAACAACAAAGTAAATAATGATCATATTTGATTATAACCCATGAAATAAAATAAATATTCATGAAGTAGTACTAATATAAATAATTGGACAAATAAATAAATGGAGGAGAAGGGACAGTACTTTTCCTCACAGAAGAATTCCAATTAATAACTTACATAAGGAGTGAGAGAAATAGCCAACCACCACAGTAAATATTGTTGCAGGCAAGATCCATCAATGGATATTAAAGTTGGTGGACAAAAGTTTGAGGGAAAACAGGATATTGCATAGTCTTTGTATTAATTACAAAGGTAAAAATAGTAACTTTACGGTGGAGAAAGTCATCAGCCATAGCCTTAACTAAGTGATCGAGCAAGGTTAATATCGCAAATAATGAGATGTGGCCATCATGTACACCTGATATTGATGCAATGAAAAGGGTACATTATCACTTCTGTTGTATTTATGCAAAACAAAAAAAAATGCATAATCTTGACCCAGAGTGTCTTAACCTCAACACTAATGACATTTTGCGTTGTGTAATTCTTTATTGTGGGGGCTGTCCTGAGCATAGTAGGTTTTTTAACAGCATCCCTGGCTTCTATCCTCTAGAAGCAGCATCACCACCACCACCACCACCACCCCACCACCACCACCCCCAGATTACACCCCCTTATTACAACCAAAAATGTCGCCAAACATTACCAGATGTCCCCTGGGAGGTAAGATTCCCCTCTGGCTGAGAACTATTGCCTTAGTCTAACCATAAGAAAATATTGGGCAGACCCAAATTGAGGGATGTTCTATAAAACAAATGACCAAAGAAACTATTCGTAAGTATCAAGATCTTTAAAGATAAGAATGAGGAACTGTAACAGATTGGAAGAGAGAAAGGAGACATGGAAAGTAAATTCAGTGTGGGATTCTGGAGTGGATCATAAAGAGGACATTAGTGGAAAATCTGCTTAAAGTAGAATAAAGTCATAGTTTAGTTAATAGTATTGTACGAATGCTAATTTCTTGGTTCTGATCATTATATTATGGCAATGTAATTAATATGTGAACATTGGAGAAGGTGGGTGAATGGTACAGAGGAACTGTCTATACTGTTTTTGCAACTTTTACATAAGCCTAACATTATCTAAAAATAATTTTTTTAATATGCCACTGATGTTAGAAAAATGCAGACAGATTTCCATATTGAACTCTATGACATGGATATAAGCGTAACTGGTATTTAATATTGCTGAGATGATTCCCATCACCTCTAAGGCATTGTGTGTGTGTGCGTGTGTGTGTGTGTGTGCATGGTTTGCACCACAATTTATATTTGCTATTTAAATTTTGTTATAAGTGAAAATTTTGTAAAATGTTCAGTTGTTAGTTCAAAAAGGAGGAATAGTCAGTATGTCATTTTATAGCATTTCACTCATTTGGCTTGGATTACAGTTATTCATGCTTTTCTTTTATTCTCCTACATGAGGGTAAACCATTTATTTTAATGACACTTGAAAGGCCCAGCCCTGTTCTTTGCACATAGAGGATGCTTTAAAAACATTTGCTGAATCCAGGGGGTTTACCTCTTCATTAAGAAAATCTGAGATAAGCTCCTATGTTCTATTATTATTGTTTCAAATCTTATGAGTAACTATTAGAACAGGTTACTTCATTTGAACTTTTTAAACTTTAGAAGGTTAATAAGTTTTATACAACACTTAAGAAACATAGAGGCTCCTGGCTAGCTCGGTCAATAGAGCATGCAACTCTTGATCCCGGGTTTGTACATTTAAGCCCAATGCTGGATGTAGAGATTACTTAAAAATAAAATCTTTAAAACATAAGGGTGCCTGGGTGGCTCAGTTGGTTAAGCATCCAACTTTGGCTCAGGTCATGATCTCACAATTAATGAGTTCAAACCCTGCGTCAGGCCCTATGCTGACAGCTCAGAGCCTGAGCCTTCTTCAGATTCTGTGTCTCCCTCTCTCTCTGCCCCTCCCCTTCCCCCGCTCACTCTCTCTCTCTCTTTCTCTCAAAAGTAAATAAAACTTAAAAAATTCCTTCTAAAAAATCTTTTAAAAATAGAAATTAAGAAAAAAGAAAAAAAAAAAAACCAAGTCTTAAGAAACATAAATAGAATGAACACAGTGCAGGCCCAAATTGTGGTTCTATAAATTCTATCAGAAGTCATCCCATACAGAATCAGGAATTTTAACAATGTTCTGATGCAGAAGTAAGAACTCATCAAAAGCCAACTACAGGAAAACCCACTAACTAAGGAAGATACCTGGTTATGAGAAAAATGAACTATCCTTGTGGTTGTGTTAGCAAGTTTTCCAGCCCATCCAGGTTTGCTAGGCCTCCCCAGCCAAAGCAGACCCTTGGCTATGGACCCTCTTGACCAGCCCCAGACACAGAAGCCATGCATAAAAAAAACACCGGTCTTGGGGTGCCTGAGTGACTCAGTCGGTTGAGCACCAACTTTAGCTCAAGTCATGATCTCACTGTTTGTGAGTTCGAGCCCTGCGTCGGGCTCTGTGCTGACAGCTCGGAGCCTAGAGCCTGCTTCGGATTCTGTGTCTCCCTCTCTCTCTGCTCCTTCCCCACTCGTGCTCTGTCTCTCTCTGTCTCTCAAAAATAAAACATTTAAAAAAATTTTTTAAAAAAGAAAACACTGATCTTCCTTCATAATAAGACTGATACTTGACTGAAACTTTTGTTATAAGTGCTTCCTTGTACACACAGACCACTTCATTCTGTTCCAGGCACACAGGCATCACTGAACTCTTGGCTGAAGTCACAAACTAAACCCTAGTATGGATAAAATGCTGGAGGTACAGAAGACATCACAGTACTCAAGATACAGGTTTAGGTAGTACCCAGATGCACCATTAAACACTAAATCATGTTGTAAGGAAACACTAAATCATGTCCCCTTTTAGTTTTTGTGATGACAAACAGAACATCTCGTTGTGACACTAATATTTGAGTCATCTTCTCTTTATGGCAAGAATGGTTTCCCATTTATGATAGTGATGTAAAATGTTCTTTTACATTTTTCTTATGATAAAACAGGAATCAATACAAAGAAAAAATGGTAAGTAAATAATAACATATGTAGCATGCGGCTATGATAAGAATTGCAAGGTAATGTTCAAACTATAAAGACTGTGGAACACTGATCTTCAGTTCAGTCTTCCACCTCTGACCCTCCTCTTTCTTCTTCTCCATCCACCATCTACTTACAAATATCAAGAAATAAGAGTTCTTAGAATGCATTTTTAATATGCTACTTCCTGTGAAAGAGAGAAAGAATAATTAGAAAGTGTCCGTGCCTCTGCCTATCTTTACAAATAGAGGCATAGGGAGGACAGGCCCAAAAACAATGGAGTTGGTTACCAGTGAGGCATGGGAAAAATTGGGGTAAAAGAAATACAGCAAGGGAAGGAACAATACTTCTCCGAGTTAGCTTTTTTGTAGTTTTGACTTTTGGAAGCATGTTAATGTCCTACATATTTAAAAATTAAATTAACAAGGATGGGAGAAAGGAGCCTAGAACTAAAAGCAAGTGGAAACAAAAGAACCCAGTTGCATTTAGATGAATACCATAACTAGACCCAAGGGAAAATGAAGAACTAACCCAAGTGGCTTAGGAACAGTGTTTGTTTGATTGTACACCCAGTCTTGAGTTGGGATGGCAAATTGCAATTTTTTTGGTAGTGGTATGTACAAATAATTCTGAACCTATTTTAGATATACGATAGGATGGAGCAAATTCACAAAAGAGATGATGTTCTTGAGAGCCAAGATTCTTATTGTGGAAGAAAGTATGCACAAGTACGGAATAGAGGAAGGCGAGAAAGAACTCTGAGAGAATGATTTGAATTGGAGGTATTAGTGTAAACTCGTGATTTCTACAGTATATATGTGTACATGCTTATAGAAGCACACATGTATATGTGTGTGCACACATATGTATGTATATGTATATTTACGTGCAAGTATTTCCCAGCTCTGCTGAAAGGGTTTAACTGCCCACAGATTGCCCCCCAGCAGCAATGAACAAAGCTGCTACAGTAGCAGTAGGCATACTTAGCACCCAAATCTTGGTCTCTATAACATTCCCACTAAAAGAAACCAGGGCCTCTCAGAGAAATGGCTGATGGCTGGGGCACGGTAGATATAAGACAAGCCTGCAACAAACACCTTATTATGCCAGAAGGTAAGGAAGTATCACAGGGACACAGGCGCTAGCTCAAAGCGCTCCCACTTGCCAAATCTGGGACAGTTTGAGCACTGAAATAATTAATTAGGTATAGTGATGAATATAAGCCATTGAAAAAATGGGAACTCATGAATCCATGCCATAAATAAATGCGTAAGTTAGTGAGGGAGAAATGCTGAGTGACAACTGATAAATGTGGAGGGAAGCGTGGAGTTGGAATGCCATCGTTTTGCAACCATCATAGTAAAGCTGAATCAGACAAGAATCTTCAATGGATGCTAAATCTGAGGGGAAATTTTAATCAGGAGCTGTATATCTGCATGATCTTAGATTGTCTCCTCCATTGCTGACTAGTTGGCAAAGGAAAACATAATACCTAGGCAGGGAGAAATCAGACAGCATCTTGATAGGGTGATCAAAATTGATATCACCAATGAGAGACAGATGAACAGTGTATACCTCAAGGTGTGATCCCCTGAGGAGTAGTACACAGCATCACTTCGATTGTATTCTGGCCAAAAATTCATGTCTTAAATCTTATTATAAGAAAGCACCAGAAAAAACCAAGTAGGGATTTGTTTTTGAGAGAGAAAGAGAGACAGAGAGAGAGACAGACAGAGCGCACATGCACGTGCCAGTGGGGGAGGGGTAGACACAGAATCTGAAGAAGGCTCCAGGCTCTGAGATGTCAGCACAGAGCCCAACGCTGAGCTCAAACCCATGAACCGCGAGATCGTGACCTGAGCCAAAGTCAGATGCTTAACCGACTGAGCCACCCAGGTGCCCCTCTTGATCTCTTATTCTAACACTTCATGGGATCCAGCCAAACTGTGCCCCATGCAGCTAACTTGGTTAAGTACTCCCCACACTCCCCAGTCTCCAGCTCTCCCAGAGGAGGCCATAAGACTGGGCACCAGCCCCCTGAAGGACTGTGGAAAGCAACACAGACCCAGAGTGTGATCAACAGCTCATACTGGTTGACCTTAATAGAGTTGTGTAGCTTTCATGCCCAGAGTGGGATAAATTAAGTAGCTTGTCATCCCAGAGCTTTTAGGCTCAGTACTGGCATTGAAAGACTTTGGCAGTAGGATACAAATAGAAAACTGTAGAGCTAAATCATGAACCACCCTCCCCACCCCATTGGTGATTTGCCCAGGCATCATCAGCCAGAAAGACATGGCATTCTGTGCCATAAATCAGAAAATACTGATAGCGTTAATTCCATCACAGAAATTAAGAATTCATTAATAGAGAAGGTAGTTTTGTTAAATGCACATATGTATACACATCTGAAAATACCAAAAATACTTTTAAGAAATCAGGTTTTCAAATGTTTCCAGTTCAACTTGTTATTCATTCACTTTTTTTTATTAGTTTATTGTATTAGTTCCCTAGGGTGCAAACAATAACAGGCTCCCCAAGGTCTTTTACATTTTTCCGAGAAGAAATTTTAATTAAGAGAATGCTGTCTTTTTTCATAATTTTTTTTCCTGGTATTTAGGGGAAAAACACAATTATATTTGTAAAACACAGTACTGGGAGGACTAGAACGAGTGTCTATTGCACTCCTAGGAGCAGGTAAAGAGGAACTATCTTGCATGGTGTTTGGGTACTATAGGACAGAAATACCACAGTTAGAGTAGGAAGTCAGGGAAAATTCTCTTCTAAAGCAGAGCTCTGTGAGGCCTTGGGGCAGTGAAAGGAAGTGGTAGAAGCCCTTTTACTTGCCAACTAAAATAGGCCTGACCTGAAAGAGGTCTGAGAGGGCCCTTTGGGGACAGGCCAGCCTAGAGTGACTGACTTGTGTGCTCATCTCTGTCCCCGTCTCCTCTCCTCTTTAGTATCCCTTTCTTGGCTAAGGGTGTAGGGGCTTTCCTCGGTTTTAGGCTTGGGACTTCAGCCAATTCCTGTTCTGCCTAAGGAAGTTTATAACAACTATTCTAAAAGAATGGACGGGAGAGGAGGCCTGGCCAAGCAGGGCAAGGCCCACAAGTGCCTGTTTGCCCAGTTGCACAGTGAAGACAGACAGGGGAGGAAGGTGTGCCTAGAGCCCAGGCCCTGGCATTGGATTTGACTCTAGGCCTCTCTTGTCTTTGTTCTGCACAGAGAGACAGCCATCCACTTGTCTCCATCGTCAGTTACCTCTCAGAAAGGGAGACCCAGGAACATGTCTTGAGTTCAAAGGCCTTTACATGAATCCCATTGCTAGAGACTGCTTAGAAGGCCCTCCTGCTGTGCAGCAGTGTGAGAACAGGACTTTGCCCCCTCTAGAAGCTTAGAGAGGGGAGGCAACAGTTTCCCTTTCATCACTCCTACCTTAGAAATGCAATGATTTCTTTTTTGGCTTTACCCAGTTACAGCTTTTAAATATTTGTTAGGGTGATAACCTGAGGCTAAATCTGGCTGGGAAGGAAAGCCTTTGACAAAATTCATTTAAGTTTCTCTAAGTCAGAATCTCTCCCAGACTCAGAACTCCATTTACCCTCAGAGTGCTTTCATTATCTTCTTCTAGGCATCCAGTTGTTGGCACTCATGACTCTTGGTGCTCCGCTTGAACCCTCCTGATCCCAGTGCCAGATTCTGTGCCCTCAATCTTGGGCTAAGCCCACTTTTCAGTCGTGACCTATCATGGCTCTGGGTTCCATCTATTCGGCCAGTATCCACGTAGGTGCGACATGGATTGCTCCCATAATGCTACAGGATCCATTTATACCTTGGTCCAGTGTTTCCGTGTTGTCTCCGTGCCCTGTTTACACACTATAGGTATGTGTATATGTCTGTGTCTGTAAAGGAAAAACTCAGTGTTTTGCTCCCTATGTAGGGAAAAACTCAGTTTTTTCCTACTGTGTTTCTCCTCTGAGTCTCCTTTACCACTTACACAAAACACTTCATTTCTGACACTTCTGGTCACCAAATGCTTGGACGTTTTTCTCCACGTCAAGCAAGTCCCTGCAACACCAGCTGGGTGCCCTACAATTTTACTCAATTCTGACACTGTCTACCCACAGACAGCATCAGATCCCACAAGTTAAAGGCTCAGTTCCCCCAAGACCCTCCCCGCAATTCAGACAGCAACCACCTGGTCGTCAACCTGGGCTTCTGACTGACTGTTGTAGACGGCAGCTTCCCTTGACCCCCTCCTTAGGTTGAATTTGCTGGAGTGGCTCCCAGAACTTACTAGATCACAGGTATCTTAGAAAAGGCTATAACTTAGGAACATTCAGGTGGAAGAGGTGTGCTATGCTATAGTGTAGGTATAGGGAAAAGGGTGTGAAGGAACTTCCATGGTCTCTCCAGGCGTACCACTCTCTCCAAATCTCCACATGTTCACCACCTGGAAGCTCTCCAAACCCTGTACTTTTGGGATTTTATGGAAACCTCATCACATAGACATGATAGCTCATTAACTCTGTTTTCAGCCTTTCTCCCTTCTCAAGAGAATGAGTGGTGGGGCTGAAAATTCCAAGCTTCTAATCATTGTTTGATCTTTCCAGTAGTGACCAGCCCTTATTCAGGAAGCCCCCCAGGGTCACCTCATTAGAACAAAAGACACTCCTATCACCTAGGACATTACATGGGTTTCAAGAGATCTGTGTTAAGAACAGAGGTCAAAGGCCAATATCAGGACAAGAGATGCCCGTAGTGTTCTTATCATTTAGGAAATTACAAGGGTTTTAGGAGCTCTATACCAGTAACCAGGGCCAGAGACCAATATGTATTTTCTGTTATCTCACAGTATCAGCTGAGTAAGTTGGGCAAAGTCAGTTCAGGAAGTCATGCAACTGGTTCTTGAACTCATACCTTTTTAACCTCAAAGCTTATACAGTTACATATGTGGCCCTCTAAGCAGTCTCTCTAGCAATAAGATTCATGTGGAATGCCACTTGACACATGGAAAGCATTTGTTAAGTATTTATTAAATTAATGAACGGTTATTATGATAGTCTTGTGGTGGTGTTTGTTTGTTTGTTTGTTTGTTTTGCTAAGTTTATTTATTTCGAAAGAGAGAGAGGAGAGGGAGTACCTGAGTGGGTGAGGGGCACAGAGAGAGGGAGAGAGAGAATCCCAAGCAGATTCCACACTGTCAGCAGAAATCCCATTGCAGGGCTCAGTTTCACAAACCATGAGATCATGACCTGAGCTGAAATCGAGAGCCAGATGCTTAACCGACTGAGCCACCCAGGCGCCCCTACAGTCTTGTGTTTTGATTCAGTCTCAGCCTGCCTCTGAGAGCTAAGTGCTGGCATGTAGTCTTAGCAACATTACAGCACTTATAGTAGAGGTGACTCTGCCTTCCAATGATTACTCATTTATTTTCCTAGTTGCATTACAGTCTTTAGCCATGCTTTCTCTTATTACATTTTTATTTTTATTTTCCAGATCTACTGTTAGCTGGTAGTGAAGGATAGTAGGGGTTTCTGAGATCCTGGTTGGTCTCTTCTGATTAATCCCTGGGGTGGGTTTGAATATTTTACAGCTTTTGGATCTCTTCATCCAGTGGGATTGGTCAACCTACCTTGCTGACTATGGTCAGCCCAACTGCAAGTACCTCCGGGTAAACCCAGTGACAGCACTGACCCTGCTTGAGAAGTGAGTACCTAGTCCAGCAGTCTCTGCTGGGAAGTGGGGGTTGGTATCGGGGATAATTTTCTCTTTGCCAGTACCTTCAAAAGACAGCAGAGAGGTCCTGTTCTTGAAGTTGCCATAAGTGCTACCAGCAGTCTCCATCATTGGATTTGGCAGGCTGGCCTTCTTGTAGCCTCTTAATTCCTGAACCCCCAATAAGCTAGGCCAAGTATGGGTCACGTGGACTCTGGCAGTACTTTGGAGCTTAAAGGGGCAACATCTCTTTAACTAGAGATGGAAAGAGAAGAAAGAACCATGCCTTAAGCTTGGTCAGAGGCCACCTGGTGAATAGAATGAGACTGGCCCCAATCGTCTGGGGATGATGGGCAGAACAGCCCCATCGAAGAAACCCGATCCGGTTTCTAGCAGAGAAGTTCTTGGAATTACTGAAACCTTCACCAGCAACCCCTCCCACTCCCTGCCAGAGTCGAGCCTTACTGTGCTGACTGTCTCAAGAAAGCTGTGTTGGAGAAGGTGTCTCCTTCTTGCTCTGGGCAGTCGCTGGCCAACAGAGGCGCTACCACTGAGATTGGGTCAGCCGTCTCCAGAACATCCCATGGCTAACCAGTGTATCAACCAGATGCCGGGATCTGCTGTGCAGCCTAGTTCTGGCTTTTGCTAACCTAGTTGAGAGCTGGCAGGCCAGAGACCAAGATCCAAGGAAAGGGGAAGCTTTTTCCTGTCATCACAGTTGTTAACTCCTAGCTTCCTCGAAGCTTCTTGGAAGAGTACCCTGCATCTAAGTAGTACAGCAAGTACCTATGTGGCCGTATGTGAACTTGGATACATGGACCAGCATCTAGGAGGTCAGAATGGAGCCTTAAGCAGAAGAAAAGGTTAAGGTGTATTCTCCCTACTACGCAGTGTGGTGGGAGAGAAGGGGAGGAGTTGGAAAGTAAGCAAGAGCAGGATGTAGAGGGATGTGTTTGCAGCCAAGAAACTAAGAGCCCAGAGTGCAGCTTTCTCCAGGCCAAGACAGACTGATGTTTCCATTTTAACTTTGTTTCCCATGATTCTCTCTCCCAATGAACTTCCTCCCTAGGATATCTAGAGAGTAAGTATATTATTCACTTGGGCCTTTTCCATCACTTTGAGGCAAGTCCTTCTGGTTTCCTCATTGACACTAATGACTACACTAAAATCCCTACCCTGTGAGTTGTCCCCACCCTGACACACTAATCTACTAAACTAGCCTGGTGCCAATTGGCTGGCTGCCTCCTCGATCCTTGGTCCTCAGAGTGACCCTTGGCATACCAATTCCTATGGGGCTGGAGGTCACAGCAGGGATTTTCCCCCACTGGCGCCAGGTAAAGGGCTGTTCCCACTCAGCTTCCTGGCCCACTCAATACTCTTGCTAGTGCAGGGCTTGAAACTCAGCCCTGACAGAAGCGAGCTCCTCGGCAGTCTTCCCCGCCTCCTGATGGTTGAAGCCCATGGCGTTAAGATCTGGAGCCTATGCCTCCCGTGGAAAATTTTTTATTAGAGGCAAGGCCTAATCCCAGCTGAATTGGGGACATGTTGGCTTTTCAGTTGGCATTTAGATGTCATATTCACTATGTGTCCAAATGGGCTGTGGGATTCCCTTCCAGTTCCTTCTCTCAGTAGTCCTTTACTTGTCTGCTCCTGAGAATTCCTAGATCTAAGAGGTATTGCCTCATCCACTTTCTGTGGATCAATTATAGGCTAAAATCATCAGCCTGTCTGTAGCATTCTGGAGGCCTAACAGGAACAAAGCCTCGTGCTTAGCCCTAGGAGTCAGCAGGGTTTAAAAGCTTCCTTCCAAACCCAGTAGGGCCATAGGCCACGCCGATCACTAAAATCCCTATTTGCCAGCCTCATAGGAACCAGTCCCTTTCCCTGACCCTTTCCTGCTTTCTGCACAGCCAGATGTACCACCAGAGCTTGACAGTCTCCGCTTTTTAACCTGGCGCTTCTTGGCAGGGTGAGATATGAAAAGAACCAAAGACCTGCTGAGGACATTCAGGAAAGAGAAGAGGCTCCTGTGTCATTGAGAGGTGGCCATAGCCAAAGTAGATCAGGATCCCGAGGAGGGTTCCCCTTTGGCTTTGGAGCATTCCAGGGCACAAACCAGCATGCCACCGTCAGCCTTCAGGGCACCTGAGTTTATCTTTTGAGTAATCCCAACTCCAGGCCTTAAGGGCCAAGAACTCCAAGACTCTGAGGCTCAGGGGTCTTCTTCCTCCCTTCCTCCTACCTTATTGCAAGAGCTTCCTATGGGAGCTGAAAGCCAACTCTGGTTCCCCATCTCTGGGCGGCTTGGAGGAGTCCTGAAATTAATGATCACATAGGATGTTAAATATCCCATACATATAGGGAGCGTTTTTTTCTTCCTCCTTTTTTTCTTTTTTGTTTTGTGTTGTTTTTACTTAGATTTATAGCATATTCCCTGGGATATATAATCTAAAGCCAGGTCAGTTCCATAAATGTAATGGTATAATTAATGTGTAAGGGACCAAATACAGTAATCATCATAGCCTTGAGACCCGCATGCTTTCTTTTCAACCAACCTCCATCACCTCTGCTTCTTCCTCACCTCCAAGCACAGACCTGCCCATGTGGGTGGGTGTATCTTATACTCAGTGTTCTGAGTTCGCTTGAGTAGTTCCAGCCTTAAGGCCCTTAAGCTTAGATCTGTGAGAGAAGTCTCCATTCATTTGTGGCCGTCGGTGTCAGCCAGAACCACACAGCTTTGGTGCTCGTCACGACCTCCTGACCTCATTTATATGCCCTTGAGGGATCTCTGGCCTTTTAACTCACTGGCCCCAAAGCTGCCCCTCTGCACAAGAGCCACCCCACAGGAAAAGATGGGCCAGGATTGGCGATGGGCCAAAAGCCCTTGGACGTATACCTGGGGGTTGATTACTAGGGTTGCCAAGGTTCCTTCCCCCCACTTCTTCTGACCTGTGTCCCTGCAGCCCAGGGAGCTGTGAAGTCAGAGAGCTGCTGTATCTCCGGGGGGGTGGTCATGAAGACCCAGGAGAAATTGGTCTGGGCAGTGTTCTTAATTCTCTAACACCAGAACTAGGGGTGGGCTGGAGGCCCAGTGTGCAGAGACTGAGGCCAGAGTTAACAGTCAGATGTCAGAGGTTGTGGACTCTCTGCAGGGAATAGCAGATTCCCACATTCTATCACAATGGCTTATTCAGACCTGGGCATTTCTGTGAAACCACAGCTTGGCCTTGACTTTATCCATGCTTCCCTGTTAGGTCTCTCCGTCTGACCACAACTGTTGCCCAGAGCTGCCCATGGTTTGTACTCTAAGACGATGCCACCTCTGGAGCTTTAACAGGACCCAGGAATAGAAAGCCCTGCAAAGACCAAAGGTCTGAGGATATAGACAGACATCGAGTCCTCAGGGGCTTCTCTTGCCTAAAGTTCCGGTTCATCAAGTGAAAGGATGGCCCACCTGCTCTCCTCAGCACCACACACTCAGCCACCTCACTGCCTCTGGGTCCTTAGTCTGAGATAAAAGAAAAAAGATCATTCAAGCCCTTAGTGTTGTTAAGGATGGGATAGAGTAAACAGCCTGTGAAGTTTAGAAATACATGGTGGCTTTTCGTTATTCATATCCTCTTGGAATTACTAGTTGAGAGTATGTTTTTGCCCTATCTTTCAAATACCAGCTTTAAGGTCCCAGCAAGATTTCATAAGCTCATGAGATGGTAAGTGGATCCTAGATATCCTGTAAGAGCCTGTTGAGCACCAGGGCTTTAGCATGCCCCAGAGACCTGTAACAGGTGCGCAGCTGGAGATGGAAGGGAAGGAAATAGGTAGGGCGGGTATGGATGATCAGGGGGTTGGCTCTCCCATAGCTGGCTTTTGACTTTTGATTCCAAAGGTGACTGAAGTTGGGAGGGCTATGGACAGCTTCCTGAATAAGTAGGTAAGTATGGGCCTGACAGTGAAAACATTCTGCACTCTCTCAACTCTGGGTGGAGGGTAAGATACACTGTGTGATCCTGCCTCCTGCCAGTTCTTTCTACCATTGTCTCCTCAAACACTTTGCTCTCTTTCTTTCCTTCTGTGTTTAGGATGAAGGACACTAGCCGCAAGAACAACATGTTTGCACAGTTTCGGAAAAATGAGCGAGACAAGCAGAAATTGATTGACACTGTGGCCAAGCAGCTCCGGGGACTCATCAGCAGCCACCATTCGTGAAGGCTGGCCTCAGGCCCACAGAGGCTGCTCACTATAGCCCCATAGCCTGGGACCCAGCCCTGGCTGGCCCTGCATTTGTGCATTCTTCTTCAAAGAGAGCAAATGTATTTTTTTAATAACCTATGTACAGTATTCGCATAACCTTTCCCTATAGAAAAAGAGGCACAAGATAAAGCAAGTACGTGAGATGTTGCTAGGCTGGGGCTCAGGAGAAGTTACACTATACTATCTGTATCATCCTAGAGATGGTGATATCACTAATCCCAGTATGATGAACCACCTTTCATCCATGGCTCTCGAGCCTAGGTCTGGGGCTCAGGAACGACACTAACAAAATGGGTACTTGGCACTGGGAGGTAAGGTGAGTAGGTGAAAAGGTAATAAAGTATATCCTGTTTACTCCCGGGTGCCCCATTCACCACATAGGTGAGGTTGATTCTTCATGATGCAAGGAGAGGACCAGGAAGACGTTACTGTTTAGTGTATGGAAACCAGCACACTGTATTGGAGGTTCGTATCTCCTCCGTCCACCAACTTTCCCTGGCTGGGAAACAAGCATGGCCTGTGGCCAGATGACAGCTTCACTCCAGTTCCCCAAGGATGGCAATGTCTTTAGCCCATATCTGACCCAGTCTTTTATTGCTGATTTCTCTAGGGCAAGACAGAGTTGAGTATACAGTGGTACTAATTGGACCCCATGACTAACTGCAGGTTGCTCCACACCAAAAGGAGTTTTATTGGCTCTTGAAAACCAGTGTGAATGGAATCAGAGCCTCGGTCCTTTCCCCATTCTTCTCATTTTCTTCTTTCAGGGTCAGGGTACTTGGTTCAGAACATAGATCAACAGTTATTTCCATAGATCTTCACAGAGACTTGGCCTCCTTCAGTAGTGTCATTGAGATAAGTCGGATTCCAGAAGCCTGAAAATGGCCCTTACTCTACCCTTAGGTAAAACCTGAAGATTACCTGGGAGTGTTCCTTGTGTTGTAAAACCAGCTCCCTGGCCACCATCTTTCAAGGAAATATTATCAGCTCTGCACACTGGGGGCAGCCGTAGCTGGACAGGATGCCTCTAGGGATGGAGACGTCACCATGAAGTAGACAGGGCCAAGTATGGCTAGTAGTTTGTTACCTCTGGCCCAGCTGTCCCTTACTAAGTCATATCCTAGATCTGAAGCTCTTCTTACTCAAGCCTAAGCCTTCCATCCTCTCCTGAGATCCCCCGAACCATCTTTTGGCCTCATCTGAGAAAGATCTGTAATCCTACCCCACAAATTCTGGAGTTTGCAAAGCGAGCCTGGACTAGCTAGCTTGGAAGCTGTGTCCACTGTCCCAGACGGGCTTCTGACACAAGGGCTTTGCTGTGAGGTCAGTCAGAGGAACCTGGACTTGAAGACTCTTCAGGAAGATGCTACTGTGGCTACTGGCAAGAATATAATTATGCATCACCAGACAATGACAAATAAGCCACACAGGCCTTTCCAGCTTGGATTAGTGGGTGGAGAGACTCATCAAGCAAAATTCTTCACTACCTTTGTCAGCTACTGAGTTGCTTCTGGGGAGGGCAGTGCTTCCTTTTTCATTCCCCACCCCAGCCCCCCAGCCCCCCATATCCCATCACAACTTGAAAACCAAGGGGAAGAGATTATGCCCACAGACATGCAGGCTTCCTCAAAGCTGGAGAGACGAGTCTGCGTGTAAGCTCTGGAGAATCTTTCTGAAGCTCACCTTGAGACCTAGGTGGTTAGCCTAGGGTCTTAGGATGAGGGTCCAGGTGAATGCTGCCACCCAGAACTTCAAAAGGCAAGGGATGGCAGGGGGCCATGGGAATGAGACCCAAGATGCCATCTCCCAAGCCCTGGACTTGACTGAAAAGGAGCAAAAAATGATTACACGAATCTAAAGTCCTGTTGCTTAAGAAGGGCTCCAAATATACGCCTTTTATTAGTCCCCAGTTTGCAGCAAGATTCCTTCAGCTTTGTGCACTGAGACTTGGAATGGAGAGAACCTTAAGCAGGTCATACTTTTTGTCTTTTTTGAGTCATCATTGCTGGTCCGGTCTCAAACATGTACCCTGGAAAGACTGCTGTAGAGGAAAGGCGAACAAGGTGGAGGAATGGGGGTTCCTCTGCACCTTGTACACAGAAGTCCCTTTAAAGAAAACACTTACTCAAGCTCAAGACTTATTAGGGAGGACCCTTTGGTAGATCTCATCTTCCCTCTCAGTCTGCCTTTAGTCTTCTCTAACGAAACCAACATGCCGCTACTGAGTTGTCTGTAGAGACACCCTCTTGGGGGGGCAAGAGAAGGTCAAAAAACAGGGACCCACAGCGTCCAAGTTGTTTGAATTGGTGAAGTAGGAATTTTCAGTTTTGCCTATAGGCCTCTAGCTGGACCAGCCCTTGAGAGGACTCACGCACATGTGCCCATGCCCATCAGATTCCTAAGATCTGGCCTCAAGTGCCCAGAGATAGATAGGTAGGTGCCCCAGTGGGCCTCAGTAAGGGGGGCAAGAACACAGGTGGCTAGAAGCCTCCCGGCCTTCTAGTTAATATGACTCTTGACCAAGTTCTTGGAAAAACCTGGTCCATGCTTCTAGAGGGATGTTCTTGTTTGGGACCCTAGTAGGTTTCAGAAGTAGTACAGGTGGCTTGTATAGTTTCAACATTCATAGGAAATCTCTTTGAGTGAACTGTAAATGAAGCTGTTGGCGGGGGGAGGGGGAGAACAGGACCCAGAGATTGGAACCAGCAGAGTCCCTGTTGACAGAAGAAATGTCCAACGGCCAGGGAGTGCTCCCCAGTGTTTCCATTGCATACCAGGCCTAACAGCCTCTCAGGCCTCAAAGCCAGCCTAGCTTCACTGCACACTTGTCAAGCGCTTGCTCAGCAAGCCCCAGACCCAGAGCCCTTTATCCCCAAGATTGGCAGTGGCCATGACCTTCCTCATAAAGCCTCTCGACACTCCCTGGGGCCTGCTAACAGAAATCCCCCCCTACCTTGGCCTCCTTTCTCCCAGGACTCTCCTCCTGGCTGCTTCAACTGCCTCTTTTTTTCTCTTCGCCTGCATCCGCAATTACTTTTCACCAATGTGTTGGAAATGGCCTTTTTATTTTGCACAAATAGTTGTACATTTATGGAGGAAATTTAGGAGAGTCCATTTTTAACTCTAAAGGGAATTTTTTTCTTTAAAACTCACTAGTAAAGCTACTGATGCAGATGGGCCTCGTGGTTAGTGGGAACCTCCCGTGTGGAAAGAGCATGTTTATTCCTCCTGTACATTTTCCTCTCTTAACTGCTATTAAACAAGAGAGCCTATGTACCTGTTTCAAAAGCCACGGTGTTGTCTCATGGTTTTTTTTGTTCTTCCGCCCCTTTCGCACAGTGCAGCTATGGTTGGTGATCTGGATGACAGCCAATGCACCCCCTCAACTGGACTGAGGACCAGAGCAGGCAATAGCCTGCTGGGGGGAGAAAGCCTGCCTGCCAGACAAGGGCAAGGAGCCTTTGAAACGTCCCGAACTACTGAGTTAGATCTTCCTGTCTATGTAGTTAACGCTGGCATCATCACCATCAAGACGAGTAACTTTTGAAATGCCTGATTTACGTGGAGCACCAGGCTAGGCAACTTGAGGCCTGATGGGTTGAACACCAGCCCGGCAACAGAAAGGCTCCCAGTCAGAACGGGAAGATGGAGGACTATCCAGAACAAAGCCAGGCTGGGAGAAGGGGTGAAATGAGCCGATTTTAGAGCTCAGTGTGGGAGAGGGGCAGGCACCACGGCCTGCTATAGGAATGGGTCTGGTCAGGGAAGAGAGCAGAGAGAAAGCAGCACGTTAAGTAGCTGGGCCTTGAAGGACTCAAATTCAAATTGTATTAAGCTGTAGGAGTATCTTAGGCACAGACCACATTAGAGTAAAAAGTTGGCCTGAGCCTATGCATATGCTGGGAGGTTCCTCACGGAAGCATGGGGAATAAGGCCAGAAATGGTGTAACAGCACCAGTCTGCCTGCCCCCTCAGAAGCCATGAGAATAGGATGGGAAAAATTCCTTCAGTAACAAGTCTGACTACTGTAGCCAGGTTTCAGTCCCTGCTGTGCCACTTACTAGCCAGCTGGCCTTGACCAGTTACCTCCCTCAATCTCATAATCCTCATCAGTGAAACAGAAAAGTAGTCCTAATTTACAGTGTGGTTGTCAAGTGTGAAGGAGTCATGGATGGTCAGGATGCTTCGCCAGTTCCTAGCCATAGCACGTGCACTGTTTAAGGCCTTCCCCTTCTTCCTCTCCAATTCCACAACATTCCTCATGGCTGAGCACTGGACAGAAGTGTCCAGAGCTTCTCTGCCTCCTGGCTTCTCCTCTCCAAGCCCAGCGCAGGGTGGATGGTAATGAGGCCTCCGGAGCTCCTGTACACAAAATGGGTGCAAGCCCTTCGAATCAGCCAACTGTGACTCAGGGTACAGCCAGTTCTTCAGCTAGAATCTGCCCCCTCACCACCACTTAGAACATTCTCCGCTCTCTCTTTGGTGCCAGAGTTTACACTTGGTACTAGAATTCAGGAGTTCTTAACCAGGGGTTCATGAACCCGTGGAATATGTGTATGTGTGTGAGTGTACACGTATGTGCACATGTGTGGGTACCAGCTTGCGTTCACCCATTTTTTTCTGGATAGAACGTGCGTGGCTCTCCTCACTGTCAAAGAAAGATTCGGGACTAAAATACTGAATGATAAGCAAATCTCCTGAGGGAAAGCCAGACGCCCTGAGCCTCCTCTCCCTGCCTCATAGAATTCTGGAAGATTTTTCAAGACCTTCAGTTCTGCCTCTTACCTTTTCCAGGAGCCCCCATGTGAACCTCAGGTCATACCTAAAAACCGGTACAGCCACTCCTGGCTTTTTCTACACAGCCAGGTTATGGTAACTGAGGTCGGCATGAGGACCTTGCACTTCTGAGAATACGGAGCCTCCCAGCTGGTTGGGGAGAGTCCAGTGTAGATACATGGACCCTCAAAGCCAAACTGAACCTGACTCACCTCAGAACGTTTCCTATAGCTTCCGAGCACTGACTGATGCATGGTTCCACCGCCCCAGGCCTTATCCAGAGAGGGAGCAGCCCTGGTGGGGTGTCCAGGGTGGGGTGCGAGGTGGGGACCCTGGGACAGATGTGAAGCAGGCACCAGCATGCCCCTTTTCTCACAGCTAGGCTTATCTGCGGACCAGGCAGGTGAGGATGGGGAACAGCTAGCAGGAGATAAGGGGAGGGAGAGAAAGTGCCAGACCCTTTCCCCAGAGGCCTCAGTTTTGAATTTAATGGGCAGTGTGTGCCGGGAATGAGAGAGCCTCACAGCCCAGGGGACCAGAAGACAAAAGCTCTTGAGGAAGTGCAAGGAGGAGGAGGAGAGGAGTGGGGGCCTGGGCATTGTGCGGGAGAGCCACCCCTCTATCTGTTTCAATCACTGCTGGGGTTAGGGTTACCCTGCACTTGGGGCCCCAGCTGCTTTGTGGGGTCTGTGACATCAGCCGTTGTGATGGTAATGGAGGGGCCTCTCTCACGGGGGGCTCCCCTTCACCAGCCAGCCCACATCAACTCCCAGAGAGGATTGAAGCTCCTGTTCCCTCAGGGTGGGGGCAGGATGTGGGCCCAGAACTAGACCCAAGAGAACAGGCCCCCTCCCAGTCTGAACCCACTGCTTAGTGTTATCTTCCAGGCCCAAGCTATGACCTTCCTCTCTCCAAAGCTCCAGAAAAGGAATGGAATCTGAACATTGAGACGCTTTTCTGGCCCTAAACAATCCTTCCATTCTCTAGGCTCAATGATGGGTCTATTTCCTCCTGTAAATGGGTCTCGTAATCTTCAACTTTTACCTTTGCTTCTAAGGGTAATTAATTAGATCTCCCTCTTGTTCTCCCTACACACTCCCCTCTCTGTTACAAGGCTCAGGTTAAGCCGGGTGGATGGCTTTTCTTTCTTTCTAGTCCATGGAGTGCTCATTTTTAAAGCTGATGGAGTAAGTCCTTGCCCTCTCCAGTGAACCTCTTCTCCAGAGAAGGCTGCTAGGGAAACACCACTTCCTCGGGCCCAGGAAAGCGGCCTCTGCCCAGCTCAAGGCTTTTCAGGTAGCCAGTTCCGAGCAACCATTTCACTCTTTCTTCCCAGATATGTCTCCAAGGTTTTAGGGAAGGGGCTTTCGGGCTGTCAATCTCAGGAGCAAAGTGAAGGATTAAGTGATGATCTGGACCTTGGAGGTGAAGGGAGGCAAAGATGGGCACAGGAGAAGGAAGATCAAAAACTCAGATTCCTTTTTTTCCGACGTCTGAGGGGAAACAGGCCTCAGGTGCAGGACAGCATGAAGGCATCAGGTGGGGAGGAGTGAGCATAGACCCCCATTTGAGCAGCAGGAGGAGAGGCTGCTATGGGGAGGCAGGTCATGGGGGCAGGAAGTTGAGCCCTAGGGACACCGATGATTTCTAGGAACCGGGAGCTTGTCTGATGCTCCGACTCGACAATGAGCTCTTCGGAGGCAGAAATGACTTGGCATGCCTGTCTGAATCCTCTGCGGCACCTTGCCCAGCAAATGGCACTTGGGCACTCCTGACCAAGTGAGTCACACCCGCAGTGGGGACAGTTACTACCGAGGGGGGTGCTGCTGGGAAAGCAGCACTCCCTGCTGGGAGGAATATCTTGTGGCCCACACTGGTTTGGAAGGGGATTGAGAATAAAAAGCAAAGTAGCTTTTGGTCAGTTTTGTTATGGTTTTAAAATTCTCTACAGCCATGTACTACCCCACTCTTGGTATGCTGTGGAGTAAGGAACAGGTTGAAAACAGACCGTGTCAGGTGAGAAACCAAAATGGCAGTTTAATTCCTGACAGGCAGGGTGTGCTCCTGGTGGTGGTGGTGGTGGTGGTGGTGAAGGAGTGTGTCCGTGCATGTGTGGATGTGGATGTGGGTGTCTAAATACTGAGCCCTAATTCCATTTCCCACATAGAATCACTGTTAACAGTATGGTGATGTTCTTTCAGATCATCTGAATATGTAGATACTTTTTTCACCAAAAAAATTGAATCCTGTATTTTATATTGCGGGCTTCTTTCCCACTTAACGTATCTTAAACATCTTTCATGGCAATATAATGGGATTTCTTCCTTTCTGAAGCCCATGAATACTTCCATTGCATGGATGTACCTGGGGTTTATTTAATTCTGAGTTGGTGAATATCTGGCATGTTTCCAGTGTTTCACTATTGTGAGTAATATCGCAAGACTCTTGTATACATCCTTGCCTTCTTGCATAGTATAAAATTTCAGGAGTGGAATTGATTGGTTAAAGGTCGTTAGTATTACAAATCTTAATAGAAATTGTGTGTTACTCTTGAAAATCCCCAATTTACACTCCCTCCAATAGGAGAATGTGGCAGTGACCCAGCTTTCCTCCCCCCACCCCCCCCCCCAACCCCCCACACCAAATGGCTGACTGGCTGATCAGTTGTCCCACAGAATCTCTGATTAATTTGTCAATATCATCTTTATCATATATTAAATTCCCATTTATTCTTGGGCCTATTTCTGGACTTTATTTACTGTTCCATGATCATTTCTATTTCTGAGCCATTACCATATTGTTTTAATTACCATATCTTTTTAGTCTGTTTTAATACCTACTAATCCCTTCCTACGTCATGCTTTTCTCTTTCAGATTGTTCCTGAATATTTGGATAATTATTCTTCCAGGGTAATTTTATAATTCTCTTTTTCAAGTTTTAAAAGTTCTATTGTGATTTTGATTGGAATTGCATTGAATTTATAGAATAATTTGCAGGTAAATAGCATCTGTATAACATTGTCGATGCATTTGTGAAAAATATCTGTCCGTTTACTCATCACATCTAGATTCCTCTAACAGTTTTAACATTTTCTGCGTTTGGAATCTTCACATTTCTTATTTAGTACAACCACGGATGTTTAGTGTTTTCATTACTGTCATAAGTGAGATCTCTCCTTCCATATTCTACATTTTCTGGTTTGTTTTACTTAAAGAAGTAAGGTGTAAACATCTATCAGATTGGCAAAGTCCTGCAGTCTGATATTAACCAATGTTGATGAGGAGAGGGAGAAATGGTGGTGGAAAGAGATATTCTTAATACAACTACTTTCTAAAGCAGTTTTGTGCTGCAGATTCAAATCCCTTATCTGCAATTCAGAAATCAAAAAACAAAACAAAACAAAACAAAACAAAAAACCCCTGAAAACTGGAAGTTCTTTCTTAACATATTTGGTGGTAAAACCTAACTTGATGGGAGGCTATTTATGGTCTTTATCACACTTAATGTGGATATTTTTACTTTTCAGCACAGAAAAAGTAATATATTTGCTTATGGAATACTTCTCCCAAGCCCTGCTAGGGTCTGATACATGGCACATGTACCATACTGCCCTTCTAAGATCCAAACAGTTCTTATTATGAACCACATTTGGCTCCAACAGTTTTGAACAAGGTATTATGGGTGTGTGTCTGGTAAAGCTAAAGATGTGCATATCCTAAGACTCAGAAACTCTGCTTCTGAGAACATTCCCTAGAGAAACCTAGCCACCAGAAGACATGTTTAAGACTGTACCTTCTAGTATTGTTTATAATGATGAAAGATTAGAAATAACCGAAATGTGGGACGCCTGGGTGGCTCAGTTGATTGAGCATCTGACTTCAGCTCAGGTCATGATCTCGCGGTTTGTGAGTTTGAGCCCTATTTCCGGTTCTGCTGTCAGCACAGAGCCTGCTTAGGATCCTTTGTTCCCCTTCTCTCTGCCCCTCTCTGCTTGCTTCCTGTCTCTCAAAATACATAAACATAAAAAAAGAAGTAAATAAGTAAAAGAAATAACCTAGATGTCCACCAATGGGAGAATAGATCCATTGTGATATATTCATCTAATAGAGACTGTATAGCAATTAAAATGAACTACAACTACATTCGCCAACACTAACAAACTTTTTTAATTTTCTTTTTTTTTTTTAAATTTTTTTTTAACGTTTATTTATTTTTGAGACAAAGAGAGACAGAGCATGAACAGGGGAGGGGCAGAAAGAGAGGGAGACACAGAATCAGAAACAGGCTGCAGGTTCTGAGCGGTCAGCACAGAGCCTGATGCGGGGCTCAAACTCATGGACCATGAGATCATGACCTGAGCTGAAGTGGGACGCTTAACCGACCAAGCCACCCAGGCGCCCCTAATTTTCTTGAATAAAAATGCAAGTGGCAGAATGGTAACAGCATGATAGAACTTCAAGTTTGAAAACATGCATGAGAATGACAGACACCAAATTCAGTGTGGTAGCCATCTCTGCAGAGTGGGGGGGGTGGGGGGGGAGATGAGGTTCCCCCAGGATACACAGTAGCCTTTTGATTCATCTATAAAGTCTAATCTCTTTTTTTTAATGTTTATTTATCTGTGAGAGAACACAGTGGGGGAGGGGCAGTGAGAGGGGGACAGAAGATCCTAAGCGGGCTCTGCTCTGACAGCAGCAAGCCAGATGTGGGTCTCGAACTCACTAACTGCGAGATCATGACCTGAGCTAAAGTCAGACACTCAACCGAGCCACCCAGGTGCGCCAAAGTCTAATCTCTTTTTCTCAATCTGAAATGAATATCTCAAAATGTTGAGATGTTTTTACAAATACATAGATTTGTACTCTACATAATGTTCCCAATCCTAAGAATTCTGGATGGTGAAGCATAAGCATACAGGACTAGAGCAGCCGAACAGCAGAGACCCAGGCATTTTTTGTCTTTCTATTCTGTCGTGCTTAGCATGCTGAGCATTTCACAGGCACAGGACAGCTGCGTCACCTGCAGGCATTACATCCACCTTCAGGCGGGAGGAAAGGAACAGGAGGAAGAAGGAAAGGCAAAGAGATAAAGGCCTGTGTGGGCCAAATCTGTTCTGTTCCTTCCTTAGGAGACCATGATTTCTTTCCACCTTTCTGTAGATTTGGAGTTGCTTCCCTAAAATTATGTAAAATGTTCTCAAAATTATTTGAACTTGAATTACTATTTTAAATGATCTCCTTACATTACAACCTCTTACATCTTATTGGGCAGAACTGAACCATATGACCACCCCCAAAAACTATCACAGCCAAAGGGAGGAAAATGATCACATTTGGTTTAGATCAACTATGGTTTATTCCCTGTAAGCTCCATGAAAACAGTGTTTTGTTCACAGTTTTATCCTGAGTGCCTAAGAGAGTTTCTCTTGCATAAAATATGCTTATTAAATTGTATGGAAAGAACCAACGGTACGTATGAATGAGAAGATAAATGGAGCTGGGTTAGGGGCAGGAGACAAGGGATCTGAGCCAATCCGAGTCCTGTCAGCTGTGAATCAGAGGGAAATGAATGTTGTCAGGGTAGTGGGTCTGTCACAATATCCTTGACCCACTGAGCCACGCGATGCAAACTATGTATTTGTTTGTTACAGATGAACAAATATTTTCTCCTAGTCTTTCCCTTAATTTTTTAAATAAGCTTTTTATTTTGAAATAATGTTAGGTTTATGGAGAAGTTGCAAATTGATCCAGAGTTCTACAGCCCTCACCCAGTTTCCTCTGCTGTTAACATCTTATATCACCACATACATTTGTGAAAATGTTAAAAACCAACACTGGTACATTAGTATGAACTAAACTCAGATTTCAGTGGGATATCACCAGCTTTTCTGTTCTGGGATTCAATCTAGGATACCATGGTGCACTTAGTTGCTATAGCTCCTTAGTTTCCTTTGGTCTTCGACAGTTTTTCTGTCTTTCTTTACTTTTCATGACCTTAACAGTTTTGAGAAGTCTTGGTTAGGCATTTTACGGACTGTCCTCCAATTTGCATTTATCTGATATTTTTCTCTTGAATAGACAGGGATTCTAGGTTTTTTGAAAGAATGCCACAGAGGTGAAACATCCTCATTATATATCAGAAGTTACATGACATCACTAGTGACGTGAACTTTGAATACTTGGGTGTAACAGCATCGGCCAGGTTTCCCCACTGTAAAGTGACTCTTTATCCCTTTCCCTACTCTAGCTAGTAGAAGCAAGTCACTGGGGCGCCCGGGTGGCTCTGTCAGTTAAGCGTCAGACTCTGGATTAGGTCATGATCTCATGGTTCGAGTTCGAGCCCCGCGTCAGGCTCTGTGCTGACAGCTCAGAGCCTGGATCCTGCTTCGGATTCTGTGTCTCCCTCTCTCTCTGCCCTTCCACTGCTCGCACTCTGTCTGCCTCTCAAAAATGAATAAAAACATTTAAAAAAAAGAAGAAGCAAGTCACTAATTGCAGCCCACTGAGATGTGACAGGGAGGGGCGGGGGTTAAGATTTACTTCCTAGAAAATGTATCTACATAAATTATTTGGAATTCTTGTATAGGAAAGCTTTGGCTCCTCAATTAAATCATTTATTTATCTCGGTATGGACTCATGCACATGTTTTTGCACCTATTTTAGGCTATTTTCTTATTTTTTAAATGCCTTTCTTTCTTTCTTTCCTTCCTTCTTTCTTTCTTCTTTCTTTCTTTCTTTCTTTCTTTCTTTCTTCTATCTCTCTTTTTTTCTTTCTTTTTGAGAGAGAGAGCATGCAAGCAGAGGAGGTAGACAGAGAGGGAGACAGAGGATCTGGAGTGGGCTCTGTGCTGGCTCAGCACAGACAGAACTCAGGAACATGAGGTCATGACCTGAGCCGAAGTCTGACGCTTAACCGACTGAGCCACCCAGGCTCCTCTGAACTCTTAGTTTTTTATCCCACTGTCAAATCTGTATGTCTATCCTTGGGACTTCTGTATTTATTTTATACTTTGGGTTATAATTCAACACCATGTTATCTATTTCTTTGCTCAGTTTTGGCCATTGTAATGCTCTTTCAGGTTGGTTCCTGTCTACCTTTGAAAAACCTCCATCGTCTCATTTATTTGAACATTTCCTTGATTTATGGAACTACAAGATGCTCCAGGCTTATCTTGTACTTTTCCTGTTCCAGTTCTAGAATTAACTAATTCTTCATGGAGCTCTAGCTCCTTTTATGGTAAAATGATATTTAGAAACCAAGATCTGGGTGCTTAGTGTGCTCATTGCTACTAGGGTGTTGTTTATGGGCTCTCAGCAGACAGAGCTAGATACTTTATTATATAATAACCCGTGTACACACACATATCTATATTTGTTTCTGTATCTATACATCTCTCTGTGTGTGTATGGTGTGTGTGTTTGTGTGTATAATATATGATGTATGTACTATATATATATATATATATATATATATATATATATATATATATAAGTTTATACAGATGTTTCAAACTCTAATCCAGTACCACAGGGACAATTCTAACCTTTCCTTCTCTCCAATGATAAGAACCTGGCTCCCACCATCTACCAGCCATTTACGTATTCATTCAGGCCCACTATACAGTTTCAGAATTGCTAACCCATAACTTCCCATTCACCTATTGTTAATTGGTTGTACTAGCTTTGATCATACAGAATTTTGAAACGTAATGCAGTTGAATTGTCAGTCCTTTCCTTTAAGCATCTGAGTTTTGTTTCTTGGTTAAAAAGGCTTTCCCAGCCATCATCAACCCCCAGATTATAAAAATATTTTAGTTTTGTTTTACATTTAGGTATTTAATCTATCTGGATTTTATTTGAGGATTATATGAGATGCAGCTTTAAACTTTTTTTCTCTCAAATGGCCATCTGAAGGTCCTAAACACCTATTATTAGTAGTCAGTCCTTTCCTCACTGATTTGCAATGCATGAGTCTCTTTCTAGACTCCATATCCTTCTTGTGTATTTGTCTGTTTCTGTGCTAATAGGAGACTATTTTAATTTTTGATATCTTAAAGTATGTTCTGATATCTAGTATGGAAAATCTCCCATCATTGATTGTTTTCAAAAATGTCTTGGCTATTCTTGTATGTTTATTATCACAGATGAGCTTTAGAATTAATTTGTGAAATTTCATTTATAAAATCCCATGGGATTTTGATTGTGATTACATTGAGTTTATCCAATTTTGGAGAAACTGACATCCCAACATGGTAAGTCTCTATTTAGGTCTTCTTTTATGTCTTTCATAAAGTTTTATGCTTTCTTCCCAGAAATCTTACATTATTCATGAATTCACAGTATTCGCATTGTTCATGTAAATTCACATGAATATTCACATTATTCATTATATATTTTAAATTATATTTTCAAATTTATTAATGCTAACATATAAGAAAGCTGTTGATTATATATATGTTTGTCATGTATCTGAGCAAGTTATTACATGCTTTTTATAGATCTAATAGGTTTTTAGTTGATTCCCTGAGATATTGTATTGTAGGCAGTCCTAATAGCTGTAATAATGACAATGTCCTATTCCTTTTTAAATCAAAAAGCTATTTATTGGCGGGGGGATGAAATAGGTAAATCACTAAGCAAACCTAATCAAGGAAAAAGAATGTAAGAAATTATAAATACTTTCCTGATTCCTGTACAAAATTAAGAATCAGAAAATGGAAATAACCACAGACTTGAGGGAATTTTAAAAGCAGTTTTAAAAAATAACTGAAATATAAGTAAATTATATGGAAATAAATCCATAAACCTAAGGATGGCTGATGGTTCCAGAAAAGTATATATTGCTAAAGTTGACCCAGAAAGGAAGAGAAAGCCCCAAAATTTTAATTATTGTGAAAGAAATCAAGGAAGTTGTTCAAGAGCTATCTCATATTTATATTTATATTTATATTTATATTTATATTTATATATTTATATTTATATTTATACTATTACTGGTTTATTTTTTGATTCAAGTAACACAGTGTTACATTAGTTTCAGGTGTACAATATAGTGATTCAACACTTCTATACATGTCTCCATGCTCTTCACAATAAGGGTACTCTTAATCTCCTTTATCTGTTTTACCCATCCTTCCCATATCCCTTCTGTCAGCCACCAGTTCGTTCTCTGTATTTGTCTTTTTGTCTCTTTTTTCTTTGTTTGTTCATTGGTTTTGCTTAGATTCATACTTTTGATTTTTCCCTTGCATTTCCGACTTTTTAAAAAAATTTAATTAGCTAAGACAGTCACACAGTGTGGAATAACAGAGGTCATGGTTAGGATTGGTCCCTTTCCTTGCTTGAATTGAAGTGCTTCTATGTTTAGTTGTGAACCATGAGGTTAAAGTTTCTTCTATTCTTAGCTTATTGCAAGCTTTTATAAGAAATTAGTGTTGAATTTTATTAAATGCTTTTGTTCCAGCATAGACTAAAGTGATCAGTCTTTCCTTTATCTATTAATATAGCAAGTTCTAATGTTGAAATATCTTTTGATTCATTGAGTCCAACCCCACCTGGTTATGATGTCTTATTATTTTGATGAACTTCTGAATTTTATTTAGTAGCATTTGATTAGGATTTTTGTATAAATATAAGACTTGTCTGTGCCAACACTGCTTTTGTACTGCCTTCAAAAGGTTCTGTGTTGGTACACAGAAAGAATTTTTTTGAGAAATCTTATCTTTATTCTCTGCTCTGGTGTATCATGGGTTATCTGTTCTTTGACATAACTTATAAAATTATCTTCATCTGGGGCAGGGGTAGGTACCTAGAGTGCTCGTCATTGATAGTTTGCGGTTCCTATAAGTCATCAGGTGAGTGTACGTGAGAGAGAAACAGTAAGGGTGGGAAGTAACTTGAGAAAATAAGTTATAACCACAGATCATCTCTAAACAAACTCTTCCCATCCTGAAGATTCCCCTACTCTGAGGAAGATGGCAGTGGGGATGGAGATGAGGGGTGGATTCAAGAATCAACACGGAAGGTAAATCAATTGACTTTTGGTTAACTAACATCCAGGGACATGGGAGATGTCAAGCTAATGACATCTAGTTTACTAGAAAAACTGACAGAGTTGCCAGAAATAGAGTTGCTAGTTTCCAGGGGAGGGTAGGTTTGAAAGAAGGTGAAGAATTCTGTTTTAGACACTTGAAGAAGGTATCTTTTAGAAGCTTGATGAAGGAAAGAGATTAGGCACAGTGTGCCGCCAAATGGTAAATGTAACCTCACAACTGGCCCATCTCCAGTCTACAGATCAGTGACTAGAGGCCCAGAAAGTCTGAGTTCTTCAGTCTTTTGATTCTAACAGTCATGTTTATTTATTTATGTATTTATGTATTTAGAGCACGGGAGGGGCAGAGGAAGAGGAAGAGAGAGAATCCCAAGCAAGCTTCATGCCCAGTGTGGAGTCCGACCGTGGGCTTGACATGGGGCTTGATCTTACAACTGTGAGATCATGACCTGAGCCGTAATCAAAAGTCAGGCACTTAACTGACTGAGCCACCCAGGCGCCCCAGTCATGCTCTTTAATTGCATCCTTTATGAGGTGTCAGCCTAGAGTTCAGTGGCATTAAGGGAAAGGTTTTTCAAGCTAAGAGAGATATTGGTTTGGTTCTGGGCAGAAGGGAAGAAACATTTAGAAATGGCCAGAATAAAGTTGCTTGCGATGGAAGGGAGTGAGGTCTTGGAATACATGAGGGGATTCATTCAGAAAAACACTTACTGCGAATGTAGACACGGGGGCTATGAAGAGGAAGAATGCCCAGTTTCTGTACCTGATGTCATTTTAATCCATCAATAAAATTCCTGATGTCCCAGTTCACACCAATACAACCCACCTCACTCTTTGTCTCTCCTCCTACCTCCTCCTCCCCACAGTTCCAAGAGGTAGGGACTATATCTGCCTTAATAAGAAAGAGAGGAAGGATTACAAGGATACAATCAGTGCTCAGATGGGATGTACAGAATGTTCTGGAGCACCAGGGAAGGGGTGACAAACTAGAAAACTCCACAAAGAATATGATATTTGAATTGGATTTTAAAAGATAAGTGGGAGTTTACCAGCCAATGAAAGGAAAATATGTGAAGCAGAAGCACATTGAAGGGAATATAGAAAAGGAAGGATATTCAAAGTAGTGGTAACTGGCATATGTAAAGACTTAGATCACTTCGCATCTATTAGACTGGCAGAGTTAGGAAGTGGAGTAAGGCCAGGGCTGTTGACGATGAGGGCAACCAGGCGTCTTTGCGAACTGCCAACGAGCATGGACTAGTGCAGTCTCTCTCGAGTCCCACAGCGCAACTTAGCGCGAGCACGCACACCCTCCAGGACCTCGCAAGCTCATTCTTGGTCAAACACCCAGACGAAATGGCATCCAGTGAACAACGTTTGTGGTAATAAAGCTTTGGAGGAAGTCTAGGTGTCTGTTACTAGAGTAAAATGCAGTAAATATGGTAAATACGTATTTTACACATGCATTGCCACAGTCAGAAGTCACAAGATAGAAATAACGCAACATAAATCGACCTCAAAAGTCGCATTCACTTTTTTAAAAATCCCAAACCAGACTTATAGTACAAGATCGTTTACGTCAGTTAAAATTACATACTTACACAAGATAGCATTATTTTCAAAGATAACGGGTACTTCGCCAAGGGTATATACCAACACAGGGGAGTGTGAGTCTGGGGGTGAAATGGGGGATCCAAAGTAGGGCTGGGGGGAGGAAATAGGAGTGAAGCCTGTACTGACGGAAAAACCCAAGAACTGAAGCGTACGACTTGTTTCCTGCCCGTGAAGTCCAAATAAAGGACCTGGAAGCATGAATGCCTATGGAATGGCAGGGGCTGGCTGAGTGGAGGGAGCCCAGGGCTGAGGCTGGGAGGAGGCTGGAGTCAGAGAGGCAGCCTGGGCCCCATCATGAGGGCAACAGGGAGCTGCTGACAGCTTTCAAGCAAGGAGAAACATTCTGTTTCAAAGGTTCCCTTCTGGTGACCTAGAAGGTAAGGAAGGACTGGAGATGGTGTAGTGTTCAGGAGACTACTTTAAAATGACAGGAGAAAGACCCAGATCACAGGTTACGTGTGTAGGTGGTGGTCTGGAGTAAGGGCTGTATCTAGGGCCATTGGAGGATGCCACAATAGACCACCTCTTGTTTTCACGGGGGCAGTCATGGGCTTTGCTCATTTCAGTACCTCTCTGGAAGTGTGTGAAGGTTGCCAGCCGCATAGAGGCCGGTGACGGGTCTCTCCTCTCCCAGTCGCGTTCCCGCGTCCATCCCTGCCTCCCTGGGCACAGAGAATAGGAGACTCAAGTGCCAATTCCAGCTCTTCCCTCAGGTTCCAGAAGTGACCTTGGACAGGTCACACTTCCTCTCTGGGCCTCACTTCCTCTCTCTTCCCTTTCCAGCTTGCACTTTCTTTGGCTTCATCTCATTCCTCTGGCAATAGCCCTCAACAGGGAAATCTTGCCCCAGCCCAAAATCCCCCCCCCCCCACCCGCCATGTCTCTAAAGTCCTGACATCCTCCTTAATCTTCCAGCTCCACTGCCCCACCCTGGTGAGGAGGAGCAACAAATTGGTATCGTAATGGCCCTGCTGATTGCATTATGGGTGTCTAATGCAATATGCCCTCATGAGGACCATCCATCAGAGCGGGGCCCCTCCCCAAGTCCCTGCCACCCCAGTCACATTAGTCAGGCAGCCCATTCATCACTACCACACACCTCCATGGACACTGGCCTAGACGGATGAGGGGCCAAATCAGATTTATGGGGAGGAATCGTGGAAAAAATCAGCCCCATCCATCTCCCAGACACTGAGGAGGGAGCCCTGTGTCCCCATTCCCTCCAAGGCTCCTTAGGGAAATGGGTGCTAATGGAGAAGCCAGCCAAGTTGCTTTTGTTTTCCTGAAGGTCCATTCCTGAGCCCCTGTGTTGCCCAGCACAGCCCTACAACTAGCTTCTCTAGGGGTTCATAATTTTTGGAGCAAAGCCCCTGCCAGACTGGGACACAGTGCCCAGAGTCGGCTACCACTTCTGAGAACGCAGGGAATTCATTTGACCAGATCCCTGGGTCGGGCCCGCTGCTGTGAGTGGAGCATGGGAAGGAGCAGGCACCAAGCCCAGTTCAGCAGTGGGACCTAGGGCAGCCTGCTTGGGAAAGGTGATTTCACCCCGGCCTTCCATCTGGATGACACTTTGCCCAGGGCTCATTTTAGCTCTGTTGGCCAGACGGGGCAAGTCTCCTCCTGTGCATGGAATATACTTGGAGAAGATTGAGAATGAGATGGAATGAGAAGGGGAAAAGCTACCTTTCAGGTCCTTTCAGGATGTATGAGAACTGAAGCCTGTATGATCTGGGGGACCCTCTTTAAGAAAATAATGCAAAAGTATGAATTGCTGGGGCCACTCTCAGGTTTTCAGAAGGAGCCTGTACAAGTGAGAGACCCCAAAGCTCCAGCTTCCCCAGCCTTACCTTGAATCTTCCCCTGCTATGAGCCCACCACTGTGTCAAATATTTACATGGATTACCTTTTTTTATAAGCCTCACAACTGCCAACTTCCCAGGAAGGCAAGAACTTATTCTCCCCATTTGTATAAAAAAAAATGAGGCTCAGTGAAGCGACTTGGCCAAGACTTTACAGCTATGGATGGTAGAACCGACCCCCTGGCTTGCTCTCGGCCCACCGCCTCTTGGCCTGAGTTGCGTCGGCTGGTCGTGTGGTGGGCACAGAGGGGCCACTGACTCAAATGTCTGCTTTCCAGACAACTCTCTGTGGATGCAGTATCCTCTCCTCCAGCTGTTTCTCTGTACCCAAGTGCTGCAACTGCTTTAGGGGCTCTGGGAGGGACCAGTCAGCCACAGGACGAGGAGGGTGGAAGTTCTTGCAGCATGGACCTCTGGATCAGTGATGGGTCCCCTGTCTTACAGTAATTAATCTTGCTTCCCCCAAACTGACCATGGCCCCATCTGAGCTGGGTCCGGGGGGGGGGAGAGAGCTCAGCAGCTGAGCAGAGCTGGGAGCCCATATCTGCTTAGGCAGAGGGCCATGCAAGATCCTTTTTTGTTTTTTCCTCAACTGTTTATTTTTGAGAGAAGGGGAGAGAGCAAGTAGGGGAGGGGCAGAGAGAGAGTGGGACAGAGGATCTGAAGCAGGCTCTGTGCTGACAGCAGAGAGCCTGATGCCGGGCTTGAACTCACAGACCGTGAGATTGTGACCTGAGCCAAAGCCAGATGCTCTACTGGCTGAGCCCCCCAGGCGCCCCCACGCAGGATCCTTTTAATGTGACTGCAGCCGCCTGTGAGAAGCCTGCCCACCCCTACTCCCACCTTCATCCCCAGCAGGCCTTCCTCACTCTGCCCAGGCTCTTGTGAGGCGTCTCTCCCACTGCAGGCCAAGCCAGTCACTGCTCATCCGGGCACAAAGCTGCTGAGAATAGCGGGCGGTTGTCCTCCTGCCAGGCCTGAGGCTGCGAGGCCATACTGTTCAGCCCCCGTCCTGGCGTGCGGAGAATGGGAAGCAGGTGGGGCACGTGTGGTGTGAAGGAAAGACACACGAATGTCCTTGAGCGTGTGTGAGTGCAATAAGAGCATCTTATTGAGAATCAGAATGTGAGCATCCCACCCGGTAGAGGAAGCATTAGACACCCTTCCCTGTTCACTTGCTTCTCCATGGGATGGTTGGGTCTGGTCTCTTCCCCACCGTTGCCTCTTGCCCCTGATGGCAGCACCCCCTCCCCTCGGAGGGCATGCCCCCTCCCCCACCCCTTCCCTCACCTGTCTTCCACACTTCTCTTCTGCCTTCCTCCAGGCTCTGGCCCCTCCGGGCCAAGTCGCCACCCCTGCTTGCTCCTCTGGCACCTGAGCTCTCCTGCAGTGGAGAAGAGAGTGTGCGGAGCAATCGCACCCCTCTCTGTTATTGGTCTGCTGCTCTTCCCATGCTTTCCCCACCCCCCACTCCCACACGGGGTTTGTGTAGAAGCACTACCTATTGGGTGTGGTCCTTCTTCTGAGCTCACTGGGTGCTGTCATCCCCACTCCTCCAGAGGTCCCTTTCCTGTCTCAACCCCAAGCACACGGCAGATGGCTATGAAGTCTGGTTGTGTTCTCCAGGAAGCCATGGCCTGGGGAGAGCATAGTGCAATGGGGGTCTCTACCTGACGAAAGACAGGCAGCTTGCACGGAGTCTCAGCCTGGGGACAGACAAGACCATACTCACTTAGGAGGTGCCCCTAAAATGGTTATGTCACTATGTAATGTGGCAAAATACCTCAGTGAAATAGATGGTTCTATATACAATTATAAGTTACAAAAATTAACTCCTAAAAAGGCAGCTGGATAAAAAGTCCTACTAATGGGTGTCCCTAGGTCAGGAAGCTCTGTGTGCATGTGCATGCGTGTGTGCAGGTGTGCGCGGGTGTGGATGTGTGTCCCTAGGTTGAGTAGGGCTGAAATTGCTAAGGGGCGTTTCTCGATAACCCTGAGATTTCAGGTGCTGAAGGGAAACAAGGTTATCAGTCTCAAGTGAAGTTAACGAAGACGTGCGTCATGAGCACAGAAAAGAAGTCCCTCGTTCCCAGATTCCTTTTCCTCCACTTGTACCTGGTGTTCCCTGGGACTCTCTCCTAGGCCTGCTCCCCGTTCTTTGTAGCCTTCTCTATCCCCACGTCTTCCAGTAGCATCTGAATACAGATGATGTTCAAATCTCTCTCCAGTCCAGATCTCTCCTCTGTGCCCCAGAATTCCATATCCAACAGCCCACCAGACAGCTCCATTTGAATAATGCTTCATCACCTGGAAACTTCCAGGGCAAAACCAAACTCATCTTGTGCCCCAAGCTTCACCCTTCTTCGGAGATCCTTAGCTTAGTAGGTAAGATCACCATCACCTGAAATCCTAAGCCCCTCTCCTTCATCCCTCCACCCCTGGTCACTTGCCAGATCTGTCCCCTTTTTGATTGAAACTCTAAATATTTCTAAAGTCTGCCCACATTTCTCTATCCTCGCTACTAGTGAGGTTTAGTCCTCAGTGTGCTGGCCAACAGCTCAGACTAATCCAAATTCCCAGGGTTTGAATTCCAGGAGTGATTAAGTCTAACTCCCCAAAATACAGCAACGTTCACTTGGGCAAGTTTTTGAACTGCTTGGTACCTCAGATTCCTCCTCTGTAAAGTGGGGGATAATACTATCCACTTCCTGGGGTCACTGTGAGGATTCAATGAAGTAATATATCCGAAGCACTTAAAAAAGTGCCAGGCACATAGGAAATGTTTAACCAAGTGTTACCTATTACTACCGTGCTATTGTTATCACAATCGTTAGAACTATTACTATGCCCTGAGTTATCCCCAGCCTCCTGATAGGTCTCCCTGGCCCCGCTCTCATTCCCTTCTAACCCAGTCGCCCCCCTGGAGAAGCGCCGAGGCTCACAAGGGGCGAGTAGAGTGCTCTGTGAATAAGCGGCAGAGCAGATTTGGTGCCTGTAGGTCTAATGGACTCCAGAACCCTTGTTCTTAGCTACTAAGCCCCTCTGCCTATTCGCCAGCACAAAGAACGAATGGATCTGGAAAGCAGGATTGCGAGGAAGGAATGAAACCAGTGGGGGGGGGGGGAAACTAAGAAAGGCAGAGATTTTCCATATGGGCGGCCATCTAGTTGCAGGAGGTGGGACACCAGGGCCTGGTGCTGAGGCTTGACTGGAAGAGGAAGCAGAGAGTTTTGGGGGGGACGCTGATGGACAGAGTGTGTCAGAGGGCCAAAGTCCTCCCAGGAACTTCCTGGTACCTCCCGAGTGGTCAGGCCCGGGCACGGGGACGAAGTGAGAGCCTGGAGGGACCGCAGGCATGGGCTAGAACAGCCTTGGCCATCAGAACAGTTAGACCAGGGCCATCTCTTCTCTTCGGCCACCATATCAGCGTCTGGGGAGGAAACTAAGGAAAGCTGCAGCACCCAAGACCCCAGCTAGCACGGAGCTGGGGTGGGATGGCGCGGGTATAAGCGTGAGGAGAGAGTGGGGGGTGCTCAGTGGGACAAACCACACAGCCTCCCCACTCTGCCTCTCCATCTCCTTCTGGCAGAGAGTCAGCAGGAGCCATGGCTCGTGCAAGAGGACGTGCTTTGGGGTGGAGGGCTCTGCCAGCAAGGTTCTCGGATTAGCTCTCTCTCTCTGAGCTCTCCGGACAAGGTGGCTGGTCAGTCAGCCTCCCTGCCTGCTGTCTGACTCCTGAACAAAAGCCAGCCGGGAATGGGAAGGCAGGGTAGGGGGTGGGCTCGTTTCGGGCACTGTCCCCAAGCTCTGGATGAGGGCGTATTTTCTGTCAGGCGTGTTGTTCTGCGTCCAAGGCTGGTGCCTTGGGTTGCTGCCCTTTGCCCCCAAAGAATGGAAACAAGTGTTCCAGTGCCCCCGTGTGCCCTGCTTCGGGCCTGAGGCTGCCTCCACAGTCCATCCTCCATCGAGCCATCCTCAGTGTTCAGGTGCAGGACAGCACTTTGGCGAGGAAAAGCGCGCCCGTCCCTCTCCTAACCAGACCCCTAAAGAGAAGCTGGCTGCACAGGCTGAGCCGGGGGTGGGGTGGGGTGGGGTGGGCTACAAAGGGCACTGCCCCTCTCTGAGCAGCGAAGGTTTCCCTGGCAGGGGGGCTGGGAGGAGAGTCCTGGAGGGAGGAAGCTGCGCTCCAGCTTGTCTGACTCAGCCCATGTGAAAATGAACAGTGTTCCTTTTAAAAATCAACAATCTTGCAATTTCTGGGATCCGTGGGATTTGTGCAGCTGAGGTTGAGGGTGGGGGGGAGCAGTTTTTAACACCAAACCACATGAAGGCAAATTCACTGAGAGCCACCCAACCACATCCCCTGCCTTTCATATCGGTGTTCTACCTTCCACAAAAGCTCTGGGTTCTCTGTCATGCTTTCTTTTCTCTTCCTGGATCCCAATTGTCAAGCCTTCAAGAAAATGCACTTCAGTCCTTTGTCACTGAGTGTAATTTGATAAACTGAGCAGAAACACACTGCTCTCCCCATCCTTTCAAAAACTGTTACTGCCAGAGAAAGAGGCTGAGGGAAAGAGATCTGAGGTCTTTGAATGGACGTTTAAGCACGAGCGCACGCACACACACACACACACACACACACACAGTCTCATACACATACCAGGACATAGAGTTGCCTGGGATGGGAGGGGAGGTTGAATCCCAGAGACTGTGCGTGGGGGCCTGGCCCTGGGGTCCTGGGGCGGATGCCCTCCCAGCTCCCAGCGACTCCCCTAGTTGCAGGCCTGGTTGCAACCGCCCAGTGGGCGGTGCCAGGGCAGGTCCCAGGCTATAAAGGGCTCTTGGCTCCCAGGGCCAGAGGGAACGCCATCGCTGCGGCAGTGTCCCTGCCAGCCACAGCCAGCTTGGGGCACTGCCGGTGTCCCATCGCCACCAGGCAGGCTACACTTTTCCAGGCAGTGCCGATTTGGACACAGCTATCAGCTGCGTTCCTCGTACCTACCCCGTTCTCTCCATCGGCAAGTCCCTTTTTGGGTTGCTTTCTTCTGGGTTGGGTGTGGGGCGGAAGGAAAAGGACTGGGTATGGGGGCTCTAACAGGGGAGGATGGGGGTATTTCCATTTCTTTTTAAAATTCCTTCTGGGGCACGTCTCTGAAGCTGAGATTTCTGGGATGAGGCTCGTTCCTTATTCAGGGAAAGGAGAAAGCAGCAAACTTCTTTCCCAAGGGCTTCCCCTTCCCAGGGCGGCAAGAGGGTGGGTGAGGGGCGCTCTCCTAGCCGATGGTCTCTGGGAGGTTGGGAGTAAGGAGCCAGGCTGTGCCTGCATCGGACACTGGCAGGTAGAGACCCGTGGACGGGGGTCGTTATCTGTAAAACAAATCTAAAATTAAAAAATAAAATAAAAAATCTAGACAGCCAATGACGACGGGATACCTGGGGGTGGGATGGGAGCAATCACACTAAAGGACAAAGAAGAAGAGAGAAACCCTTAAGAAATAAGTAACTGGAGTCCAGAATCAGCTCGGCTCCCACAGCATCACGAATAGCAGGATGGCGCCTCCAAAGAGGTGGCTGGGCCGGGTGGGACTCCGGCAGGTGGTGGTGGTTTGGAAGGGGTCTGTTAGTGTTCTAAACAACAGCCTCAGAGCCTCTGAAACCGAGAGGAAGGGGGACGGACGAGGATTCTCTTCCCCGGGGTCTCTAGAAAGGCAGCATTCATGGCACCGAGGTGATTTTCAAGCAGAGCTGGGTTGACTCCCCACCCCTAACCAGCCTGGACAGGAGGGTTCTCCGCTCCCGCCCCCCTTCAAAATAGCCGGGCCACAGTCTGGGAGCGTCCTCTAAACTGTCCTTGAGGACTGGGCACTGGAGGGGCACTGCCGGCCTTGCCGGAAGGAGGGCGTAGAGTGGGAGAAGGTGGACAAACAGGCCTCGGGGATGAGTATCTGGGGCCGCAAGTTGGGATCCAGGGCCAAAAGGGCACCGCTGGAGTAGCTGTTTCTGCTGCAATTCTGGAGAGGCAGTGGAGGAACATATCTGAGCTGGAGCCGGTGTCCCAGGGGTGGGACCTCTCCTACGCAGAAAACAGAAGGTTGCTGCCCCGCTGGACTTGAGGTTTCTCAGGAAAGGGGCCTTGCCACAGGCAGCCATGTACTAAGAGGTCTTAGGATGAAATGAGGACCAGCCTGAGGCCCGGAGAGGGGGATGGGAGTGGAAAGCTGATTTCCCAGGACTCCTGGATGCCAGTAAGACAGGATGGGGCAAAGAGCAGACAGAACTCCCTGAGGTGAAATTCTGAGCTTTATCCCTCCGGCTATACTACTGTGGTCCGAGTGGGAGACCTAGAAGACTTTGCATAAACTCTGTAGACCCCTGAATACCAGCTCTGCTTCCTGTCCATCGCCCCCTGGTCTCTGCTCTCTGGTCACTGTTAGCTTTTGGCTCTGGTTGGAGGAAGCAGAGGTAGTTTTAGGGAAAAGAAGGTAATTAAGTGTAAGTTTCTAAAAATTCAGGCCCAAACTATGCAAAATTGAATGTAAAATTGACAACTCCCTCTTTTGTCAGCTTGAACGGTCAGAATGGACATTAAAACAAAAGGGCAGCTGCCCTGAGGACAGGATCTCAAGTCTCACGGGGCTGTGTGCTTCCTTGGGGGAGGACTGAGTAGGACAGCACAATGGGGATTGCGGTGGGGGGGGAGGCACTCTGGGCCTCAGTTTTCTTATCGGTACGAAAAGTAATATGTATATCTAATATCTAAAATCAGCTTTATCTCATGGGGCTATATGGAGGTGAAATAAAAGAGCAGAAGAGATTTGTGGACTCTTATGGACTGCACACATATAAAAGGGATTTGAAAGGTACAATGCCTCCATTCCTTTGGGCATAGAAAGTCCTGGACATTCCTGGGGAGCTCTGTGCTCTGATGAGGAGCAGGCCTTGGGGCAGACTTTCCCCTGTGAATGGGTGGTTTCTGAGCCCAGGAAGAAGGTGTAGAGGTTGCGTCTTGCCCATTGTCTGCATATTCCAAGAGTGCCTGCAGCCTGCCCTCCATATTCTCCCTGCCCCTTCTGCCAAGCATTGCAAAGTTCATCCATGCAGAACTCTATCTGAACCAGCATCGCCATGACTGATCCCCAATCTTTTCTGACTGATTTCCAGGTGCCTGAAGGCCTACGGGGATATGAGACACAAGCTGTGAGCCAAAGTTTCAGAGCACTGCAGGCAATAGCTGGAGCCCTGGATATGCCCTGGGGAGAGGATTGTAGATGGGGGTCAGGGAGAGAGTCTGCAGGAGTTCTTGCGAACTCCTCCAACCAGCTTGGAGGGAGAAGGATGCTTTTGGGGAAAGGGCAGATCATATGCAGGCCAGAATGAGAAAAATATTCTGTCTGATAGCCCACTCTTGCTCCCTGAGCCTCATGGGTTGAGCTGTGACCCACCTTTGGGGCAGTCCACAAGGGGCCAGCCGCATTCCTTTGGCCAAAGGAGGGGTTGGGTGATGTTTGAGAGGACAGGGGTTCAGTCTGGGGCCAGGGGCAGGGTGAATCTGTGACCAGGATTAAGGGTCAATTTGGAATTAGGCTCAGGGGCTTGTTTTAGGTCAGGATGATGGGTCAGACTGAGGTCTGGGGCCAGGGTCAGAAGTCCATCCGAGGTGGATGAAGGAATGTCCTCTGATGGAATCTGACTGCCGAAGATGGTGGCTGACCCTTCTCTGTCCTGGCCACTCCCAGCAAGCCTACTGCACAGACCTAGCATTCCTACTTCTCCAGCATCTCTGGCACGCCTTAGAAAATCACACCACTGTGGCTTTTCTTCTCTTTTGTCCTAAGTGCTTGTTGGGATTGCAGCAAGGATGGTTCCAATTAGGAAATCCAGCAACTATTGTTGTGAGGCCGTGCTGTCCCTGTGGACATTCCCCTCGACCCCACTTGGTGCCTGAGCAGAAAGGACTCGGAATGACTTCCCCAGGCCCCCTCCTGACTCCCGCTCTGCTGCTGAATGGGAGGAGAGGATGAAAATGCACAAAAGCCATCTCCAGGAGTATGGGCAGGGAAGGGGAAGACAATGGCTTCTGGGGCTGTGATCCCAGCAAAGCCGACACCTTTGTGGACTCTTGAAGTTGGTGGCTGGGAGGTGGGTGTTGTGTGAATTTGTCGACGATGATTCTCTGAGTGTGTGTGCCTTCCTACATATGTGTGTGCGCTCACCATTTGCTTGTGCATCTCTTTGTATCTCGGTAAGACTATGTGTCCACCGTTTCACAGATGTGTATGTGTGTGTGTGTGTGTGTGTGTGTGTGTGTCCATCTTTCAGAGACAGATGCCTCTGCGGGTGGGTTCCCCAAGGTCATCTTGCCCATTTTACCACCTTGAGTCCAGTGCTGTGTCTGGGGGTCAGGCTACATTGTTAGGGGTGTCCAAAATAGTGGGGTCTCAACAATTCCCCAAGCCCCATTCTCGCTGAACTTCAGCCCCACATGGGGAGTTAGGTGGGGCTGGCCTCACCACTCCTGGGTGCCCAGTCCAGTTGACTGTCCTGTGAAATCTTCCTATGGCGAGGGCGTGCCCCAGCTCTGTATTTCTGGGGCTACAGTGGTCCCGACAGGAGCTTTGTGAATATCTGGGCCCCAAGACGTCTGAGGTGGAAGCCTGAGGGCACTAGGGTGGGAGAGGAGCCCTCTGGGAGCCTACACGCAGGCTCTTCAAGGCTGATCTTTCACTAGGAAGGGAGATTGAGGGCCAGAGGAACAGGAATTGCTTCCCCTTGAATCTGTAGTACCATAACTGTCCACCAGGTGGGGTTCCAAGGCAGAGAGTGAGAATCGAGATGCCAGAGCTCTAGAAGCCAGAGATTAGCTTTCAAATCTCCGCCGCCACTTCAACCTCCGAAGCGCTCTTACAGGGAGGGACAGCACATATGCTCGCACCTTAGACGCTCACACACATTTTCTTCAAGTGAACTCTAAAATAGAACACGTATTGGGTGCAGGGGAGGTGTTAAGAGGGGAGTCTAGTTTCGTTTACACACACGCCACCCTAAACTGAAGGTGGGATATCAAGACTTCTGCTCTGGGAGTGCGAGAGTGAACGGCAGAGACGAGGGGGCTGTGGGGGGAAAGGACCTACGGGAGAGGGCGAGCCAGGCACTAGCTAGATGATGCCGGGCTTGGCACGCGTAGCTCCATGTATCACAGACACGCAGGAGGAGAGGCCAGATGACAGACGGATGCACAGACACACATATAGCTCCACAGAGAACACACGAACCCGCAGACACACCACCCAGCTCCACAGATGTCGAGCCGACCCAAGGACACACAGGCGCACACACAGGTGCGGCCCCGGGCCACACGCACACCTCGCGCAGGCACGCGCGCCGGGCCCTCTGCGGCCGGCTCTGAGAAGGTGGCCGCGCTCACCCAGCTTGTTTATTTACTCATTTGTATCAATGAACGTTTGTACCCGACTCCTCCCGCCTCCGGTGCCGGGTGCCGGGGCTGCCGCATTTGTCCTCGGCTCGGGACACTCACCCGGATCGGCACCCGGGGGGTTCCTCCGACGCTGCGGGGGGCGGAGGGCACTATAAAGTTAGGGGGTCCGAGAGGAAGGGCTGCGTCGTGAGCAGCCCAGGACGCGGTCGGGGAAAGGGGAACATTGGCGTCTTGTGGGATGAGAGACATATGCGGGTGGTGGTGCGGGCGGGGGGGGGGGTGTGGGGAGAGACCTCTGCATCGGAGGTTTGGGATGCCCGGATGGGAGATGGGGGACCCCGGCTAAGGAGAATTGGGAGGAGAAATGTTGGCGGGGGCATTGAAGGGTCCCGGGAGATAGGAGCCGGCGGGATTCCGCGGGATTGGAGCTTGGGACCCCGATCACAGGTTCAGGGGCTTTCAGCGGCCCTCCATCGAGGGGCAGTCCGGCAGAGACCTCAGCCACTGGGGCGACAGCCCACACGGGACTGCCCGGGGCGGGAGGAGGGGGCCAGGGACCGGGAGGGAGGAAAAGAGGGAGGGAAGTAGCTTAGCAGCCAAGCGGGCACGAAGCGAGCGCGCACCGTGTGTGTGTGTGTGTGTGTGTGTGTGTGTGTGTGTGTGTGTGTGTCTCCTCTCGTCCGTCTGTAGGTGCCGGGCTCAGCGAGACGCCGGCGAGAAGGAAGAGGAGGCGAGAGGTGAACTGAGTTTGATCCTGCGGCGGCTACAAGTGGGTCCCGGGCGGGCGGCGGGCGGCGGGCGGCCGGGGCGGGGCGGGAGGCCGGCGGGCGCTCACACGCTCCGGCCGCCGGCCTTTCACCACGCCTCCGGCTTTGTGAGCGCAGGGTGGGGGGGGGGGGGGAGTGTGGGGGGTGGAGTGGGGTGGGGGTAGGGTGGGGGTGGGGTGGGGGGGCGGGCTGGCGGAGCGCCCACGGCGCAGCCTCCCGCCTCTATATAAACACACGCATCGCCTCGCTTTGGACTCAAATTCACATTGAGAGAAGCTTTTAAAACCACCAGCCCTGAAATCCTGCCTCCTGCTTTTCCCCCTCTTTCATTCCTTTTGCCTTCCTTTCTTTTTTCCCCCTTTCTTCCCCCAGCAGCAACTCCAGAGCCGAGAGACTGCGTCCCGGGACGGATTGCCTTTTCTTAATTGATACAATAGCCCAGCTCGGGTTTTCACCTCCTCCCCCAACCCCACCCCGCCTCACCCCGCCCGCCGCCGCCGCCGCCGCCGCCGCCCCAGCGCCCGCCCGGGGCTCTGTCGTCGGCCGCGTCCCGTCCCGGCCGCGGCCCGCCGGCTCAGCACCCGCGCTCCGGCTGCCGCGCCCGCCGCGCCGCCTCGCCAGCCGCGCCCGCCTCGGGGGTGCGCGGCGGCGGCTCTGCGGCTCGGGCGCGCCGCCGGGGGCAGCCCGCGGACGCTGGGCTCGGGCCTCTCGACTCGCCTCAGCCGGGGAGCCTTCCCCTTCGCCCCCAAAGTTTCTGGGTTCGTTGGAATTTTTGGATTCAGAGTTTTTTCCCTTTTTTTTTTTCCACCTAGGAATTTGAGGGGAAAACTTTTGACAAATCGATCGCACTTTCTCTCCGCTAGCTCTTACGAGAGAGGCTCCCGCTGGACAAAGTTTTCCAAAGTTTTCCGAGTGTGATGGTTGCGGGGAGAGCTAATCCACCAGCTTGATTCACGGCTTCATCTCACCACCCTCGAGCAGTCCCCAAGCCCGCTATAAGGGAACAAACAAACAAACAAACAAACAAAGTTACACTCTGAGTCTCCTCGAGTCTCCTCTCTCTCTTCTTGTAGGCAATTTTTTTCCTCCCTCTCTCCGCTCCCCTCGCAGCCTCCACTCCCCTTCCCGCGGCCCCTTCCTCCTTCTCTGTTTCGGCTGGAGGTACCAGGACCCCCGGCCGCAGCCTCCCCTCCCCCGCCGTTCGTGTCCCTTCTCATCCGGCCTTCCCCTCCCCCGCCGCGGCCGGCACAGCCAATCCCCCGAGCGGCCGCCAACATGCTCTTTGAGGGCTTGGAGCTGGTGTCGGCGCTGGCCACCCTCGCCGCGTGCCTGGTGTCGGTGACGCTGCTGCTGGCCGTGTCGCAGCAGCTGTGGCAGCTGCGCTGGGCTGCCACCCGCGACAAGAGCTGCAAGCTGCCCATCCCCAAGGGCTCCATGGGCTTCCCGCTCATCGGAGAGACCGGCCACTGGCTGCTACAGGTAAGGGCGCACTCGCTCGGATGCTCTCCGGGGTCCGCTAGCGGCGAGCGCCGGGAGGAGGGAGCCTCGGGCTGGCCAGGGGGCGCCCGGAGCTTGAAGGCACGGGTCCCCGCCCCGCCCCTTCCCTCCTCTTTGCGGGTGCCGTCCGGGCTTCTCCTGCCCGCCTGCGGCGTGGTTTGGAGCCCACTGGCGCCCGGTGCGCAAATTCTGGGAGTTGACACGAGAGGTCCCAGGACCCCAGAGGGCTCCCAAGATTGACTTTCCCCCGTCGCTGGCGACCCAGCAGGGGTCTAGTGGGCTCCCCGCGCGGTGCGGGCCAGAGGGGGCGTCAGGTCGTGAGCCGCTTTCGTCTCCCCTTCGCGTTCCAGGCCCCGGTTGCCGTCGGCTTCCGGGGCTTTGGCGGTGTCCTTCGGACCCGAAAACTGAGCCGGGGAGACGAAGGAGCCAATGGCACCCAGAAGTGCCCCTTTAAGACCCCCGGCTGTGTTCCCGCCGCGTCGTCGGCTGCGCTAGGTACAACTGTCTTGGTCCAAGGTCGGAGAGAGCGTGTGTATTTTGTGGTGGGGAGGGAAGGAGGTACCCCAAAGAAGATGAAAAGCCTGAGACTCGAGGGTTCTTGGCTTTTAAGGAAAAGGGTCTATTTGCTTATTGGGTGGGGACACTGTAGCAAGGGAGAGAAACCTGGGATTGGTGTGTGAGATCCATAGAGTGTGTGCATGTTTGTTGCCAGACGCCTCACGACCGCACGCTGCTGGTGATAATGGGGGTGGGCGCGTCGGGAACCAGACTCAGGTAAGGTAATGGGGAGATTAACCTGGAATTAACCTCGTCAAGTGCTGGACAAATGCGTTTGCAAGTGGATACACACAGAATTTTTTCTTTTGGGGGTGGGGGACGCCTCTGGTTAACCGCGGGAAGTGTGTCGTGTTCGCGTGTGCACCGGTGTTTGTCCGGAGGATGCTGATGGCGGTTAAGAGAAGGACGAATGTCCTGAAGACAACCCGGGCAAGGGAGAGGTGGGGCGGGAGGCGAACGCAGAGACCTGTGGGTTTAGAAGTGCGAAAGCAAGGCTTGAAACTAACAGACGCGTGCAATCCGCGCGCGCACCACACTTACACCCTGCCTGCCCCGCCCCGCGCCAAGTGACAGCGGAGCGGGGGCGAGGAGGGTGACGCGCGTTTCCTCTGCGGTGTGGTCTTCCCAACTCCCAGAATCGGCCCATCTCTTTTGGGGTTGTTCAGGCAGTGGGGAGGGGTTCGCTTTCACCAATAGGGCTACCCTCCGCAGAGAAATCCCCAGAGCCTCTCCCTTGCTGCCACACTTAAAGAGTTAACTGCGGCGGTGGTCTAGGCTTTTGGCCGAGAATTTAGGAAATAAAATACCTCATACGGGCATCAGCTCCTGTCTTGTTAGAGCCAATCTGCGGAATGCATGGTCTGTCCCCACCTCCTTTTCCTGACCTTTCTCTGCCATCCAATGTCCCCCTGACCTTTTCTCTGAATCCCACAAGGGCCCCTTGGGGCTCCGTGTCCAACCCGCACAGAAGATGGGAAAAGGGAAGCAGGCCTACACCTCCCCTTCCATCAGCCTGTAGGGCCCTAGACTCCGCCGTGGGAGCGACATGGGGGATGCCTGTAGGAGACCGCTGAAGGGGTTAATGGGAGCCCTCTGAATCCCAGCTTTATTTTTTTGGAGTCATTTATCAGATTTTACGGGGAGACCTCCAAGGGCTCTCCGTTTCCACCGTGCGCCATCTAAACAGAGCCTAGGGCTAAAAATACAACATTTTTGTATAAATTGGACTCGCGGCCCGAGCGGCCGCCCCTATGAAAGTCCTCTTTGTGAAGACCGTGGAAACGGCGGACAAATAACTCTTTATTAATGCCACAAAAAACGCACTTTAATTATAGTTAGGCAGATCAGAGGCGGGAGGGGGGCGGCGGGAGAGAGGCGGCGGCGACCTCGGAAAATTCACAACCCAACTTTTGTGTCGAAAGAAAAGAAAAACAGAGGAAAAGAAGGAGAGGAGAGACGGAGAGTCAGACGGAGCGAGCGAGACGGGTATAGCAGACGGAGGGAGGGAATCCCGCTCCTCAACCCCCCTTGGTCGCACCTCCATCCTCGCCTAGAATTCTCTTAAAGGGATAGACGCCGTCTAGAACCGCGGCAGGGTCGGAGAGCTCTCTCCTCCCCCACAACCTGGGAGTGGGGTGGCGTCCCCCCGCGACCCAGCCCCCCTCCTGGAGGCGCGGGCGCTCTGGGCTCTCTCCCTGTCGCGCGCCCGGGCCGGGGCCGGAGGCGCATGTGGAAAAGTGATTAGGGATCCGGGTTCTGCAGAGTCACTTTTCGGCTGTGCTGGGGTGTGTACACATCTAGTTGGAGAATACTTTTCCGTAGAAGAAAGGAAAGTGAGGAGAGAGACCAACCTAGGAAAAGGGGACCGCCGAGGTGTCCCTTCGGGGGTGCGTGACTCGGTAGGTCTGGAGTCCGCATCCGCACTTCGTTGGCGGCCGAGAGCTACGGCCGGACAGGTGGCGCCCCTCCCCTTCCCACCCGGTGCCGCCCCGGCGGGATAAGGGTTAACGTAGGGTGGGGTGGCGAGTGCCTACGTCAAAGGTGAGCGGGACGCCCCTGCCCCCGCCCCTCGGAGGTCCCCTCGGTTTCCGGTACCCGCGCGGGGGCCCGCTCAGCCAGCTCCTGTGAGAGCCGGGCCGGGGCCGGGGCTGGGGCCTAGGCGTCCTGGGCTCGCGCCGCCGCAGCCGCCGCCGGGGATCCGGTTACCTGCGACAGCCGCCCCGCCCTGCCCCGCCCCGCGGGGAGCGCCTTCCTCGGAGCTCCCGTTCCAAACTCCTGGGCGGCGACGAAAATCCTTCTCAGTTATTCCCAGGGCACATTGCATTAGGAAAATCGCGGCTCTCGGCCCGTGACCCTACCTTGCAGATCCCTCAGAGGGCCGCCGGGTCCCTTCGCGGCCCACCCCTGAGAACGGAGGAAACCCCAACCCCCTTCTGTAGTGACTGCCTCCGGGCACCGACCGCTCACCGCTATAAATAATCTTTGGCCTGCGGCCACCCCGCGGGGTCTCGCCAGCCCGTGGCCGAGAGCCTGGAAATATTTATTCCGAGAGGCTCCGGAGCGTGGGGCGGGGGAGCGAGGGGGAGGGGGGCGAAGGCTCTAGCTTTGGGTCCCGCGGTCCGGGATACCTTTTTCCTCCCGCAAGTCATTACTAAACACCCTCCCGAGGGGTGCCCCGGGCCTCCCGCCTCCTTGCATTATTTATTATCCTCTAGGCCCTACTTCCCAGTTCTTGTGCATGCTATGAAAAATAAAACCTTCGTGCGTGTTTGTGTGTGTGTGGGGGGGGGGGGAGCAGGGGACTGGTGGCCTGAGCGGGGTCCTCCGCCCCTCCCCCGCGAGCCCTTCAGGCTGGGCCTCCGGGACATCTCATCTGGAGATGTACGCTCTGAGAGAGGTTTTTTTCCGTGGCTCCCGCAGGGTTCCGGCTTCCAGTCCTCAAGGAGGGAGAAGTATGGCAACGTGTTCAAGACGCACTTGCTGGGGCGGCCGCTGATCCGTGTGACGGGCGCAGAAAACGTGCGCAAGATCCTCATGGGCGAGCACCACCTCGTGAGCACTGAGTGGCCACGCAGCACGCGCATGCTGCTGGGCCCAAACACAGTGGCCAACTCCATCGGCGACATCCACCGCAACAAGCGCAAGGTAAGCGCTCTGGGTTAAGAACCCCGCAACCCTGCTCCGAGCCTCTTCTCTGTACCAGCCTCGGGTGTAAGGAGTTCGCAGAGCCCGGGAGACGCCCCCACTCGAATCTGAGACCCCATTTGTACACCATGCCAGAGGACCCCGCAGTTCCGTGCCTCGAAGTCTGCGGTCTAGGTTCCAGAGCTGGCAGGCCTCCTCTGGGTCTGCCCGTTTGTTGGCTAGCTGTGCCCTTCCCACTACCAGGCCCAGCGGGGGGCTGGCTGTTCGGGGTGAGGGAAATGGTTTAGAGGGAGCTTGAACGTGCAGGGACTAGGGCGTCCAACGCCTGTCCTCGCGGTGCCCCACAAAATTGAAAAGAGAAAAGGGCAGATGGTGGTCCATGCTCCCAAGGCCTGGAAACGGATCTTTGTAAAACCAAACCTAGCCTTTCTGCCACCGGTTGCTGGATTAAGGTAGACGCGGCAGGCGCTGGGAGCCGAGCACCCTGTGCGAGACGGTCGCGGAGCCTCGCCCGGGAGGGGTGAGATGAAATCTGGGCCACTGCTGCGAGAACCAGTCTGGATGGCGGAGGAAGGGCGAGGGGTGGGCGAGGGGTGGGAGAGCGGCGGCGGCGCTGCAGGGGATCAAAGTGCACCTACCCCCTCCCATAAAGAGGAAGAGAAAGTGGGTGTTTATCCTGTGGATTTCCCGAGCGCCTGCAAGAGGCGCGGAGGAGGCGAGCCAGCGCGCACGGAGCGAGCCTCCCCGCCCCCTCACAGGGCTGCGCCGCCGCCGCCGCGGCTCAGAGCGCGGGCGGCACGTGCTGTTTGAACTGCAGTAACCCGAAAGCTGAGCCGCCGGCGGGCGGGGCGGCGGCCCGCGGGCTTAAAGCAGCCAGTGAGGGGGCGCTGCACGACCTCCCCTCCCTCGGTGTTTTCCATTAGGTCAGAGGACTCATCCAGGTTTGAAACCTGAAGGGAAGAGAGGCAGCCTCTGATCTTCCCGGAGGAGTGGCAGAGTCTGGGAGGGGGGCGGGTAACGGTGAGCAGCCCTCTCGGCCAGAAGTCCATGTGAAGTGGTCTTTGTGAACGTAGGAATTAATCTTGTAGTATTTGGTGTCTTCTGCACTGCTTGCGACGAGTAGTTCTCCATAGCAGACAAGCAGACAAAAGGCGGCAAAATCTGATGGAAGAGACAACTCCCCCCACCCCCCCACCCCACCCCCGCCCCGCCATAAAGCACGTACTGGAAGGGGCTCCTGAAGTAGTCTTCCCCATCTGCCTCACTAGAGCAGGAAGCAGCTAACAATTCCAGGGGGCAGATGAGGAGTGGTTGGGAGGGGGCTATAGGCTCAGGCATGGGGGGCTTATGAAATGTGCTGGCCATTATTTTTTTCCTAGTCTTTATGACTCCACCCAAAGCCTGTTCCAAAGAGTGAGGAGACAGCCTGAGATTCAGAAACCCAGCTCCGGGGAATACGTCTGCTTCCTCATTTTATTTTTATAGAGGCTTTGACAAGAAAAGTTATCATCCCCTTCTCACAGAAGGGGACACAGAGGCTTGGAGAGTTTGAGGGACTTGAACCAGGTCAGGAAGCAAAGAAAGGGCAGGACAGGGCATGCAACACAGGCATCCGTGAGATGAGTTGTTTCTGGGCCACCAAGCAGAGCCCTACTTAGTCCTGCCCACCTGGGCTTGCCAGAAACTGGTGGTTGGGGGTGGGGAAGAAGGAGAAGGCTGGATCAGGACCAGAGTGTGAGACCCTGGGGGTGCAGAGGGCTTGCTGTTGCCTTGTGGTTCCACCCACCCGGTGCCCAACTTGGCTGTGGGCCTCCAGGTAGGGAGGGCCCCCCTGGAAAGCCCCCAGGTTTGGCCCACATTGTCCATTTGGGAGGAGGGAAGGAGAAGGCATAATGAATGCTGCCAGAGGAATGCACAGGGAAGGAAGGGGGAGGGAAGGATAGGGATGGAGCAGGGGTGGGGCCTGACACTGAGAGCCACATGGATGGTCTCCCTCTTTGGGGTACCCTATTCTCTAGTTCCTTGGGGATAGGAGGTGGCCAGAAAGCAGCTCATCCTGACAGAGGCTTGAGAACCCAGGGCAGGGCGCTCCCAGTGTGTGTACTACTTGATGCTTGCTATGTGGCATTTATATGGGTCCTATGGTAAATGGGTGGGCGAAAGGGTCTCTCCCCCCCCCCCCCAATCTCTCTAATTCAATTTTCCATAAACTTAGGTTTGCTCAACCAAATTGAAGGCTTTGGACTAGGTAGACACAGAAGTAGGAATCTCGGTCTTTGCCTCAAGAAGTAGAATCTAGCTGGAGGGACGAGAAAAGAATGAATATTCAGGGGCATATTGTTGGTCCTGGAGAAAATGGCTAGTCTGCAGGACCCCAGTACCCAGTGGACCCAGCCTGGGCAAGGTCGGGGGTGTGCCACGCACGATGACTTATCCAGTCCACTCTGTAGTCAGGGACCTGGCTGGTGAGCAGGCCGCTGGGCCGGGCCCAGGCCTGGTTAGGATGTCCTCACAGGAAGTACAGCCCAGGTGTGCTGGGGCCCCGGCTGGCTGGCGGGGAACTAGGAGCGTCACTGTTTCCATTGGGGCTGGTGGCCCACCCCTTCTCTGGGAGGTCCGACCAGATGTGCTGGGAAGGGGCTCCTTATAGCCATCGCTGCACTCCAGGTGTTTGCCCTGCTGTCCTGGTGGTCTAGGGCCAAGATGGGCGGGGTTGTTAGGGAGAAAGTCCGGAAAGTCTTGCCCAGTCTAACAAAATCCTCTCTTGGAGAGCCAGGCCTGTGTCCCTATAGCCACTACCTCAGACTCTGTCCCTTCTCTTTTGTAACTTCCCTTCCCCCAGGGATCTGGGGTGTCTCTGGTAATGGGGGAGGGATGTCATCCTTCTTTGTGTGCAGAGGCTGGGGTAATTACCCTGGAAGGGTGGATGGAGTGTGGTAGGGGAGATTGGGGGAAGAATTGTCAGACACACAGAGGGGGAGTTGGGGGTGATTACAGAAGCTCCAGTGCACAGCCCCACACACCAGAATCAGGCATTTCCTCTTTTCCTTTGGAGATAGGGCTGAGCCTTTCGGCACCAGAGGGCCAGCAGTTTCAGGGCGCCTCAGACAGTAGTAGCCCTCCCCAAACTTGGAGAGGATCCCAGAGAATGCACTTAATCCTGGATTTCTGGGTCCTGGAGATGGCAGGCATGGCTTTCCCTTCATCTCAGACTCCTGGCTACGGGGACTTCCGTACCCAAGGCTGAGGTGGGGGAGCAGCTCCCCAGGCTTTGGAGGTAAGGATTAAGAAGCCCTGCCTCCCCGCACACCATCCCTCAATGACCTGACCTTTGGGCCCTGTCTTGGGTAGGAGTGGAGGTCAGGCTCAGGATCACTGCACCCCTCTCAGAGACCCGGTGCACCCTGCAGTCTGTGTTGGGGTAGAGAGTCCAGGAAGTGCTTCAGCAGGAGGGCAGAGCCAGGAGGGTTTGGGGGTCTTTGGGGAAGCCAGCCCAGACCTGCTCTAGATGGCCTTTGGACCAGTGCACAGCCTCTGGCCGCAAAGTCTCCCCAGGCTCAGCTCTGGGCAGAAGTTCCCACCTGTACTGGATAGGAGGGTGGGTGGCGCGGCCAGGCAGCCCCGCTACTGAGAGCTCTGCCCCAGCCCCTTGGCAGAGGCACACAGCCTTTGTTCTGCCAGCCCCAGAAGTCCTTCACTCAAAAGTTACTGTAGCAGTAGCCGGTGGGTGCAGGGGCTGCCGAGGGCGCGGGTGGCAGGAGCGGATCTCTCTGAAGGTCAACAGGGGAGGGAGCCCGTGGCCAGCCAGCCGCCAGGGTGCCTGGGAGTGGGTGCCTCCCTCCAATTGCCCTGTGCCAGGCAGTGGGCGGGTGGGCTGGCTGGGTGTAGGGTTCACCCTCTCCCCTTTCCCTCCTTTCTCTGTCCTCCCAGGGCAGGGAGGGGTCCAAGGCTATGATGCTGGGGTGTCTGCTCACTTTCCAGCCTTGGGAGACAATTCTGGCCTTGACAGGGAGGGGAGGCTTGGCTGGGGTCTGCTCTGGCCCTGAGCCCCCTGTGCCAGCCATTGTCTCTGTTCAGGATGGCCCAGGCTGAAAGACCGGGGTTAAGAGCGTGCCTCCAGGGGAAGAGAAATGCTGAGAGCAGGAATATAGTAACCAGAACAGCTGGCCTTTTCCTTAGAATAAACTTGGCCATAAAGAAGCGGCCCCTTAGGGCTCCTTAGATAAATTCAGAGCTCCCAGGATTGGTAAGAGGGTGGCTCATGGGGTTTGGAGTGGTGGGAGATGGGGTTCCCTGCCGTTGGTGAGTGTGGCCAGTCATGGTCTGGACTGTGACATTGGGAGAACCCTTCCCTCCTTGGGCCTCAGCTTTCTGAGGGGGTTTTGCTATGGCTGGAAGAAGGATGAGTGTCTCGGCAAACCTAAACCTTCAGATTCTGTGGCTTAGGTATCTGCCAAGGGCTGCTCTCCCTCCCCCACCATGTGCTTTTGTCCTGGGGACAGAATCAGAGCTAGAGTCAACTGGGGGACAGACCCTCTGTTCCCATAGGTGCTGGGAACCCAGAAGCATGCCCAGGCTGGGGGGTCTGGGCTGGCCCCTCCCAACCAGAGGGGCTGAGACGGGATTGGCTCAGGAGGCCGCCAAGGTGAAGTCCAGGCCCAGTGGAAATGCCAGGCATCTGGGAAGATGACGTCCTCTCTTGTCCTCCCCCTTACTTGAGTTTAAAGTACACACCTTGGCGTCACCCCTGTGCTGTGCGGACAGCTGCCTCGGAGGCTGCCTGCCCTCTGTTATTCTTTCCACTCCGCAGGCTGTGGCTCCGGTGGCTTGGCTTGGCGGGGTGGCCTGCCCAGGCCCCCACCCTCCTGGGCAGCCGCTTCCATTCCTCCCAGTCTGAGTCACTGGCCCAAGGAGTAGGTTCGCTCTCTGACTCTTCCCGCTCCTGAGGCTGCCTGTCCAGAGGCTGTCTGTCCGTCTGTGCATTCATGGCCACCAGCTGAGAAGGGGGAGGCTATCTGGCTGAGCGGGTCAGCAAGCAGGGCTCTGGGGCTCCAGTGTGCCACTCCTCTCCCAGGGGCTCTGTGTGAGAGGCAGGAGGGGGAAGCATGTATAGAAACAATTGTGGAGGATTTGAACCTTGACAAGCCCCCTGGTGTCCCACCCCCACCCCCTCCCATTCAGGGGAGAGAGCGAGAACAAGGATGTAGACCCTTGAGCCAGTTGCTTTGCTGGAGAAACTGATGGGGGTGATGGAGGGTTTCCAGGCACGCCCTCCAAGGCGAGAGCCCATCCTGCGCCGCGTCTGTGCCGGGGAGTTCTCAGGTCTCCCGTGACACTCTGCTTTCTCTGTCCCGGCACCAACCCTGGTGGGAAGTCCATACCTGCTGCTCCCTCTGCAGGGCTTTGCCTGGGCCACAGCTGGTTCCCGATGACCTTTGTCCAACATTCTTGGCTCACTTTTGGGAATTCCTAGGGAAGCCCCAGAGGGAAACAAAGCAGCTGTGGCTCCTGTTACAACTGTGGTCAGGGCAGTCGGCTCTGGGGGCTGGGAACCCTTCCTCTCTTCACACCGCGCAGCTCCGCTGGGCGCCTTCCCGTGTGCCCGAGTCCTGACCCCGCCCGCCCGACGTGGCCCAGGCCTCCCTGTGCCCTGGCCAGCACCTCCGCCTCCTCCTGGCCTTTGTGGTGGGTGGTGGTTTCTGGGCTGCCTCGGCTGTGGGAAGTGCCCTTGTTGTTAATCCTGGGCACCAACCCAGAGATGAGGCCCGGGAGGTTTCCTGGTGCCTGGGAGGCCCTGATGTCTGTGGAGCTGGAGCCGCTGGGCTGGAAGCAGGGGCATGGACTGGATGACCTCTAAGCAAAGTCCTTTGGGCTCAGAACGCCTGCAATCTCCCTTTGCTTCGCTTCTCGGTTGGCCATTTTCTCCGCCTCGGGGGGCTCTGAGAGGAATCATGGGTGAGATGGCTAGGTGGAAAGGGACCCAAGAACATCCAGTTAAACTCCTCATGAAACCAGTGGGGAAACTAAGCCCTAGAGAGGACAGTGACCTGTTGGCTCTCACTGATGAGTCAGGGTCAAGAAAAGAACCCTGGACCTGGCTGTAATTCCCTTTTCAGAAGCCCCAGCCCAGAGGCTTGCAGGTGGAGGGTGGCAGAGGGTATCCTGGGGATCATTCCCAGCTCCCCATAAGGACCCCTGTCTTCCTAGAGGTGACGTGTGGACCTCTTACCCTTGGAGTCCATCTGCTTAGTCCCAAATCCCCCTTGGTCCTCCTGCCCTCTTTGGACCCCAAGGTTTGAGAAGGAGCAGTTCATCTGGCCATCACTAGAGGGCGCAGGGAATGTAACCTTTGGGGCAGGGCAGGGCAGGGCAGGGTTCCTCAATGGGTCACATCTGGCCACTCCTTAAAGTGCAGTGGGGGTCCTCAGAGCGCCTCCTTTGGTAACCCTGGGATGGCCCCTCCTGGGCCACTGTAGCCTGCTTGGAGTGCGTGCATGGGGGCCTGGTAGGCCCTTACCAGGTGACTCATGCAGTGCCAGATTCTGGACTCTTTCAAGGGGACGACATCTACTTTGGGACACATAGATACTGGCATTTATGTGCTCTGTACATGGAAAGGAACCACAGAGCTCACGTCTTTCAACCTCACCATTTTATAGATGAGGAAACTGAGGCTGGGGGGCGTGATTAGGCCATGGTCACACAGTAAGTTGGTAAGTTAAAACTCAGGTCTCTGGATGCCCAGTCTGCCTTTGCAGAGTCACCACCCCACTGCAAATTAGAGCGTAGCTGGCTTTGACACTGACCAGTCTAGGTCTGCATGGCCTCTGTCCTGTTACCCACCGCCACATGCCCACCTTTGGGCTCAGGTCTCCTGGTGCTGGGAGCCTGGCCAGCCCTTGCCCCCATCCCCTCCATGACAGTACTCAGTTGGCCCTGGACTGGCTGGTCCTAGGCCAGGTGTGGCCTCCCTCTCCCTGCCTGCCCCCACCTCCAGTCTCCTCACTGAGGCCTGGTAGCCACAGAGTATCTTTCTGCCTCCCTGATGAGCATTTTGCTGTTTTGTAAGGGCCCTTAGTTGGCCAGCACTGGGCTTTGGGGACTGGGCCCCATTCCCACCCCATAAGAGCCAAACTTGGAATCCTAAGGACACGGGGTGTGTGTGTGTTGGGGGGGGGGTACTGAGGCAGAAAGCACAATGCCTTTATCCATAGCCCTCTGAAGAGAGTAGCAGCTGAAGTCTCCCTTGTATATTCCTGGGACCCCCACAACTGAGCAAGGTGTGAGTGACCCATTCAGGCCCAGGCTGCCCTTGGCCACTTCCCATCATCCTTTTACATTTCAGCTGTCCCTTAATAGCAAGAGCAGCCCCGAACAGTGCTGGCTTCTCTGCCCCTCACTGGCCTCCTTCCCTCCCTCCGTCTGCCCACCGGGAATTTCGGAATGAAAGTGCTATTGTGAATGCCTGGCTGGGCCACTGAAGGGCCAGCACTGTTATTTCTGCAAACCAGCCCTCCCATTAGCCATGCAGGGCTGAGGCCAGGAAAATGTTACCTTTTCCTCCTCGAGCTGACTGCAGGGGAAATTCTCACATTTACAGTTTGTGCGGTGGTTGTGTTTGGGGGACAGGAGGGGAGGGTGAGCGCGTGTGTGTGGTTTGCGTGGGTCAGGGTAGGGGGGCTAGAGGAATATTTGTCTCCTTCTCCTGTGCCGTCCCTCCCCTCTCTGCCTTCCCCAGTGACCTTTCCCTCGCTGTTGGTGGGGGTACCCCCTTCTGCTCTGGACTCTTGGAGGGGGTAGAGGATGTTGGTTATGAGTGGGACACACAAGGGATCAGTAAATAAACTAACGTTGTCCCCTCTCCTGTACACCGTGGTCACCAGTGTGAAAACTGTGCTGGGGCATTTGGGTAAGGAGGGGGCAGAGGGTGTTACTGAGGAAGCAGGAGGATGGAAAGCAGAGAAGGTGGAAATAGGGACTCACTGGCTACTTAAAATGGACCAGGAAGATGCAGGGCATTAAAAGAGCTTCTGTTTGGCTTTGTGATCTTTTGGGTTGGAAAATCTTGCCCCCATTCCCCTGCCTCCAGGCCTGGCCACATTGAAGACATTTTTGTGGCACAGCTATTAACAGATGGCCTGGGATCTGCACCCAGTAGGTGTTTCCCAGGGAATAAGAGCAATTTGGTCTCAGGAAGTCCTGCCTGTGGTCTAACCTCAGACTCTCTTGTCCTCCCATCAGTGGAGAAGAAGAGCCACCTAGTGCTTTCCATCTCTTCCTCGGCCAGTCCTCGCACCTGTGTCCCACTCCTCCTGGGCGCTTCTGCCCCTGTGGCCTGGGAGTTTGGGAATGGGTTCCTGTCGCGGAGGGGCCAGCTCCTCTGCAGCCCTGCCCAGCACCCCGTTGCGTGCTCCCCAAAGCTGATACAGCCACATCGCCTGCAGACCTGCTGGCGGCTGGACTGCCCAGTCTGCCGGGCTTTCGCACTGTTTGGAGCGCATGCTTTTCTGGGCGTCAGGAAAGGAGAGGACAGCTCACATCTCCATGTGATGACATGGAAGGTCCTGACTTTGAATAAAAGTGCCCACGAATGGTGTTTTAAGCCTGTCCTTCCCCTGGTTCTGCCTCAAGGCACAGGCAGCAGGAGGGGCTTTGGAGGTAGGCGAGCCAGCAGGTGTTTGTGTCTAGAGCTGGAAAGCGGAGCTTGATTGGAGTGGGGACCCAGAGTCTCTGTGGCCACTGTCCTGGCTGCATGCTTCAGTGGGGCCCCCTGGGAGCCGAGAGGGCCGGCACGAGCACCTCTTGCCACTGTCTCCTGCCCTCCAGGTCTTCTCCAAGATCTTCAGTCATGAGGCCCTGCAGAACTACCTGCCTAAGATCCGGCTGGTGATCCAGGACACGCTTCGCGCCTGGAGCAGCTGTCCTGAGGCCATCAACGTGTACCAGGAGGCGCAGAAGCTCACCTTCCGCATGGCCATCCGTGTGCTGCTGGGCTTCAGCATCCCCGAAGAGGACCTTGGCCACCTCTTTGAAGTCTACCAGCAGTTTGTTGAGAACGTCTTCTCCCTGCCAGTCGACTTGCCTTTTAGCGGCTACCGACGGGTGAGCACCCAGGGCCTGGGAGGAGAGGAGATGGGGCATCCATGAGCCCACTTGGAGTGAGATGGTGGCCGACCACTAAGACGCTCACCGGTCACACAGACAGAGGGGAGGTGTCAGCAGAAGGGTGAGGGTTGGAGCCTTCACCTGCTGGTCTCTGCAGCTTAGGTGGGAAGTTCTCAGAGGAGTCCTTTCCCCGTGGCCCTCCCGGCCGTGGGAAGGGGCCTTTCCTCTTTGGTGACCAGGTGGCCTCCTTCTCCCCTCAGGGCATTCAGGCACGGCAGATCCTGCAGAAGGGCCTAGAAAAGGCGATCCGGGAGAAGCTGCAGTGCACCCAGGGCAAGGACTACTCGGACGCACTGGACATCCTCATTGAAAGCAGCAAGGAGCATGGGAAGGAGATGACCATGCAGGAGCTGAAGGTGGGGGCGGCCTCCCCAGTGGTCAGCGCGAGCACCCCATGCTCTGTTTCTACCCCTTCTGTTCCCGGCCCACAGGGACTGTCCCTGACCAGCTGTGGTGGCCATCACTACATGGGGCTGGGGCATTTGACCAGAAAAGAGACCGTGTCCCCGTCTGCTTAGTGTGCACGGTCTGATGGGGATAGACGAGAAGCGTCCGCAGTGGGTGGTACCACCCCCCACCACAGCTTCTGTGCACCCACACTCTCCATCCCACCCACAATGCCATCCACCATTTAGGAAAAGGTACTGAAAATTGGCCCCTAGAAACCCCGCGCACATTTGGTGTCGGTGGCTTCGTTGACCCCCTCGACCCCTTGACCCCCTCCACCTCCCAGTATTCACCATTTCAGTGCATCATGGTCCCCAGAAGGGAAGCCACTTGCGTGAGGGCAGCCTCAGTCCTTGGGGAGGAACAGGGAGATTTGGACCTGACTTGGGTCTCCTCCCATCCTACCAGCCTTTTCAAACTGGTGGCACTCAATACCGTCTCCCAGCCTGTCTGGTACTCGCTAAGCCCAGTCAGGCTGCCAACACCAAGACTGTCCACACTGGTCTCCAAGAAGGGCTTCCTGCCCGCCCCTTTTTATGGTGGGTGTACCACGTGAGGAGGGATTCATCAACTCATCCTGGTCTCGACTCTGCCACCCGCATGCCTGCCAGGTGCCCACAGAGACTTCCTGCAGACTCCGCCTTCCGCCATCCCCACTGTCTGTGCTCACCCTTAGTCTGGCTCCTGCTTTCCCCCTGGCGAAAGCAGGGGGAGCTCCAGTGACCTTCCCGTTTGACAAGAAGTGTTGTGCCTCGTAGGTGGTGCCACGGCGAGTCAGAAACCCAGGTCCCTTCCCTCTCCTCTCTAGGCCTTCACTTGTAAAATACAGGGTTCGGGATGAGGTGACCCGCTGAGACCTTTCCCTGGGGTACCCAGTGCCCAGGTGTCTTGCTCCCCTGAGAACTCTGGTGGGGTCTGAGGCTTCTGGGGGCCACCTCCGCTCAGCCCAGCACACGTCCCCGTGGGTGTGGTCCCAGGTCACCTCCCCAACCCCGTCAGAACTCCTGACCTCCTACTAGATGTCCTGGGGATGGAGGAAGGGCCTGCGGCTGCCAGCTGGAAAGCCCCAGTGTAGACCCACCCTGCTCACCACGCCGGGCCTGACTCCTTGAGATTTGTCCTTTTTCTTCTGTGAGCTCACTGCGCTGATTAGGCCTGCTGGGGCTGGCTCTGGAATCCAGCAGTGAGGGAGAAGCAGCCCTGCCCCAAGGGACTTCCAGGCTCGTGCCTCTGCCCTGGACTGTAGCAGCTAATTCTCCTGCCCAGCCGGGGGACTGGCCCTGTGACCTGTGTCTGTTGTGGCCCGGATGCCGCAGCAACGTGAGGCTCAGAGGCAGGCCCAGCTAGACGAGCCTGGGGCACGGGGGATGCCGGTGGAGCGGGGCTGCCCCCGCGCTGGATCATCGACGATGCCTCTCTCCTTGCCGCTGCAGGACGGGACCCTGGAGCTGATCTTCGCAGCCTACGCCACCACTGCCAGTGCCAGCACCTCGCTCATCATGCAGCTGCTGAAGCACCCAGCCGTGCTGGAGAAGCTGCGAGAGGAGCTGCGGGCCCAGGGCATCCTGCACAGTGGCGGCTGCCCTTGTGAGGGCACACTGCGCCTCGACACCCTCAGCGGGCTACACTATCTGGACTGTGTCATCAAGGAGGTTATGCGCCTTTTCACACCCATTTCTGGTGGCTACCGTACCGTGCTGCAGACCTTCGAGCTTGATGTGAGGCTGGGCCCTGCGGGGCTGGGGCTTTGGGCATCCTTGGGAACATTGCCTTGGGGGTGGGGGCTGGCTGCTGGGAAAGAACAGCCTTTTTGTCAGGGTACTTCAGTACCCAGATGCTGGGTCAGATGAAGCTAACCCGGGTATCATAATGGAAGTTGCATGTGGACATCTGTAAACAAGAGACAGGACTAACATGCTGAGGGGGGAGCTGTGGGGGGAGAGGGTGCCACAGTGGGGGGCCTCTAGAAACATCTGGACCTGTGAGGCTGGCAGGCAGAAAGTCATCTGCCCTCTCTCAGACCTCCTCCGGCTTTCACCACCATACCTCACCCCTTCCCCCGTCTTGCCTCCAGGGTTTTCAGATTCCCAAAGGCTGGAGTGTCATGTACAGCATCCGGGATACCCACGACACGGCACCTGTGTTCAAAGACGTGAACGTATTCGATCCAGACCGCTTTGGTCAGGCACGGAGTGAAGACAAGGATGGCCGCTTCCATTACCTCCCGTTCGGTGGCGGTGTCCGCACCTGCCTGGGCAAGCATCTGGCCAAGCTGTTCCTGAAGGTGCTGGCGGTGGAGCTGGCTAGCACGAGCCGCTTTGAGCTGGCCACCCGGACCTTCCCCCGCATCACCTTGGTCCCTGTCCTGCACCCCGTGGATGGCCTCAGTGTCAAGTTTTTTGGCCTGGACTCTAACCAGAACAAGATCTTGCCAGAGACGGAGGCCATGCTGAGCGCCACAGTCTAAACGCGCCTGGCCCATACCCCCACCTCAGCCCAGCCAGGCGGGGTGGGGTGGGGTGGTGGTGGTGGGAGGCACCAGAAGGGTCGAAACCTGTGTGTGGGAGGGGGCGGGAACGTGGGGAAGGGGGAGCGGCCCCCCATACCTTACCCTCCCCTGTTTCCTCTCCCTGGCAAACCCTACCCAAAGCCAGAAGGGCCCCGTCCTTCCAGGGGAAAGGCTCTTCTCCTGGCTCCTACTTCTCTCCAGTCCCTCCAGTTCCCACCAGCTTAGCTTCTGGGAAGGGGCATGGCGGGGCACTCTGCATGCCCATTACAGTGTTAAAAGTCAGTGGCTTGGCTGTCGCATTTGCTTGTCATGTTCTGAACTGGTCCCACCTCTCCCATTTCTTTTGGGCCCCTTTAGTCTGAGGACGGGTGGTTGAGGGGGAGGGAGGAAAAGAGGTGCCCCGTTTGGGGCTCTCTTCAGCGCCCCCTCCCTTCCTGCTTTGACTCAGACTGGTAGAGTGCCCCTCCTGGTGTGGCTGCCCCGGAATAGCATACTGGGTAAGAGAACACGAGTCACCCTTGGTAGAGTGGGGGGCTGCAAGCAGCCTGCAGGAGCCCCACCCTGTTGCCAGTTTGGACATTTGAAATTACCTATTGCTGCTACTTTTTCTCTCTCTGACCTTGGGGCAAAGGAGCCCCAGGCCCTGTCCTCCCAGCACCCTCCCTGGTGGCCCTGGGCATGCGCACTGACATCCTCACCTTCCTGCCAGGCAGCCTTGAGCCCATCCTACTTCCCTGTTACACACATGCCCAAGGCCTTTGGCTCATGGGCTGCCCGCTGCCCCTCACCCCGGACCCTCCCCACTCCCCCCATATTTATTCACTTATACAACCGAATCTTGGCGTTCCCGGGGACTGGAACAAGCATCTCTTCTGTCCCCAGCCACCTTCGCAGCTGTCCAGGGCAGGGCTTCTGCGAATGATGCGGTCCTCCCACCCACGGGCTCCAGACCTTCTGTGGGTTCAACCTCAGAGCCTCACTCTCCGGGTGAAGTCCAGTGCCTCCGCCTTTGCCCCCTGGCGGTGGTGGGGAAATGGCCCTCTGCCTCCCTCCCTGCTCTGTCAAAAACCCTGTTCACATGGGGATTTGGAGGCTGCCACAAGCTCTTGCTTGGCCACTGTTCACCCCGGTGCCCCCCCCCCCTCCTCCTAGTGAGCATGGGGAAGTATACGGGTTCTTTCTTCTGACAGGGAGCGAGGGCCCCTGTTGTCCGTCCCTTGACCCTCACCCTTGGCCCTTTGCCCTTGGAAAGATGTCCTTGAAGTCCCACCCACCTCTATGCCACTGTCTACTTAGCCCAGCTCAGAGGTGTGGGGACAAGACGAAAGCAAGGGGAGGTGAGCGAAGAAGGCGGCCCGTTCGCTGCGCTGACTCAGGTCCTCTGCTGTGGTCTGGAGGCAGCTGCAGGGGGGGGGGGTGCTGCAGAGCTGAGGAGGAGGGTACGTGAGATTTGTCAGAAGTGATTTGGCTGAAAACTGGCCAGTCAGGGGATGACTGGGGGACAGAGGAGTGGTTCCTGCCACTGGCATTTTGAGTGTTGGAAATTTGGGATGCCTCCTGGGATGGTTTTGGGGGTCTCTGGTGAGTCTCTAAGTGATTTTGTCTGTTTTCAGATTTTTCTTGGCTTTCTGTGTTTCTCTATTGGATTTTGATGTTATACAAAATCGACGAATCATCTTTACAAGAAAATCAAAAACACACAGAAGAGACAGAAGAGTGCAGGATACCATTCCCTCCAGTTCCCTCTCTGTAGCAGTGGCTACTGTGGCCGCTGAGTGGCCCCCTCATGGTGCTTGCAGACCCCCACCCGCCCCGACTCACATCCCTGTGTGGTAGGCTTTAGGGCAACGGGTTCATGCCTGGTGGACCGCTCTATAACCCCTGTTCTCAAGTGTTTCATTTGGTTCCTACATTTTCGCTACTAAAAAACAGTGCAGAACAGGGGCATCATTGGCAAAGAGACATTTTTAAAATATTAGCAAAATCTCTCAATCCACCCCCCCCCCACACACACACACATTCTGAAAAACAGGCAAACATGTGTCAAGACTCATCAACGCTTGCAAAATACCTGCATGGTGCACCAGAATTTCATACCCATAAAAAAGCCCAGTGTCTGCAAGGTTCCTGGTCCATTAAGCTGACCCAGCTTGTCCTGAACCAGTCGCTTTTGACTGAACATCTAGGAAGGCAGTAAGTGCTACTTCAGACAGGAAGCCCACCAGGCCTGGCCCTGGTAAGGGGGTGGGGGGTCTGGAGGGCTCTGGGAGGCATCAGTGGCCTTCTTTTGGGGTGACCAGCCTGGGAAGGGCAGAGGGGAAGTCGGAGGGGGTCCCCGTGAGGAGGAAGGAAGGATTATTTACCCCGCTGGGTCTCAAAGGCAACAAGAAGGGAACCGAAAGAAGCTCTTGACTGGCTGACAGGAGGGTCCCAGTGTCGAAATTGAGCCGTCTCTCCTCTCTGTGTCCATCCGTGTCCGTGTGTTTCTTGTATAGGCTCTATAGAGGTAGCGCTAGATGGGTGATGTTTCCTCACTCACCATTCCTAACTATTGTAACTTGACATTAAAAAGACAAAACCCCACAACCCTCTTCCTGCCACGGGCTTGCAGATTGAAGCACTTTCGATGTTGGGCGCTGGCGTTTGTGTTCTGGGTACCATCCTGACCCTGCCCGGATCACTATAATATTATTTTATACACAAAACTTTTTTTTTCATAAATGTTATAATTTTGTGTCTGTCTTTATAAACTATTATAAGTACTATTTTTGTTATAATTCAAAATAGATATTTAGTATAAAGTTTTTGCTGTTAAATATTTGTTATTTAGTAAAATATGAATTTTTTTCTCTATTGTAAACATGGTTCAAAATATTAATATGTTTTTATCACAGTTGTTTTAATATTGAAAAAGCACTTGTGTGTTTTGTTTTGATATGAAACTGGTGCCGTGTGAGTGTTTTTGCTGTCATGTGGTTTTAATCTGTATATAATATTCCATGTTGCATATTTAAAAAAAATGAATGTTGTGCATTTTGTGATTTTGGAAATACTCAACCTGGCTCTTTTATAGGCTTCCATAATAAACCGTGGGGACTCACCCTTGTTTGGCTGTCTGGTCTCTGCATTCTCAGCATTGCTGTAAGGGTCCTCCCGGCCACCCACATGCCCTTCCCCTATGCCCACCTGCCAGGCAGGAAATTCTTCCCCACAACCAAGCTCACCATTCCTTGTGCATAGGCGCAGAGAGGTCCGTGCCAGTGCCCTGGGAGTAGTGGGTTCCCCTGGGTGGGGAGACGTGTAAATGTACGGCCACTGGTCCCCATACATTGGGGGATGGGGCAGCTGGGAGTTGTCTCCGCTGGCCGACTGTGGCCATGACCAGCTCGGCCGGGAGTCTCATTGCTGGACGAGGCAACCCAGAGCCGAGGCCCCATCCTCAGCGTCCGTCTTGAACAAGGACACTGATGTCCATGGCCACACGGCAAATCGGGGAGCAGAGTTCAGTTCTCCTGACTTCCAACCTCGTGCCCTAGAGCACTTCTCAAAGCCTATTTCATGGGTGTTGTAGGAGCAAACGGGTTCCCTGATTAAATACGTTTGGGGCAAGGGCCAAAAAGGGTTGGGCAGATTCCTCCCTGCAGGACCTCCCGGGCCCTTGAACCTGAGGGCGGGCGTGCTAAGCGACTGCGTGGGTCACAGGGCTCCCCAAGCCCGTTTGACGACGGAAACCGTATCCCCTTTCACGTTCCTCACACTCAGATAAAAGGCGCTCTGCAACCTGACTCGCAGAGGGCAAAGGTGAGGCCAGCAAAGGGCGAGACGTCCAGTGCTGGGAAAAGGAACTCTGAGGGTGGTTTTCAGGACTGAGGGGCTGGGGTGGGGAGAGAGGGCCTGGTACTGTCACAGGCAGGGCCTCATAGTACCCAGGCTGGTCCCATCCTCTGCCTTGCCCAGTCCCCTCCCCACAGCCTGGGGAGGGAATTCCCGCCCCCCCCCCCACACCCCCAAAAAGCTAGCCTGAAAAAGGCACGCTTTTTTTGTGGCTGCAGCGTTTTTTCTTTGTTTGTTTTGACACCGTTAGGTCCAACCTCAGTTCAGAGTCCCCAGATCCAGAGAGGGCTGCAGGGCCTCTCCCCACCTGGCTACCTGGACCCAGAGCCTGGCCACCCAGAAGAGAACCACCAACATCTTCTGAACAATGCCACCAGGGCAGGACACTCAGCCAGCCTTGTCCACCGCATCCTCGGCCCTGTGCCATCTTTCTGCTTCACCGGTCCCTCCCCACCGCCCTTAGGTCTGCTCTCCCTGAGCCCTAACCTCCACCTGGGGAGGGGGACAGCAAGGGGGACTCTCTTGTTTTCCATAAGATAAACCAGAGTCTTAGAGTGGCGGGGACTTTCTTATGGCTACACAGAAGCAAAGGATGGTCCTTGAACCAGAACTGGGCCACCTGCCCCACCCAGCATGTGCCCCTGTGGGACTCCCTCACCCGGAGGCCTCCAGGGTCAGTGAGAAGCAGCAGTGAACACCCCCCAGCTTCCACCAGGAACCATGCCAGCAGAAGGTAGTAGTTTTTCAAAGTGTGAATTCCAGTCTCCTGGCAGAATGTCCCGTGTGGCAGCAGAGGTGAAGGCAGCATGGTCCCTGGGCTGCCCTCAGTCTGACCGCCCTGCCACGGGGTGGGAAGGCCCAGCCAGGCGGCTGCCTGGCCTGTCATCACCCAGTCTGTCTGTGCCTCTCCAACGTGGGCCCAGCGGGTCACCAATGTCCCCCACACGGCCGCCTGCCCCGGGAATCTCCTGGCCTGGAAGGAGAACAAGGCTGTTGTGGACAGGCAAACATGGCCACTGTTTGTTCAGGGATTGGGGCGCCAGTTTGGAGGGAACTCACAGACCGCACATTCTGCCACCTCCCAGCATTTTTCCAAAACAGCCTGGTCTTGGCTGGGCCCCACTGACCAGGGTGGCCGGGGACTGGGAGCCAGGAACAGGGCAGCGAGAGCAGAGCCTTGGGGCCAGCCGGGTGAGGTAAGCAGGTGAGGGCAGAGACCGCGCTCCGTCAGAGCCAGCCTGTGCAGCTTTGACGTGCCTTGGAGGAGAAGAGAGAGAGAGGGAGAATGACTCTGTGTGTCCGTGGTGGGGCCTAAAGTAGAAACAAAGCTGACTTGTCTGAGTCTTCGGGCCGAGCCAGCCAGGCTCTGCTCCTCGTAGACACTCCGGAGCACTGAGCAAGGCATAGCAGCTCTGATGACGAAACAGCAGACTGGAACTTGGGTTCAGCTCCTCATCTCTTACCTGACTTCCCTTTCCCCAGAAGCGATTGGTCTGCCCCCTGTTGCCCCCTAGGGACCCTGGCCTCCCTGAAGATACTTACTCTAGCCCTTTTGGCCTTTGCCCCCTCTGGGTAATGAGAATGCCTCCCCTCTACCCAGCAAGCTCTGGTGCTCTGACTCCAGCTCCCTTCAACTGAACCTCCTTCTGCACAGCAGACCAATGATGGGTGAGCCCACAAAGACTTGCATGGGACTGTGGTGCTGCGACACCCCTGCAGGGAGCTGGGTCCATCTTGGAGATCGTCTGAGGTACAGAGAGGGTTTCTTGGCTGGTAGTAGCCTCGTGGCCGGGCTCCTGGCTCACCTGAGGGGATCAGTCTCCCTGGGAGAGTATATAGGTAGTTTGGGAGACAGATGTGCCTGGGCGGTGCCCATCTGCTTGGCTATAGGCCGCTTTCTTCCTGCCTCATCTGCACCACAGAGGCCCTTCTTGCCTTGCCTGGTGTAGACTTGACCTTTTGGTAAGGGCTTCTTTTCCACGGCTTCTTCTTCTGGGGCTCAGGCTTCGATCCTCTCTGAGCGAAATGTTGTCGAGCATATTGTGATCAGTGCCCACTGAAGGTGTGCAGCAAGAAAACCTCACCCTGAGCCTGTAACTGCAGTGGTCAGTCACATAGCAGCCCTCAGCAAGGACTCTGGCCCAATTTTTGACTTGTGCTCATTCCTTGGGAAGGAGGGTGGTCATTTCTGACGGGTTGCCCTGGGATGGGGGTGGGGAAGATGGCGCCCAACCCAATCCATCACCACCGCCAATCCCAACTACACTTCAAGACCACCAGGTCCTACCCAAAGGCACATACATCCCAAGCAAAACTCTATGAGGCCGAATTCCAGTTCCATAATAAAAATTGGGATATCCTCTGGAGTTGGTAGCCAACAAGAAAATCATCCTCAAGTTTTAACCTGCCTACGCTGTTTCCCCCCTGTGTGGAGGTGGGAAGACCCATCAACCCTCTCTGTGAGGGGCGTCACCTGGTGACACCTCCCAAGGTGTTCACATCGACAGATGCTGAACTTGCAGTGTAGACCCAAGACACAACCTATACACTTTCGCCTGTCATGAGCCAGATGCCTCTTCTTTATTAAGTTCATAATGCAAGTCTTGATTAAGTTCCACAACTTATGAATAACTCCATATGCCAGTTAGGGTAGGGGTTAGTTTTAAAATGCACATGGGGTGCCTGGGTGGCTCAGTCGGTTAAGCGTCCGGCTTCGGCTCAGGTCATGATCTCGCGCTCCGTGAGTTCAAGCCCCGTGTCGGGCTCTGGGCTGACAGCTCAGAGCCTGGAGCCTGCTTTGGATTCTGTGTCTCCCTCTCTCTCTGACCCTCCCCTGTTCATGCTCTGTCTCTCTCTGTCTCAAAAAAAAAAAAAAAAAACATTAACATTTTTTAAATGCACTGAAAATTTCTAAGGACAAATACAGACTCCATGCTGCACTTGACTATCACCCACCTCTTCCTCTGATCTCCCCCGCACCATGTCCCTTTCATTTCCCTAACGCAACTCCCACTGTGAGCTATCTCCTCTGGGGGAGGCGGGTGTTGGGAGGCCCGCTGTGATTCTCAGAGTTGACACTGTGCACATTAGCCTGTGCATGGGGAGTGTGGGCCTGAGGTCTGGTCCATTCTCTATCCTCTGCCTGTGACAGATGCAGGTCCATCAACTTCCCCTCTTGGGGCTTCTGTTCTCCCACCTGTAAATGAAGAACTGGAAGCTGGGATTCCTTCCAGCTCTCATGTTAGATGAGTTCAGGTTCTTTCTATTGCAAGTAGCTTCGGCACAAAGAGGGATTTATTGAGAAAACACCGGATTGGGTCATGGACTCCAAGGAAGACCTGAACCCCAAGTCATCGGAAGAGCAAAGCATGACCGTCCAGGAGATGCCAGCAATGGGGAGTTGTGGAATTGCCCTCTTGTTTCAGTTTCTTAGAAGACAGAGTCTAATTGGTCCAGCTTGTATCCCCGCTCTGGGCCAACGATCTATGTTCAGGGAGCCAGGGTCACGCAGCACAGGCGAGGCAGCTGAGAAGTGGGGTGGGCCAGAGAGGCAGATAATGCCTCAAGAGTTCACTCCAGATATCATTGTATTTCTAAAACTCAATCTAAATGGTTTTGTAATGAACAGAGTGCTAAGGGAAGGTTTAACCAGAGAAGGCAAAGCAGAAAAATTGATGCAGGATGGAGTAACTCAGGGAAGGCTTCCTAGAGGAAGAGGTTCCATTTTTCCATGTGGTAGATGGACTGTCTGGAAGGGCACCAGCCCTGGTACTCAAGTGCCAGGTCAGGGCCTGATATCTAACCAGGAGGCCCCTCATTCTCTTGTTGCAGACATGGCCTTGGTGTCTGATGAGACCTCAAGCCCAGTTCTCCTACTGAGCAAAGAACTGAGTGTATCTCTGCCTTAGTTTTTTATCCACAAAGCAGCAGGATCGTATTAGTATTGCACATGGGCTTAGGTGAGACGCCAAGCAGACCCTCATCGGAGAGGCGCTAACTCCAGATGGAGGTCTCAAGGAGCTGGCAGAGTGTTGGCCCTTCCCTCCTGGGGTCCACCTGGTCACTGTGCCTGGGTCTACAGTCTGCCCCTGGCCCTCGGTGAGAAGAGCGTGGGAACGCACGAGAGCTGGTGAGACAGTGAAGCAACAGGAATTCTCACACACGGTGAGGGGAGTGTAAATTGGTGAACCGCTCTGGAAAATGGGTTGGCAGGAGTTCCTCGAGCTGACTGGCTACTTCATCCTGGGATTACTCTCGAGCTTCTCTGAACGTGGGCCTTGAAGACAGATGTCAGAGTCTGACAGTTTCCATGGGTCAGGAGCCTAGGCATCACTTAGCTGAGTTCTGTACCCAGGCTCTCAGGAGGCTGCATTTTCATCTGGAGCTTGGGTCTCTCTCCCCAGCTCACTGTTGGCAGAATTCAGATCCTCAAAGCTGTAGAACTGAGGCCCTCAGCTCCTAAAAGCCACCTGCTTTTCTTGCCACATGACCCTCTGACCACATGGCAGCTTGCTTGTTCAAGGCCAACAGGGCGGCATCTCTTTGGCTTCTGTCTCTGACCTCTAGACCTCTGATTAGGTCAGGCCCACCCAGGATCATCTTTTGATTAATTGAAGGTCAGTGGATCCGGAGAACCTTAATTACATTTGCAAAAATCCTTTCACCTTTGCATGTAACATAGCCTAACCGCCAGGGTGAAACAGCATTGCGTTCACACAGGGAAGGGACCACGCGCAGTGGATATAGCAGGGGCAGGAAGCTTGGAGTCATTTTGGAGCTCTGCCTGTACAATCACGAAGCAACACAGATCAACAAACTGCAGCGCACAAACGGGATGGACCCGTCTCCCAAATAAAAAGTTGATCGAGCGAAGTCAGACATCAAACTAGAGGTACATCTATATCTGTATGTTTCAAAATGGCAAATCAAGGCTATTGCTAGGGATGCATATGTACATGCAAAACTATAATGACGAGCAAGATGGTGATTACAAGGACCAGTCGGTCCCCTCCAGGCCAGAGTATTCTCTTTCGACCTCAATGACACAGGTAGTAGTTATGCTAGTATCTGGTTTACAAAACATTTTCGGTACTACACATCGATGTATTTGTACGCACTACTTCCGTAGACCCCTTGTATTTCATGCGTGCAAAACTTAAACACAAAAGTGAACGTGAGATTTGTCTTAAGCAAGAGATGCAAGGGGGTGAGGAGCCTCGCATGGGACCACGTCCTTCTGAGGACATCTACACCGCCAGGAGGTGCCAGATGCTGCGGGGGGGGGGGGGGGGGGGCGGGGCGGGGGGAAGGGGAGGAGGAAGGCAGCGTGTGGGAAACCCCAGCTGTAGGGGGGCGTGTGGGGGAGCTGTGCACCCCACAGGCCTCCCCTGACTCTGCCAGGAGAGCTGTCTCCCTCTCCAGGCCCTGGCGAGGCTAGAGACTGAAGCCACATGAGAACTCCTTCTGCCTTGCACAAACTGACGGCACTGCTCCCGAATGGACAGTGACGCTTGAGCCCCGAGCCCCGAGCCTGACACCAGACTGCATTTGTGCAACAGGTTTCCAACCTGAGATCCGTAGAAGGCTGTGGGGGTCTTGATACCCCCTAGTGTTGTATTTACAATGTTTGTGTGGTATGCCTTCTTGGAGGTGAGGGTTCACAGCTTCCAGAGCTTTCCAAAGGGGTCCAGGGATGTACAGAGAGATTGGGAATCGGTGCTGTGCATTTGGGTCAGCAATAGTAGAACAAGAAGGACTAGTCTTTATGCATCTTTGTCTGGGTCCCAGGCCCCACTTACCCCTTTTTACAGATGAGGAAACTGAAGCCCAGAGTGCTAAGTAACGTACCCAGGTTCTCACAGCTAGAAGTTGGAATCCTCAAACAGATGCTGTTTCTTGGGGTTTTCTCCTGGCAAGAGGAGGGGCGGGGAGGGCCCCTGTGTGCAGCTTGCAGTAATCCTGCGTCTCTCCGGGCTCAGCACACAGACAGCGGAGAGACGCCTGCCCGGTGAGCCTGGGGCACTGGTGCCCAGTCTGTCAGGCGTGGCCTCCTCCATTCCCTGCTGTCAGGTGGCAGAGAAGGAGCTGAACAAAAGGACAAGCAGTCCCTTCCTGGGGCTCTGACATAGCCAGAGGAGGAACAACTCCATGCAGCCCCTTCTCTGGCTTTTGGGTGGCCCTGAGGCTGGGGGTGACCCTGGGGGGCTCCCTGGCAGTGGCAGGCTGGCATCTGCACCTGGGAGGCTGGGTGGAGGGACGTGAACCTAAGAAGAGTCAGGGCATGTGTGGGCTCAAACTAGAGAAGTGAGCATAAGGTGTGTCCTGAGGGGCTAAACCAGCAGCATTAATACAGGGTGGGGGAAGCCGATGAGGCACGCATGCTTAAGAAAACGACCTGGGGGTCAGGGCTGGCCCCACACTGGTGGTGAGCAGCACCTAGGGAACTGGTTGTGGGGTGGGGCCCATGACAGGGTGTGGAAGGGTTGAGGGCCCGGAAGTTATCTTTGCTCAGCCCTCAGCATCAACCCTCCCCTCCCCGGAGTGGCCTGTCCTTTGAAGGCCAGACTGATGTCTTCCCTGGAGTTGGGGGACCACTGGGAAGGGGGTCCCTTTCCCTGTCCATCAGCCTTCACCCATATGTTTGGCCTCTCAGGCTGAGGAGGGAAGTGAGGGGTAGGAGCAAGATGAAGCTGGACGGGGAGCACCCCACAGGGCTGGGCCTAGTGGGGCGCCTAACACAGGCTTTCTGGGGAAGCTGGGAGCATAGTCTGCCCTCAGTGCCGCCCTTTCCCGGCACTTTCACTGTCTCCTGTCTGTCAGTCCCCTGTCTGTCAGTCAGCAGGCTGAGTCAGAGATGCCCCGGGGTTGGGGGCCGCCTGCCAAAGGCCTGACTCACTAAGAATGGCTGACTGGTTTCCCCAGTCTCCGTCCCTCCCTGTCACAACACGCTGAGGTGCTGAGGGGGTGGGGGCTGGGGAAGCACACGGGCATCTCTCTCCTGAGCGGCCCCTCCCATAGCAAGGGGCACAGGGGCTTCTGTCCGGGACAGGCTGATCCCTGGGACTGGGGCCCCAAACTGCCTGGAAGCCTCTCTGATGTGGGCCTCTTTCTGCTCCCGAGCCTCACACGAATCATGCATGTGCTCAGGACCCACGCGGTGTCTGGATGAGTGAATTCCATCCTCATTGCTGGCTGAAAATGACACTCTAGCTCTCCCCAGCCCACACAGGACCATGTAGACCCCTGGCTTCCTCAGTTCCGCGAGACTGGAAATGCTGTGCTACTTTTTGGGCCATGGTTCAAAAACATTTAGTCCCATCGTTAGTTCCGATTTCACATTTTCTTTTATTCTATATTTTGTATTTTATTTTTAAAGTTTATTTCTGTTGAGAGAGTGCATGAGCAGGGGAAGGGAAGAGAGAGGGGGAGAGAGAGAGAGAATCCCAAGCAGGCCCTGCTCGGTCAGCGCTGTCAGCCAGGAGCCCAGTGCAGGGCTTGATCCCACCAACCATGAGATCACCACCTGAGCTGAAGTCAAGAGTCAGATGCTTAACCGACTGAGCCACCCAGGCACCCCATTTCACATTTTATTTGAATGAGAACTAATTCACACACTTTCAAGCTAAGGAGTGAGCTTTTGAGTCAACGTGCTATGGAGGAACTGTTCAGAGAAATCTGCATTCCCAAGATGGTCTCGGGGCCCGCCGAGTCCCTGGAGCCGAGCTCGAGCGCCATCCAGCCCAGGGCGTGGGAGACACCGCAGCCTGGGTCTGTGCCTCTGCTTCTGGGCTACAGAGTGGCTGGTCTAGGGCCTCAGGCCTCAGGATTTCGGAGCCATAGGTGAGGCATGGTGGACTGCCGTGGGGGAGGCACGGAGGTCCTGTTGGCACATGGTATCACGGTAAGATGTTTGCTTACAGGCAACAGGAAGCACGACCCACTGGCTCTCGGAGCTGCCCAAATCAGAAGGGGCTCTGGCTTTAGGTCCCTTGGTTCCCGGGGTTCCCCCAGGTGCTCTCTCCAACTTTATCTCTTGGTCCCTCGTTGTCTGTGTCTGGCTCCATTCTGAGTGAGTCAGAGGCAGGTTGGCCAAGGGCCGTCCCAGTCCCTGCAATCCTAGGGGAAAGAGAACTCTCCCTCGCGGTTCATACGACAATCCCAAGGAAGTCTCTGGCTGTGGGCAGGGACCTGAGTGCATGATGGCCAGTGAGGTCATATGCCTGCCCCCGCGGGGTGACGGTGGGTTGTGTGACAGTAGACTCTACCGTGAGCACCTGGAGACAGGAGCTTCCCCAAATGACCAGGAAGTGGGTGAGAATGTGTACCTCCTCCAGCCCCCACCTGGAATGCGTAGCCTGCTGTGTTTGTGGGTATTTGCAGCTCTGACCCTTTCCGGCTGTTGTAAGGCTAATGGCTCAGGGAGATAACAGACCTGCGGGAACTTAGGTGGGAAGCTGTCTCGATAACAGAGAGGATTTCAATCCAATCTGGGGCAGCGAGCTCCCACGGGGGAAGCGTCTTTTCCCCTTGTGTCCAGCAAACAAAGACACTGACCAGGTCACCCACACTTGCCGGGCCTTCTGGGGCAGTTGAATATGGGGAACTTCCAGACATGGGGCCAGCAGGGGTGTCTGGGTCCTTGAAGCCCACCTCATCTGGGGGCTGCACTCAGGGATCCGTCAGGGCCAGGCATGGCATCTGGGAGAAGGACCAAGGGCTGTGGGGCTCCTTGGTTAGGTCAGGATAGCCCCTGTCCATCCCCACTGGATGGTGTAGCTCTTCACCCCCTCCCTTCCTACCAGAACTGGTAACCCTGAGCACTGGGCTGAGGCTAGTTTTAGGGGGCCCTGCAGGAGGCCAACTCCCTCTCTGGGAGGCCAGGCAGCAGGGAATCTGTTTTGAACAAGTTAACTCTTTTTTTTTTTTTTAATTTATTTTTGAGAGACAGACAGAGAAAGAGAACGCGCACAAGCAGGGGAGGGGCAGAGAGAGAGAGAGGGAGACACAGAATCTGAAGGAAGCTCCAGGCCCTGAGTTGTCAGCACAGAGCCCCATGTGGGGCTCAAACTCATGAACTGTGAGACGATGACCTGAGCCGAAGTCAGAGGCTTAACTGACTGAGCCACGCAGGCCCCCCTGAACAAGTTAACTCTTACCTCCCTTGGCTCAGCCACAAACCACCAGCTCCTGTATCTTCTAAATACCAGTTGGAATGGGTCAGGGGGCACAGAGCTGCGGGTGTGTACCCCAGCTGGGTCCAACCCAGCACAGCCGCTGGAGGCCTGTTGTGAGGACATCCCTAAGCTTCTCTACAGACTGAACATTTGGCACTGGAGAGGGTCTGATGGTGACCCTTACTCCTGCATCCAGCAAGAGAGCTTCACGCCTGAGGAGTGGGCACAGCACACGTTACAGACAGCTGACCTGCTTCACAAACTCCTCTCTCCTGCAGCTCCACACATTGCCCCATCCCCTGTTGGAGACGGCACGCAGCCTGCCCATGTTCTTCCCCATCTGAACTCCCGAGTCTTGCCTCTCCCCAGCTCGTCCTTGGTTCTAGGTGAGACTTCCAGGCCTGTGCCCAAAACAGACCGGGAGAACCTTCTCAGCCTTCTCTGAATCCACAAGACATTTGGCTCCAGGGGACATTCTCTTCTCCTACCCCCTCGGTGGGTGACTTCTCTCAGTGCCTGTGTATAGCGACCTCTGTGCAGAGGAACTTGGCCTCCCCTAGTACTGCCTTCTGTGTGCCATGTGGCCCCGTTTTCTCAAGGAGAGTACAGTCTCTTTAGTGACCCTTGTCACTAAAGTTACCTTGTCACTCATCAGTGACCCTCACACTCTGTACATGTTTCACAAGTAGGAATCTAGGGACCATGACATTAAAATGGATGTGAGCTGCATTTGATCCAAACTTTTCACTTAACAGGTGAAGGAAGCATCTGAGGTCCAGGAAGGAAAACCAACTGGGCTGTAACCGGCCGGCTTGGTAAGGCTCGAAGCATTTGGAGACCTGGCTGTTTGGCTCTCGGGCCAGCATCTGCCCAGCTGCCCATGCTGCCCTAAATACTGAGTGAGTGAATGAGTCCCCTACTCAGAAACCAGCCCCTCGAAGGATCTAGAAAAAATTCTCAGACCTTCTTATACATGTCAGAACAGATCTTGTACCTTTTAAGAAATGATCAGTTAACAAGCTCACTGTATCATTCAGGATTCTTTCAGTTGCAAGTGACAGAATTCCCACTCAAACTAGCTCGTGCCCAAGAAGGAATTTATTGCCCCGTGTTTAAGGCAGTCCAGGTTGGAGCTGAGCATGGGTCCACGAGTTGTCGATCTGGGGCCGGTCTGGCCAACAGAGGGGTTTCTTGACACTGAGGATCCTGGGGAAGAGGTGAGTCTCCAGGTAGGGGTTGGGGCCACTGCCTTTGAGGCTGTAAGGGAGTGGAGGAGGGGAGCGCATATCTAGGCTAGAAGGACCCTCCATTGGAAAGACCTGAGTCATGAAGTAGAACTAGAATCTTTTCTTTCTGGTTTGTCACATTGTAAAGTATTTCTTACATATCGGAGAGCATGTAAGTATGTGCACAGGTTTAAAGGATAATAATAAAGCAAATACCCTGGAACCACCCCTGAGGATGAGAAAACAAAGTCAGCCAGATCTGGCACCAACCCAGTGACACTTGCCTCAATTGCACCTTCCTTTCTTCCCATCCTCCTCCATTTTGACTATTCTGGTTCCCGCCTTGAAATGTAGCCCTTAGAAAAATATTTCACGTTGCCTGCCATTTTGTAAATGGAATCATTCTTCTTTCGCCTGCTACACATTATGAATTTTGAGATTCCACAAAATTATGTTGATGTGTGGAGTTGTGGTTCGTTCTCTCACTACTATATAATATCTCATTATATGTAATAAACATACCTTGATTTATCTATCTCTCCTGCAGCGAACGAACGTGTGATTGTTTCCAGGTTTTTTTCTACCATAAGCGGGGCTGCTATGAATGTTCTTTCGTCGTGATGAATCCATTTCAGAGCTCTTTAGAAGTCAGTCATAGGATACATGAGTGTGAAGGTTCAACTTCATCACACGATGCCAGACTGTTTCCCAAAGGTTGCTCTTCCTGTGTGGCTCTTCATTCCTTATCTTGCCCTAATGTTTCAGTTGAGAATGCAGCCCAACTCTGTGGTCTGGAGAGCTAATGTGATGGAAATGGTTGGTTTTCATGGCAGAAAAGGGGGCATTTGGTTCTTGAATGCCCTGTAGTGTGAAGTCACCAAGTCAGCAGTCACTGGGAGACTCGATGTAGGAGCTGGGGAGACTTTTCTACAAGAAGATCAACACTGTGGCCTCATGGCTGGCAGAGATGGAGAAAAGGAAGACTGGTGAGCTTGCTGGCTGTAATCATTGGGAGTGGAGAGAAGTCCCTGCTACCACTAGCATTCAGATACACCCATACAGAAAACCCTTGCACACGGGGAGGAAACACTTGGAATCAGACGTACCAAGCCGTAGAAAACTCTGTGCTCATCATGAACGAATAGACCTCTGCACAGGGAGAGTAAAGTTATAACACAGGTCAGCCTTTCTCTCGTTCCGCCCCTAGGGATGAAAGAGTTGAACAGAGACCCACATGCTCTCTGGAAGAACCTGTCTTGAATCTCAATACAGTAAAGCCTTGGTTTGTGAGCATAATTCATCTCGGAAACATGCTTGTGACCCAAAGCACTTGTGTGTCAAAGCAAATTTCCCATAAGAAATAATAGAAACTCAGATGATTTGTTCCACAACCCCAAAATATTCATATAAAATGATTACAAAGCTGTAATACAATACAAAATAGTAACATACAAAATATAAAGAAAAATAAACAAATTAACCTGCACTTAACCTTTGAAAACCTTCGTGGCTGGTGTGAGGGAGACGAAAGAGAGGAGGGTTATTGTGTAGGATGACTTTCACTATCACTAATGGAATCGCTGATGTCTATGGGCTCAATGGAATCTTTTTCTGCCTGGGGGCCAATGTATATGCTCACACGGATGTTGACTACAGTACAGTATTAATAAATTCTTGTCATATACTGTATTTAATGTAACTGGCAATAAAGCCGCTGAGGAAAGGTCTATATCTGCAGGCAGACTGACCTAGAATGAAGCGAAGCATTCCTAAGCTTACTCTTGTATGGAAAAGCAAAGGACTGTCCCTAGGTGCTTTGAAGTGACAAAAAATACACTAGTGCCAGCTGTGGGCCCCTCCCAACGTTCTGAAAAATCACTGATTCCTGCCAAACACCACGGCCTGAGACTGAGCATGTGAGCATGGGAGACGATCACTCACAACCCCACAGTGAGAGAGAGAGAGAGAGAGAGAGAGAGAGAGAACTACTGGCTCAGTTGTGATCATGTGACGTCTGGCGTCATGTACCACTCATATTGCAAGACATCGCTCATTTATCAAGTTAAAATTTATTAGAAATGTTTGTTCGTCTTGTGGAACACTCACAGAACAACTTATCCACCATCCCAGGTTTTACTGTACTAGGTAAACAGAGGGAAAAGTAACATTTATTGGAATGGGCAAATAGTTCAAAAGAAAGGGACTGTACCAGTTTTCTCTTGCCGCCTAGCAAGTTGCCCCAAAACTTCGTGGCCTAAGACAATAATAAGCACTTACAATCGCTCACAATTTGTGTGGCTCGGGAATTTAGTAGGAGATGAATGGTAGGGTGAGACTCTCACGAGGCTGCTGTCATCTGAAAGCTTGATAGGTTGGGACCATCTGTTTCCAAGGTGGTTCACTCACGCAGCTGGAAAGTTGGCACTGGCTGTTGGCAGGACCCCTTATTTCTTCCCCAGGTGGACCCTTCCATACAGCTGCTTGAACATCCTTGGGACATAATGCTGGACTTCCCCCAGAGTGAGAGATCCCAGCGCACAAGGAGAAAGCCATGGTGCCTTTTATAATCTAGCCTCAAAAGTCATATGCCATCACGTCTGCACAGTTGTGCAGTTGTGAGGCTGCATTGGTCTCACAGGTTGTCTCTGGCTCACTGTGGGAGAACCCAGAAGGGCAGGGGTAGCAAGAGGTGGGGTTTCTGGGGGGACATTTTGGAGGCTAGCTACCCAAGGACAGCTACCCCAAGGAAACTGAACAGATGCTCCACTGTGGAACAGAGTTACTGCGAGAAACAGCCCAATGTGGGGTTTGAACTCACGACCCTGAGATCAAGAGTCATATAATCTACCAACTGAGACAGCCAGGTGCCCTCAGAGTTACTGCAAGAAACAAGAGAAAATAAAACAAAAGAAAATGAAATACTGTATCTTTCTTTGTAGTTTCTACAAGTTTAATTGCATCTACAAGAAAAGAATCATCTCAGTTACAAAAATTCCTTTAAATGAAAAATCACGATTACGAAATTTAAAAAGTATAAACCATGAATAGCATGAAACCAAACAGTATTAGAAAACCAGCTTGAAAATTTCTACTAGATATGTACTAGAAAAACACTAAAGAGAAGAGAGCAAACGTAAGGGACATAGAGAATCCAGGTGACACAACCTTTGTTTACGAGGAGGATGAAGACAACCAAAATGGAGAAAAAAAAGATGCATTTATATGGGGCGCCTGGATGGCTCAGTCGGTTAAGCGTCCAACTTTGGCTCAGGTCACGATCTCTTGGTTTGTGAGTTTGAGCCCTGTGTCAGGCTCTGTGCTGACAGCTCAGAGCCTGGAGCCTCCTTCAGATTCTCTGTCTCCCCCGCTCTCTGCTCCTCCCCTGCTAATGTTCTGTCTCTCTCTGTCTCTCAATAATAAATAGACGTTAGAATTTTTTTTAAAAAAATGCATTTATTAATTCATTTGTTATTCATTCAATATATATTTATTGAGCCTATTACGAGCCAACCACTAGTGGGGATTTTATATAATCATTTAAAGTTTCTAGTTAAGACAGAGAAATGCTGCATGATCTCACTTATAGGTAGAATCTTAAGAACAAACTCATAGAAAAAGAGGTCAGATTTATGGTTACCAGAGGTGGGGGTGGGAGAGGGGGGATTGGATGAAGGCAGTAAAAAAGTATAAGCATCCAGTTATAAATAAGTGCTGGGGACGTAACGTGCAACATGGTGATTATAGTTAGCACTGCTGTATGTTATACTGAAAAGTTGCAAAGAGAGTAGATCTTAAAAGTTCTCATCACAAGGAAAACAACCTTTTTTCTCTCTTTCTATCTGTTCTTGTAACGATAGGAGGTGACGGGTGTTAACGAAACTTACTGGGGTAACCATTTCACACAATATCCAGATCAAGTCATTACGCTGCACACTTTAAACTTAAACAGTGCTGCATGTCAATTACATTTCGATCGAACGAAACAAAAAAAATTCAAAAGGAAAGTTTCTAGTTAAAGATTTTGTTAGTTATTTTCTGTAATCTACTACTTCTATAATCAAAGAAATAATAGAAGTAAAATTTCTCTGATGCTAAGAAAGATGTGAGCCTTCAGGTTTAAGGGGCAAAATTAAAATAAAGGGACCCATGCATACCTTTATCTTTATAAAATCTCAAGTTCCAAGGATAAAATAAAAATACTTTCAGTATATAGGTAGGGTAGAAACACAAAGAGAAAAAAACGGACTTGTCCCAAACTTTACTCATGTTTATGTAACTCTAAATTCTAGAAGAGAGCAAAACAATTTCTGTAGAATTTTCAGCAGCAGTGTTTGCAAAGAATTCTGTACTTAGCTAAGATGTCATTCACATATGGGTCAAAAGAAAGGTATTCTTAGACATGTAAGGACTCACGTAATCTGCCTGAAAAACAATGCCCCAAAAGGTCCAGCAATCAACTGAGAAATGAGTCAAAATAAAGAACCCCAAAATGGAAGGAGTGGCATAAAAGAAACAACCATGAGTAATTAAGCCAGTAAAGAATAATGTCTACATCATTGTTTGGAACATGGTTATGTTCCATGGTTATGTTTTGGAACATGGTTAATTCTTTAAGGAGAAAAGAAATGTAAGTTCTGAATATGTAACTATTCCTAACAAAAATTTAAGATGAGGGGAAGGCCAAGAAGGAAATGAAAGTGCCCTAAATTTCTCATGTAACTAGAGTGAAGTATATACCAATTATGGAAATTGGTAGTTTTTTTGCTTTAAATATTTTGTTTTATTCTATAGGTACATAACTTTCAAATTATCACAGAAAAGGAAGTCAAGAAAAATTGATCAACTAAACAAAATTCAGAAAGAGAAAACAGCAAGGAAACACGAAACAAAGCAGAAAATATTATAAGAACAATGCCAAACATACAAGTTTCATTCAAATATGAGCGTATGAAATTCTACTGTTAATAGATGAAAACTTTTACATTGTATAAGCATAATCAAAGTATATTTTGTTTATCAGAAACATACTGTGTTAGAGAAGAGTGAAAAATAAATGAATGGGAAATTCTTTTTTTAAAATGTCTATTTATTTTGGGAGAGAGAGCACGCACGCACGTGCACGTGTGAGTTGGGGCGGGGGGGCGGTGGGTGGTGGAGAAGAGAGTGAGGCAGAGAGAATCCCAAGCACAGAGCCTGATACAGAGCTCAGTCTCATAAACCGTGCAATCATAACCTGAGCTGAAATCAAGAGTCAGACGCTTAACCAACCGAGCCACCCAGGGGCCCTGTGAATGGGAAATTATAATCCTCAGGAAATGCAAACAGAAAGGAAGCAGAAGGAGCAGTATCAGAAGTATACGAAGTGGAATTTAAGGGAAAATGCAATTAAGAGTGTTATTTTATATTGATCAAGATGCCGATCCACAATAAAGATACATCATAAACTTTTATGAACCAAATAACATCTCATTAAAAAACAGAAAACAACAACTATTCGAGACAAAAGAAGAAATTCACAAATCCATGGTATTAGTGAAGATTTCAAACATATGAATCTCTCTCTTGGACAAATCAAGGATTCTTAAAAAAGTTATAGAGAAGTGGAGACTCCTGAGGTTTCACCTGAACAGGGCAGAACCACCTGCTGAGACCCTGTTCCCTTCGAAGTCTGCTGGGGAAGAAAGGAGCACGAACACGTCATCCTCAGCCCAGCCTAAGATTTTGTTTTGGGATTAAATCACACTCTCACCTCCAGGCCTTTGCACCAACTTTTTCCTTAGCCTGGAACAATCTGGCTTCTGCCCTCACCCATATTTACTTGACCCATCCTCACTGCATTTTCTGGAAAGCTCAAAAGTCACCTCCTCAAAGAGGCCTTCCTTGCCTCTTCCTGAGGGGATTTTCCCTGCTAGCTGGTCTCCCTCCCCCTGCCTCATCTGGGCCATCAGTATTCCCTCATCCTGCTTTATTCATTTTTTAAATTTATTTGTTTGCATATCATTCTCACTACTTGATGTTACTATATAAGCATTCAGTTTGTTCATCTTTGTATCCTCACTACTAACACTCTGTTTGGCACACAATAGTATTGGCTCAAGAGTATGTATAATGGGAGGCGCCTGCATGGCTCAGTCGGTTAAGCGTCCAACTTCTGCTCAGATCATGATCTCTTGGTCCATGGGTTCGAGCCCCACGTTGGGCTCCATGCCGACAGCACGGAGCCTGGAGCCTGCTTCAGATTCTGTGTCTCCCTCTTTCTCTTTGTCCCTCCCCTGCTCGTGCTCTGTCTCTCCCTCTCTTCAGAACAAACATTAAAAAAAAAAAAGAAGAAGAAAAAGTATAATGCATACATGAATGAAATTTTAAATATAAGTGTTTTTAAATTTTTTTTTAACGTTTATTCATTTTTGAGACAGAGAGAAACAGAGCATGAACGGGGGAGGGTCAGAGAGAGGGAGACACAGAATCTGAAACAGGCTCCAGGCTCTGAGCTGTCAGCACAGAGCCTGACGTGGGGCTCGAACTCACGGACCGCGAGCTCATGACCTGAGCTGAAGTCGGCCGCTTAACCGACTGAGCCACCCAGGCGCCCCAATATAAGCGTTTTTAAACTTCAGCAAGTTCTTTGTGTTGCTGTAAATCTGTGGTTCTGGATTGGGAGTGGTTTGGGCCCCGTGGGAAAGTCTGATAATGTCTAGACACATTTTTGGTTGTCACAACCTGGTGGAGGGTTCACTGCTGGCAGCTGGCGGGTAGAAGAAGCTGGCGTGGTGTTAAATATCCTGCAGCGTGCAAGACAGTCCCCACAGCAGAGACGACCTGTCCCCAAGTAATAGTGCTGAGGAAACTCTGCCGAAGAGCCATTGCTGCCTTCTTTGTTTAGGAAGATGCTTTCTTAGGGTTTTAAAACAAGAAATATACAAGAAGATGTTAGAAGTCAGTTTTCAGTGGTTGTGAGGTGACCCTCGGGTAGGGAGGGAGGGGTCGGTGGAGCATAGAGGAGTGACAGAGCAGTGAAGTTACTCTGTGGCTCCTGTAGCGGTGGATATGTGTGGTTCTATGTTTGTCAGTGCCGGTAGAGCAAACACCACCCAGAGGGAACCCTAAGGTAAACTTGAACAGATGGTGGGGAACACTGATAACCGGGAGGCTGTGCATGTGTGGGGGCAGGGGACAGAGGAGGAATCTTTGTACCTTCCGCCCAACTTTACGGTGAACCCCAAATTCTCTGCAAAATAAAGTCTACTAAAAAAACCCAAAAAGCAGAGTTTCACCAAGTCACGTAGATGTTCTAGCTCTTTGACGCTCAAAACGGTCCTTGGTTCAGATGCGTCGGCATTACTTATGAGTTTGTTAGAAACGTGGACTCTCAGGGCGCCTGGGCGGCTCAGTCGGTTAAGCGTCCAACTCTTGATTTCAGCTCAGGTCATGATCTCGCAGCTGGAGAGATAAAGCCCTCACGTCAGCACAGAGCCTGCTTGAGATTCTCTCTCTCCCTCTCTCTTTCTGTCCCTTCCCGCACTCTCTCTTTCTCTCTCAAAATAAATAAACGTCAAAAAAAAAAAAAAAAAAAAAAAAAAAAGAAAAGAAAAGAAAAGAAAAAAAAGAGAGAGAGAGAAATATAGACTCTTGACCCCGTGCCAGGCCTGGTGAGTGGGAAAATGCAGCTTTATGATACCACAGGCAGTTCATAATCACATTTAAGTTTGAGAAGTCCTGGGCTACGACACGGGTTCTCAGCGTTGGTTGCTCACTGGAATCATCTCGGAAATGTTTAAAAATCCCAATGCCCATGCCACACCCCAGGCCAATAAATGAGAACCTGGGGACTGGGGCCCACTTATTACCCTTTTTAAAACACCTCAAGTGACTTCAGTGTGCGCCCAGGTTGTGAACCACTGTTTGAGGCCATGTGTGGAAGTCGCAAAAGGCTTAGTAAACTAGTTCTGTGACTCTTGGGCCCTTTATCCAGATCAAGGGCATAAACCACTGTGAGAGGGCCAGGCTGTGGGCAGAGAGAGGACTTGAGAGGGAGGGTCCCTTTGGAGAATGTATGCGTGAGCCTTGGTCTCCCCCTTACCTCATGGCCACTGAGCAGGCCCCTGAGCAAACTTGGTCTGCGTGGCCCGCACTGAGGGATGTGGTGGACTGGGGTCCCATGCCTGCCTGAGAAGAGGCTGTGGTTGCCAGGTGAGGTAGCAGGGCAGAGGGAGACTTGTTGCTTTTTTCTACCAAAAAAGGCCTGGCCTCGGGGCACCTGTTTCTCATGGGCCAGAGAATGAGAATTCATCAACTGGCCTAGAGCTGTGAAAAAATTTTGCTCAACCTATTGGGATGAGCATTGGTGTTGTATGGAAACCAATTTGACAATAAATTATATTTAATATAAAAAAATAAAATAAAACCCAAATACCCAGACACTCAGGTCTGTCAATTTTTTTTTTTTTTTTTTTTTTTTTTCTCAAGAGGATCCTGCCAGAGACCGGGAAATTGGGAAGGGGCCATGGCAGAAAATGCATCACTCCATTTACAGCAAGGACAGCCACATGTTCCCTGTGTGGCCTCTGAAGTTTCCATGAAAATGCACCCTAAGACAGTCATCTTTAAATCACGGAGCATAAAGCCATCTTATCGCAGTACCTGTCAGCTGAGAACCCACCTTGTACTTACTTCTTTTCTCTCTCCCTAGAGGGGCAGATGCCACAGCTATTGACTGGTGGAGGTAGAGAAGTGCCAGGCAATGACAGAAAAAGACTCATGCCAGGTGCCCCCCACCTACTCCTCCCTATGGACCCCACCTCCTCAGGGTAGGTGGCTGCCCATGCCTAGGTAGGAGAGAAAATCAAAATCAGGTTTGAGGATTTTATTACCACACAGGCTTGAATGCTTTCTTTCTTTCTTTCTTTCTTTCTTTCTTTCTTTTTTTTATGCCATTTTTTTTAACGTTTATTTATTTTTGAGACAGAAACAGAGCATGAAAGGGGAAGGGGCAGAGAGAGAGGGAGACACAGAATCAGAAGCAGGCTCCAGGCTCCGAGCCGTCAGCCCAGAGCCTGATGCGGGGCTCCAACTCATGGACCGTGAGATCGTGACCTGAGCTGAAGTCGGACGCTTAACCGACTGAGCCACCCAGGCACCCCTCTTTCTTTTTTTTTTAAGTTTATTTATTTTGAGAGAGAGAGAGAGCGCATGGGAAGGGCAGAGAGAGAGAAAGAGAGAGAGAATCCCAAGCAAGTTCTGTGCTGTCAGCAAGGAGCCTGACTCAGGGCTTGATCCCATGAACTGTGAGATCATGATCTGAAAATGAGAGAGAGAAAAAACACTGTTCCGATTTTCAGCCTAAGGGTTGGGGACTGAATAATGTCTCTCGCTGAACAAAGTTTGAAGGGACAACAAGGGAGACAGAGGTAAAGAGCCTCTGAGGCCATCCTGTGAGCCAGCGCCAGCATGCGGCTGCAGAAGGAAGGCCCAGAGCTCAGTCTGGAAAGGGATCTTCAGCAAAGGGACTAGACCTTTCTGTGTAACCTAGTCCTGGAGAAGACAGAGGAGGGGCCATGGAGGAGGGACAGAAAAAGAGAGAGGTGGGGAGGGGACTTGGAGTGCTGGGAAAGGGCAAGTGGCTGGCCCCAGAAAGGCGTGGATGAGGGGACGACTGGGGGCGCGTGGGCCACAGTTTGGAACAGGCTGGGATGTGCGGCTCTGAGACTGATGAGAGTTCCTCCATACTGGCCACACACGCGCACGTTTTGATTTCTGGAACTGTTTTCCTGCACTTTGTCTTTTTCAAAGCAAACGGAGCCAACAATAACTAGGTTTTCTTCTCTCTGAGTTTGTGTCAGGACCAAATGACTGCCCCCTCCTCTCCCAGCTCTAATGCCACACCTGGGAGAGGAGGGCCAGTGAAGAGCAGAACAGCAGTTCTGGCTGGTTCAGATGCTACCGTGAGGCGCTACTTGGCCCCTTTGCCTTTTCCTGTTTAATAAGCAGGGAAACAACGCTCCTGAGGGGTCCCCGTGCCCCCTTCCACTGCCTGCCACAGGTGTCCCAAGGGAGAACTTCCATGCCACCCTCGAGTCCTGCCTCAGGATGGACAGGAGGATGGGGTGGGGTGGTCTTTCCACTCCCTTCTCTGCCTTTGCCATCTGTGGGCCCCAACCTCAGTCTCTTTTCCTCCCTCTGGTGTTGAGAAAGCTGGATTTGACCGGCCATGGGGACAGTTTAAAGTCAGGCTGCCTTCCATCCTTCCAGCTTGCTCAAGGGTCACCTCAGAGAATTCTAGAGAGGATAGAAATGCGTTTCAATCACTGCTGAGAATCGTTTTAAAAATTATTCTTATGCCAGGTCACAAAGACATTATCAATAGCCTCTAAATGTACAAACTGTACAGGTCACATTCTCTGACCAGAATTCAAGAAAACTAGAAATTAAAAACCAAAGGATAAGCAAAGAATAACAACACGGAGCCACTGGGGAAATTAAAAATCACTTTTCGAAGTCATTCTTGGGTCTGAGGAGGACTGCAAACTTCAATAACAGGCTGCACGGAACAGAATGCTAATGATAACAACACAGAAAAATAAATGAGCCAGGCATTTATTTTCTGATGCCAGAAACAAACCACCATCATCACCACCAACATAACCCAAGGAAACAAGGAGAAGCTAATAATGAAAAACCTCAGAAATTAATGGATTAGAAAATAGGAAATGTAAATTGATAAATACAGCCAGAGTCTGGCTCTTTAAACAGACCAATGACTTCAAGAAACCATTGGCAAGCTTAATCAAAAAAAAAAAAAAAAAAAAAAAAAAAAAGGAAATATGAGGGTACAGAAGTGAGAAATGATAGGGAGTTAACGAAAAATATAAAGAAATAGGCTTTATAACTTTATGCTAAGAAACTTGAATATCTCAATGAAGCGGATAGTTTTCTGGGAAAATACACACGACCAAATTTGACTCAAGAAGCAGTAGAAAACCTGAATTCGATTAATAATCCCAGATGAAGCTGAAAAAAAACTGTCGAAAAAAGTATTAAGCCTAGACCGTTTCAGAGGCGAATTCTTCCAGGCCTTCAGGGAACGAATCATCTCTGTGCTGTGTAAATAGGGTCAGTGCACGGAGATAGATGGGCTGCTTCCCAAGTCATTGTACTGAGCCAGCGCTGCCCCAATGACACGGAAGCCGATGAGACAGCCATGCAGAAGAGGAACTGAAACCCAATTCACCAATACATACACAAAATATTAGAAGATTGAATGCAGCCATATGTGTGAAATAACAATAGGCGATACATAGCAGGGCTGATGCCAGCAATGCAAATGTTGTTCAATATCAGGAAATCGCTTAGTGCGATTAATGACATTAATAGGTCGAGGTGAAAAACCGCATTATCACTGTTTTAAGAGCTTAGGTTTGGAAGGCAGAAAGCCCGAGTACAAATCCTACCCTTTTCACATCTTTACTGTGGACTTTTAGGCATTTTCTCTACCGCCACATTGGGAAAATAATGTCTCAAGTCAAGGTCATGTGTGGACATACAAAACTCTTGGTACAGAGCTTGGCACATTGTCAAAACTCAATAGGTGAGAATTTTAGAAAAATTCCAAGATATTAGCGTTCATCCCAGGTGATGTTTTTATAAATAAAGCAAGAATTGAAGAACACTCCTTTAATATTACAAAGGTTATCTCTCTCAAACCAAAACAACATCGTAATTAACTGTGAAAACATTAGTGACATCCCAATTAAGTTCAGGAACAAGATAAGGATGCCTCTATCTATCCGCTATTACTTACAATGTTCCAGAAGTTCTAGCAATGAAATTAAACAAAAAGATAAAATAAGGGTCATAAATATTCCCAAGGAGGAAATATCATCATCGTTTTCAGGGGATATGGTTTGTTTTTTTTTTTTTTTGGTTTTGTTTTTTGTTTTTTGTTTTGTAATTTGAACATGGCAAAAAATCAATTGAAAAAGTCATGGGGCTAACAAATGAGTTTAGTAGGGTAGCAGTCACAAACTATAGAGACATAGATATAAAAACCAATATGTTTCCTACAATAATGAGCAGGTCATTAGAACACATCATGGAAATATATTACATTCACAACAGCAACAAAATTCGTGGGAATTAACAAGAAATGGGAAAGGTTTACGTATAGAAAACCTAAAGTCTTTACAGAGGAAATCAAGATGGGACAAACAAAAGGAGAGACAAACAGTCTTCTAAGAAGAATCAAAATACAAGTTTTCAGTTGTTCCAAATAATCCATACATGAACAAATTCCAATCAAAATTTCAATGAGATTTGTTTTCTTTAGGAAACCTTGACAAAATTATTGCAAATTTCTCTGGAAGACTAGAAGTGTGTAAGGGAAAATTATGAAGAAAAGCAGGTGGATGAACTTGCCCTACTAGATATTAAACATAATTAAAGACTCCAACAATTAAAACAGATTCACTGGTACATAAAAACAGATGGATTCACAAGACAGACTAGGAAGGCAGGAAGGGATCCAAGTGTATGTGGGAATTTATTCTTGATTATGGAGGTATTTCATAGAGCAGTCAATAAGTAATGGCTAAGTTAGATTCCTTCCTCAAAATGCACAGAAAAGCAAATCTCAGTTTCTAATTACATACATATTTTTATTTTTGACTTTTTGTTATGAAAAGATTTCAAATTTTCAGAAAAGTTGTATGAATAATACAATAAATTTCATCATATCCTTTGTAATGATTCACCAATAACTAACATTGTACAATGGCTTATTATAGACATGTGTGTATTATCTATCTATCTTTCTATCTATCTATCTACCTACCTACCTGTCTATTGTATATGCATTCAAATCTGGCTTTTTCTGCTTTCCTAACTGTAGAAACTATAGTTTTGTTTTGTTTTGTTTCTCCTGTAACAATCGAGAGTGAGTTTCAAGCAACATGTACCCTTTTATCCTTAAACACTTCAGTGAGATTCTCTAAAGAACAAGGCCATTCTCTTCTGTAATCACAATACAATGTTCCAACTGAAATATTTAACATTGATATAATACTCTTAATCTAATGCTTAGCCCATCTTCAAATTTTGCCAGGTTTCTCACTAAATAACCTTTATAGGCATTCCCCTTGGATTCAATCCATCTAGGATTCAATGTAGGTTCATTCACCGCATTTAATTGTTATGTCTTTAGTTCCCTTTAATCTGGCATAATCCCTTAGTGTCTCTTTGTTTTTCATGTTACTGGTATTTTTTTAAATATACAGGCCAGTAGTTTCAAAGACTCTCCCTGCATTTGTGTATATCTGGTACTTCATAATTAGAATCAGGTTACGCATTTTGTAGGACACGTTGTGTCCTCAGTGCATCACTTTGGGAGGTACAGGGTGTAGGTTTTTTCCATCTTGGATGATGTCAACTTTGAGCCACCTCTTGGTTAAGTAGTGTTTAACAGATTTCTCCACTGTGAAGTTACTCTGTGTGTGTGTACGATTGGGTTGGATACTTCAAGGCTGTGTAAATATCTGTCACTTATTTTTACCTAAATTAATTATTACTAGGGTTGCTGTAAGATGGTAATTTTCTAACTCTACCATTCTTTCTGTGTTTATTATCTGGCAAGAGCTTTCTCCCCCTCTCTTCCTCCCTCCCCTCTTCTCTCTGCCTTCTTCCCTCTTTCTCCTTCTTTCCTGTCAGTGTGGACTCATGGATTTTATGTTATTCACTGGGCCATCATCCATTACTGTCATTATTCATTTTGATGCTCAGGTTGTTCCCATTTGGCCAGTGGGTCCTGTGCCCTTTGACCTGTTCCTATCAGTTTTTGAGTACTTCTTTGCTTTCTGGCACAATAAGATGTCCCAGGATCATTTTGTACTTTCTCCGTTGCAGACTTGGAATCAGCCATTTCTCTAAGGAATTCTGGTTTCTTTGATTGGGAGATGTGGAGAAAGAAAGATTTGGGCATAATTAAATATAAAAAAATTAAATCATGAAAGAACCATAGATGAATAGCTATATAATCTTTGGGTGAGAAAGAACTTTTAAATATAACATCAAAGACAAACCCCATAGATTTTTACTGTATACAAATTTAGGACCTTCTCTAGGAAATCATCATAAATAAAATGTTGAGAGGTCTCAAGGCTCATTCCTTGGATTTCTTCTCTCTATCCACAGTTCTTTTCTTTGTTATCTCATTCACTATTATGGCATTAAGGACCATCTGTGTTCTGATGATTAGCAAAATTACATACCCAGCCTGAACTTCTCTTCTGGATCCCAGACTAGTGTGCTCAACTGCCCGTTCAACATCTTCACTTAGATACCCACTATGAATCCCAAACGTCTCTCTCCCTCCACATCTTAGTCAGATCACACCATTTCTCCATCAGGATCACTCCTACCCCATCCCATTCTTTCATATATCTTGGAAAAGAAGCCCATGTCCTTACAACAGCTTCCATAGCTCAACATCATTGGTTCTTCACTCTGGCTTCACATTAGAATCATTTGGAAACTTTAAAAGAAGTAGAGATGCCTGGAACTGGGCCAATTAAATGGCAATCTCTGGGAGTGGAGGAAGGCTCCCGGGGGTCCTAAGTCATGGACAGAGTGGAGAACTCCTGCCCTACATGATCCGCCCCATTACCTCTCTGTCCTCATCTACAATCTTCTCCTTCCTTCCTTGTTTACTCCATTCCAAGTGAGCTGGCCTTTTCGCTATTCTCGAACACATCAGGCATGCTTTTGCCTCAGGGCCTTTGCACATGCTGCTTCCTCCTGACCAGAACCTCTTTCCTAAGACATCTGAATGGCTTGGCTCCCTCACTTCCTTCAAGTCTTGCTATGATGGCCCTTTCTCAGTGAGGTTTTTCTTGTTTAGAGTTACAATTCTTATCTAGCTACCAGCATTCTTTGTCTCTGTTTCTTGTTTTATATATATATATATTTTTTTTTCCTGTAGCACCTCAATAATCTGACATTTTATATATGTATGTATGTATGCATGCATGCATGTATGTATGTATTGTATGTGTTACTCTTCTAGAGCAGGGGTAGGCAAACTGCAGCACGTGGGTCAAATCCAGCCCACAGCCTGTGTGTATACTAGTTAGTGCAATAAACTATAGAGGTCTGGCTGGAACACTCTCCTGCACCTCTGTTTTCTCCTCAGCTCTCAGTGTCTGCTTCCTCTGTCCCACTTCCCAGCCTCCCAGGACCCACCGGCTGTCACCTACATGCTTTTGGCAACTGCTCAGCACCCAGCGGTGGAATCTCCATCGGGGAGACAGTGACTAGGCAGGTGGCCACCCCACTAACCAGCTGCTCTAGCCTAGATGGCCAGGGTGTCCTAGAAGAACAAAGTCAGTTTTCATCAGGTGTGGCTGTCACTGGGGCAGAGAGTGAAGCTGACCATTGCCACTGCTCCCCCTCCTGCCTGCCACCACCCCCCCCTTCCTGGGGATGATTGCTCCTGTTCCCAAGAATGTCTACAGTGGACAACCACCAGCACAAATTGTGCTCAGTGCTCAGAAACTGGAGTAGGGTGGAGAGGAACAAGTTTTGTCTCTTTTACATAAGTATCTACATTGAATTGGCCTGTGGTGGAAAGTATTTAGTATCCGGTCCTTTTATAGGAAAAGCTCATGGACTCCTTCTTAGGAGTATAAGCTCCATGAGGGCATGTTTTTTTTTTTTTTTAATGCTCATTTATTTATTTTGAGAGAGAAGATGAGAGAGAGCAGGAGCAAGCAAGCAGGGGAGGGGCAGAGAGAGAGGGAGAGAGAGAATCCCAAAAAGGTTCTCTACTATCAACATAGAACCCGATGTGAGACTCCATCTCATGAACCATGAGATCATAACTTGAGCCAAAATAAAAAGTTGGATGCTTAACTGACTGAGCCACTGAGGGCATGGTTTTTAAATCTTATTTTGTTCACTGATGATTCTTTTGTATCTTACAAGGTGTCTGGTACTCACATTATTTAGTAGATAATTATAAAGCAAACGATAAACTAGGTAAATATTTGTATCACATATAACAAAATCCTTATGATACAAAGAGCCTGCAAAGATTACTAAGAAAAACATGGACATTTTAAGAGAAAATCAGAGAAAGACAAGAAGATAAAAATTCACAAAGTAGAAATACAATGACTGAAAAACACATGAAAACTTTAATACCAATCAAACAAATCCCAAACAGAAAAAGATAAGGTTCACTGACAAGATAAGGTCAGACTGGCAAAGACTAACACAATAAAAATTGTTTTTGAGGGGGATTATCTGAAATGGAGCCTTGTAAACCCCTGGTTTGTGTATTAAATTCTGGATAGTGATATCATGGGTGATTTTCTTTTCTTTTTGTCCTGTATGAATTTTTGGATTTTCTACACTGACAACATGTTACTTAAGTACAATTCATTTTGAAAATTATTTCTAGAAAATGGAAAAACAGTAGGAAGGACATTCAAAGAAGAGTGAACCGCCAAAAGATTTCTTGCGCATCTAAAGTGGGATGAGGAAACCTGAGGGTCACGGGAAATAGGGATATTGTGACCCTAGACAGAGAATATGGTGCTTTTGGTGAGGATGTGGTCTTAGAGTCATGCCTAAATTCTAGCCGTCAGCTGTCCTGGAGCAGTCTTCCATATCTTCACAGCACAATTCTCAAGAAAAACGCTGGCTGGCATAAAACTTTCCCCAAAGATGAATAATAAACAGAAAGGAATCATTAAGAACCCTGTTACAATAGAGAAAGGAGAAAAGAAATATAACAACTAAGGAGCTGATGAAGAACTCATACCAGAAAAGCAATTACTTCAGGAAACAGAGGAACATTTTGGAAAAATACTCTGTCCATGATCACAGAGATTAATGAGAATATGAACTCTCTAAGGGACAATGGAAGAGCTCGGAGGAGGGAGAAAAGGTTGAAGAAGAAACATTAAGACAATGTAGAGAGATAAAAAGTGAACTGATAAAGATAAAAAAAAAATAGAAATAGAGGGTAATCATACATGTGTTGGGAAGACAGAAACCTTATTGGTAATCAGAAAAATAGAGCAGGTTTTCTTAAGCACAGTGAGATGCGTAATAGATAAGTATGAGAAAAATCTTATAAAACGTATTGGAGAGCAGATAGAAAAGAGAGGTGGTGTTCAAGACAGATTAAAGCACTCCAGCATCTATGTAATTGTTGTTTCAATAGAAGGAGACCAAATAGATGGAGTAGAAAAAAAAAAGAAAAAAGAAAAGAAAGCTGCCCAATAAAGGGAGACCTGAATGTAAAGTTCCAAAGGACACATTATGTTCTGGAAAGAACACATCCCAGTCAAGTAATTATGAAAGCTAAAGAATCATATGGGCATCCATGCAGAAAAAGCATCACTCACAAGGGAGAAAACAGTATCATCTGGCCTGAGGCTCATCCCTAGTAATATTCAGTAGCCAAAGTTAGTGGAGTATTGTCTACCGAGTTCTGAGAGACGTGGAACATAGCAAGCTCTCACTCAGGCAAAGTGTCACTCAAGTCTAAAGGCAATAGTCATTCCTAAAGATAAAAATATGCCAAGACTTGACACCCCTAAGTGTTTCTTGAGAAACTATCCAGTCATGGAATCCAATTGATCAAGAGATGAATCTGAATAAAGAACTGTGGAATGGAGAAACCGTCATATTAAAGGGTGGGTTATGAATCTTGAATAAATTTACATATGGAACCATCATGTTTATTTTACAGATACAATATTGAAAATATGAAAATTCTTGTTGTTGCAAGCCACTGAGATTTGCATAGTCCTGCAGCCTAAACTAGCACAAGCTAATTGATATACCAATATTGGCCTAATAAACCAAAGTGTATTTCAGTGAGAGACTCAGAGACCTTCTGGGAAGGAATGTGCTCTAAGATTAGAAAGCTTCTGGTTGGCCTTGGAGAGCCTAAGGGAGTCTAATATAGGGTGTTATCTATTACTTAAATATGCCCTTGGCCATGTCCCATGAACTCATCTCTTGTCCTTGGGAGAGAGCTGCAATACAAATAAAAGCAAAATATCTATTTTATTAAAACTGAGCAATTTTGTGGATAGAGCAATGAGCTTTGAGATCCTCTCCCAGAACATAACACAAAGGGGAGAGAGAGATTCTATCTCTGTCTGCTCTGGACTTGCTGATGGCTTTGCATCTTGGGGGTTCAGTGCCTACTGGGAGTACTGCATACAGGAGCCACGCTCAGGGTGAGATCAGAGCCCAGTGGGAAATGGCAAGTGGTTGTGCAGAGCCTTGTGTTAGACCGTGGATCTGGCCTGAGCAAGCAATGTAGCAATGATGGTTTCAGTTGCAAGTATGGAATTACGAAATATCTAGCAATGCAGTGAGCTTCAGGTAGCTTAATCTAGGGGCCCAAGGATGTCACTCAGGACTTGATTTCTCTTCATCTCTTTTTTATTTCCATGAGATTAGCTTCATCCTACAGCTGGCTCCCTTCGGGTTTATAAGATGGCTGCCTCCAATCCTAAACTACACCAAGCAGGTGAGCAAACAAAAGCACTGAGCACAGAACACAGTTCCTCAACTTCATTCTAATTGGGCCAGTTTGGGTCATATATCCAAACCCGTAACTGTGGAAGAGAATGACATTATGTAATTCGCTTAGACCAGCCGTTCTCAACCGGGGACAGTTTTGCCTCACGGGGGACGTCTGGCAATGCCTGAAGACATTTTATCACGGTAGGTGAGTGTGTGTGACTGGCACGTAGTGAATAAAGGCTAGAGATGCTGCTAAATATTCCACAATACACAGGACAGCTCCATTCCCCACTCCCAACAAAGAATTATCCAGCCCCAAAAGTCCATAGTGCTGAGGCTGAGAAACCCTGGCTTGAACCAATCAGGAGCCCCCCTTACAATTGAGATGAGTCGGGACAATTCAAACTGTTTGACTAGTACACATGCAGGAAGGGTGAAGTGGATGTTAAGAAGGAAACATGATCTTCTCCACAAGTGCCCAGCAGACCACTAGGTGGCAACTGGACTTGTGTGTGAGCATAGGTGAGACACTCCTGGGGACTACCAGAAGTTCTTGCAGTGGAGATGTAAGATGTCAAATTCTTGCATGACACGGACCACAGAAGTCAGGGGTATTATCAAGAGGGGTCTCTCCTTTGTTCCTAGAAGTCAGTGAGGCTTTGGCCAGCCCAGGGTACACAGTTGTAGGATTTTGGAATAAGACCTGGAGGCTTGGGTATCATTACCTGCCTGAGTTGGGGAGGATGGTCTAGGCTGGGCAGGAGCTGGAGAGGGGGGCAGCTATCATCAAAACATGAGGGCTGCAGGCTGGGCCAGGGATGGCTATCTGCTCCCAAAGGTGATATGGATCCTTTGATCCAGCAGGGGACTGATAACATCAGATTTGCATTTCATAAAAATCACTCCTGTGTGGAGGATGGGTTGGAGTGGGGCTGGGGACAGGGTGGGGGGGAGGCAGCGGTAGGACGGCCAGTAGGAAGACCAGGTAGGAGGCTACAATGGGGCCCTGGGTGACGACTAAGAAGGGAGTGGAGAAGAGGGCGTGGGTTAGAGAGCTCCTAAGGAGGAGGCACTCAGATGATTCAGAGATGGTTTGAATGAGGAAGGTAAAGGAAAGGAAGGAGTGCGAATACTTCCCACATTTCTAACCCTAACTGCTGATTGGTGGAACCACCCAAAGAGATGAACCTCAAAGGGAGGGGGTGCTGGGGCAGTGGCCTGGGGAGGAAACAATAAGGTGGGGTTTCAATCTGGACCTTAGGAGGGTCATCATCTGATTAATGGAATTGAATCAGTGAAAGGTCTACATGGAAAGGGAAAAGAAAGTTGAGGAATGCCAACATCTGGGGACATCTGGGTGTGGCGGCAGAGGGGTGGGCAGTGGCCAAGAGGAGAATCCAAGAGACAGCAACTCAGGGGAAGTAGGGCTTTCTGTATATGGGATAGTAGGAAGAAATCGAATAAGACGACGGGGCGGGGGAGGGGAGGGAAGCAGCTATTGAATTCAGCACTGGGAGGTCATGGCGACCTTGGGGAACACTTCTTGCACTGACGTCCCAGAGGTCAGATTGCCAAGCACAGGGACACAGTGGGAGATGGGGAGAGGGAAGAAGCCAGCCCAGACCCTCTGGGGAGAAGCTCGGAAGGGAACGGAGCAAAACAAGAAGGTGGCAGGCTGGAGGGAAAATTGGACAGACAGGATTCAGGCATATCTGAAAGCTACTTCTATTACATTTTAAAACCAATTAATCAGGAGTTAGATGGTTACATTAACACAGGGCTTCCCCCCGAGGGAAAAGAAAGTGAGTGTTAATGGAGACTTGTAAAAACTTAGTGCTTTTGGGGTGCCTGGGTGGCTCAGTTGGTTGAGCGTCCGACTCTTGATTTTGGCCCAGACGTGACATCGATCCCCACGTTGGACTCTGAGCTGGGCCTGGAGTCTTCTTGGGATTCTCTCTCTCTCTCTCTCTCTGCCCCTTCCCTGCTCTCACGCTGTCTCTCTCAAAATGAATAAACTTAAAAAAAAAAAAAAGAAGAAAGTTACACGAAAAAATTCAGTGCTTTTAAACCAATGTTTTTAGCTTTTGTATAGTAATCTGGCATTTTTTATGTAAAAGCAGTACAAGTTACTTAAAACTCAAGCCTTAATTTTGACAGCAGGACAAAATGATGATGTTTTATGTTAAATATAGTTTATAAATGTATTTTTAATTTTTTTTAATGTTTATTTTTGAGAGAGAGAGAGAGAGACAGAGCATGAGTGGGGGAGGGGCAGAGAGAGAGGGAGACACAGAATCCGACGCAGGCTCCAGGGTCCAAGCTGTCAGCACAGAGCCCGACTCGGGGCTCGAACCTACCAACCGTGAGATCATGACCTGAGAGGAAGTCAGACGCTTAACCAACCGAGCCACCCAGGCGCCCCATAATTTATAGATGTATTAAATGCACATAAATTTAGTATATATTAAATTATTTTAAAATTTATTTCACTGTTTCTCTGTTGGTGAAATTATTTTATTGTGTTTATTAAGATGGTCAGAACTTTCATGCCAAGGGAAAGAGCGCCGGGGAGAAGAGGAGGGTCCAGGAGAGAATGAGATGCTCTGCTCCAAATTCACAGTCCTCCCGGGACCGTGGAGCCCCCTCTTCAAGCCCAGGGACCCTTCTAATTTCCCACACATTTGGAGGAAGAGGTGCCTAAGGCCAAAAGATGAGCAAGTCCTTCCAGCTGAAGCCAGTCATCTCCAAGCCCAGGGCCTCCCTCTCATGCTTCACGTGAGATCATTTTTGGGAATCTTATCACTAACTGTTTCATATGCATGTTTCAAAATGTGCAGTGGCAATACATTAAGAATTCTTGGCCTATAGTAGAGTCGTTTCCTCATATGAGGCTGAGGAGTTTGGACTTGATCTTACAAAATGAGTGAGAAATTGGCTGCCGCGCTAACAGTGCAAGCAGGCCTCCTCCTGCTGTTCTTGGGCCGAATCTTCCCTTCCCTCGGGTGAATGATCCAGAACCAGTGCAGATGTTCAATTCCACCATTGCCCTTTTGAACTTGATTACTCAGACAATACCCAACAACTGCCCCGGGGTAATCAATGATGTGCTGATATCCTGTTGGGAAGTTGCCGTCGTGAACTGCAGGCCTGGAGACAACTGTGCATTGCACAATGCCGGCTCATCATGGAAGCTGGGAGAGGATCAGGAAACTGGGGCAAATGTCACTCTGAACTTCAAAACCGGAGAGAAGATGGATCATGGCAGAAGGTATCATGCCCAAGGAGGCTCCTTGATTGGATGGGTAAAAACGCAGTTTGCAAATCTGTAGAAAGAAGACTGGTCACTCCTGGGAAGACTTGTGAGATTCCCTCATGTTCATTTTTGATGGTTTATGAAGTAGGAGGTGAGGGAGGGGATGTGTCCATTGCACTCAAAGTCTTTCAAGTCACCCTGGTGGTGCCAGGTGGAGACCTGGGGGCTGGGATGACCTGGCCCTTCTCTGACCCTGTTTCTTTCCGCTCCTTACAGTTGAGACCAGGTGGATGTCTAGCTACCTGGAAGGTTGATTCAGGAGTCAATCCCAACCAGGGTTTTGGAAAATGTAAGGAGTCTGGTTGGTTTGTAATTGGATAAGGCAGCACGGTTATCTCTCGTTTTTTGGCTTACCTAAAGCCCCAGATCTAGAGATTAGGGCTTGCCTTGAACCCAGTCTAACCTAAGGTCCCTCTTGTCTCTGAGCCCTTTCAGGAACTCCATTCCATCCAAGTGTTGGGTCTGTGTCTTGTCTTTACCAGTAAGCTGCCTCCCTTTTCCCAGTGAGCCCCATGCTGTGCAGTCTGGCCTGCCAGGATTGTCACAGACATCTGTGGCTTAGTCCTCTTTGGCCACTCCCCTGGGCCTCTCCAAGGCTGGCCCGCCTGGGCAGTCTCTGCCGCCTGTCTTGCCCTCTTTACTGGCCCAACTGTACTTCCTGCCTCTGATGACCGCCGGTTTCTCCCTAGCAAATGGCTGCCCCAGAGTCATCTCTAGTTCCAGATCCCAGACCTCCCATAGCCTATAAGCCTCTAGCCCCTGTTGTCACAGGTTGGGGCCAGAGGGCTAGTCTGTGGAACTCTATGTGCCTGCCATCCCCGTCCCCTCTTCTGAGGAAAGCAGCCTTGGGCAGTTCCTTGCAAGTGAATTCTGGGCATTATGGTCTGGGACCCAGCTCCTCTCTGTCCACAAAAGGCTGGCCCAGGAATCAGTACTTGCGTCCATAGAGGCCATCTATTGGCTGGATGCAGGGGAGATGAGCTGCCCATGAACTACCCTGGTGGTAAGATTTTGCCCACAAGGGTGTTGCATATTGGATAGTGATGAGCTGGTCCAATCAGATCTTCTCTATTGGGAATTTCAAAAGTGAGGTAACTCATAAAAGTCAGGCAGTGAAAAGGAGAAACAAAGGCAGAGGAAGGAGCAGGTGGGATGCCTGGCTCCAGAGATGGGGGAGACACAACTCTGCAGCCATGTTGAGTCTTCTGGGGATCAGTCTGGTGCCTCCTCCCCCATCCCCCCACCCCCACCCCAGGCTTAGCCGAGGCAGGTTTTTCTCACTTCCACATCTCCCAAGGTTACCTTGAGCCAGGCTTTTTTCCTACTCAGCCTCTCCAGGGGTGAATGGCCACACCCAAAGGGTGCTGATTTAGGAAAAATTGAGGTCAGATGGAGGGAGGTTTCAACAGAATGTCTCGGCCTGTTTAATGATTTAGTAGCTAAGGAGATGAAGACATAGATGACAGGCTTATCACATGAGGGTGTGACCAGGATTGAGAGGGATAAAAAAAATGGGTATCAAGGTCAAAGGTCAAAGAGACCTAGTGTCAGGCTGGAGAAATGGGCCAAATCCAGTGTGATGATACTCAAAAGACAAATGGGAAATGCTCCCTCCAACCATACTGCAGCACTACTGCTCTTAAAAAATACTTGGCGTGTCTCATTGAGCACAGGAAAATAGCCCACAGGGTGAGGAAGTTGTCCCAAAGGGAAAAAGCCAAAATGTTTGAATCTTACAAGAATAAGAATATGGCCTCTAGTTCAACCTCCACCAATGGCCTGGGACAAAATGGCATGGCCCAGGAGGCTTCACGGAGCTGCTCTAGTAGTGGGTACTTATGGGACAGCTAAGGGGCCAATGGTGCCCAGGGTGTCATCCTAATTCTTCCCTCTCTCCTAATCTTTCCTTCCTTCCTAATCCATCCATCCATCCTTCCTCCCTTCCTTCCTAATCCTTCCTTCTTCCCTCCCTTCCTTCCTCCCTAACTCTCTTCCTTCTTTCCTTCCTTCCTTCCTAATCCATCCTTTCTCCCTCCCTCTTTCCCTTCCTCCCTTCCTTCTTTCCTCCTTTCCTCCCTCCATTCCTTCCCTAACTCTCTTCCTTCCTTCCTTCTTTCCTTCCTAATCCTTCCTTCCTTCCTTCCTTCCTTCCTTCCTTCCTAATCCTTCCTTCCTTCCTTCCTTCCTTCCTTCCTTCCTCCCTCACTCCCTCCCTCCTTCCCTTCCTCCCTTCCTTCCTCCCTGACTCTTTTCCTTCTTTCCTCCCTTTCTTCCTAATCCTTCCTTTCTCCCTCCCTCTTTCCCTTCTTCCCTTCTTTCCTTCCTTCCTCCTTTCCTCCCTCCATTCCTTCCCTAACTCCCTTCCTTCCTTCTTTCCTTCCTAATCCTCCCTCCCTCCCTCCCACCCTCCCTTCCTTCCTTCCTCCCCTTATCAAACACTGATTGAGAGCACCTCCAGTCTGGCACCATGGTAGGTAAGTGGCCTCACAAGGGAACAAGGAGGCCAAAGAAGTTTCACAGAGAAGTTTGTGTCCAGAGGAATGAGTAGGAGTTTAGTTTTGTGAGGCAGATTTAGGAGAGTGGGAGGTGTGGGAAGGGCATCTTTGTTTGAGAGAAGTTTGAACCGGCTGGAAGCAAGAAGAAAAGCCGTGATCACACAGTGGGAGACAGACCAAGGACTCTGGCCTTTATCCTGAGGTCAATTACTAAAACTTTTTAAGCAGGGGCAACACAACCACGTCTGAGATTAGATAGATGACTCTGGAGGCAGGATGGCAAGTGGACTGGAGAGGAAAAAGATTAAGGGCAGGTAACCAGAATGGCAGCCTTCCTTCTTGCTGGCAGAAGCCATCCTCTGGGTAAAGGGCTGGAAATATTGGACACCTGCTTTCCCAGCCTCCTTTGCAACTAGATATGGGCATGTGACCTTAACTGGACAATGGAACTCAAGAGAATCCCCCTGGGGAAGGGGTTTCCAGGAAAATAATCCTTCCTGATAAAAAGAGAAAATTGAGGTAAATATCTTATTTGCCTTTAGACTTTGCCTTGTAGAATGTGTCGTTGGGGTCCATGGCAGTTGTCTGTTACACTTCAGGGGAGAGCCGCAAGAATGGAGGCAAGGCTGACCCTGAGCCCTAACATCACTGCTTAGCTAGTACTGGGTTTGCACGTCTCCTGGCTGCCCATCATGGAGTAGTGGCGGCTAACACTTACTGAGAGCTATGCCAAGAACTTTGCGTGTATTGAGTCTTCTCATATTAACTTCATAAGGAAATCAAAGGCCTAACACACGTGTTATTACTCTACATGCAATACATGTAGGTATTTCCTCATTTGTATGATGCACAGAGAATCAAAGTGACTTTGGCACAGAGAATGCCCAAGTCCACACACAGGTAAAGAACCAATATTCCACATCTCACTTGGTTAAGCCTCTGTTGGCTGGGCATCCTGTATCTGACAGCCGGAGGCATCCTGACTGGTGGAGGCAGCTACTGCTGTGGTCTAGGAAAGAGAGGGTCAGGCCATGAGCTGGGGCGTTGACCCTGGAATGGGAGAGGAGAAGGGTTAGAGACACATGGGGGGCGCACTTGGTGCCCTGCTGGCTGGGAGTGCTGAGGGAGAAGAAGGGGTACAGGAAGAATTCCTGAGCATGGTGAAGCTGTGGGAGTGAGATGGAAGGAGGCTGTGGCTGCTGCCCACCCAGGGAGGCAGGAAGCAGATGCGGGTGCGTGCGTGTGCATGTGCACGCGTGTGTGTGTGTGTGTGTGTGTGTGTGTGTGGCCCTATGTTCTGCTTCTCTTTGCATTCGGCAAGGTCAGCTTCTGGGTAAAGAGCTGGGGGAGAGTGAGGTCATGGTCAGGGAGAGGACTGCAGAATTGAAGGTTTGGAGGTGGTGCTGTTCCTCGGGGTACTCTGTCTTCTCACCTCCTCCCTAGCTAAGCACCTTCTCTCTCTCTTCTCTCTGCCCCCTCAGTGTGGACTGCAGGGGCTTGAGGGAGCCAGCCAGCCCATGGCGCTATTGGGAGCTAGAGGCCTCTGAGAGTGCAGCTCCTGGGGATACGCAGACACTCAAAGGGCGGTTTTCTCCAGGCAGCCCTCCCAGACTGGTGGGGAGCTGGTGGGTTCCCACGGAGCTTATAGCTTACCCAGGAGCCTCGCTTCCTGGTACTTGACCCGGCTGCTACATGTCATCACTTTTCTGATCCTTGCTCTGACCTCGGCATTTCTGGGACAGGTGCATATCTGGACGTGAAGATGGCTTCCTCCCCTAAGACTATGCCCTCCTTTCAGAGGCAAGTTCTAGGTAGGCTTGGGGGACAGCGGCTGGGGAGCCCCCCAGAGGTTTGCCAGAGCCTCAGGGCAGAGACCACGTGAGGACCACGTGAAGAGGGGACAGCAGGCAGGTGAGGAGTCCTTCCAGGGCTGTGGGGGCCCTGCGTCCCACCTTCTGCTTTCACAGCCTGAGTCTTGGCTGAGCCCCATGTGCCTGCAGCTGGCCTGGCTTGGGGGATGCAAGATGAGGCCTCCCCTGAGCCCTTGCGGCTCTAGCCTCAGGCACCTCACGAGCCTCAGGCAGCTGGGGTAAGCCGCCTCCTGGGAGGGGCATGACAGGTCACACTCCTGCCTCGCAGTCCATATCATCTCTCAAGGGGGGACACGGCCATTGGGACCACATCCCTGGTGAGCAGCAGGACCGTGGGCAGAATGAATACTACTGATGATCCAAGGTAGGCCCTGGAGCCAGACTGCTTGGGTTTCTGGGTTCAAATCCTAGCTCTGCGTGTGCCAGCAGAACAACTTATGGGTGTGTTTTTTTAACCTCTCGGAACTTCCATTTCCATCGGTAAAATGGGGCTAATAATCGGAGCTACTGTAGGACATTGCTGTACATAGTTAAATGAGGTGATCCATGAACCCGGTGCATTGAAGTCTCCTTAATGGTCGGTGGTATTTTATCCCTGGATGTTCCTGTTGGGGGCAGCCTCTGTCTCCCGCCTGCTCGGGGCACCCTCCATCCCAGGGTGCTGGCAGTAGACCGACAGGAGACAGCGCGATCCGAGGGCGGGATGTGCGTGTGTTCTCGGGGAGGTGATCCGTGAAGCAGACCCTGGAATTCACTACACTCATCTGCCGAATCCCAAATGGAAACAAATACAAATGCTCTTTATAAACAAAGACAGCGTCTTAAAAAGAGAACAAACCAATGAGCCGGTCTGAACTGGAACCGGAGCTCTGGGTTTTGTGACTATTTTCTATCTAAACAGAAACTCCTCAGGCCCCAGACCTGACTTCCCTCCAGGCCTGGATGCCGGTGGCTGCCTGCACCTCCCTCTCCCGCAGCCCAGCCACGTGCCGGGGCCTCTCCAGCTGTGGGAAATTCTTCCAGCTTCCAGTGGCTTCTCTCACAGCGCCAACGGCCATAAGGGGAGACGATGTGGCCTGTGCCCCTTGGGGGAACTGAGGTTAGGAGCCACGTTCCCTCCAGACCTGGGACACGTGTGCAGCTTAACAGTGAGGCTGAGGGTTCCCACGCTCCAGCCCCGCTTGACCACACCATCTCAGGGCAGAGGCCTTCGTGGAAGAGTAATGTTACCATGTTCTTCAGCCTCAGCTCGGGATCCTGATCTCCCTGTCTGATCTCTGCTCCATCTCCCCACCCCTCAGCCCCCACCTGCTGGCAGCACAGGGTCTCCTGGGCCCACCCCTAGCCCCTCCCCCCACTGGAAGGCCTCAAGGCCAGCCTCATACCTAGGAGGCCTGGACCACACCACGTCCCACCCTTCCTTCCTCACTGGCTGCCTCCTCACATCAGGAGGCTGCAGGAGCCTTCTCAGCATTGATTTACTGGCCCCACAAACATTTATTGGCTGCTACTAAGGCCTAGGCACCAAGAATCGCCTGGGAAAGCCAGGGTTCCCTCTCCCAGCCTCCCCACCAGGCCGTCTCCACCCTCTGACAATGACAACCCCCTCCCGAACAGCTCTGACTGTGTGCCTGTCTCCACACCGTCCCCATTACCAAGAGGTGGAGATCAGGTTCCTTGGCAGGCCTTCAAGGCTCCTCACAGCCTTTCTAATTTTAACTTCTCTTTCCGGCTTGCGTATATTCTGCCACCTTCCAAGTTCAGCAGGCATCCTCCTCTGACCATCTGATTTCCCTAGCACCCTCAGGGGCTAGTGGGCCTGTGCATTCACTGCTCTGGAATCGGGCCGTGGGTACTCGGGCCTCAGCTCGCACTTCTCAAAGTGTGGTCTTCTCCCCCCCAACTCCCGGCGTCGGACTCTCCTGGGACACTGGCTAGGAAGGCAGACTGCTGGCTCCCCAGGCCCCTTCAGCAGACCCCCTGGCAATGGAGAGTTGGTTCTTCAGCCAGCTGCCCTGGGGGTGGCTTTGGCTTTGGCCTGACTTTTGAGGAGTCCTGTGGGACTTCGGGGGTGACTGAAAGGTGGTTGGGTTATTGTCTCTCTTGTCTTCATCCCTCCCGCAAAGCCCAGTGCAAATGGAGCTCTAGGAAAACCGTGTTCCATGTGAGGCCTGACCCGCCACGGGATGGGCCTGCCTGCAGATGGCCACACTCACTTCGGCAGTGACCGTGTGGGGCCACACACAGGAGGGAACCTCAGAACACCAGTTTCCTTACTTAAAGGGAGGCAAGAAGATGGATGAGAGGTTTCTGGGGCAAGGCTCCATGCTGGGGGTCCCCATTCTTACGACGTCCCCGGCCAGATGGGTAAAGGATCTTTACCCAAACTTCATCCTGGGAGTGAAAATTGTGGACACACCTATGAATCTTTTTTTTTTCTGAGAAGGTGACAAATGTGTGGCCTTAGCAGGGAGAGGCCAGCTGCACGGCGATTCTTGGGGTATCATGGTCACGGCCGACACATCCTCCAAGCCGACCGTTAATCTGTGTGAACAGGTAAAATTGCACACCCACATCACACGCTGCATGGAGGTGCTGAAGGGGGGCTAGGCCGACAGGTGCGAGTCCAGGCGGGCGGAAGGTGGGCTGGCGTATGCCTCCCTGTCCTGCGTCCGTGCGGGCTGACACAAGTGCAACGTTGGCCTTCTGTCCTCCGGCCGGCTTCGGACGTCCAGTAGCCACAGCTCCACAGGGCCACCCCCACCGCCCGCAGCCCCTCTTCCCCAAGGCCTGGCTTGCTCTAATCCTGTTGTCAGCACTCTGTCGGGGCCAGAAAGCCGTGGTTACCAGCAGCACTCAGAGCGGCAGAAAAAGAACAATGCGTGACTCAGTTCCACGCTTCTGTTGTGGGTTCTAATTTTAGGCCATTGTTCCATTCCTCTCTTTGCCTTTCCCAGAATTCTAACGGGTGGGGGCAGGCCAGCTTGCCAAGATGGAGACCAAGAAGGGGTGGGGTGCAGGCAGGGCGAGAGGTGGGACTGAGGCGCTTGCTCGGAGGACCAGGCTGGGAGTGGTGGCTTGGTCAGGCCTGGGGCTCTAAAGAAAGAGGACCCTTCTGGCAGGGGTCTCCACCGCCCTCCAGAATGGCCCGAGGGTCGGAAACCCATGGCTCTGACCCTCGCAACCCCTCTGATTACTCAGCTATGCCATCTGAGCTTCAGGGAGGGGGATCTGGAAACCCCAGAGCTCTGAGTCACTAGGGTTCGCAGGCGAGTAAGAAGCCCCACAGACCTCAGAGAGACACAAAGCTCACGGGCTGGTGTGTGAGCACTCGTGTGCCTGCGGTTCACGGGCCCAGTGGCTGCAGCGCGGGGTGGAGAAGGGTTCTGCTGCCCCTGGCTTATCGTCACCCCATCCTGGAGGGGTTTGCAACTGCCTTACTCCACAAGTGGTCCCGGCACGAGGGTGGACACCGGGGTTGGAGCATCACTGCCAGGAATCCCTCCAGGCACTGCTTGCTTCCTGGGCTCCCGGGCACGAGCGCCGCTTACGAAGGATGGGCGCAGAGCTGTGTTTGGAGTCCAGCTGCCTACGTCTTGGTGCTCCCATTCTTTAGAGCCTGCGTTACCCTGGAGCAGAACGTGGTGTGTGACTCATAGCTCCTTGCGGTCTGATATGTGTGCGCGTGTGTACTGTGTGTGCGAACGCATGTGCATACTAGAGCAGTAAATCCCTCTCCAAATTGTGAATAACCATGGTTCTTTCTGGAAACCAGCTTTGGGCTGGGAGGTGAACCGCCTCACCTCAACTCACCCTTTCTCCCCCTCGCTTCCTCTGAGGTGCAATCTGGTGGAAAGAGCGGTGGAAACCCGATGGCCCAGGCATCCAGCCCCACCCTTGGACTAGTTCTGTGGCCCTGGGCAGTTTCTTGTTCTCTCTGGGCCTTGGTTTTCCTGGAAGCAGGAGGCTTGTCTGTCCTTCGTTCTCTTCCTCCCTCCCTCCCTCCCTTCCTGCCTTCCTTCCTTCCTTCCCACCTTGTTTCCTTTCATCCCTCCCTCCTTCCCTCCTTTCTTCCCTCTCTTCCTCCCTCCTTCCTTCCTTGCCTCCTTCCTTCCCTCCCTCCCTCCTTCCCTGCTTCCTTCCTTCCTTCCCTGCTTCCTTCCTTCCTTCCTTCCTTCTTTCCTTCCTTCCCTCTCTCCCTCCCTCCTTCCCTCCTTCTTTCCTTCCTTCCCTCCCTCCCTCCCTCCTACATTCCTTCCTTTCTTCTTTCCTTCCCTACCTCCCTCCCTCATTCCCTCCTTCCCTCCTTCCTTGCTTCCCTCCTCCCTTCCTTTCTTCCTTCTTTCCTTCCTTCCTTCTTTCCTTCCTTCCTTCCGTCCTTCCTTCCTTCCTTCCTTCCTTCTTTCCTTCCTTCCTTCCCTCCCTCATTCTTTCCTTCCCTTCTTCCTTCCTTCCTCCCTTCCTTCCCTCCTCCTTCCTTCCTTCCTTCTTCTTTTCTTCCTTCTCTCCCTCCCTCATTCCCTCCTTCCCTTCTTCCTTCCTTCCTCCCTTCCTTCCCTCCTCCTTCCTTCCTTCCTTCTTCTTTTCTTCCTTCCCTCCCTCCCTCATTCTTTCCTTCCCTTCTTCCTTCCTTCCTCCCTTCCTTCCCTCCTCCTTCCTTCCTTCCTTCTTCTTTCCTTCCTTCCCTTCCTCCCTCATTCCCCCCTTTCCTTCTTCCTTCCTTCCTTCCTTCCTTCCTTCCTTCCTTCCTTCTTTCCTTCCTCAGAGACCTTGGTAGGGCACTAGAGCTCTGTATGTGGCTGTCGGCCCTGGGGAGATTTCTTTGGCAAATGGAGGTGGCACCTCTCCTCCCTGGCTGACTCAGGCAAAGGGGCACAGCAGGCTGGGTGCCCAGAGCCCCATGAGAGCTTGTGAGGGCTGGTGCCCCCTCCCACCTCCCTCCTGCTCTCCTTCCCAGGGGGCTCTCTTCCTCCGAGCCTCCGGCCCCTTCACCCCTCATTCAGTGATGCTCTCTTGGCTCCCATGCTCTCCAGACTCCACCAACGGTGTGTCCTCATCCCTTTTCACTAACTTTAGTGTTCATTTTCACCCAATTCAGTGCCTCTTTTCCCTTACCTCATTCTTTCTCAAGATCAGAAACACTTACTCTGTCTCCTCCCACGCAAATTCCGTGTCCCCCTAATGTCAACACAAGCCATGTCTCCATTTGCTCCAATGCATGAAGTCTTTTTGCACTTCTCCTGGCCCTAAGTGGACTGTCCCATTTATTCATTGCTATGTACAACGTGACCCCAACTTCAGAGGTTTAAAACAGCCGCCATGTTATTACATCTCACAATTTTGTGGGCATTCTGGGTGGCAGCCAGGCTTAGCCAGCCTGCATTCAGGAGGTGGGAATTAGATTTCGCTCCCAATGGGGGCACTCACAGAGACTTTCGAGCCTTCTTTCATCTACCACACCATCTCTCGAGGTCTTGAGTAGAGGCCTCTCGGATTTTGCCCTTGTCGATGTACTGATACTTTGTAACTCTCCCAGGTCCCTGACAGTCTTGGTTTTCTAAGCTAGGCTGTGCACTCTCCCCTGGGAGGGAGGGGAGGGAAGTCTTGGCCAGATGCTGCAGGCAGAGGCTATACTCAGCAGATGTTGTCCAAAAAGAGCAGGAGAGGTCCCCACTAGCTGGAACGGGGTTGCACAGAAGTCAACAATCATGCTGATGACACATATCATCCAAACACCAGGTACAAGCACGGGACCATGAAATTGCAGCTCAGAGGCCTTGTTCTAGGGAGTGGTGAAGTGGGGCTCCAAGCAGGTGAGATAACAACCACGTGTTCAGAACGGGCAGGGCACTTGCTGTCTCCAAGATGGCAGCTCTCACCCATGGACCCCTGGCTGCTGCTGGTTTAGAGTGGCACGCTGGAGTGGGACTGAAGCTTCTGATGGCATGGTGACCCTGGGGTCACCGTGCCTACATTCAGAACCCTGATCTGCCACTTGCTATTATGCAACCTGGACAAAGTTGCTGCATCGCCCTGAACTTCAGGTTCCTTCTCTTTAAGACAGAACAGGAAGTGGGCACCTATCTGAGCATGGTGTTGCAAGGATTTAATAAGATAATGAAGGTTAGCAGCTGTCATTATTGCCAATATTGGCCTTAATCATTAGGTTCCGACTAGGAGGAGAGGGAAAGAAGAGGAAAAAGAAAAACTGCAGGAAAACTAATAATTGCAGAGATAAACTCCATTAATTAAAACATGAAGAGAGAATAATTTACGAGCTGTAGCACAAGTCAATTTACAATTGTCTTTGCAAATTTCAGCACCCCACTTACACATGTATTTTATTTTGACAAAGTTAAATATGTACATGACTAAAAAAGTCTAGAAGTTCTACTCCTCCCCAGTTCCGAGTCCCGCTTCCTAGAGATAGCCACTTTTAGCTCGTTCAGTGACATTAGTCTACATATTTTAAGATTTTATGCTTATGTAGCTTTTTCTGGTAGATTTAGGTATTATGTATTGGTTTCCTGCTACAAAATGTGAGATTTGGGCTACCACCCTCCCTCAAAACACGGACATACTTGCTCTCCTTCCAGGCTTGCACTAGAATTCTATCTTATTTTCTAATATCTTTTAAAAAAGGTGTTTATTCATTTTTGAGAGAGAAAGTGTGAGCAGGGGAGGGGCAGAGAGGGGGACAGAGGATGTGAAGCAGACTCCGCACTGACAGCAGTGAGCCCGATGTGGGGCTTGAACTCATGAACCATGACATCATGACCTGAGTTGACGTCAGACGCTCCACCGACTGAGCCACCCAGGCACTCCTCTGATATCTTTTTGATTGGACTAATACTGAATCTTGACATTATGGCCATAAAATCCACTCTTCATGGCTGAATCATGTAGTGTACTATGATCACATTTTCTTGTGTAACTTTTTGTTTTCCCTGAGGTTAATAACTATCCCTTTTTTGTTGCTTAGTTTTCATACCTACCAATTATTAATCCCCTAACTCTCCAAAGGAAGTGAAAAATCCTCTCGACATGTCTAGACACATTGTCATTAACACTGATAGGCAATCAACCCCATTTTATTCTTGTCAACATCCTTCATCACATGTTGACAATCCTTGGCTGTTTGCTCATATTTAGGAATGGGGCACTATAAAATCTCCTTGGAAACTGGGTGGATGAAGCTTTTTGACTGTATGTGACAGTCTAGCACAATCTGTGCGGGCTGATTTGTTGGGGGTACCACTGACTGTCAGTGTGTGTATGCTTTTCCTCCTGGGCTAATTGGTTTAATCAGTGAGGGATCCACAGTCTTCTGCCCAGGTGGGAGTGTTACGTAAATCCTGTTGCAGAAATGTGGGAGCTAAGCTGGGGGAATGGACTGCACGCCCCCCTCCCCCGAGTTCCCTATTTATAGCTATCTGTGTGCTCCCAGTGCTTCTGAATTCAGAACTTCTCTGTTTCAATCTCCTTAGAGAGGGAGAACTCTCTTCTTGGGCCAGGATGGGAAATGGCACTGGAGGTCTAATTACCCCTCAAAAGGCTTTCAACCAAACCTCTTATTTTCAGCCTCACCCACACCCTCTTTTTCAGGGTAACCGGTACTTCAAATTGTCAGATTTTCAGGGGCTGAGGCCCATATAACCTCCCTTTGGTGGTCCCCAACACTTTCTTTGGGTTTCAGCTTTCCCCAGTGTATGGCCAGTTACTGTTTTGTTATCCGCTTTCTGCCTTCGAATATTTGGTGACTGTTTATTCCTCTTCTACTCCATCTGTCTCTGCGGGTTTGTACATGAATAATTTATTTCACTTTTGTTTTCATGGGACTTCTGAGAGAGTGGTTCAGTCTTCCATGTTTGATTGGAAGTCCTGGGGGTATCATTTAGTCACTTCATAGGAAACCTGAAGTCACAAAGGATGTGAGCCGTTCAAGGACACATAAGCAGTGAAGGGACCTGAACCCAGATCTGGCTCTAAACCTTGTGCTGTTTCTACTCTGCCACACTTGCTTGGCCCACCTTTTTGTTATCCTTCCAATGATCATTTATCAGAAGACAGTTTTGTTCAGTAGGATTTACTGAAGCTTCAAGAGAGTAATGGAGGGAGGGCTACATCACAGAGTATAACTCAAAGCGGAGTACTAGGTGTTTTCATACTCAGTTATTTCCACCACTGAGAATTTATCACTGACTACGCCTTCTCCTTTGGCCCCCATGCTACTCCCCAGTCTGGTCTTCTCTCCACTCTCTTGTCCTCTCCATGTTTTGGGTTACCTCATTCTCTTTTTCTCAAGCGGCCTATGAAAACTCAAAATTTCTCTCCCAGTTTTCTGTGGAACTATAGAGATATTTCTTCTATATTCTTTTCATACCATGGAAATGACAGGAGGATGGAGGTGGGAAGGACTTGATTTTGCCTCAAAGAATCCCACTGTGTTAGGGTAAGGTGGTACATTTCTGGAAAAAAGACTCCTCAAGTATATGACTCCTCCTCCTCTCATTTAAGGGGAGTGTGTGGAAGTCTATGCTCCTTCTAATCGTTTGGGGAACGAGGCTAACAGCAGCTCTGTCAACTTGAGCACTGGCCTCCCAGTGCGTTCTAGTCCTTGGCGTCTTCGTCAGCTGGAGGAATGTGGAGACGTGAGTGAACAGGGACTGTGGGTCAGGCCTGGCAATGCTACATATCCTAGCTGCTCACCTCTCTTGTGAGACTGGACATGTGGCCTTGCCTTGGGAGGCAGAGGGCACCAGGGAGTGTGACATCAGCCTGGGCAGCTGCTTCCCAGAAAGAACTAATACTGTAGAGGAACAGGAGAAGCTATTTTGGTGGTAGCTGATCGTTTTCGTTACACCTATCCAGGTATTATAGCTTCATATAACAATGCAAATTATGGGAAAAATGGAAATTATCTTCCTAAATGGAATGCCGCCCTCTGACAGGCAAAGGATCTCAAACCATAGTTGAATTTTTGAAATGCCATTTGTTTTCTTTGTGGGATTTCTATCCATTTATCCACCTATCCACCCAACCTCCTTTATATATCCGGAATTAGGTCTTAAAACAAAGGAAAGAAGCCATCAGTCAGCCAGGAACTTACTGGAAAAGTCGGATGCTCTGTTTCTCAACGTCTCTACCCCTACACAGTTTCTCACCCTAGCCTCTGTGTATCTCCAGTTCCGAAGATTTTCTTAAGTTTTGCCTTCAGTTTGATATGAGTTTAAGAATACTGACTGTTCTTTTTCCCACTGCATATGCCCCTCAGCCCCGCACTCTTCTCCCCACCTGTATTTTGTTGGGCTCCTATAGGAGGTGTGCCTCTGGGGTTTGAGAACCACTGGGATTGAGGAAGGCGTAGCAAGTTTGTGTCTTGCATGGGAAGTAAGGGTACAGGTTACCTAGGAGACCTACAGAAAGCACAAGCTTAGAGCAGATAAGTACAAAACCAAGGACTAGCTATGAAACAACTGGGGTGACTGTGGAGTAGAATGGCAGGAGATGGAGAGGAGGCAAGAATTTCAATCCCATGAATGGTTTTGGAGGATGTGGTAGGTACCAGTGTGGAGAGAGATTGGCCAAGCCTGAGGCTACTGCTTGCATTTGGTGGGGACATCTTTGATGCCATTGTTTCAGGTGGACAAGAGAGACAGTGACCTAGCCAACTCTGAGGTGCCACAAAAATGGAAACGGAATAAGAATGGGAATAGGGGTAGGAATAGAATAGGAACAGAAGTCTCTGTATGGGTCACTTAGTCTTCACCTACTCCATCCATCCTCTTGGGCAACTGAAAGCCACCTTCAATGTAAATCTAGTAGAATAAAAGCACAAGAAAGATCAATTTTATCCGGGACTAAATAATTTTAATAGGAGCCAATATATAAACAATTGTTGACAGACCATATTATAAATCCTAATCCTGGAAAAATATATACACACTCTGTATAGGCAAACAAAATCATCAGACACACAAATAAATTAAGCAGCTCTAAACAAGGGATCCACTCAGAGAAATAGGAAAATATATATGAAAACATAAAACAAATCTATTCCATTAAATTCAGATTAAAAAAGAAATGCTCTACTTTCATATTAGCAATGAGATGAGGGAGGAATCTGAAATCAGGGCCCAGCAGTAATTGAATCTATCTCCGGGGTGTTTTGTTGTTAATCGATAATTTTTTTTTTCTCTTCTGACAAGATCCAGGTGCTTAAGACTCTGTCTCCTGTCATCCCTCACCTCTGCAATTACTTTTGGTTGGCTTCTTCCTTAGGTAGGGTGTCTATGTAGTTGTCCAATTGACAATTTACAGCCTTGGGACTTTGCTTTTGTGAAAGTTCCAGCAAAAGTCACTCTCATTGGCCTGACCTCAGTCATTGCTGTCTCAGGCATATGGCCAGGGGATTGCCATGTTTTCATTGTCCTATGTCTGTTCACCCCTGGGATCTGGGATAGAGTCGTCTCCACCCAGCCCACATGAATGGAGGATGAAGGAGAGGTGGTTCCTAAAAAAGGAAGAGATGGGTATTGGGCCAGCAAAAACAATCGTTCACTTACCCAACCTAATTATTATTTATGCAGAAGGCAACACAGAGGCATTCTTAGATCTGCCAGGATTCAGAAAGTAAGTTGCTCATTACTCCTTCTGAGAAATTGCTTGAAGAAATGTAACTGAGAAATGAATCAAAATAAGAACTCCAATATGGAAGCCGCACTATAAAAGAGATGGTGGCAAGCAATAAAACTGTAAAACTTAAGTTAATGTAGAAGTTATTGCTAGTAACATGGCTAGAAACGAATGAAATGAGGCAAACATTCTTTAGAGAGTTAACCAAAGTGAAAAGAGGTTTGTAGCGATAACCTACACCAGAAACCTCTGGTTATTCCAATGAAAATCCTTGGATCAGGTTAAGGCAGAAGGGAAATGCGTGTGAAGTAGGAACGGTAAGAGCAAACTGGAGTCCACCGGGACAAACAAGGACGGCGTGTGTCTCTCGCCGCTCTGAATAGCTCGCACCAATGGGACATGCGGGAGGACCAAAATCCTGAGAAGGAGGAGGTGATCCGGCTGAGCCGAGGGCCACTGTCCACACCAAGATCATCCGGGAGACACGCAGCATCGGTGAACTGCAATGGTGTTTGGCCCAGCACTGCGTTCCAAATCCCACGCGGACCTCTCCTGGGGCCGGCTCACCTCCCAGCTACCTAAGGAAGGGGATCCTGTGAAATGCCGTGCTTCCAGCTTAGCTAAGTGATTTCGGTAAAAACCCGTCACAAGAATTAAATAAGAGAGAGAGAGTGACAGCAAGTGCATGCAGTAGTTAATGAGGTAATTAAGAGAAGAGTAGTAATACAAACCTAATGAAAGGAAAAGGAAGAAGTTAATGCAAAAGCAAAACTTAATAAATTAGGAAAAGATTCAATGGACTTATTAAACAAACCAAAGTGTTCGTTTGTGTAAAGACTTGTAAAATAAGACAATCTTTTTAACACTGCCAATGAAACAAAAAAGAACACATAAAATGTGATGAATGAGAAACAGCACAAAACCCTAGAAAAAGTGATTTCGAAAAAGAAGATAGCAATAAACAATTGGAGATTCAAATTAAAAAGGCTAGTTGTAAGAGCATCAAAGCATTAAAATAATCAAGGATAAATATAACAAATTATGTGAGACACATGTACACTGAAAATTATAAAGCTTTGCTGAGAAGTTGAATAGAGCTGCAATTAAAAGACAGATATGTCATGTTTGTGAACTGGAGGGCTCAATATTATTAAAATTTCAGTTGTTTCCCAGATTATCTATAAATGTAAAACAATCCAAACTAAAACCCCAGGAGGCTTTGTGGGGGGCGGTGAGGAGGGGTAAAAATGGACAAACTAATTCTAAAATTTGTATGGAAATGCAAACGATCTGGAAGAACCAAAACAATTTTGTTAAAAAGGACACAGTTAGAGGACTTAATTAAACTTTGATTTTATGACTGTAAAACTCCAGTAATCAAGACAGTGTGGTATAGTTGTGAAGATACATGTACAGATCAATGGGACATATATGGTCAGGTGATTTTCTACAAAGGTGCCAAGGTAATTAAATGGGGATTTATTTATTTTGAGAGGGCATATGGGCAAGTGGGGGAGGGGCAGACAGAAAGAAGGAGAGAGACAATCCCAAGTGGGCTCTGTCTCAAAGCCCCACACAGAGCTTGATCTCACGTTAGCCACAGCAAGATCCCAACCTGAGCCTATCATGTTAGGGTCGAATGCTTAAACCAGCTGAGCCAGCCAGGTGCCCCAAATGGGAATTTTTAAAAAATAAAACACAGAAGTAGAACAATTACATATCCATATATAAAAAAGTGAGCCTTAATTCTTACCTCCATGCAACATAAAGAAATGAACATGAAATAGATCATAGACCTAAGTGTAAGAGCTTAAACTATAAAGTTTCTAAAAGAAAATGTGGAAGAAAATCCTTGTGATGTTGGGTGAGGCATATTTCTTAGGACACAAAAAACCCACAAAGCATTAAAGAAAAAAATATTAAATTGGACGTCATCAAAATAAAATCTTACTATTTGAAAGACACTTAAGAAATTGAAAATACATGCTACAGATTGGGATAAAGTATCTGCAACTATATTTGTCATATAAAGAACTCTTAGGGGCACCTGGGTGGCTCAGTCGGTTAAGCGTCCGACTTTGGCTCAGGTCACGATCTCACTGTCCGTGGGTTCGAGCCCCGTGTCGGGCTCTGTGCTGACTGCTCAGAGCCTGGAGCCTGTTTCAGATTCTGTGTCTCCCTCTCTCTCTGACCCTCCCCCGTTCATGCTCTGTCTCTCTCTGTCTCAAAAATAAATAAATATTAAAAAAAAAATAAAAAAAAAATAAAGAACTCTTATATGTTAATAATGAGAAAGCAGTTGTGTAAAATGTGGACAAAACATTTGAATAAATACTTCACCAAAGAAGATATGTGAATAAACAAAAAGGCACATGAACAAATACTCAACATCCTGAGTCAACAGGGATATAGAAATTAAAATCACAATAAGATAGCACCATGCACATGTTAAAATTAAAAAGACTGATCAGATTCTGTGTCTCCCTCTCTCTCTGCCCTTCCCATGCTCATGCTCATGCTCTGTCTCTCAATAATAAATAAATGTTAAAAAAAATTAAAAAAAAAAAAAGAAGGGACACCTGGGTTGCTCAGTCAGTTAAGTGTCTGACTTTAGCTCAGGTCATAATCTTGCGGTTTGTAAGTTCAAGCCCTGTGTCAGGCTCTGTGCTGACAGCTCAGAGCCCGGAGCCTGCTTCGGATTCTGTGTCTCCCTCTCTCTCTGCCCCTCCCCTGTTCATGTTCTGTCTCTGTCTCTCAATAATAAACATTAAACATTTTTTTAAAAATAAAATTAAGCAAAAATAAAATAAAAAAGACTGACCACATCAAGTGTTGGCAAAGATATGGAACAGTGGCACTCTCACACATTTCTGATGGGAATGCAGAATGGTACAGCCACCTTGGACAGTCAATTTCTTATAAATTTAAACATATATTCCAACAATCTTATTCCTGTTTATCCAAGAGAAATGAACGATGTGTCCACACATAGACTTGTACACAGAGGTTTGTGTGGCAACTTTATTTGTAATAGCCCCTGAGTTAGCTCTCTGAAGCAGCTGTGAGAAGTTACCAGAAACACGGTGGCTTACAACAGCACAACTTTGCTCTCTCACAGTTCTGGAGTCCAGATGTCCAGTTTCGCCGGGATGAAATCAAAGTGTGGGCGTGGCCCTGCTTCTTCTGGAGCCTCTAGGGGAGAACCCATTTCTTGCCTCCCCCAGCTTCAGGTGGCTGCTAGCTTCCTCTGCTGGTGGCTACATCAGTGTGGCACCTTGAAACTTCTGCCTGCTCAGCCTTCACACCTCCTCTGCTGTGTGTATCAAATCTTTCTCTGCCTCCTTTTTTTTTTTAAGTTTATTTATTTTTTGAGAGAGACAGAGACAGCGTGAGTGGGGGAGGGGCAGAGAGAGAGGGAAAGAGAGAATCCCAAGCAGATTCTGCACCGTCAGCATAGAGCCCGATGTGGGGCTCGAACCCACAAAACCATGAGCCCATGACCGAGCCAAAACCAAAAGTAGGACACTTAACCAACGGAGCCACCCAGGTGCCCCTCCTCTGCCTCCTCCTTATGAGAATACATGTGATTGCATTCAGGGCCCACCCGATAATCCAGGATAATGATTCCATTTTACAATCCTTAATTCAATCATATCTGCAAAGATGCTTCTCCCATGTGAAGTAGCATTTATAGATTCCAGGGGATTAGTCTGTGAATATCTTTTGAGGGACCATTTTCTCAGCCTACCATAGCCTCAAACTGGAAATAATCTAAATTTGCATCAACTGATGAATGGATAAATAAATTTTAGTATATCCATATAATAGCATACTAATCAGTAACAAAAAGGGATGAGTTCCTGATACATGCATGCATGAGTCTCAGAAATATTATGCTGTGCAAAAGAAGTCAGATGGAAAACACAAATTCTTTCTGATTCTATTCCTACAAAATTCTAGGAAAGGCACAGCTACAGTGAGAAAAAGCAGAGCAGTGGTTGCCTGGGGCAGAGGTGAGGAGAGAGTGGTATTGACTATAAGGGGGCATGAGGGAACTTTCTGGCACCATGGAAATGCTCTATATTTTGGGTAGACGTTACAAGAATGCATTAATTTGTTAAAACCCATCGAGCTCAACATTTAAAATGGGAGAATTTTTTAACGTAAATTACACTTCAGTAAAGCTTATGCTAAAAAGGAAAAGAAATATGAAAATCTAGAGGAATTCGTTGAGTTTTAGGAAAAACACAGCTAAAGTAGAGTCAAGAAGAAAAAGAAAGTCTGACAAGAGCAATAAACATGGAATGAATTGAGCAGTGTGTCAGGAACTTTGTTCCCAATCCCCATTTCCTACAAACTGTACCACAGGGACAGAAGGGACTTGCAGGCGATTTATTTCAAACCTAAGAGAATTTCTACGCAACTCAAACTGCTCCAGCAAATAGATAAAGAAGGAAAAGTTTTCAATTTACTCAGTGAGATTCACTTAATCCTAGTACAAAAGCTTTAGGAAACAACACAAAACAGAAAGCTATTGAATAATGAGCTCATGAATAAAACATCAATAACACATCAGCAAATGGGGGCACCTGGCTGGGTGGCTCAGTCCGTCAAGTGTCTGACTTCAGCTCAGGTCATGATCTTGCGGTTCACGAGTTTGAGCCCCGAGTGGAGCTCTGTGCTGACATCTCAGAGCCTAGAACCTGCTTTGGATTCTCTCTGCCCCTCTCTCCGCCCCTCCTCTTCTCACACTCTGTCTTTCTCTCCAAAAATAAACATTAAAAAAAAAAAAAAAAGCAAATGAAGTGCATCCCTATGTAAAAAAGGACACCCTCTGCTAGAAGTCCAGGAAGGGTAAAAATGCTACAGGAAAAGAAATGGAATCATATGTATACTACATGACTCAGATTTGGGGACATTATAATTTAACAGAACACGGAGACTGGGGGGAAGTATGTTTGTGGCAGAGAAGTGATCCTTTTTCCACAGCAGAAACTGAATATTTATTTATTTATTTATTTATTCATTTACTTATTATTTATTTATTTATTTATTTAGAGACCGAGGGGGAGAGAGGGAGAGAGAGCACTCACAAGCAGAGAGGAGCAGAGAGAGAGAGAGAGAGAGGGAGAGAGAGAGAATCCCCAGGAGGTTCCACGCTGTCAGCTCAGAGCCTCACATGGGCCTCGATCTCACGAACAGGGAGATCATGACCTGAACTGAAATCAAGAGTTGAACGCTTGAGTGACTGAGCCCCACAGGTGCCCCAAAAGTGAATTGAGTTTTAATCTATTAATAGTTTAAACTTGGTAAATTAAGAAGGCTGAATAGAAACAAACGATTTAGGTGTATGCAGTTAAAAGTCCAGAAAAACCACCAAAGGAACAGCAAATGTCTCAGGCGGGAGGGGGGTGGTGAGGCAGGGCCTTGCTAGTTTTCATCATGAGCTTTTTTGACTTTTAAAACTGTGTTCAGGGCATTCCTCTGGTGGAAGAGATGTTTTTCTGGTATACAAGTTCGTAAAAGACGTATAGTAAGGGTGTCCATCTCAGCATTGATTACGATAGTGAAATATCACTGACTACTTGGGTAGATAATTTGAGGGTATGTCTTAGAGGGCCTTCTGGCTGGGATTGGTTTGGGGAAGGAAATGGAAAGCTTTGCCCAGTAAACTGGGCCACAGGGGGCCCAGGGGCAGGGGCTTAGCAAGGGCCCTAAGCGGGGCAGGAGGCCAGGGTCCGGGGGGGAGCAGGTACACTGGCTTGGCAGGCCAGAGCCGGGGGCAGTGTGGGATGGGGGAGGAAGGGAGATCCAGCTGAAAGAGGAAGGCGATGCTGGAGAGCAAGGGCTTTGAAGGACGATGTTCTGGTTTCTGAGGTGCAGCCCAATGTCATTCCCTCCTAGCCCTACCTACAGCTGTGTGTTTTGTGGGGTTTCTCCAGAAACATCTATGCTCTTTTCCTGTACCTTTGAGATCGAAACACAGTTCTGAGGTGGCCAGAAGCCAAGATTAGGCTCAGTGAAGCTGGGGGAGTTGGATTAAAGTAAGTCTGGGGACAGGTTTAGCGGTGAGTCTGCGGCCAGGGGTAAAGTTCAGTCTGAGGCCAGGTTTAGGGTTCAGTGTGTGATCAGGGTTAGGGTTTGTCTGCCGATGCAGGCTTGTGATTGGATCCCATTTTTTCCGTGTCAGTAAACGTGGCTTAAGTGCACGGAAGAACTAAAAATTTTGGCTGGCTATGCTCAAAGCCCTTCAGCTTTTGCCTTTCTTGGTTCCTTCTCTCGGCTTCCTGTCTCCCTCTCACCACACACACATATAGGCATCTCTCCCCGTCCTCCCTAGGCCCAGCCTCCGTAAGTCCCAATCCATTGCTAGGCCCTGTGCTCACTAGCTGGGGTTGGAGCCTTAAGCAGTTGGGGTGTCTGACCTGCGTTGTGAGGAGAGGGCTGCATGATGGGAGGTGGAGGGCTCTCCATCCCCTTGCCCACCTCTCTCCAACCGGCAGCAGGTGCTGAGATGGCTGCCTTACTCAGTGGCCAGGAATCCTGGCCCACGCGATGCCTGGGTGCTTTCGAGGCAGGTTACTGAAACTTTAATCCTGGCTTTCCTTTCATTCCTGACCCCCACAACCGCCATGGTCTCTGTTCAGCCACTCCCTTTCCCTGTCCCCAGAAGCCACCTGAGTCAGGCCTGGGAGAAGGACTCCCCATCCAGCCTGCAGCCTGCTGGGTGTGGGAGCTGTCCCTCGGCTAGGTCAGGGTGGGGTGGAGGTGTGACGATGGGGGCCACGGGTCAGGGCACCGTCTCCCTGTCCCACTGCCGCCCTCCTGGGTGCACGCCTCCCCGGCAGCTGGTCCTCGGCTGCCTTCCAGTTTGGCCGCCTTCCTCCTGGCCTTTCATGCTCCAACATGCAGGAGTTTCAGGAGAGGCTCTGGGGGTGCAGAGCCCAGCCTGGCACCGAGGCAGCCAGGGAGGGAGGGGCTGAGCTCCCGCTGCCCTTCTGCCTCTCTCAGCTCTTGGGGCCTCCCTCTCCCTCTCTGTCTTCTTTGCTCTCTCTGGGTCCCAGCCTCACCAGCCCCTGGCTTCTTCCTGTCTCCGCCTGAGCCTCTCCTCCTCTTGCCCTGACCCTTGTTTCTATGCATCCCTGTGGCTGTCTTGCTCCCGAGCCTTATCTCCACCTCCATCCGTGCCCCGTCTCCATGTCGTCCTGTTGCTTCTCCCTTTCTCTGTCTGCATCTGCTGCTTGCAGCTTCCATCCCCATCATCACAGATTAGAGGAACAGGTCGCATCGCCTGGCAATAGAGCCACGCAACCAATTCCTGTGGCTGCTGCTGATGATAATTTGAGCGAGGGACCCTTCCCTCAACCTCCCCCCACCCAATCACTCCTGTTTAGGAAACCTCATCACTGAGTCACTTCTTGGAGCAGAGGCAATTCAAAGCCACATTCTCTGAGCTCCCAGCAGGCAGGTGCCAGCACTGTGCTGGGGGCCGGAATGTGTGAATAAGACCGGTGTCCATCCTCCAAGAGTTTACGATAGAGTGTGTCGGGGTGGGGTGGGGGAGGACGTGTGTGGTGAGAACACAAATGCTGAAAAGAGGAACAACCATGTAATATGAAAGCGACCATTCAAGGCAATAACTGGAGGCCGTAGCAGAACGTGCAGCCAAATATCCCCTGCTGTTCTGAGGACTAAGGGGTACTGGCGGGCTGAGAGAGCTTGCAAATCCCCCTGGAGTCTGTAAGGGGAGAAGCAGCTGCTGAGAGCTGGGTGGGATTTGTGGGTGATGTGAGTGCACGCGGGCAGAGGGGTGGCCGGTCCAGCTGGGGCAAGGTGAGCAGTGGTGCACAGGTGGGGGCACGCTCCGAGCCAGGGTCTCGGGAGGTTAGCCGGCTTGGATGTGGGTGTTGGTGTTTGTGCATAAATAGGAAAAGGCTGAGAGGCTGCTTGAGCCCAGATAGTGGCCTTGGACTTGACCCGCTGGGCAGTAGGGAGCGAAGGTAGCTTCTTGAGCAGGGACATGATGGGCCTCAAACTATGTGTCCGGAAGCAACCCCAGTCTGCTGTGCATACTGCTTCTTTCTGTAATACCAAGCACTAGAGGGCTTTCGCTAGGGACATTGTCCATGTCCATGAAGGCAACTGTGTCCCCATTGAGGACCGAACTCCAGGCCACAGCACCTGTCTGCAGTGGGAGGCCTGTAGTTGTGCAGGCCATCGGGCATATGCCCTGGCAGGTCAGGGAAAGGACTCGCGATGGCTGCATCACCCTCTGCTTAAACCCTCCGAGCTTCCCCTGTACCCGGGATAAGCTTAAAGCTACATGAGGTCTGCAGGCTCTGCGTGGCCCAGAGCCTGCCCCCTGCCCCCGGTGTCTCTCCACAGTGGGGTCTTTGCGGCATGCTTCAGCCATCTCCCCATGCACTTTCTCTAAGCCTACTCTTCCCCATTTGGGGCTTCCCCAGGGAGGCCTGTGCTGTCCACTGCAGATTAGGTCTGGTGCTGCCCTGGGTCACATGCAGGGAGCCCCGGCTCCTCAAGAGGCACCTTGGGGTGGGGCGCTTTGCTGCTAATTGTCTCCTGTAAAACACTTGGACGCATAAAAGATGACACCGGTGAGGAATGCAGCTGCTAATCCCAGTGTCTCTTGAGTCAGAGAAGGAACTGGGGAGGGATCAGCCCCGAGAAGCTCCCGGACGGCCCCCTTCCCATCTCTGGGAGATCTGCCCCTTCAGGGTCTGCGCCCACTGGGAGGGCCCCGGGAGACTCCCTTTCCAGGAAGCAACCCTTGAGCTGTGCCCCGGTCCCGGTTCCTCCTGTTCCTCGGGACAAGATAAAGAGAGGAGCCAGTGGAGGGTCAGGAGATCAGGCGTCCAATTTCCAGAATGGCTGTGAGGTCTGGAAAAAGTCACTTCTTGTATCTGAACCAGCAGCAAGTAACTGAAGACCCACCGCAAAGCGGCTTAAACAAGAGGGTTGGTTTGCCTTCACACATAGCAAGGAGTCCCAACGTAGGGTGATCCAGGGCCGGTTGACCTGGCAGGCCAACAATCCCCTCAACCCTCAAGGAGCCTGGAGACCTCCCATCTCTCCTCTGCCTGACATAGCACTTGACATTGTCTTCCTTCGGGTGCTTAATGTTTCAGGCCAGGAAGGTGAGACCCTGTCATCAGCCTGCACGGCTGGCTATCAGCAGACAGCCATGGGCACGCTGTGGTTGTCCTGGTCCTGTGACGTTTGGAGGTGGGCAACTGCACATGTCCGGCAATACGTGGGTGGTTTGCATCTTCCACGACCTTTGAATGTCACACCAGCCTTTCTTTCATGGGGGTGAAAAACCTGCTTTTTATTATCCAAGCCTGGGACCTAATTGCATTTTATTGAAGCGTTCTTGCCTGAGACTTACCCGGAAATTGAGGGACAATTCTCGTGGTTTAGAGCCACCCACCACTCCTGGGCAGTGTGGCTTCCTTCACAGGATCTGAGCAACCGGATCACTCTGCATTGTCACGGTGCATTTTCTGGGATGGTCCTTCTTGACCGTGTAACATACCAAAACACAATTATCTTATTAGAAATTGCTTTTCTTGTATTCCTCCTTTATGTTAGGCATGGTATTGTGTTGATTGTTTTTTCTTTGGAACTGTTATCTATGGATTTCACTTCAGGATAGAAAAGAGGGTAGGTTAAAAGATTTGCAATAAAAAAGAGGTTATTGGGTATGAAAGGGTCGTGAGCCACTGGCTTAGGCTAATAGAGTTCATCTTTGGGGTTGAAAGGGAGCATCCTCCTTGAGCAGCTGGGATGATGAACTTCAGGACAGAATTGGAGGTTCCCAGCAACAGGGGAGGAGGTAGAGTGGAGTGTCAGCTGGGAAGCCACCAATACAGCTGCTACCACATCCCATGGGGGACCTCTATTTGCTCATCTGTGAAATAGGGTTGGTTGTCTCAGCCTTGTCCCATGTGAGACAAACTCAGGGAGCTGTGAAAGCCCCCCACACCCAAAAGGTGGAGGGCGCTGCTGTGCCCTGGGGTCCTGCATGCCTTAGTTATCTTTATTGATCCCTGTTCCAGCTCTCACAAGTCCCTGTCCTCACAATTTTTTAAACCCAGATTCACTAAGACCATTAATATCAAGTAGAAATGTAGTTACCAATGCATCCGCAACTCCACTGAAGTGTGGTGTTTCTTAGCATGCTATCGGGCTGCCCCTTCCGGATACGTTGCCTGCTGACCGATCAGTGTTCAATAGAAAGAAATAGAGGAACATTCCAGGTATCCAGAAGGTGGTGATGGTGCAAATGCTCCCTGAGGTTCACCCTGCTCCAAGGACCTGTCTCCTTCCCCCGGAATTCTGCTCCTAGAACTTCAGATGCTGGCTTTAAGCTTCTTCCAGGAAGGTGTGGGTGCAGGGGCATTCCGGAGGGCTTTGGCAATGCCCTTGAGTCGGGTGGGAGTGGGGCTAGTCTTGCTCTTGCGCTTCGATCATACAGTGGTTAAGAGTGAGGCTGACTGCCTGGGTTTAAAACAGTCCCTGAGTTTAAATGCCAGAGCCACATGTTTAACCACTTTGCCTCAGTTTCCTCATTTATCAACTGGGTAATAACACAGCATTGGATTAAAACAAACAAAGTCTACAAAACCTTAGAATTGTGGCTGGCACAGTACGATTTAGCCATTAGCTGACTCTTAGTCGCTGATGCATGAGGTTTTGGGGCTAGGAGCAGCATGCTGATGGGGTACCCCCATCCTTTGCTGGGCCCAGAAGCTGTAGTCCTAGGAATCGTGACTCACAGTACTGTGGGGGAGCCGCCTCGGAACCTCTGCTTCCCTCCCAGGCCTGGGGTGGCTGGGCCCATGAAATGACCTCAGCCAGGAGGAATGAGGGGCGCGGAGTCTATAGGGCTGGGTTTCGGCCCCTGCCTACCCCTGGGGCCCTCCCAGCCCTGCTTCGTACCTGCTCGCCAGCAAGTGACCAACAGGCAGCAGGACTCCAGGGGTCACCTCAGTTACTCACTGTGACCTCTTGATCCAGACCCAGCACACGGGACTCCTCAGCAACTCACCTCTGCTGATCACCGCTTACAGGCTGATCTCCAGCCTTGGATGCGCCATTGACCCTGACCTTAGCTAAGACCTCACGCTGGCTTCTGACCGATATGTGGCTCTGAACTTTGACTAAATCCTGGGCTCAGACAGTCCCAGTTCTGGTATCTGGCTAAGCTCTGGCCCTGACTACAGACAAACTCATCTTTTAGACATGGAAGGCACTCAAGGGCTTCTGGGATGAAGTCCCTTTCTTTGTACCACTTGTCCTCCCTTCTGATCCCTGGGCTCCTAAAGGGGGTCCCTTGCCTGGCTCCCCTTGCTGGGAGTAGTCACATGGAGAAGGGGGCCTCAGCCTGGGAGGAGAAGATGCTGGCTTTGTCTCTTTAGTCGACTTCTTAATCATGGCCACTAACGAGCATCTTTCCTCCTGCCCCCTCTGACTGCAGCTCCCAGGTGGAAGGACCAATCCCCCCATTAACCCAGAGCCTCCCTAAGAGCAGTGACAGAGCTCCCCAGTTGGATCAGGTTTTTAAAGGACAGGACTGTGTTTCTTCCAACACATTAGGGGATCCCCAAGAGTCAGAGTTGTGTCCTAGTCACCTGAGAAGGCCTCCAAGGAGGGGATAGGAGTAGCTGGGATACTGGAGTTGTACAGACTCGCATTCAAATCTGGGCTCCGTCATTCTTCAGCTGTGTGTCCTTGGGCTCAGCTTCCTCAGCTGTGAAGTGGGGCAGTGGTGTCACTTACCTGGTAGGGCTGTGAGGATTACATGAGATGCACGACAAGAAGCACTGGGTGTAGTACCTGGAGCCCATGACTGCTCTGTAGAGGTCAGAGGTCATGGATATTGTAACACCACCATGTCAGTGTTCTGCTAAGGCAGGGAGATGTGGTGAGGCTGAGACCCCCCCCCCCCAACCCCCCCACACATCAGGTCTTTCTCATTGGGTAAGGATCAAATGGCAGTATCTAAGCTGGCCTCCCTGCCACCCTCACTTCTTATGGCTCCTCAGGGGCTCTGGGCCTTCAGGACCTGGTCCAGCCTCTCCACAGAGCTCCTTTCTGCTCTTCCCCCAAGAAAGAACCTCCTTTCTGGCCTCGTTTCCCTACATCTACCATCCTTCCTGGGTTGCCTGACCCAGCCCACCCCCTCCAGGAAGCCTCCTGGGTTGACATCTGCCAGGGCCTGGCTCTCTAAGGCTAAGTCACAAAAGCCAGGGCTGGTCCTCCATGCTGATGGTCTTGCCATGATCCCTGGCTGCCTGGTTCTCTGGACACAGTGAGGATCCAGGGCACAGCTGCCCCCTCCCACCATGGATCCTAAGGCAGAGCTGGGGTAGGGATAGGGTGAGTCCCCTGAATCAGAGCCACTGTGCTGAGGACATCTCCATAGCACGTGTGACCCAAACAAGCACCCAAACTGCCCTCAGGAGGGTTTGGCTTCTTTTTATCTCTTTTCAACTAAGTCAGTTAAGTCATTTTGAATGACTCCAGTTGGCCACTTGGGGCTTTCTCTTTAGTGAGGCCTGATTCATTAAGACAACAGGACAGGTGCCAAGGTCAGCTATGACTTCATGAGCCAGGGACACACTTCCTGTAGGCGGGCTGGGGGTCCTGCCCACAGACCATTTCTCAGGGGAGAGAGAAGAGTAAGGCAGGCATCCTCATGTATGCCCCAGACTAACCTCTGGGGGAGAGACCAAGAAAACAAGGATATGATGCCTCATTCAGCCAAAGCAAGGTGTGAACCCAGGCTGCCCCAGAGATTGGAGCATTTACTATTTTTTTTTGTTTTTTATTTTTTAATGTTTATTTTTGAGAGAGAGAGAGAGACAGAGTGTGAATTGGGGAGGGGCAGAGAGAGAGGGAGACACAAAATCCGAAGCAGGCTCCAAGCTCTGAGCTGTCAGCGCAGAGCCCGACGCAGGGTTTGAACTCAAGAACCGCGAGATCATGACCTGAACGGAAGTCGGACACTTAACCAACTGAGCCACCTAGGTGCCCCTGGGGCATTTACTTTTTAATCAGCCATAAGCATTCTTCAAGGGTCTCCTAGATCCTTTGGGGAAGGATGAACATTATCTGCCTGTGTTTTATTGTAAGCTACCTCTTGTCCTCTCTGGAAGTAAGTAGAGTATACATTAAAAAGCAAGTAGTTGGGTCCACAGATGCTCACAGACCATTAAGGGGGACTCCTGGGAACATCCTGTATCTTGCCCCTTGGTTAGGGGAAATCTCAAGCTACAGGATGTGGAAAAAGTGAATTTTCTGGGGTTCGAAGACCTGGAAACAATTTACAGCTATAGCTTCTGGTTGGGGTAAGGAGCTGTAGGACTTTGGCCCAAACTGTGGCTCTTTGTGGAAGGAAAGGGGTCTGGGTTTAGGGCTGCAAGCCTGACTTTGGCCCTAACTCCATTTTCTCTGATAGTGGGACCTGGGACAGATCCTTTTGCGCCATTAGGCCTCTGGGCATGGTGAGGGATATGATGAATATGATGTGGGGTTCAACCTTGGCTTTCACTGGGTTCCCCCAAGGCTCCCCTGAGCCAGATTTTAATGATTTCTCAGATCAAGGCTGGTTTGCACATCTGCTCCTGCTGCTCAAAGGAAACTAGGAGGGTTTGCCTAGACTCCAGGCCCAGAGAGGCGCCCTCCTCCCAGCTCCTAGAGGAGGAATCCATGTGTTCGAGGAATAGCTTCTTTCTGGCCCCAGGGAGACCCACTCAACACCTGAGGCCTGGTTCCCTCACATCCTTGCTCCTGTGTCCTCCACTGGTCCTGGTCCCTCCATGTCACAGACCCAGTATCTCAGGGTGACCCAGTGCTTACATCAGAGATGCCTGACTCCCTTGGAGCAGGTGTCTGCTTCTCAGCATGGGGAGCCTTCCTTAGGCTCTGAGCAAGAGCATCTTGCTGAGTGAGCTGAGAGGAACTTCTAGGAGCATCTCCTGACCTGGAAACAGGCTCAGTGGGCCCTGAGTCACCTGTCTCTCAATGATGCTGTGCAGATGGCATCATGGGCACAATTAACACTTACTGAGCACATGTCATGTACCTCCACCTCACTGAGGTGAACACTTATTTAATCCACACAACAGCCCCCAGAGTCAGGTACCATTATTAGCTTTAGTTTTATAAATAGGGAAACTGAGGCACATTTAGGAAATGGTGGGTTAACCAAAGTTCTCTTAACTATTATAATCTACAGACTCACTCATTAATCCATCGTCTGTCCATCCATTCATTCATTCTGGAAGTTTTTATTGAGTATGTACCGTGTGTCAGATGTTAAGGATCCATGAGTGAATGAAACAGACGAGAAGTCCTGCCCATCTGGAACCACCATTCCAGAAGGAAGAGAAAGACAATAAACAGGACACACAGTAGACACGTAAAATATATAGCACGTTAAGAGGTAATAAGTCTTACAGGGAAAGATAAGAGTAAAGTGGACTGTGGTGCTGGGGGGGTGGTGCTGCGTTGAAGTGAGATGGCCAGGGAAACCCTCATTTCAGCCAAGACCTGAAGGGGGCGAGGAGAGGGGCAGTGAGAAACTGTGTGATTCTGGATCTATTTTAAAGGTGGAGTCAAAGGTTTTGCCACTGGGTCAGACGTGGGGTGGTGGAGAACTGGAGGAGTCCAAATTTGTGGCCTGAACAACTGGAAGGATGAGTTCCCATTTACTGAACTACAGGGTGGAGAAGGTTCTTTTCTGGTTTTGGGGGATGATCAGAGTACAGTCTTGGGCGTGTTCAGTGCATCCCAGGCAGAGCTGTTGAGCCAGCAGGGTCTAGCATGCAGGGAGAGGTCCAGGCTGAGGACTCGGCTCTGGGCTCCGATCGTCCCACCGTCAGGGCAGAACAGGGGCATGGGGATTGCCGAGGAAACAGGTCCCACCACGCGGCGGGTGAGTGGCAGGCCTGGGACTCACGCCTGTGCTATTCCCCAGGACAGGGGCTCCTGCGCCCTGCATCCACAGCCTCCCAGCGACAGCCAGGGCAGGAAAGGGCTAGGGCTGGCTGGCTCCACCTTGCCCTCTAACAGAGAGGGAGCTGAGGCCCACGTGACTTGCCTGGGCTGGCAAGGACAAGAGGCAGAGCTAGAACCCAGGCCTTCCTGATGCGAGGTTCAGAGATTTGTGCATGACAAGATAGTACTGGTGGAAGCGCCCTGACAGGTCTGGAATGTGGGAGTGAGTGCAGTGGTGATTATTACTATGCCCCATTGGCTGGCCAGGGGCGCATTTCGGCAGGATTGGCAGGATCGCCCTCTCACCCAGTCAGCTCTGAGGACCGGCTCATGCTCTTCCTGCTGGGAGAGGCCCGGGCCCTGGGTGGGGGCTCCACACTCAGTCCCTGCCTCCCTGATTCATTCCAGCTCTCCTGGCGGCCTGAGTCACTTTCTTTCCAGGCGAGAGCTGCCTGTTTGGCAAATCCCTGGATCGGGGGAGGGGGGGGGGAATGGGAACTCGAGCCCAGGGTTGGTCCTGGGCATAGGTGAGGCAGGCAGCCACCCACTCCTGCCCCAGATCCCTGCCCCAGCCTGGAATTTGCTCACTTGTCTACCTTTTCAGCCAGCAATTTCTGAGTAACCATCGTCATTCAGGTGCTCAGTATTGTGCAGGATACAAACCGCTTTCAAATAGTCCTGTTTTGCAGATGAGAAGACTGAGGCTCAGAGAAAGGAAAAGATTCCAGAGGGCCGAGCTAGTTCGTTAGCAGGAGAGCCGGCATACAGATGCAGCCTGTCCGACCCCAGGAGCTCTTCCATTTATTGTCACTACTGGCCGTAAGCGTGGCTGCCATTGTCCAACTCTTGGCCCCGATTTTCTGCTCTAGGGAAGCAAGATGTGACCTTGGGGGAAATGATTCAATTCATCTTATACTTTAGGCAATGGGAGAAGGAGGAGGCAGTGGCCATGAAGGAACAACCTCACGGATGACTGTGCAGCAGGGGCAGGGCAATAGCTGTGGGAGAGGTCTCGGTGGTTGGGTGCTTAGCAGCAGCTCCATGCAAGTAATCAGAAGAAGCTTATCAGAGAAGAAGCAAGCTTGGGAGAAGGCATTCTGGGCAAGGACATAGCCAGAGGAATGGAATGAATTTGTATTCAAGGGCCAGATCATAGGGTGTGTGTATGGGGTAGGGGAGGGTCAGATTGCAGAAGTTTCTGAATGCCTGTGGAATGTTCTGGGCAGTACTGGTGAGGGGCTGAGGTGCCTCTTCCCCCAGGAAGCCTTCCTGTGCTAATTCCTCTCATTCCTCAGCCCCAGCCGGCCCTCCTTCCTCCCCGGGCATAGCCTGTACTTCAGAAGAAAAGCATGAGACTTCCTGGGTCATGCCGTCTCTCCCAGGGAGCAAGGGCATGGGGAAGCTCACAGGATGTCTACACTACATCCAATAGAGACTGGAGATGGCAGAAAGCCAGAGACTGTCCCAAGAAGGCTCCAGCTCAGAAGGAGGTTTGACCCCCAGACAGGTAGACTGTGTTTTACTGGAGGTGTATCCAGAAGTCTTCTCTCCAAATAGCTCCAGCCAAATGTTATGCTGCCTGGAATTTGAGCAGTGGAAACTCACACTTTTGGACTAAGGCACATCTCCTAATCATAGGCAGATTTCCTTGGGAGGCATATCACAGTTCCCATCACCATGAACGCCATGAGCCAACACTCTCTTCCTTGGGTGGGTGAAGCGGGTGGGATGGGGGAGCAGAGAAGAGGAGGGCAGCCTGAGAACCCCATGAGAGGGTCAGGTACCAGAGGCACCTCAGGCCACTTCACACCTGTGCTGAGGGAGGATGAGATCCATTTGGAGGCTCCACAATAACTCCACATTTCACCAACGCCCCAACGGTTAGGTCCACGCTTGTTCTCTATCAATGAAACTCTTGGTGGGTCTCGGGCTTCTTTGAATAGGGGGTGTAGGAGCTGATTTAGGAGGACTGTGAAGGGAGTGTCTGGAGGCCAGTTCCCCTCAGCAGGCAGAGCCTAATTCAGGGGAAACAAACCTGGGTACCAGTCAGGTAGCCAGTCTGTAGAGGGCCTAAAAGATTCAAGCTGGAAAATGGTGCCATCTAACTTAGGTTTCTACCTGTGACTCCATCTATAACTGACCAAATGTCAATTAGCTCCATTACCACTGAAATAGGCAGTGCCCTTGAGTAAAATTAAGAAAATTTTATGCCAACCTATCTTGTCTGTGTATTTCTGAAATAAGCATGTAGGCGTTGTACGATGCAGTTACATGATATGCCTCTCACCTGGGACCCATTCAAAGTTGCAATGAGCTGAAATCCTGCAACCAAATAATGCACGGTGCATAAAGCACTTTTATTGGGAAGGAGGGGTTTCTTTTATTACATAAGGTTTAAAGGCTTTGACATGACCCCCAAAACAGGTCCAGTTTTGAAAAAGGAGGACTGAGACCTTGAGGAATGTGGCCAGCGGATGACCAGGAACCACAATAAAAATAATGTTTAAATGTGAATTTAGGCTGAGCAACGATATGTATATAAGTTAGAGGGTGTGGCTAATAGTGGCCACTTATAAATAAGGGGAGGATTCTGAAATAAACAATTCCAAGTAAATTAAAGTATATGACATTGACTGCAAGTAATTGATTTCTTATTCTGAACACAAAGAAAGAAGTATGTAATTTATATTAACTGAAAATCTGTTTCTCCATTTCCACTAAATAAAAGCTGAACACAAAACAATTTTAATGGGTTATGGGGACACTAATTATTAGCTTTCTTGGGTCGACTGGGTGCTTTTATCTTTGTTGATGAGGTTGGCTGGAGGCATATAGGCTGCTTGTGGGAAAGCCAGCAGCTGGGAATGACACAGGTCCAAATTCGTGATATAATAATACATGTGCTTCTTATTAGTGCTTTAAACAACAAGACGTAGCAGAAGGTCTAATAATTATTGAAATTCCAATGTAGTGGTGAGCACCGATGATACTTCAAGGTGTCTTCCCTAACTGTAACGTGATACGAGAATATCCGATTCCTATTGGTGACAAAGTCACCGGTACTTTGGTATTCCTCTGTGGTTTGTGGTCTACATGCATGATTGAAAGAGAATTCAGTGGGGGATTAGGGAAAATAAAGGTGTATTTGTTTTTCTTCACCCAGTTCTCAAACCTTTGCATCCTATCCACAGACTCCCATGGGGTCCAGGGACCCCAGGATAAGGATCTTGGCCTCTGAAGCTGCACCTCAACCCAAGCACATGGGGCAAATGCCTGGAGAGTGACACTCTGGGGCTGGCTTCCCCTCTGCCTCCTCCTTAGGGCTGGCATCTTGTCTACAGCTGTGTCCTGTCTCCCTCCAGGCTCCCCGGGTGACCATTCCTCATGGCTCCCTGCTCTGCCCCCATCTGCCTGCCCCCCATGCCCGCTCTGAGTTGGGGCCTCTGGCTGGCCTGCTGCCAGAGACTCCTGACTGGCCCCCTGCTCCTCTCTGCTGGCCTCATGTTGGTTTTCCACATGGCAGCCAAGGGGACAGCAAGATGCAATGTTCCTCATGTCACCATCTGCTTAAAATCCTTCGGTTGCTTCCAAGCATGCTTAGGATAAGAATAAGAGGCAGACCTCGGCCCCGGGGCCCAGCTCGTGGCCCACCAAACTCATCTCCCACTGGCCCTCTGTACATACACTTGCCGCCTTTCACTTCCTGGCCCATCCATGCCCTCCACCCGGCCTCACCACTAGCTGTTCCTTCCGCTGGGGTGCCCCCGCTCAGCTACGCACCTTGAGAAGCCCTCAGCTCTTTCTCCAATGTGACTTTCTCCAGGAACCTTTCCTGCTCTCCCTGGCGCCGCCCCCCCCCCCCCCAAACACCGGCTGCTCCTCTCAGTGCTGGTTTATTATAGTGTACATTTCACCTCTCACATGGGGGACGGGTGGACGTCTTTTGATGCTACTGAGGGGGCACTGTGAACATCCTGCAACCTGGGAGGACCACGCAGCACTGAGACTGCTCTAGCTTGTGCTCACTTTAGGAGACCACGGAGTGCTGGGAATGCAGGGGCCATTGGCCTGGGGTGCAGGGCAGAGGCCGGCCACCCTCCCTGTGAGCCGTAAACCATGCTCTTTTGGGCTCTCCCAGCACCATGAAACTTTGGTCTAAAGCCCCTGATGCAGTTGCAGTTTTACTCTTCTTTGATCTTGCCATCTAGACTGTAAGCTCTGAGGAGGCAATGATGTCACCAGTGCCCAGCACCTCCCGTGCACCTGGGACTCAGTGGGAATGACAGAATGTGCAAGCTCTGCCCGGAAGAGCCCTGTGTTCCCCATCCTTGTCCCTCCCGGCCTCTCCAGAGTCTACGCACTCTCAGCTGGGCTTTAGTGGATATTTCCCCACTCGCTGGCTAAGTCATCGCTTCCTCGTTTTGCAGGAGCGTTGCCAGTGACTCAGACTCGGTGTGGCTGGCCCTGCCTCGGAGGGAGCTCCCCAGAGACCGAGTAGGTGCTGGCAGACGTGTGCCGAGTTGAGTGTCAGCCAGGCTCGGAGGCGGAGGGGTGGACAAGATGACCTGATTGGAGGAGGGTGGGCCCTCAGAGGCCAGGTACCTGAGGTCAGGGTTCAGTTCAGGGTTAGGCGGCAGGGCAGAGGCTCAAGGGAAGGTGCTGGGGAGTCGGAGGAGTTCCACACCCTGTGATCTGGGCTGGGTGCTCCAGATAGGATCCTGTCACACCCCCGGCCGTCTGCTCTGCCTGCTCCTGGGGCCGGAGCAGCAGGTGGGGCTCACTTATCGCCAATGAGGCCAACGGGTGGAGCTGGCCTGGCTCTGTGGAGATGACAATCACATAGGAACTTCTCAGTGGAAAATCACCTCATCGCATAGCCCCTTCCTGGGAATGGGAGCAGAAAGGACCTGAGAGGTATTGGGCCAGAGGACCCACCAAATATTGGGGTCTTTGGAAGGCACTTGGGTTCTTCTCAACATGGAGGTGGTGGACCTCCTCTCTGCAGGACCCTCAATGGACAGTATTCAGACTGGGTCAGGGCGACTTGAAGGTTAGTCCGGAGCTGTGTAGATCTTGGCCTTTTGGACCCTTAGGAAGTAACTGCAGCCTCCTTCTAGGCCTTTGGGGTCTTCAAAATCACCTCTAATCAGACCAACTCTGTCCTGGACCAACTCTAGACATGGTCCCCTGAGGTCTTGTACCTCCAGCTTGGCTGTGAAGGTACCTTAGGCTAGGGTCAACTTGGGGGCTGAGTGCTCTGGACACCTTTTTTTTAACTTTTTTTTTTTAAATTTATTTTTGAGACAGAGAGAGACAGAGCATGAACGGGGGAGGGGCAGAGAGAGAGGGGGGACACAGAATCGAAAGCAGGCTCCAGGCTCTGAGCCATCAGCCTAGAGCCCAACACGGGGCTTGAACTCACGGACCACGAGATCGTGACCTGAGCTGAAGTCGGACACTTAACCGATTGAGCCACCCAGGCGCCCCTCTGGACACCTTTTTTAATGGGGACATTGGCTACTGGCCCCTTCTGGTCAGGGCATACAGGCTGAGGAATGTCCGTATCACTTGCCAATTAATTTGTTTAACATGAAGCTCTAAGATATATGTGTCCAAACCCAGAATATACCCTGGCATGAGCTTTCCCACCCATGTCCACAAATGAAGACCTTCTCTCACATGACCACAGACCTAATTAGGCTCCCATCCATCAGTGCACAGGACCTCCATGCAGGGTAGGTGGACGTACCTCAGACATGGAACAGTCCCCACCTGCAGGCTCAGTTCCCCAGTCTTGTCTGGGCAGGCAGGCAGTCATGCAGATTTCCTTCCAACCTCTTCTAGGTGCTAAAAACCATACTTTCAGTTGAACTGTTTGTACAACTTTGTATCCCATGTCATGAAGAGTTTTTTGTAAACGTCATTTTAAATCATTACATAATCTACTGTCATATGGGCAGATCTTAATTTCTTAAACCAACTCCCTATTATTGAACATGTAAGTTATTTTCAGTTTTTCACACGACTGTATGTAAATCTTTACCCACCCAGCAGATGACTTCCTTGGGCCGAATTCCCTGGAGTCACAATACTGTCACAGGGTAAAACTCCCCTCCCTTTCCTCCCCCATTTTTTGTTGAGATAAATTAACATATAAAAAGGTAAGTCTTATTTAAAGGCCTTTGATTCATAATGCCAAATTTACTGAGATGATTGATTTATCAGCAGTTCCTTCACCAAGCCTAGATACTCTTATTTTAAAAATTATTTATGAATGTAATGTGCAAAATTATTTTTTGTCATTCTTTTGATTTGCATTTGCAGATAATTAATAACTGCAAACATTTTAAATGTCTGTCAGCAATTTATATTTTCACCTTTTTTTTCTATTTGAGTTCTCTTACCAGTTATCTATTTTGTCCTCAGCTTTTTTTTTTCCATATTGATTTCTAAGAACTCTTTCTATAGTCAGGACATTAACTCTCTCTTTGCTGGCCATATTTGTTTCAAATATTGTTTCTATGTTTCCTACTTGACTTTACATTCTGCTTTATTTATTTATTTTTTTTGTCATACGGAAAACTTACATTCTAAGCAATCAAATTTGAAATTCTTTCCTTCAGAACTGCTCCATACACTTTTAAGCGAAGAATGCTCCTACCTGCTCTAGACGTTGAATATCACTGCTGTGTGTGTGTGTGTGTGTGTGTGTGTGTGTGTGTGTGGCTTCATTTTACAATTCAGCTCTGTAATCATCTGGGAAATAAGGAAGAGAAGACATTATCCCTGCCCTCAAGGAGCTTGCAAGAAACAGAGCAGAAGGAGTGTGGTGCCTATGTTATCACTGCTCTTATGTGTGCCAGAGATAAAATATGCAGATAGGGATTCAGTGAAAGGAAGAGGGAGCTGCATGGAGGAGATGGAAATTTAATGGAGTGCTCAAGGTTGCGCTGGGCTGGGAGAGGCTTTATTTATTTATCAAACATGTACACAGCCTCATTATGTGCCAGGCATTGTTTTAGAGCTTCATAAATATTAACTGATTCAATCCTCATAATAACTTACTGAATTATTAGCATACTATTATTACCCCATTTTATAGTTGAGGAAACCGAGGCCCAGAGAGTACAAGCAACTTACCCAAGATGGTACAAGGAAGGGCCGGGATTTGAACTCAGGAAGCCTGGTTGGGTTGGGAGGAAGCAGGGGTGCTTATGGCTAAGGGACTTGAATGTACAGAGAAAGGATTTAGTTAGACCAGCAGTTGGCAAACTTTTCCCGCGAAGGTCTAATAGTAAATATTTTAGACTTTTCTGGCCAAGAGGAAAAACTGAGGAAATCATAGACACTTAAATGACAAAAGAAAAAACAACATTTTTTATTAATGAAATTTAAAATGTAATAATGAGTACAATTAAAAAATAATACAGGTCTATAATGTAAAAAATGGAAACTTTTTGAGGGATATAATATTTTGCTTACTTGGGGTTTAAAGTTAGTGGTCCCTATCATCTAATAGCAAATGTTCACCTGTGAAAACCACTCTCGGGCACCTGGGTGGCTCAGTCGGGTAAGTGTCTGACTTTGGCTCAGGTCACGATCTCACCATTCATGAGTTCGAGCCCCACGTCGGGCTCTGCGCTGACAGCTCAGAGCCTGGAGCCTGCTTCGGATTCTGTGTCTCCCTCTCTCTCTGCTCCTCCCCTGCTCAAGCTCTGTCTCTGTCTCTCTCAAAAATAAGTAAACTAATTAATTTTAAAAAACACTACCAGTTTGTGGGGCCTTAGGGGACACAAATGATGGGTTGGATTTGGCCTGTGGTTGAATGTAGTCTGCCAGCCCCAGTTTCGACCCGGAGTGGCTGGCAGAGCTGTGCTGAGGAATGGCCACTGACCGGAGAAGAAGAGGTAGAAAGCTACTGCCGAGGTCCAGGGAGAGATGAGGCAGTCCACCTCAGGGCCAGGGCAGTGTGGGTTGAGAGGCAGGGCTGATTTGCTAGCCTTTTCCGAAGGTGGGCTCCCGGGGCTAGTGATCAGGTGTGCGGAGAGGGAGAGGGTCCTGCAGACAGTGTGGGCGGCCGGCGTGAGCCGGCACCAGGAGGCCCGGTGCCGCCCACCCGGTCGGCAGTGTCCTCAGCCCCGGCCTTGCCCCACCAGCTCAGGGGGAGCGCACCGGGAAGACTTGAGTAGAGGCCGTGACACTGAAGAAGGAAAGGACGTTGCTCCTGCCACAGTTTGGTGGGGCCTTACTGCTGCAGGGCACCAGGAAGTCTCTGTGGCCGGAGAGAGTCCCCACGTTTCTGGTCACAGGGGCAGCAATCCCACCAGCAGATGGTTCTCTTTTGGGCTTACACACTGCCCCTTTCACAAGGTGGCAGGGCACCCAGGCCTTCCCTTTCAGGGGGAATTAAGGGACAGACTGTATGGTGGCTGGGGAGAACACTGCTGCAGTGGGGAAGGACCACACACAGGGAACGAGAGGCAGTCTGAGAAAAGGTCACCAACATGGCCAAGTCCGTACCCAGGCTGATCACGCTATTGGGAAAGGCCCTTTGATTTCTCTCCCTGATACCTCCTAGTGGAGCACGAACCTGCCCCCTCCCCTGTCCCATGTGGGGGCGGAAGGTGGCCACTTACTGCGGCCGGGCTCTGTAATTAAGTCTGTAGCAATGGGTGGGGGATCGGACAGATCTTGTCCCAAAGCTGTTCTTGCTGTCAATGGGCTTAAACGGAGGCAGGTGGCTTACGAAATGCTCCTGAGAAATCGTCCTGGGTGAGTCCAAGGTGCGACATATGCAAATGGGCCTGAGGGACTAATGCGAGACACCTCTACCGTGGGTGTGGTAGCCCTCCTGTCCACAGGTCCAGAGGGGCTGGGGAGAGCAGGGCTAGAAGGCTGAGGGCCAGGCCAGGCAGGGGTGATCTCCACTCACAGCAGTCAGCACGGGGCTGAGGGGTGTCACTCCCAACTCACAGACCTGTCCCTTAACCTGACCGCAGGGTGACCCTGTTCTAGCCTCAGACTAACCTCAATCCTGACCTCAGACACAGCTTTAACCCTGTCCCCCCAGGCTCACCTTTGAACCCTATCCATCTTACAAAGCAAGCATTCTTCATTCCAAGAGAGATCGGGCATAGCAGTGTGGGTAGTTTCATGTGGGTTCCGAGGAATCCAGCTCATCGCCTGAGTCTTAATTCCTGGAGGGTGGGCAGGGGACGGTCCTTGGAAGGCCACTGGAGTGAGAATCAGGACCAGCCTTTCACCTTGGCTCCCACTCAGCGGAATGGCTCCAGGAAACTCTCTTGACCAAAGTAAGGTTTGAGTCCTCAGAGAGATTTACTCATCTGTCCGACGGACATGTCTCCCCATACCTGCCCTTGCCATCTCTGGAGGTAGATGGGAGCGTTCGATGTGGGGGAGTGCAAGTGATTTGGAAACCAAATTGCATTGTGCTACAAACCTATAGAATTAAAATGAGAAGGGTTGCTTGCACGAACTGCCCGCCATCAATCAGCCTGTGCCCTGTGCTAACTTGTTTCTACTTCCTATTCCTTAGCATTTCCTGTTCCCTCCATTCTTTTGTCTTGTCCTATTCATTGAGAAAAGTTTCAAACATATTCACAAGTAGGGAGAATAGTTTAATGAGCCATTAATGTGGTAGCCAGGAGAACATGCTTGGAGGACCTCCTAACTGACCTGGGGACCCCGCTGCAGGGCTTTGAACCCTCGCTCTGTTGGAGGAGAGGCTGCAACGCCCTCGGGTTGGACCCCACCGGTGCTGTAGGGATACTCCCGTCCTGGGAGATGTGGGTCCTCTGCCAGTGACTTCTGCTCAAGGACCCCCCACAGCTTTGTGCAAGTGTCCTCAGACCCCATGATGACACTGAAGTCTCAGATGCCCTTACCCAACCTTCTCCTCCTTCCCCCTTCACTCAGGGTCAGACTTAAATCTGGCTCTTTCTCTATTTCCTTTCTCACAGGCATTTCCTCTAATAAAATGAAACCTTTCATCTCATTTTGGTGTCTGCCTCTTAGAGGACCTGGAGCCCCAGACCCATCTTCCACAGCTGGTCAGTTATCAATATTTCACCACATTCACATCATCTATCTTTTCTTCACCCTTTTTTTGCCCCCCTGCTGGAGTAATTTAAAGCAAATCCCGGACACCATGTGATTTCACTCTTAGGACCGTTGTTCCTCATTATTCACGGATTCTGCATTTGCAAATTCGTCGACTGCAGAAATTTACTTCTAACGCCCCAATCGACCTTGGCGGCACTTTCAGGATCATTCACGGACACGCAGAGTGGTGAGAAATTTCAGCCACCAGCTCTTCTCAGCTGAGGTCAAAGAGGCCAGTGTCCCGCCTTTTTGGTTTTTTTTGTTTTGTTTTGCTTTGTTTTCATTTTGTTGTTGTTGTCGTTGTTTCTTTCCCCCAGCTTTACTGAGATATAATAGACATATAACATTGTGTAAGTTTAAGGTGTACGAGGTGTTGATTTGATACATTTATATATTGCAAAATGATTACCGCTGTGGCGTTAGCTTAGCTAACACCTCTATCACGTCACGTAATTACTACTTCTTTTTTGTGGGGAGAACATTTGAGATCTACTCTCTTAACGAGTCTGTTCTGCCTCTTTGTTTCAGCTCTCATACCAGAGCAAGCGTCCTTTACGTGGCCTGTCTTGTGCCACTTTTGCTGCATTTCTGTGCTTTTTGTTGGTGGTTTTTCTGTTTAAAACGGGCCCGAAGGGTAATGCTAGAGTGCTGTGCAGTTCTCTTGGATTCCAGAAGGCTGTGATGTGCCTTCTGGAGGAAATACGTGTGTTAGATAAGCTTCATTCAGACCTGTATGAGTTTTTCAGTTTCATGAATCACAGCGCTATTGGCCAAATTCAAGTTAATGAATAAACAATATGTATGAAATAAGGTGTCTTTAAACAGAAACAAACATGAAACAAGGCTACGTATTGATTGGTTGATGAAAATATGACCAGTAGTTCGTAGGGACCTATCCTGTATTTCCCCTGGGAGTGATGGCTCAGTATCCAATAATTCAGTGTTATGGTGACTTTATACAAAATAACTTCCAAAAACAATGATAATCAACTGTACTTCAGTGTAGTGACTGTTCCCTTACAGGACCACAGTGTCATAATCACACCTGACAAGATTAACACTGATTTCCTTGGTATCATCTAACACAACACATTATCAAACTATTTTGACGAACTCAAAAATGTCTCTTTGTGGTTGATTTATCCAACTGGGCAGGATGCAAGCAAGAGTCAGCGTTTCATGTTTGGTTGTTATGATTCATAAGTTTCTGAATCTAGAGCATTTCTCCCCTGCCCTCTTAATTTTTTTCATGCCATTGGCGTGTTGCAGATGCCAGGTCAGTTGCTCTGTAAAATGTCCCACATTCTGTATTTTGTCTCTCTGCCTCCTCCTGGTATCATTTACTTTGTTCCTTTATACCCTATATTTTGCGGCAGTGGAATTATCTCTAGAAGATTCTATAACTGGTGAGGTCAGGATATAAAGGGTGAACAGGGAGGTGAGCATGAGGTGTGGTGTTAGCGTAACACTGGGAAGGCTGATGTTAAGGTTGAGTTGGGTCCAGGTCTGAACTCAGAGCTTCAGGGTGGTCTAGTGGTTAAGAGCAAAGACTTGGGATCCAGGATTTTTGGGTTCAGATTGTGGCTCTACCATTTATTAGCTACTGACCTTAAACAGGTTGCATAACCTCACTTGTAAAATGAGGATAACAAGAACCCTTGCCTCACAGGGTTCTTACAGGGTTTAAATGAGTTAATGTATGTAAAACACTTGGACTGGTGCCTGGCACATGGTGGCTATTTTATTATTATTGGGGTTAGAGTTGGGGTTGGATCTGGGTTAGTTTCGGGTTAAGGGTGACCCTAGATCATGATGACTGGACATTCTACCTCATGGTCAGAGGGGAACTGGGGGTGGGGAGCACCAGCATTGCCCCTCCTTTGGGATGCCCTTCCCTTGCTGCATCTCCGGAGACCAGATTGGGACTGAATGGGGTCGGGTGGGGCTGTCTTACTTTCTCTTGGAAGCCTTTTCATTCCTCAACAGTTCTGGCTCTAACCCTTCTTCCCTGCCCATATGCCAACAGGGCTGTGGAAGTTCTTTGATACAACCACAATCCTGAGTGGGTTTTAGAAGAGTGTGAAGAAATAGTCCTTGGCTTCTAAATGAGAAGGAAATTTTGCAAAGTGCAGACACCTGCCTATGTGGACGTTTGGATCAGTTGCATGGAGCTAGAATGGAAAGGGGTTGATATGACTCCAACCCGAGAGCAAGGCAAAGCATACTGTGACCACTAGGGGCGCTGGTGGATGTGGGTTTAGTATTCACGTATTCATCCGTATGCCAACCATCCATCCATCCATTCATGTGTCTAAATACTATCCATCCATCCACCCATCCAACCCGTCTGCCATCCATCCAACTGCTTAATTCATCTATTCACCCATCCATCACTGCAACAAATACTGGGAACCCACTCTGAGTCAGGCACACCATCTCTCCCCTTAAGCAGCTTGCTGTGTAGTGAAAGAGGTGCGTATTTAATTACCACAACTGTGCTGGTACAGGAATGTACAGTATGTGAAGAGAGTTCTGGAGAGGGTGGAACCATTTATGGCTGGGGCCAGGGGCTAGAAAGGGGACCTCTTCTTTCCCTCCTTGGGCTGACTCTTCTGCTCCAATGGCAACCCCTGTCTTCAGGCTGGGTCCAGTGGCAGGCTCATTTTTCAGTTTCCCGATGCTAAATCACTGGGTTCAACTTGAGAAGGGACTTGTTCGTTCCGGGAAGGAATTCTTAAGTTACTTAAATCAGTCCACCACACCTGTGCAGGCACCCTGAGGTCATAGCCATGTTCTCTGGAGATAGTCTGTCTTCTTCATAAGGACTCTCTTGGGGAAATATGGACACACGTCCATCCACTGGAGGGGCAAGACCATGGGTCCTGTACTGCTCTACTCAGTTTGGAGTTATCTCCACTCCCTCTTACTTATGGCAGTGCACATTGACCCAGAAGCCCCTCTTGTACCCCTCTACTCTGCTGCCTTCCAGCCCTACCTATCCCTTGGCCCTTAGTTTAGGTCTCTTGGTCATGAATCTTAATCTCAGGGGTCCTAATGGGGAACACTTTGCCTCTAACTAATTGCAGGGTCCAAGGGTCAGAGTGCAGGAAATGTGATTCCCCAACTAAGACAAGATTCTCCAAAGTTGCTGCATGGTGGCAGCTGTCCTTGCCACCGGCCTAGGGCTCAGATGGCGCAGGCTGTGTCTGCTCCATCAGCCTAGGGCAGGGGCTGGGGCTTCCCCTCTCCCCAGCTCCATCAGCCTAGGGCAGGGGCTGGGGCTTCCCCTCTCCCCAGCTCCTGAGCAGGAACAAGCCCATGGAGCCTTGCGGGCTGGCCCATTCGTGGGGAGAACCTAGCCAGGGCCTCAGGTGGTTTCAGCACACTCTCCCTCCCTCTGTCTGTCTGACTAATGTTCCCATCTGCAAGCTCCAGGTGAGAGGCAGCAGCAGCGGCGTCTCCCGCTGCTGCTCCAACGAGCTGTTTGCGGTGTAACTGCCTGATGGTATCTCGGAGGGTGGTTTGGGTGAGCTGTCTCTTGGGAGTGTCTGCCTGTTGTTTGCCTCAGCCCCCACCCGGCCCTCACCCCAGCCCCTGCCTGAGCTCATTACATTATTCATAGAACGACAGGACTAGCACCCCTGCCCCCAGCACTGTAAGAGACACCTGCCTGGCTGATACTGATGGTGTGTGTGTGTGTGTGTGTGTGTGTGTGTGTGTGTGTGTTTCAGGAGAGAGGATCCTCTCTGTACCTCCTCTTGAACTAGAACCTAGGATTTCTCCTCTGGTAAGTTCCAAAGGAGTAGCCATGGGAATATCATTGCTGCCAGGGTGTCTCTAGAGATGGGAAGCCCCATTTCTATTTCCTGGCTCTCAAAGAATCCCAGCATCAAGCCTGGGCATCCAGCTCCCATTCCTGAATGGCCTCTAAATATCCTCCTCTGCACCAATGGGTTCCCATCTCCTTCTTCTGGGAGATTTCCTCTCTGCTCCCTCCCCTTCCTGGCCCCAAGTCTCTCCTGAGGTCGAAGAAGACTAAGAACAATGCCACCCGCAGAGCTCATTGCCCAGCCTGGCTTGACCTCCACCACCAGCTGTGTGAACCACTGCCACCAGCCTACCCCTCCCACGGCACCGTCGTTTCCTAAGCTGTAAAATGGGAATAAGAGTAGGAAGAGTCCCTTTGGGGTTAAACGAGATCACGTATGCAAAAGCTCTGGGATGCAGGTGCCCCATGTCTTAAAATCTTTCATCTTTCTGACTCTGTCCCCTCAATCCTGTACTCCCCGGGGACTGTCTCCTGGGCAGCAACCGTGTACAGAGTGCACCACAGGAAAAACAAAAACACAAGAAATAAGGGAGGGAGAAGAGCCCTGCCCTTTGTGATCCTCTGAGCTGATGGGAGAGATAGAGTCTCTGCCTCGGGAGCTCCCTGTGTGTATGCGTGTGCGTGTGCGTGTGCGTGTGCGTGTGCGTGTGCGTGTGTGTGTGTGTGTGTAGGGGAGAAGGAGTTGCCCCCACAGAGGAGGGGACCCCAGGTATGTGTGTGCAAGCTAGACTGAAGACTACTGGAATGTCTTTTTAGCAGGCAAGAGCAATCAACAAATTCATTAAGTTCCTGTTTACGCATCTATTGTCAAAGCTAATAATTTGATTTAACTAAGCTGATTACCTTCATTAAAAACCATTAGTTCCCATAAGCAAATGTTCCTGTGTTTGCATTTTCATAATTATGTTGACATTTCACAACTTGCATTTCAAGGGAGGCCTGTGCTCAGACTCAGCTCCGTCTACCCCAGCCCACAGGGCTTCCTTTCCCCGGCCTGGGCACGGTGCTAGGTGTTGGGGGATAGTGTGGTGCTAGGTGTTGGGGGGCCGAGGGGAAGAAGACAGGCCTGGTCCTCCTCTGTCTGCAGCCTAGGCTTTGCTGTCTCCAGTGTCCCAGATGCCTCACTAAGTGTCTTATGCACAGAACAGCCCTCAGCACAGCCTCTCCAGGATTGACACACCCACCATTATCTGGGCAAAAGGAGGCTCCAAGCGACCCATTTCAGGGAAGGGGAAGGAACCAGTATTTGTTGAGTGCCCACAGCTGCAAGGTGCCGGCACTGTGGTTCCCTCTTTAACACATTCAGGAGCGTATGGGGATCTCCATGTTAGAGATGGTGGGACTGCTACTCAGGGAAGTTAAGTCACTCCCCCAAGTTCGCCTGGTCAGGGAGAAGGTCAGTACCGGGTTTGCACCCCAAACCTGTGCTATTTCCAACATACCATCCCTTCTTTCCCAAGAGAAGGGTAAACAGGGCCCTGAGCCAGTTGGTCCACGTGCTGGCTCTGCCTGTGTCCATCAGGGAGGAGCAGGACTGGAGTGCATCGCATGCTGACAAGGGTGGGTCTTGAGGTCACTGGCCTTCCTCGAACGGCCTGTAATTTTCCCTTGTGCTGCGGGTCCTGGCCTGGCCCTGGGAGACACCTGGGTCCTTAAGAGGCCTGTGATGTGTGCATTTGGAGGTCTGGGCAGAAGAGCATACCATCCTCCCTCTCCTCTGTGGCCTGTGTTTCCAGAACCCCTTGAGACCCCACAGGCAGGCTATGCTTAGGGTAGCAAGAGCCCTCCTGCCTCTCTGGCTGGTGCCCCGGAGGGTTTCCCTGGACACCCATTCCCCTGAAGTAAGAGCCAGGGGTTAGATGGGGAAGCGAGGAGAGGAGACGGCAGACTCTGGGATGGCTCCAACCAAGACAGAGGAGTCTGGGCTTTGTGATAGCAAGAACCATACTTGACATTGAGCACTGGCTGTGTGCCTGGGCCCTGTCCTTAGCACTTTGTCACTGACAAGCAGAAAGATGTACCTCTTGGAGCCTCAGTCTCCCCATGAATAGAATGGATAAAGGAATGCTCAAATGGGGAATTGTGCCCTGTGGTGCCACAGGGAGGTGCCTCTCCGAAGGCGTTGTGCTCAGATTTCTTGACACCATGGATGCACCCTGTCTTTCTCCTGGACTGTGATGGAAAGAAGGGATGTGTCTACCAGGGCCCTCTGGGCTGGCCACGGGGGTTGGGGGAAAGCTGAGCCTGGAAGAAGGAAGGGCCCATCACGAAGATGGCACAAGTGGCCCATAAGAGCCATGGAAGCCAACTGAGACATGGCCCATCACGGCCCACTTGCCCCTTCTTCCCTTCCCTCCCTACCCCTGCTTCCTTCTCTTCCTGGGTCTGGCTTCCTGTGGGGGCTCTCTCCCTACCTCTGTCTCTCCTCACCCATGTGGGACTTGCTTTTCTCAGGCCTCACTCCAGGGCAGCCCAGCTGTGGGTACTGCTCCCGAGGGCAACCCTGACAGCCCCAGGGTACAGGAAACCAGTCCCACCCCTGCCAGCTTTGCACAGCAGCGTCCCTTCCTGGGACCCCGTGGCCCTCCTCATCCACGTTCTTTCCCTTGCCTCCCTGCGTTTTGCTGTGTCTTCTCCCCCTCCCGCATACCTACCCCCATAGACTGCCTTCCTGATTGTGAATACCTCCCACCCCTGTTCTGTACCCCCCTCTGACCCTTCACTGTCCTGAACCCCCACTGCACCTCTGTCCCTGAGGTGGGAGCAGCCTCTACACTTGTAGGAGACAGAAGCTTCTAGATTGCACATGGGAGGAAGCTGAGGGCCTGGACTGAGTAGTCAGCAGCTGCTGGTCTTGGCCATTCAGAGGAGCCAGGTGAGCCCAGCAGAGGGCACAAATGTTGCTTAGAAGTCCAAGAGACCTGTGGTACTTTCTTTGGCATGTGTTTCGAAGGTAAATCTCCCACTCCTCTTTAAGGACAGAAGTGATCTTTAAAAAAAAAAAAAAGTTCAAAGCTATTGTGACCCAGAAGGTGAGTTAGATGAGTTAGAGAGGACAATTTGGGGTAGGAAACTTGTAATGGAGATAAATGAAGATGATGTCTTCGTGTCCCTTGTCACTTTGCTCTGTGAGCATCACGATGCACAAAAGGCCTCGACAGGGGGCATCTGGGTGGTTCAGTCAGTTAAGCATCTGACTCTTGGTTTCAGCTCAGGTCATGATCTCATGATTTGAAAGTTTGAGCCCTACAGGGGCTCTGTGCTGAAGGCATGGAGCTTGCTTGGGATTTTTCTCTTCCTCCCTCTCTTCCCTCCCCAGCTTGTTCCCTCTCTCTCTCTCTCTCTCTCTCTCTCTCTCTATGTATATATATATATATGAATAAATAAACATAAAAACAAAACAAAAGGCCTTGACAGGCTCTGGGAAGGTAAAGGACCACAGCCTGCCCTGCTCATCCTCTAGAGCTCTGTCCAGTGGACCAGATGCCTGAAGGCTATGAAGAGTGCTCCTGGATAGGTAGGAGAAAAAATAATTCGGTTCCTCCTAGGGGAAAGAGGGATTGAGATATGGGGAACCTTCTTGAAAGATTTACCTCTGGAGCATAAATTGGGAGCCATAGGGCCAAGATGCAAGGGAGCAGGACTGGGGACCCCTGGGTTTGAGTTCCAGTTCCATCACTTCCCAACTGTGTAGCCCCGAACCTGTGACTCCACAGAGCTTGGTTTTCTCATCTTTAAAATGGGAATAATTTTCATACCAATCTCATGGTGTTTGTGAGGCTTAAGGACTAAATCTCAAAGGGCCCAATACATTTTGGCTTTAAAGAAAGCACATTTCTAAACAGTGTCCCATTTCAAAAAAACTTTTTTTCAATGTTTTATTTATGTTTTGAAACAGAGAGAGCAAGCAGGAAAGGGGCAGAGAGAGAGGGAGACACAGAATCTGAAGCAGGCTCTGGCTCTGAGCTGTCAGCACAGAACCCGATGCGGGGTGCAAACCCACAAACCGCGAGATCATGACCTGAGCCGAAGTCAGATGCTTAACTGACTGAGCCACCCAGGTGCCCCCCCAAAATATTTCTGAGTGAAGTGTGAACTGCATCCTAAGCAATTACCCAAGACTCCAACTGCCCTTTGGCGTCAGAATGTAAATGTTGGAATTCCACTTTGTCTCTGTCACTTGCCTGCTGCGTGCCCGTCTGTACGATGAGGAGGCTGTAATAGATGTTTCTAAAGTTCCTGTGGGTTTGGTATCATTGCCTCACGAATCCAGTGTCATTGCCCTTTGTCACTGGCCCGTGACAATGGGGACAGTTAAATGAGGGTTAAGGGAATGGGGAGAAGGCCTCCTCCTCCCAAGAGCCTGAATCCTGGAAAAAGATCCAGATAGGAGAATTCTAGTCCCGAGCCAGCTTCTAGAAGGAAATAGGGTCTGTGCGTGCACTGAAGCCCCAAACCCAAGTATCCAGAGGCTTCTGCAGCTCAGGTGCCATAGGGGTGAGTCACCCAGCTGGGAGTGGGGTAGGGAGGTGGGACTTGGGAAAACGTTCCCTTTGTCCTCCTTCCTTCCCCCACCTTGTGCTCCTGAGAGCAGGGCAGGGAGGCTGAGCAGGATCAAAGCTATGCACACCTCCCGAGACACGACGTTGGCATGTTTAGTCACCTGGGCCGAGCTCTGGGAGGCTGTCATGAGTGTAACAAGGACAGCATGCACACTCTCCCCCCCTCCACCTTGCGGTGGCTTTAACGAGCCCTTGGGAAGCTATGGCCCTTGAAACAGATCACGTCCGTCCACGTCGAAAAGAGAGCATTATTAATAAGTTGCCCTGGGCACCCGGTAATGATTGTGAGCGGCTGTGAGCCAGGGTACACGAGGGCACTGCAACTTGAAAGGGAACATTTCCCAAAGGGAGGCGATAGGTCTTGATAATTGTTATAATAACAGCTCAGCAGGCCTGGGTTGGTTCCTTTCATCCTGTGAGGTCATAAATGGCTTTCTCCACCGGAGAAAGGACAGGGCCTCCACCCACCACAAACACCCTCTCGCCCGCACTCACCCAGCTGGGGATTTGCCCAGCTGTTATTTCTGAGCTGGGGAAACTTCGCGATTGTTAAAACAAGGTGAGCTAATCGTGCCTGTGTGCGCCATTCTCCCAGGATGGGAGTGGAAATTCCACTTGTCAAGTAGGCTCTCGAGTCCTCTGCCAGGAAGCCTGTTCCATTATATTGGCCCAGTTTCCCCCGGTCTCTCACACAGACTCGCGGTGTGCAGTGTAGTTAACATTTGGTTTGCTGCGGGAGAGGCCCCAGATGCGTGGCTGATTCCCTTTCCTCTTCTGTTCACGCTGAAAAAGGTGACAGTTGGGTCATGAGGAGGGAAGAGATAACACAACTTTGACCTTCCTCTTTGTGGGGCTCAGGGACCTCTCCTCAGGACTTTAACAGGGCCAGCAGCCAAAGGGTGGGCTGGCACCCAGAGTGCCGGCGACAGGCCTTGTGCATGTGGTCCGGAGGATGCGTTGATGAAGGCTCTTTGTCTGCTACCTGTCTGCTTTCTTTTACGTTGGTCCGAGATGGCGAGATCACGAGAGCGTGGGCCAGCGTGTGCAGGTCTGGGACGGCAGTACCGTGGCACTCCCCCTCCCCCGTGAATTCTCCCACAGCGGAGGAAGCCACCTCCGGGGTCACCTGGTTTGGAAGACAGCAGGGTTCATCTCTACTTGGCTCCTGCCTCTACTGGGATTCAAAGCTGCCTCCCTACATCTAGCATTTTCCCAACCCTTGGGTCTGGCCAGGCCCCCGCCTCAGCCCTCACTGGCCTTGCTGAGCAGCCACGGCCTCCCCTATAAGCCTAGTGGAAAACACACACCCCTGGCTTCCCTGTACATTTCAGTCTCTCCAGAAGCCAAGAAGCAGACCCGTGTTCCTGCCCTTGGGGAACTCAGGGCTCTCCCCTGCAACAAGGCTGTGATGGAACCCCGGCCACACCTGCTGCTGGAGGGAAAGGAAGAGTCATTTGGACCCTGCTCATGAGATGCTTATAGGACTGAGTTAAAGGCTGGGACAGGAGAGGACAGGCTGGCCTCTCTCAGTGTTGGATTTGGAAGTCAAGTGCCAAGAGAGAGCTATTTGGGAAAGCCAGTGTTTCAGTAACGACTACTCTTCAGCTAACGTGCCCCACCCTACCTCCCTGATTCTCTTCGGATCTTTCTTTGTCCCTGCTTCTTTCTCTTGGTCTCTGTACCACTGTCTCTTTGCTTTCTGCTCAAGGGAGGCTCACAAAGGTGCCTGGATTGACAATTCTCCCACAACAACTGGATGAGTACATAGACTCAGCCTTGGCACAAAGAACATTCTTCTACCCTCTGTGGCCAGACCCCCATCTAAGACCGTATCAGCACAACGCCAGGGCAAAAGAATGGTCAGCTGACTCCAGGAGATCCATTTTCCAGACTGACACCAGCAAACCCCTATCAGCGTCGGCCGTGACCTGACCTGGAAATGCCAACTTGCCGCCATTCCCCCACATTCTGGACTATGCTGAAATGAAGCACCCTTGGCCCAGAGGTTATTATTATTATTATTCATCTGGGATTATCTACAATCACAAAAAAAGACAGAAAATAATTGCCTCCCAGAAGAGGGAAATCAGGGACTCCAAGACAGGAAACAACTGTGACCCAGGGTCAGTCTCAGAGGTGGCTGAGCCCAGCCAGGGGTGTCCTCTGACCTCTGCCTCTCCCACCAGGACTCTGTCTTGGCAAGTTGCGCAGGGAACAAAGGAACCAGCTTGGGTGATGGGGCAAGGGGGTGGGATAACAGGCAGAAAGGGTTATCCCAACCACTTATTCTTCTCCTAGGAACCCCCCCAGGGTCTCAGCCCCAAGTAACCCAAAGGTCAAAGGTCAGGAGAGGCTCCGGCCAGGATGAGACCCCACAGCAGAGGGAGGACTCTTTTCCCAGATGCAAGCATCCTGTCTCTGCTTCCTGGCTGGACACACCTTGCCTCTTCTCTTGCTGGGGATTGTCCTCCTGCCTGAGGAGTTTTCGCACACAATGGTTGGCAGACTTTGGCATTTATTTTCATCACCATTTTAAGGCGAATGGCATTTGTCGCATTCCTTCCTGGCTGGCTTTGATGTGGGGCGATTTCCCACTCCCTAATGACAGGTGAGGAGCCGGCCAGCTAACACCCAGCACCTCTGGGCTGCCCGGCTATCCCTGCCAGATCTGGTTCCCACAGCTGCTGCTGCTGCTTGTTTTCAGTATCTATTTCGGGGACCTTAATTAAGATCCTCTTTAATGATGGAGAGGAACCTCTCTGGTGATTACCTCCTCACTTTTACAGTTCTCTCAGGCTCTTTCCCTTCCCTCCTCCTCTCGGCTCCCACAGTCTCCATGCCTCACCCAGCAGACATAGACAAGGACACGGCTTTTCCGCAGGGCTTTGGGGGTTCGGGCCGCCCCCTCCCCAGACATTCCAGCGACGCTCAGGTGCCATAACAATAACATGCAAGATCGTTTTAAAGCCTGTGCCCTAAACAAGCTGCAAAACTACAGTGTAGCGTGGCACTTGGCACTCAGAAGGAATGTAGTAAATGTTGGTTTTGATGAGCGAAATGAGTAAAAAGATCAGTGTTAAGGGTGAGTTTAGTACTGAACAAAATATTGATATTTGGGGTGGGACACTTCTGATATCCTGACTGGAAGCAGTGCTAGATTCTGGGCTTCTCTTCCCGAGCTAAGCATCTTCATCAATCCAGAGATACGGAGATCTGGTCACAAGCTGGGCTGTGTTGAGGCCAAGGGTCACATGGCAGGGAGAGTACTGGTCCAGGCTGTGGAATCCCTGCTTCGTCTGCCAAAGTTCTGTCCCAGGTCTTCCCTGGCTTCACTTTTTTGTCTGCAGATTGAGGCCATCAATCCCAACCGCACAGGTAGACCATAAAGTGATGGCAAGATTCTGCGTGTAAAAACGTCTGGCAAGAGCCCTTCCAGGTTGATCCAAGTTAAAGGTAAGACTTGGCTTTTCCTTCTGGAGGAAGAGGGGACTGGAAATCCCGGGAGTCCAGGGGCTTGGGCTGCAGCATCATGGAGCCCCAGATGGGCCTCCACCTGCTCTCGGTCCTCTCCCTGGCCCGAGGTCCTGCTTGTCTTCCTCCTCGGGTCTTGCCTCATCCCGCCTCCTTCCAGGCAGCCCTCCTGCCCCCACATTCCACTGCAACCCAACACTTAGCCCTGTCCATTCTGACCTTCTGTGGTGTCCACCTCACGTGGCCACATTGTATCCCTCCAAGGAGGTTACTACTTTCTTTTTTTCTTTTTTATTTTTTTTAACGTTTATTTATTTTTGAGACAGAGAGAGACAGAGCCTGAGCGGGGGTGGGTCAGAGAAAGAGAGGGAGACACAGAATCCGAAGCAGGCTCCAGGCTCTGAGCTGTCAGCACAGAGCCCAACGCGGGGCTCGAACTCACGGACCGCGAGATCATAACCTGAGCCGAAGTCAGAGGCTTAACCGACTGAGCCACCCAGGCTCCCCGGAGGTTGCTACTTTCTTAAAAGGAATCCTGGAATCCCAGAATGAACATTGAGGCCAGAGAGACCCAGGACTCATTCAGATCAACTCCTTTGTGGGAAATGCTGAGAACAGGCTCCCAAAGGTTGAAGGACAGGTTCAAGGCCACTCAGAGTTTCAGCAGCCAACTGGAGCTGCTGATGCCCAACTTGGTATTCTTTCCAGAAGACTTTGTGGCCAAGACTCGTACAGGGCAGCTTCGATGTATGGGAGGTGACGGGGAGATGTTGGTGTGGGCATGTGGGGGTGAGTGAGAGTCTAACACCCCAGCCCTTAGCAAGGGGTGCTTAATCATCCCCCACTCCTGAGTCCTCCAGTTTGACCCGCTCTGATCACAGAGTGGGCACTCTGCACAGAAGCTGTGAGCTTGGATCCCCATCCCTCTGAGCCTCAGTTTCCCCGTCTGTGAACTGAAGGGTTGTAGTGGGGAAACTCTTGGGTTCCCTCCAGCCGGGTCATTCCCTGGTACCATGAAGTGAAGCAAGAGATGTGGAGATCTCCACCCCCTTGCTTCACACCATCCTCACGAGTACCTGTCCACCGTGTGCACTGGCTGTCCTCCAGCAAGGCTGACCTGTCCTGACAAGATGGCTGGCTTTGGAGATGGGGTGGGCGTGGTGACTTATGGGCTAAGAGCCTGGAGATTTGAGTTCTGTTCCCTTGGTAGATATTCGCTTGTGACCTGGCTGTGGGAAAACCGTGGAATGATTCTGAGCTTGTTTCTTTTTTGTGTGTGAAATTGAGATAACAATTAGCCTCCAAACCACCCACCTCCGTGCGGTTTGGGTCAGGTGGACATTGGTTGTTCAATGTGCTCCACTTTTGTGGATTTGCAAGGGTGTTTTAATCTGTGTCAAGAAAAATTTAGGGAAGATACCCAGGAGGACCACCAACGCATTTCTTGGACCTGGTTACGGTGCCGAGAACCTAGTTCTCAGGAGCTGGGGCTCTGAGGGGCGTGGAGGGGCTGGCAGGTCTGGAGCCTGTCTTGCAATTCAGGTCTTCCTGGTGCTCTATGCCCAGGCCTTGGTTTTTATTTGCCTAGCACCTTTCTTCCCAGGAACTAAGAGGAGGCACACTTCGTTATCTCAGAGCCTTTCAACACCCAGGGGAGTCAGGGAGGTAACTGGGATCCTTATCAGGGGTGGGGCACAGGGCTGGGAAGGGGCCCCTGCATCTCTGCTCTGCCTCCCATCAGTGGTCTAGAGTTTCTGGGGCAGCTGGATTTTAGCATTTGGGCCCAGGAGACACTGGCCTGCTATCTAATTATTGCCAGAAAGAAAGACTTCAGATCAAATACTCTATCAGCAGAGTCATTATTTTAGGTAGCTGTCATTATTTTTGGTGCCAGTGAATCATCCCACACAGGTCTTCTCACAGCTACCTTGGGTCGCATTTCACAAACGGTTTATCTTGGAAGGTATAGCAGGAAGGAAACTGCTCAAAGCCAGGCACCTATGGAGACTTTATTGACACTTAAAAAAAAGTGGGGTGATGTGTGGCTGGCTCTGCTTTAAAATGTTCCCAGGCTCAAGTCACAGGCCATATATTTCATTGGGCCCACCATTATTATCTGGGAAGAATCTTGGTCCTGGTTAGACCTCTTTGATTTTCACGAGAGGATGTCCAGCTTTTCACCAGCTGGACATTTGGTGGGTCATCGGGTCTCATGGAAAACTTCATCACTTAGAAGGGGCTTTGAGCAAGGCACCAGTCATTAGAACCTAGAGTTTCCCAGAATTTGTCTGAACCTGGCCTAGAGACACTCTCCTTTGACAGCATGACTTCAGAGATCTGCAGACGACACTCTCCACCATGTGCTCTAACATCTACTGATGGACCACATTAGGCCATCAGGACTCACATAGCTGCACTGAACGTCACGTGCCTGGCCCTCAGTTAACTGCACTTCACATCAGGCAGACTCCCGTATACCTCTCTGGCAAATGTAAGAGACAGCTCGCGGTCTGCTACAAAGTCATCTCTGAGCGGGGGGGCTCACGGTCTTATCTTCTGTCCTCTTTGGGAGGGGTTAAGGAGACATTTCTTTGCTTTCTCCGGGACATCAGGAATGCTGGTGCTTCTCATAGGCAAGTGGTTTGCTTTAATCTTGAGGGTCCTGGGAGCTGTGCAGCTGATCAGGTTTCGTTTTGGCACTGACTGTTAGAAGTTTCTGAGCCAAATTTGTGGCCCACCCCCAGCAAATGGATCAAAGTTTATGGTATGTTTATTTTGTATTAGTCCCATCCTTGGCTCCATTTTATGGCTTTACCCATGCTTTTACATTTTTTCTTTCTCACCTGCTTCTAATTTATGTCATCTTGCTGAATTTGATACATCTTTATATGCTGCCTTAAATCCTTTTGTGAAACAAAGAGGTATACAAACAGACAAACAAATGCATATTCTGTCTCGTCACTGGACAACATATGACAATTTTTGGCATGGGAAATAGGGTCTGTACAGCTCCTGCTTGTCCCCAGGGCCATCATTCTTCTACAAGACCAGCCAGATAAACTGAGCAAAGCCAAGTTTCTACTCTCCAAGGGGTGGGGAGTCAAAAGCAAATAAATAACTACACAGAAAGTCAGGAGATTTCAAGAGCTGTGAGGAAGATAAAGCAGGGTAGGGGGAAGAGGGCACAGAGAGCCCAGCCAGGGACCATCTTACCGAGAGGGGTTTTTGAGCAGAGCCCAGGGAAGAGGGGGAAGTATCGGGGCATCCACGGTGAAAGAGAATTCCAAGCAGAGAGACTGGTCAGTGCAAAGCTGAGAATGTTGGAGGAGTTCATGGAGGCCAGCACGGTAGGGGAGGACTGCGTGTGGAGGAGAGCGGGAGCAGACAGGGAGCAGGGACTCCATCCCCCAGGACCTCCCCAGCCACAGTAAATACTTGATGTTCTGCTGAGATGAGAAGACTCTGTGGGTCTGGGCATGGTCACTGTGGCCATAAAGGGCAAGAACGAAGCAGGCAGATGTGGAGGGAGGCTATTGCAGTGATCCGGATGAGAACTGATGGGGGTTTGCACTACAGTAATGGCAGCAGAAGGGGTAAGAAGTGGTCAGACTCTGAATCTTTCTCCATACCCTCTCACCAAACTAGAGGTCTGTTTTGTTTGTTCTTTTTGTCTAGGTTCCGACCTTTTCTACATTGAACAGTGCAACCTGGCTGCTGTCCCCATCCTTCGCAGCTTGTCAGCTCTCCTCTGCGTGACATGGTGCTCCTGCAACCCTCATGCCTTTCGTTTCCACGACCCATCTCTTCTCCGTGTCCTCTCACCTGGCACAGAGCTCTGTCACAATCGGACCAGGCTTCTCTCACACCACCCACCCTTTTCAGCTTAGTGCTTCAGAGCACTTTGTTTTTGTCCTTCTTATTCTCAAACATTGCTACACAATTTGCAGGGCCCAGTGCAAATAAAAATGGGGGTGCCAGTTTAAAAGTTACTAAGAGATTCAAGATGGCGACAGGAGAGCATTAAACCCAAACCGCGGGGCCCTCCTGAGCACAGGGCCCTGTGTGGTCACACACCCACGAAGCTGGCCTTGCCCGTTCTGCATGCTCCCAGGACAATCTCATGCACGCTGGCAGTAACCACCACACACGCTAATGACTCTCACATGCATATTCTTTCTTGAGCCCCAGAGCCAATTGTTGGGCCAACCTATTGACATCAACACTTTGTCACTTTGCAGGCAACTTAGAAGCAGTACGTTCAAGACCGAACTCATTATCTTTCCCCCCGAAACCTGCTTCTCCTCCTGTATTCTCTATCTTGATAAATAGCAACATAATCCTCTGAGGTGCCCAAACCAGAAAGCTCTGAGTCATCTCTGACTCTACTGCTGCCTTACCCCCATATCCAATAGGTCTCTAGGTTTGAGTGATTATAGTTGCCTATTATCTCTGCTATCCATCGGCTCCTCAGCGCTCCAGGCCCCTGCCCTAGTTCCGGTGTTCACAGCTCCTGCTCCCTCTGCTTCAGGTGTCTCCTTATGCCCGCCCCCTTGTTTCCTAGCACCATCCATCTTTCTCTACTGTGTCACCACAGTGAGGTTTCTAAAACACAAAAATCAATTGCTTCACTCCCATTTCTACAACTTCCAGAGTCTGCAGAACAAAGTTTAAACTCTGGCATTGCATGCCGGCTCTTCGTAATGTATTCTCTGCCTACTACCTGCATCTCCCAGCCCTGACCCTGGCCAATACCCTCCACACTGCAAACGGTGCCAGGGATCCAGCTATCCTTGTCCACCCCCCAACAGGCCAAGCACCTTCACACTACTTACCTGTGCACATCCTGTTCTCCCCGCCGGGTGCCAACCCTGTGGCTCCCTCTGACCACCATGCTCCTTCTGGACCTTTATGATGCAGCTCTAGGATGTCAGGTTGAGTCTTCCACCTCCCAAAGATGCACTAAAAAGACCCAATAAGGCTAAGAGTTAGAAAAAGTCCAGAGCAGAACCGACTGAGGAGGCTGTCGTGAAAATGGAAGGCATTTATAGGAATTTCTGGAAGAAATGAAGTGATAAGATCATATTAAAGGGACAGCTGATTAGTACACAGGTGAGCAGACAATACAGGTGAAGAGGATACTCCCTTGAAGTTAAAGGTGAGGGTATTCCCGACAGCACTTCAAAGGACTTGATGCTCGCAGCAACAGGGATAGCTAATGGATATGTGGTGGGATAGTCTCACTTGGCAAATTGAAAAGACATGAACGGCAAACTGGATCACTTCCCCCCAGTGAGAGTGGCAAGCTCATGTTGTGTGTGTTCCTTACCAAGTCTCAGTGTGGACTGAAGAATGAAAAGGTGTGGCAGGGCCCCAGCGAACTCTGAGCCGTACCACAAATATGGAGAACTGAAAGGAGTCTGAAGGATGGTGAAATTCCCTAAGGCCCTCAGCACCCACAGAGACAACTCCTTTCCATCTTCCTGTTGACACTGTCCTGTTGACATCAATGGCTTTGCTAGAAGACAGGAAGCCAGCAGCAGGGAGCGACGTGATGGTCTTCAGGGCTTACCCGAGCTCCTCACCCCAGCTGTTGGCCAATGTTCTCCAGACCGTGAAGTTACTACTAGGAGCAGAATGCATAGCACCTGAGCATGAGGATGGGCACCCTCATAGCCCTGAGCCTTTTAACTGAGAACTCTGGCCTGTTGCTCTGTTCCCAGCCCACCTCTCCTGAAAGGAAGCCACCATCAGTGTGGTGGCTCAGTTCCCACCCCAGGCAAGCCCCACCCCTGGAGCCTAGCAGCTATCACAAACCTACCTTTTCTAGGGGAAATGAGGGTGATCTGGAAATCTATACCTGCCCAACTGATGTTCTCATGTGAGAGACAGAGAAAGGCATTATTTGGACCTAGAAGTCAAAATATTTGTATGCCCCTTCTGGAAGGGTAGGGTGGAGGGGCTGGAGAGAAACAAGATGAAAATGAATCAGAGAAAAATAAATCCAGGCAAAGGGAAGATTCAGGATATAAGAAATAGTTTAATCCAAATAAATGTGTTAGTAATGGGATTTAGAAATTTAATGCAAGTATCATGGAAGGATTATAAAAAGAAAAACATACCTGTAAAAATCTAGGGAATAGGAAGACATGGGAAGAAGACAATAAAAAAAAGCATATTAAAATTTTCATTTTGTTTTTTGAGATAGTGGTTATTTATTGATGTGGATATTTTATTCAGATTTATTTGTTAAAATTTAAAGATAACCAATGGTAGGATAGATATAGGATGTAGGACTTTGAAACTACTGGAGAATAAAAGGTACCAAAAACTTGTCCAGTAAAACGTAGAAAAGGGAAACCAGGAAATATCAATAAACAGAAACCAGAAGACAAAATGTAAAGGCATGAGATCAAACATAAAAGTAACAACAGTAAGCATAACTAAGTTAAACTCTCTATTAAAAAAGCATCTCAGGGGCTCCTGGGTGCCCCAGTTGGTTAAGTGTCTGACTCTTGATTTTGGCTCAGGTCATGATCTCACAGTTCATGGGATCGAGCCCCCTATTGGGCTCTGCGCTAACAGCGAATTGCCTGCCTGGGATTCTCTCTCTCCCTTTCTCTGCCCCTCTGTTGCTTGCACTCATGCGTGCTCTCTCTCTCTCTCTCTCTCTCTCTCTCTCTCTCAAAATAAATAAACTTAAAAAAAATCTCAGATTGGCTCTAAAAGCCAAATCCAGTATTGTGCTGTCTATAAGAGAAACACATAAACAAAATGGATACAGAATGTGAAAAATAATGATATGAACAAAGATAAATTGGGAATTGCACGTGTGTGTGAGAGAGATGGGGATGCAGGGATGAAAGAGGATTAGGAAAACAGAAGCAGGATGGCAATATTGATATGAGAATAAGTAGAATTCAAGGAAAAATTAGATTGGAAAAATGAAATAATTTATATTCATAAAAGTTATAGCCAGTGAATATATACAATATTAATGAAACTTGATGCATTGAAACCTAATTATAAAAAAGTATAAAATGCTAGAAATGCACAAACTTAAAGGAGCCCCAATCATATTGGGAGGTTCTAGCACATTTTTGTCAAAATTGGACAGACACTCAAAAGGATTCAGGTAACACAATTATAAAGTTTGATTTAATGACAGCAATATAACTTTATACCCGATATATAGAAAAACGTTTTCTTTTCAAATACCTGTGAGTCATTTACAAAAATTGACCACGTAGAAATACCTAAACAAATTCTCAATAAATTTCCAAAATTGGTCGTGGTGCAATAAAAACTAGGAATAATAAATCAAACCAAAAATTTTCCTAAAAATGGAATCACTAGAAATACTTTTTAAAAATTATTTTCTACCAAAAAATTAATGGCAAAGGAAACAGAATACATCAAAATGTATGAGGTGAAGCCAAAGCTACACTCAGAGTAGAATTCATTGTTTTAATTATTTTGTTAAAAATAAATGATTGAAAGGGACCGACCGATATTGAATTCTTAAGACGTTCCCTCCATATACATATTATATCCACTTTCATATTTATAAAATTATTCATTTATATTCTTTTTCACTCTTCTTTTTTTCTTTCCAGTCTTGAAAGAGGTTTGTCTCTTTTAATAAATCTTTTCAAAGAAACTCCCCAAGAACAGTGATCATGTCTACTGTGCTCATCTTAGGATTCCCCACCTGTTATGTGCAGTACGTGGCACATGCTTGGCACACACTAAGTATTTACTGACTGGGTAGCCAACAGAGCCTTGTTTTGACTTTCTGTATCAACGCTTCTTTTTCTTTCTTATGCGTCAATTTCTTCCCCCTACTTTCTCTTGATCTGATTGTTTCTTTTCCAATTTCTGCAACACATGTCAGTCTCTGTGCTGACAGCCTGGAGCCTGCTTCAGATTCTGTGTTGCCCTCTCTCTGTCCTCCCTCCCTTGCTTGCTCTCTCTCTCTCTCTCAAAAATAAATAAACATTAAAACAATTTTAAAATTTATTTCAGAAATTCAAACCTAGTTCAATATCAGACAATTCATTAACTGATAGATTAAAGGAAAAAAATATGATCATCTCAATAGAGGCCAGAATGTCATTTGACAAAATTTAACTTCTGTCCTTCATAAAAACTCCAAGTAAGCCGGGAAAATTAGGCAAGTTTATTGACTTGATAAAAATTAGTCACTGTAAAACCACTGCAGCCATTATCCTTAATGGTGAAACACTAGCAACACCATTATCGTCAAGAACAAGACCAACATGCTAACCCTCACTGCTATTATTTATCATTGTGTTGAAGGTTCTAGCTAAAACAGTGAGATCAGAAAACCAAATAAAGAATTACATATAGTAAATAGAAAGGGACGACTTGTCATTGTTATGGCTGATGTGAGCAATTGAAATAGTGTCAGCCATCAAGTATTTGACAAGAAACAAGTTCTGGGAGGCAGCCAGATTAAATCTATATAAAAAACCAAATATCTATAGGCTCCCTAAATACCAGGAACAATCCGTTAATAAATAAAATGCAAAAACAAAGATCATTCAAAGAGCATGCTTAGCTACAAAATAGCTAGTAGCAAATTTAAGAAGTAATGTATAAGATGTATGTGAAGACATTTTATTAAAAAAAGTTTTTTTAACATTTATTTATTTTTGAAAGCTAGAGAGAGATAGAGCGGCAGCAGGGGAGGGGCAGAGAAAGAGGGAGACACAGAATCCAAAGCAGGCTCCAGGCTCTGAGCCGTCAGCACAGAGCCTGACACGGGGCTTGAACCCACCAACTGTGAGATCATGACCTGAGCTGAAGTCAGATGCTCAGTCGACTGAGCTACCCAGTTGCCCCCCAAATTTTTTTAAATACAGAGCAATGTTTGAATTAATGAATGGAGAGACACAACAAGTTCTTGGATAGGTAGATTTAATTGTATAAAAATATCAATTCTTCCCAAATTACTCTGTTAATTGAATGTAATTCCAATAAAAAGCCCAATGGGATTTTAACATTTGAACATTGCAAGTCAATTATAATTTTGCAAAATAAGAGTAATAAAAAGGAATTTGTTTTATGAACTATAAAAAAGGACTATATCCTGAAGATAAAAGTATAGCATACAGAATATAGTCAATAATACTGTAGTAACATTGCCTGGTGACGGATGGTAACTACACTTACGGTAGGCGTTGCATAATGTATAGAATTGTCAAATTACTCTATCGTGCACCTGAAATTAATATAACATTGCGTGTCAATTACACAAAAAAGTACTACAAAGTTACAGTAATGAAAATTATACGACAGAGGTACAAAAAGAAAAAAGAAAACTTGATTAATGGAAGAGAATAGAGAGTGTAAAAATAGATGAATATACATACATAAAAATAACTAACCTGTAGAGTACACAAAAAGGTTACGATCGTATTAACATGGGAAGGATTTTTTTAATAACTGGAATCAGAATATGTAGATATCCATTTGAAAAAAATATGGTGCCTCTAGCTCCTTAACAACACATGCAGAAATAGATTTCAGACTAATTAAGTAATTAAATGTAAAACATCTTGCCATAAAAGCATTGGAGAATACCTGCATAATCTTTCCATGTGAAAACACCTTTCTAATTATAACTTAAAACCTAAAAGTTATAAAGCATGGATTGTTTATAGTTATAAAAGTTGTATTGTAGTTATATTTATAAAGTTTTAAAAGTTAGATTGTATCAAATCTGATTTTATCAATGATTTCTGTCAAGTGGAAGACCTAAAAAGCCTTAAAAAGATCAATGTAAAACTGGAAATAATATCTACAATACACAAAAAATTCTATAGAATGTTGATAACTCAGAAAAATAGGCAAAGATTATGAAAAATAACTCATAGAATTCAATAAGCATAAGAAAAGATGCCCAACCTTACTAATAGTCAAAGAAATTAAAATTAAAATTTAAGTTTATCAGTTTGATGGATAGGATTTAATATAATTGTCCAGTATTTGTGTGGCTGCAAGTATAAATTGAAGCAAATCATTAAGGAGGACCAATTTTGCAGTGTCTGTCCCTTTTACTCAGTGATTTCATTCCTGGGAACTTAACCTATAAAAAATATTTACATAAGTGCCCAAAAGTTATATATAAAGATGTTTATTGCAGTAAAGTTTGCAATCATGAAAAATTGGAAGCAACCTGAAGGTTTATCAGTTAGGGACTGATTAAATTAATTACAGTAAATTCACACACCAAATTGTGCCAATGTGTACAAAGAGAGTGAGGAACTGGGAGGAAAAACCTGGCAGCCACATAGTTAATCCTATGTTTGCACATCACACTCCTAATTTTGTAGCCCCAAGGCCACGCTCCACTGGGATACCAGGAAAGAGTTTGGAGATCTAGTTTGAACGTTTTCATTTTATAGCTGAGAAACCTGATTGCTGGCAAATGCTGGCCCACCTTCTACTGGAAGCCCTAGAGTGGAAACCCTGGTTGTAAAACCTTCCTTATGTAAAGCAGGTTTGACTCTCTGAAACTATTTGTCATCAGAGAGCAGCTGAGGAGACCAGGGTAATAGATAAGAATCAAAGGAGACAGAATTCAATGTAACGAAAAAACCTTTAGGATTGACTGAAGGTGCTCTGGCTGCTGGGAAGCAGTGTAGAAGGAATGCCATTGCTTGTGGGGTTGATTAACTGACCATCAAGGTCACTTTCAGCCTTGAGATCTCATTATTCTCTGTTTCCACTCATTGGACTCAGTTTTACCTTATGGAGAAACACAGCTTTGGACTGATCTCCCTTCCCTTAACACCCTTCAGATAATTGTAGAGGACTCTCCAGTTCACTACTAGTGTTTTCTTCCTCAAACTCAACATCTCCATCTCCACTTCCTTTGTTTTTTTTTTTTGTTTTTTTTTGTTTTTTTTGTTTTTTTTTTTTTTCAAATCACTTCTCATTTATTATGACTTCTTGACTCTTCCTCCTCTGGTCCAACTTCATTTGGTCGCTTTTGTATCTTGAACTATGGAACCAAAAATTTAACTATGATTTCTAGCTGTGATCTGACTAATATAGAATATTTTTTACTTTCTTTATGTGGGACATACAGTTCTGTCTATAAAGTCCTGAGCTACTTCTTTGACTGGCATTGCACATAGCTGGATCATATTAGACTCACAGAAGAGATGCTTTAAATTATTGTGATTTATGAACTGCACAACTCTAGGGGGCTCTATTTACAACGTATTATAGATTTATATGTTTCTTATGATAATTTTCCAGAAGATGGCAGTAGAGTGTCTGAGGAAGGGGGTGCCTTTTCTAATTTATACAAGGACCTTCTATGAGCTAGCAATGACCCTGGCTCATAGTCATCAAAAACAATAGATATTTTTAATATGGGTGCATTGTCTTTATGGTGGACTCTCCAATATTCACTTCTTCCCTCCTTCCTTCCTAACAAACTCCAGTTTTGTTCAGTTCTCCACCCCTTCTCCATGTGACTCTGAGGAAGGCAATCCATTGACACTTCTACCCCCAGGGGTAAATTTGGATTACTCTAAATCAGGGTTTCTTAGCACTAATGACATAATTCTTTGTTGTGAAGGTTTGGTATACGTTGTAGGATGCTTAGCAACATTCCTGGCCTCTCTCTAATCACTAGGTACCAGTAGCATACCCCGTCTCCTCAGCTGTGATAACTAAAAACGTCTTTAGACATTGCCAAACGTCCCTTGGGAGCAAATCTGTCCCCTACCCTTCCACCACGGGTGGAACCACTAGCCTAGAATGCCTCAGAGAAGTAAAGCTTTCACACCTGAAGCTACTTTTCCTTGGTTTCTTTGTTATAGGAGATGATAAATTGCCTTAGCCATCTGGAATCAGGTATTTTTGTTACTTGCAGCCAAAAGCATTCCCCTCTAATACAGGAATTACTGCTAATTTATGTCAAAACTTCCTATATTTGTATTACTGGGGTTTTATTTGTATTTTTTGTTTTTTTGTTTTTTTGGTGTTTTTTTTTTTTTTTTTTTTTTTTTTTTTTGTATCTAAATGAAAACCTTTACACTACCTCCATTCACTTTGTTATTGCTAGCTTTAGCCCAAGTCCTGGTCTCTCAAGAGCCTTTGGAATCCAAATTTTGTCATCCAAACTATTAGTTACCCTCTCTCAGTTTCGCATTGTTTGCAAATCTGATAAGCTTGTCATAAATACTCTTGCCTGAGTTGTTGATTTAAAATATTTTATCAACATCCTTTAGGTACAGTTGTTCAACTAGTTACAAATTCATCTTATTTGTCATCAGCCAAGTCACATTTCTTCATCTTATTTATTAAGATTTCCATAGAGGCTTTGAGAAATGGTTCACAATGGCTGACCCATAGTGGTCCCTGATCCACATTAGTCAAAGAACCAATTAGAAATAGAGTAGGTTATTTGGTGTAAGCTATTTATTGAGAACCCATGTTAGTGCATAGTGATTTAGTGTGCAGAAAGTGAATGCTTTTCAGTCCATTCTGGTGTTTTGCTGGTAAAAAGTGTCACGTTCATCAGTCTGCAATACCCACCCACCTTCCATCTTGTCGACATTGAAAAATACTCAACACTTATCAGTCTCTTTGGTGACTTGTCTCTAGCTCTCTATAAACTCTCAAACATAAGCAACAATGGTTCAGCAATCACATTTGCAATGGTATTTGGTGGTCTGAGACTTCATTCATCCAAGACATGAAATACACTTAAAGTCACCCCTTGTGTAAAAGAATTTAAATAAAGTAGCCTGTGCACTTACTCAACCAAATACCACAGATGCAAAGGAGTGTCTATTAAACTCTGATTAAGAAACCCCATAAAGAGTTGTCAGGCTCCACCTGTGCATCCAAAACAAATAGCTGGGATGTTTGGCAAACTTAGGGGGAAAGAACCCTTGGAGAACACAAAGGGCATGAGAAGGACTCTGCCAAGAAAGAAAAATAGAGGAGTGACTTACACTGGTGACTTCCCCTGAGTCAGATTGAGTTCCAGTCTCCTCTTACCCCCCACCTCCCTACCCCCTTTCCCCAACTGACCCCTACAGTCTCCCATCAGAGAGACCTTGTTGATGAGGAACCACGGTGACTGCAGGGGCCAGTGAGCTGCGGGAGGGAGCATCTGCAGTAAGTACCAGCCCAGGAGAATGACTTAGCACTAGAGGAAATAACAATTTCGAGAAGAGAACCAAAGGGACCACACTCAGTGTTAAGAGAATGTCATGGTATCCATGTTCTGCTGTGGAAGGGGAAGTGTCTTCCGTGGCTCTCCTCCCTAGGTGGGGCTCTCATTCCCCTCCTGTAAGTCACAGCTCAGAGAGCTGGAGCCAGACTGATTGGGTTCAAATGGTGGCTCTCCCAGTTTTTAGTTATGGGACCTTGGGCAAACCATTTAACCTTTCTGAGTTCACTCTCCTTGTTTAAAAATGAGAAAGGGTGCTCAGTGCAGTGGTGCATGGCCAAACAGCACATGGGGTTATTAGCTACTATCACTCTTAGACCATCTGCTTTGGAAACTTCCTCCCTGCAGAGGCTGTTGAGAGAAGAGAAAGCCAAGACATTATGAGTATGAGCCTCAAACCAAAACTTCATCCTGGGGTTTATATAGTCCAGATAAGGAGGGTCAAAGCTGGAACAGAACTGTGATTTCAAAGGTTCAAGTGATTTTCTTTGTTGCTAGAGGGGGGTTCTTGGGTTCATTCTTGGGCAACAGCCCTTCTGATTAAGCAAAGCAAATGCAGTGGATTTCCAAAGAGCTAAGTTTCTCTGCATAATAATGTTAACAGTTTTCCTTGAATGATAGTGATGGAGGTAGGGAGGGGTGGACAGATTGTACCTCCTCAGAAACATACTTCCTTTAAAGAAATACCTCTTTCACAATTACTGGATTAGGCAGTTTTTCATGATATAATATTGCTTGTTCTTGGGAGATGTTTCTGTGACTCTTCAAACATTGGGTCACAGATTTTGGAGGAGACCCTGAGGGTGACAGAAAGCCTACGCAGGTCTGATCAACACTGTTGCTGGAGGAAAGAGGAAAAAGGAATTGTTTTGGCATGGCTGGGACTGTTGATAGCTCACAGATGGTATTTTTCATGACTAAGTAAGCTAGAGGTTGGGAAATGTCTTGATTGTAACTTTGGGTTTGGATGTATTTTAAGGGTGAAAGGGCAAGATTGTATGCCTGTGGGTAGGGTTGGGGTTTTCTTGAAGGAAGCTGATTTCTCATTGTCACTCATGTTTGTAAGAGGTTAGCCATAGGACTGGAAAATAAGAATTTGGAAGGTGGGCCTTAGAATTAAGTAAGAGAAAACTGGCTCCTGTCTGTGGGCCTCAGGATACGATTCAGTTGGATTTTAGATTGGGCTGTTATGCTTAAGGACACTTCTTTTGGAGTAGACCTAGGAACGGGTAGATTGGGGAAGGCAGGGAGGCCAGCCTGTACCCCAGTGAGATGGGCAAGAGTCAAGGGGAAAAGGAGGGCAGTACGGAGTCCCTGTGAAGGGGCCTGGGCCTTGGACTCAGGGAAGCCATCGCTAATGTGCAGTATAACCTTTTGTGCAGTAATCCCGTCTGCATAGCCTACCTTTGGCCAGCTTGTGTTAAGTTCCAATCAGCAGAGGAATGGCAGGAGGGTGCTATTCCCACACTTGGGGAAGAGCTGCTTCAAGGAGAGCAGGAACGTGTCTGGGGAAACTGATCCTGAGCCTGCAAAGGCAACATTCAGAAGAGCAAGCAGTGTTTCAGAGCCAGAGGATGTCCCGAGGTGGGAAGAACATAGGAGGCATTTGGTGAACACACCAATATTCCCCAGGAAATCCAGACACAGCTGGAAAGGGATAGGGGCTCAGACTTGTGCGAATCAGGGATCAGGGGGAAGCACGGCTTCCTAAATTGGTAGAGGCTGGGATGTCAAGGTGTGTACCTGTGTCACCTTGTGGCTGCATGGCTTTGTGCAAGTTACTCACCCTTCCAGGTCTGTTTCTCCATCTGGGAAATGGGGATAATAATAGTGACTACCTCACAGGATCCTTGTGAAAATTAAATGGGCCATGGTAATAATCCAATTCATAGTAACTGTTGATGTTATCATTACTAACCCTAAGGGTGCTGGGAAAGGGGAATTAGTACACCAAGCAAAAAACATTACAACTAATTGCCAGGGGAATTCACATCAGGTGCATAGATAGAATTGCTGCTTCGAGAAGAGGAATTCCTAGCTCATCACTGACTCGGGGAGGAGAAAATAATCCTGATGTGGCAATCTGGTGAACCAATGGGCTCCCTGGAAACTCTCAGGCTGCTTCTTGCGCTGCAAACCATGCAGAACTGGAGAACTGGGTCCTACAGCAGCATCTTAAAGTCTCGAATCTCACCTTCCCTAAGGAAAGTCACGGTATCAGACATCCACTTGCAGAGGCCCAGAGAGGATCCTAAGGAGAATGTTAACCCAAAATTCTGCCAGAAAAGGGCGTTGAGAATTTAGTCCCAAGTTGCCTCGACCCGTTCCCCTCAAGCCCAACTCTGGTAGAAGCGACAGGACGAAATTTATACTGTGATTCTATTTGGGTCCCTCAGTTGAGAGTCATGACTATATCAAGAGGACTTGACACTGAGTTTCATACCAACCAGAAGCCTTTCCAGCCGTTGCCTGCCCCATCTCGCCGCTCTCAGCCAGGCTTCCTGTGGGATTCCCCTGGGCACTCTGGCTTCTGCCATATGGCCTTGCTTACTGCCCTAGAGCTTTGGTGCCTTCCCTCATGGGATTACTGCTTTCTGGAAGCTTTCCTACACTTGCACCCCCGAATGGGCTGAATTAGGAGTGAAGCTCTGGGCACTCCATTAGTACATCACGCTTACCTCTGTCATAGCATTCATAGCACGTATAGTCACCGACTTCCTGGCCTTTTCTCCCACCGGAACGCATGTTGTTTGGGAGGAATGGGTCATGTTGTCTTCCATTGTTTGCTCCTATTTTGAGCACTGCAAGTGTGCTTTAAACATGCGCTAAATGAATTCATGGGTAGGTGAAGCGCACTCAAGTAGAGGGAAGTCAAAACAGAAAGGATATTCATTCAGAAATCCAATCAAGCATTAATTGGGCACCTACTGTCTGCCAGACACCCCTCCAGGCACTGGTGACACAGTGGCAGACGCTAGAGCCAGGCCCTGCCTCGGCGCATGCGCGTTCCAGTGTGGAGGACGGGAGGCAAAATGAACAGATGGTATGCTGTCAGTTGGCACTGTGTGTTACATAAAAAAAAAAAATAAAGCAAGGAAAGGTAGGGTGAGCCATAACTATTCCGCTGAGCATTTTTAAGACAAAGATTTTAAGTAAAAATATTGTAAATGTTAAATAAAATTACAAAAGGAAGAAAGACAGCTCAATTATATTTTAGAAGCAAATAATGGGGTTCATAACCACGGGTTAAATTTTTCACATGTCTGAAATGACTTGAAAGATGGAAGATGCAAAAGAACTAATTGATTTACTCTGTTCTAAAATGACTACAACGTAATTATTTGGTCTTTTTAAAAAAAACATTTTTTAATGTTTATTTTTGAAAGAGAGAGAGAATGAGCACGAGTGAGGGAAGGGCAGAGAGAGAGGGAGACAGAATCTGAAGCAGGCTCCAGGCTCTGAGCTGGAGCAGAGCCCAACGCAGGGCTCAAACCCACGAACTCATGAACTGGGAGATCATGTGAAGTTGGACGCTTACCCAACTGAGCCACCCAGGCACCTCTTGGTCTTTGTCTTTTAATGTTATTTAGTTTCTTTATGCACATACACAGGTAATTTCACATAAAGGCATGGATGTGTTGCTTTGGTTCCCCCTTTTTCTTTTCAGAATCTTTTCCCCCCTCTCATCTCCCATCCCTCTATAAAACAGCATTCCAACCCATGTTAGTGAACCGGTATGGAACATTCTATATTTTTCTCTATGCTAATGTGATAATTTCATATGTGTACACACACACTCATACACATGAGAGTTTTTGTTTCTCTGTCATTTTTTATCAAAATATAAAGACGAGATATTATTTACCCTCTCTACATCTTGCTTCATAAGACCTCATCTAAATCCCTCTTGGGCAAAAAGTTATATTTCCCATTTTTGTAAAACAGCTGCATAATATTCCATGATATGGCCAGGCCATTTTTCCTCAGCCATTCCACTATTTATAGGCATTAATTTTATTTCCAGCTTTTTTTGCCACGAAAACAATGCAGCAATAAATGTCCTTGAATATATGTCCTCATATATCCTAGTTCTATGAATATATATATACATATATATATGTATATATATATATATATATATATATATATATATACATGTAGGTGTATGGGTATATAGAGAGAGTTTAATTTTATAGGTGTTTGCAGGTTGCTTTTCAAAACAGCTATAACATTTCATATTGCCATCAACAATACATTGCAGTTTCTTTTCCTCCGCACGTCCTCTAGGAATAGATGTTGTTGAATGAAGCGACATCTCATTATTATTTTAATCCGTATTTCTCTGTCTACTGGTGATTTCACTTTTGTATTTGGGTTTTAGTGATTAAATGAATCTCATTTTAAAGTAAATTTTTTATCGAAGCATGGCATGCACACAGCAAAATGCGCGAACTGTTAAGTGTATAACTCAATGAACAAATTCCTATAACCGACATCCAGATGGGGAAATGGAACATTACCACTTCCCCAGAAATCCCTACCAGTCACTGGCCCCTCTGCACCCAGGGGAAATCGCAATTCTACCACCACGGATTAGTTTTTCCTGCTTTTGAAATTTATACAAGAGAATCACACCTTCTGTCCTCTGGCCCAGTATTATTTTGTGACAGTCATCAATGTTGTTGCATGAAGCAGTGTCTTTTCCTCTCTTCACTATCTAGTGAAGATTTACATTAGGTGGATATACCACCATTTATTTATTCAGTCGTTCGTGGGCATTTGGGTCATTTCGAGTTTTGACCATTAATGAACGGTGCCACCAAGAGGACCTAGGTACATGTCACTCCTGCTGAGTGTACATGCAGCAGTGGAGTTGCTGGACCACAGGGTACCCGTGTGTTCACTTTCAGTAAATACAGGCAAAGATCTACTACCGTCAAAGACCATTGCCAAAAATGATATTTACCAATTTGCACTACCCGCAGCAGTGATTGAGAGTTCTAGCTGTTCTATATCCTTGCAGGTATTTTTGTCTTTAGCATTTTCGCCTCTTGGGTGTGTTTTTAATTTGCATTTCCCAGATGTTTACTGATAGAGCGCACTTTTTCATCTGTTTACTAGCATTTAGATAGTCTCTCTTGTGACATACCTATTCAAGTCTTTTGCCCATTTCTTTAGTGGTTTATCAGTCTCTCACAATTTATGAGAGTTCTAGGTACATGTTTTTCCATCTTTGTAAGATATGTGTATTTTATTTTATTCTTTTAAAATTTATTTATTTATTTTGAGAGAAAGAGAGAGAGAGAGAGAGAGAGCAAGCAGGGGGAGGGGCAGAGAGACACAGAGAGAGAGAATTCCAAGCAGGCTCCATGCTGTCAGTGCAGAGCCCAGCTCCGGGCTCGAACTCATGAACCCCATGAGATCATGACCTGAGCGGAAACCAAGAGTCAGAAGTTTAACCCATTGAGCCACCCAGGCGCCCCAGATATGTGTATTTTAAATGTCTTCTCCCTGGGGCTCCCGGGTGGCTCAGTTGGTTGAGCGACTGACTTTGGCTCAGATCATGATCTCACAGGCTCATGAGTTTCAACCCAGCATTCAGCTCTCAACTGCTGTCAGTGCGGAGTCTGCCTCAGATCCTCTGTCTCCCTCTTTTTCTGCCCCTCCCTGCCCCACTCACGCTCTCTCAAAAATAAATAAGTATTAAAAATAATAAATAAATGTCTCCTCCTACTTTGTTGCTTGTCTTTTCTTTCTCCTAATGGTGTTTTTTGATGAATAGAAGCTATTTGTGGTAGTGCAGTCTACTTAAGTTTTGTCTGATTATGCTTAGTACTTTTTGTGTACTGCTTAGGGAGTCTGTCCACCTTAAGATTATGAAGACATTCTCCTGTGCTATCAACTAGAACAAGGCTTCTCAACCTTTTGCATTATCACCTGTGATGGACAGATGGGTCCCATCATCCCCTGCTCCTGGTATTTATGCCCTTGTGTAATCCCCTCCCCTTCAGTGCAGAAGGGACCTGCGACTTGCTTCTCATTAATAGAACACAGCAGAGGTGACGAGCTGTCACTTCTGCCATTATGTTACCTAAGATTATAACAGCTGTCTTGCTAGGGGGCACTCTCCTTTGCTGGTTTTGAAGAAACAAGGTTCCGTATCGTGAGCTTCCCAAAGAGGACAGCCATGTAGCAAGGAACTGAGGGTAATTCTGGATGACAGCCAGGAAGAAACTGTAGTCCCCAGCCCCAAAGCCTGCAAGAAACGGAGTGCTACCAATAACCATGTGAGCCTGGAAGTGGATCCTTCCTCAGGCAAATTTTCAGATGACCCAGCCCTAGTTGATGCTTTGATCGTAGTCTTCTTAGGGACCCAGCTAAGTTGTGCCCAGACTCCCGGACCACAAAAACTGTGATGTGATCGATGTGTTACTTTATACCACTCAGTTTGTAGTAATATTGTTTTGCAGCAATTGATAACTAAAAATCATACCCCCAAAGGATATTTCCTTAATATTTTTTTCCTAATCACTACCACCTCCACTATAAAACTGTATACACTGTTTATGTCATGTGCGTATATCTCTGTTTTACACATAAAAATAATAAGATGTTTTCACCCCTCCCCCCAAAATGAATTTTCACTCCCCGGGGGCAATATTGCCTCCTTTGAGCATGCACAAAATAGCATTGGCAAATTAAAGCCTACCACCTATTTTTGCAAATAAAAATTTTATTGGGACACAACCATGCTTGTTTGTTAATAACTGTTTATGGCTGCTTTTGTGCTACACAGCAGAGTTGAGTAGTTGCCACAGAGACCATACAGCACACAAAGCATTCAATATTTACTACCTGCCCCTTTACACAAAAGTTTGCCAACCACTGCTTTAAAAGTCTTATAGTTTTACTTTTCACATTTAGATCCACAATCCACCTAGGATTTAATTTTTGCCTGTGATGTTAGGTAAAGGTCAAGACTCTTTTTACTTCCGTGTGGATTTTCAACTTACCCAGCATTATTTACTGAAAAGGTTAGCTTTTCCCCATTGCACTGTGGCATCATCTTCGTCTAGATCAATGACTGTGTATGTGTGGGTCTCTCTGTGTGCGACATAGTTTGGAGACAGCAGATGTCTTTAGAATACTGAGCTTTCTAATTCTTGATGTGATACATACTTCCATTTATTTAAATATTTCAAAATTCTCTCAATGATACTTGTATTTTTCTTGTAGAGCTCTTATACATATGTTATTAGATTAAGCCCTAGGTATTTGATTTTTTGATAGCCCATAAGTAGTATCATATAATCATTTCTATTCTTTAATTGTATGCTGCTAGTATATAGAGGTACAACTGATTTGCTTATATTAATTTTATTCCCAGTGACTTTGTTAAATCCATTATTAATTATAATAATTTACCTGAACGTTGTTCTGGATTTTCTCCGAGCACAATTATGTCATCTGTGAATAATAACATTTTTATTTCTTTATTTATAGTTTTTGTACCTTTTTATTAATTTTTATTTTCTTGCCTTAACACATTGACTAAAATCTTTGATAAACATTGCATAGAAGTATAGTAGATACCTTTGTCTCATTCCTGAACTCAGAGGGAAAGGTTTCAGTATTTCGTCATTAAGTACAATGTTCGCTATAAGGATTTTGTGGATAGAATTTATCAGATTAAGCAAGTTCCTTTTACTCCTAGTTGCTAAAAGCTTTTATTTATTTATTTATTTATTTATTTATTTATTTATTTAATCTATCTATTGAGAGAAAATTTATAAATTTTTTCTACATCTACGGAGATAATTATTTGATTTTTCTTCTCAATAATAATTAATACAGTGAATTATATTGCTTGGGTTTTTGAATATTAAACTAACTTTTCACCATGCATTCTTGGAATAAACCCAACTTGGTTTTTTAAACACATCACTGGATTTACCTTGCTCACAATTCATTTATTTATTTTTTTTTTTTTTTGCATCTATCTTCATAAAATAAATTGGGAATGCTTACTCTTTTTTCATTCTTTGGAACAGTTGTAGAACGCAGGCATTATTTCTTCCTTACGTGTTTGGTAAAAACGTCTGGGCTAGAACTTTCTTTGTGGGAAGGTTTCAAATTACAGATCCAACATTCAAAATATATGTCGTAGTATAGGATGGTGGTATAAGAAGATCCTGAACTCACCTCTTTCCACAGACAAACCAAATCTTCAGCTACATGTGGGTCAGTTCCCTATGAAAAACTAGTGGAACATCTCCTCCAAAACAAAGGATAAAAGGGCCACATCAAGACCAGTAAGAGAGGCAGGGCTACTGAAACTCAATAGCAAAAAAAAAAAAAAAAAAAAAAAAAAAAAATCTGATTTTTAAAAAACGGGCAGGGGATCTAAACAGACATTTTCCCAAAGAAGACATACAGGTGACCAGCAAGGACATGAAAAGATGCTCAACGTCACTAATGATCAGGGATATGCAAATCAAAACCACAATGAGATATCGCTTCACAACTGTTAGAATGATTGTTATCAAAAAGACAAGAAACAAGTGTTAGAGAGGATGTGGGGAGAGGGAACCCTCGTGCACTGTTGGTGGGAATGTAAATTGGTGAAGCCACTGTGGGAAACGGTATGGAGGTTCCTTAGAAAATTAAAAATAAAACTACCCCATGATCCAGCTATTCCACTTATGGACATTTATCTGAAGAAAATAAAAACACTAATTGAAAAAGATATATGCACCCCTATGTTCACTGCAGTATTATTTACAATAGGAGAGATATGGAAGCAACTCAAATATCCATCGATGGATGAATGGAAGATAGGGTGTGTGTGTGTGGGGGTATATATATATATATATATATATACACACACACACACACATATATATATACACATATATACACACACACATGTATATACACGCACAACAGAATATTACTCAGCAAAAAAAAAGAAAAAAGAAAAGAAATCTTGTCTTGAAGGTATTATGTTAAGTGAAATGAGTCAGGGAGAGAAAGACAAATACCATATTATTTCACTTATACGTGGAATCTAAATACAAACAAACAAAAGAAAATAAAGCTCACCCCAAAAGGAAACAGTGCCGCCTTTAAGCAATCACACCCCATTCCTCTCTATCCGCAGCCCCTGGCAAGCACTAATCTGGTTTCTGTCTCAAAAGATTTCTCTATTCTGGATGTTTTATATAAAAGGAATCATGCAATAAATAAATGGCTTTTTGCGTCTGGTTTTGTTTACTTAGCATAATGTTTTCTAGGTTTATCCATGTTATAGCATGTATCGATACTTCATTCCTTTTATGCCTAAATAATATAGCATTGTATGGATATACCCCATTTTGTTTATCTTTTCATCAGCTGATGGATATTTGGGTTGTTTCTACCTTTCAGCTATTGTGAGTAGTGTGGCTATGACTCTTTGGGTAGAAGTTCTGTCTGAACACCTGTTTTCAATTCTTTTGGGTATTCACCTAGAAATGGAATCACTGGGTCATAGGATAATTCTATGTTTAACTTATCAAGGAACTGCCCAACTGTTGCGCCATTTCCCTTTCCCACCAGCAACGTATGAGGATTTCAGTTTCTTCACATCCTCACCGACACTTGCCATTTTCCTTGTTTTGTTTTATTATGGCCATCCTAGTGAGTATGAAGTGGTATTCCATTGTGGTTTGATTTGCCTTTCCCTAATGATTGGTGATGTTGAGCATCTTTTCTTGTGCTTATTGGTAATTTGTGTATCTTCTTTGGAGAAATGTTTATTCATGTCTTTTGCTTTTTAATTAAGTTGCTGTCTTTTTGTTGTTAAGTTGTAAGCGTTTTTATATATGTATATATATTCTGGATACCAGACTCTTACCAGATAGATGATTTGCAAATATTTTCTCCCATTCTGTGGATTGTCTTTTCACTTTTTTGATAGTGGACTTCGATGTACAAAAGTTTTAAATTTTGTTGCAGTCCAGTTTATCTATTTTTTTTTTGTTGTTCCATTGTTCATGTTTTTGTTGTCGTATCTACAAAGCACAGATCATGGATGTTCATACCCATCTTCTTCTAAGAATTCTATAGTTTTAGTTCTTGCATATTTATATTTGTCCATTGCGTTAATTTTTTATATGGTATGAGGTTGATAAGTTGATTTTTTACAAAGGTGCAAAAGCACTTCAATAAAGAAAGGATAGTCTTTTTCAAAAATGGTCTCATAACAACTGGACATTCATATGCAAAAAATGAACCTCAATCTATAGCTAAGAAGAGAGAAATCCGCAAGTTAGTTTATTTTTTTTAATGTTTTTAAATTTTATTTTTGAGAGAGAAAGAGACAGAGTGTGAGTGGAGGAGGGGCAGAGAGAGAGGGAGACACGGAATCCTAAACAGGCTCCAGGCTCTGAGCTGTCAGCACAGAGCCCGATGTGGTGCTCGAACCCACGAACCATGAGATCATGAATTGAGCCGAAGTCAGACGCTTAACCGACTGAGCCACCCAGATGTTCCCCACAAGTTAGTTTAAAGAGAAAGTTGGAGAGAGCACCAGCATCCAGAGTGTTTGCGGTCAAATGATACAGATATGGAGAAGGGGTCATTCCCTTCATTTGTACATAGAACCCACGCAAGTTTTGTTACCCCAAGGCCTGGAAGATTAGGAGACACGTCTTGGTATGGATAAGGGGAGCTGATGCTATCTTACAGCAGTAACAACTTGGCTAATTTTAGGGATGAGCTAACTTCACAGTATACCCCACAAAGTTCTGGTCCAAAGCAGCTCTCTGAAAGAGAGCCCAGGAAAGTACAAATGTGGAGTCTTCGTTAAGTTATGATATCAACTCAGTAATGCCTGAGGAGTGGACACATTTCCTATTCATTTTCTTACTATCCTTGAGAAGTATAAAAATGATCCAAAGCTTCCATCATCCTTTTCTCCTGTTGCCCACCATTGGTATGTAAATAAGATAAATGGGACTCTCACTGGGGAAAGTTATTTTTTCGGAACCAAGAGAGTTCTTAGGATGATGTTGGCAATGGGGTGTGAGTCACGAATGCTGGACTTTGTGCAGTATGTACCTCAGTCTTCCAGGGCCTCTCTCTTTGACAGCAGAAGGCTGGCGTTCTTGCATTTCCTGTTACTCATAAATCCCCGGAGCTGAGGGCTCCTGGCCATTCTTCAGAGCTGAAGAATGAATTCCAGTTGTAAACAACAGTTGCTATGATGACAAGGTGTTATGGTTTATCTATAAAGCACACAAGAGGATATGAGGCAATTAAAGCCTATACATGAGCTCGCTCTTGGCCCGGTTGGGAATCCCTTTTTTGTTCACCCGTCTGCAGGAGATTGACATGAAAGGAGCCAGGGCTTTGGAGTCAGATAGACACGCCTTGGTTGGAACTCGTACCTAGTCAGGGTATTAGCTGTGTGACTGTGAGCAAGTTTCTTAAGCAAACTGAATTTCAGTCTCCTCAGGAGGGAAAATGGTGATAATGGCAGGATTATTGAGAGGATTAAGTCTGGTAACATAGGTGAAAGCACACAGTGGGTGCTTAGAAAATGTCAATCTCCATTCTCTTTCCCCATTTAAATGGGTGGCTGAAATTCTGCTCCTCAGTATCTGTAGAAGTTAGGAATCAGGCTTGGCTTAGTGTAATACACAAAACAACAGCAACTTAGATGAGAAGTTTGTGTCTTTCTCATCCAGTTTCTGGAGATAAGCAATAGAGGTGGTTCGAGGATCCTATGCTCCAATATCCCTATGGTCCTGGTGCCTCTCCACCACATCTATGCTCCAAGCAGCAGGGCGGAGGAAGGAGGAAAAGGCTCACACACCATCCTTCAGGGAAATGACCAGGATTGCCTGCGTCAATTTTCTGCAGCTTCTACTGGCCGGGTCTTAGTCCCATGGTCACCCTAGGTATAAGAAAGTCTGGGAAATGTAGTCTTTATTGTGAGCAGCCATGTGCCCAGATGATAACTGAGAATTTTAGTACTATTGAGGAGAGGGAAATGGATATTAGAGGACAACCTGCGGCCTCTGCCCAGGGTCTGTATACTTTTCCCTTTCTCTTAGCTCAGTTGCAAATTTCAAATCTAGGGGCAGACTATATAGATAATAAATCAAATCAAATTAATCTTACACCACTATAAAACGCATAAGTTAAGTTATATTAGAAAAACATGTAAACAAGACGTCAGAAAAAGCAGAATTAAGACAAAAAGTATCACAAAAGGTCAGTTTCTATTGGCAAGAGTTAAAAGTCATAAGGATTGTTTAACAGTGAGAAGTCTTTGTGCTGGACACCTTCCATATTCCCTTCCAGATCCACTCTTCCTTCATGACCTCGGTGCTGTGGGCCCCAGGAGGGAACTGCAGGGGCCACATTGCTCCCTTGGTTTCTGCTTCCACTTGGGTTTGGCCAATGGAGAACACCAGCATAAGATGGAGGGGAGGTGGAATGGTGGGGTGGGGGGGTGCTTAGTTCCCTAGCAGCCTTCCTACAAGAGTGTCACAGATTGGCTCCATTCCTCCCCTGAGGTCATAGTTCTCAGAGGAGCCCTTTCCACATGACCCTCCCTGTTTTCAGGTTCCCATACCTGCTGTCACCCTTTCTCCTTCCATCCTAAGGAAGCCGATGGTTCCCTGCTATTCTAGCCCTACCTAAACTATCACTGTGGTTTCACTGCACCAGAACCACACCTTTTCACTTAGTCTCTTTGTTAAACTCTCCTCAAATTACCCACTTATACTGGGCCATCTGTTTCCTTTCAGAACCCTATGGATGCTTAATGCTCCAACACTATAGCATCAAAAGGCACAAAGCAAAACCTATTAGTATTGTAGAAAGAGATTTATAAAAGCAAAACTTCTTGAGACATTTTTAACCAACCACTACCCATCTAAACACTTTGAGCAGTAATGTAAAATTTGCATCCTGGCGAAAAAGAATTTGTACTATTTTGAAATGACCATCAACAACTTAGAACATTGAATAATACTTCAAATGTCTCCAGCAAATATGGCAGAAAGATAATGGTCTTAAAATGCAAAGAGCTCAGAAACAAAATTATGAAAGGTTAATAAACCCATATAAAAATTTTTAACATGGCTGGTAATCAAAATATGCAAATTAAAGCAAAAAGATGTCTATTTTTAGCCTATCAAATTAACAAACATTGAAAAAACAGTGCTTGCAAGAGTGTGATATAATACTGTTATTCACAGCTGGTGGGAGTGTGAACTGATAAAAATTTTCTAGAAAGAAATTTGTCCTCTATGTATTAAGAGCCTTAAAAGATTTATACTCTTTCAGCCAATAATTCTACTTCTAGGAATTTATTATAAAGAAATAATAAATAATGCAGATGTGTTTAAGGATGCATAGCACATATTATTTATAAGAGCAAAATGGGAATAGTCTAGATAACCAACAATAGTTGGTGGTTACATTATGATATATCTGTGGAAAAATACACAGACATTAAAACAGGGCTTCCAAAAGAATTAAACATGGCAATAATCCTCAAATAATATTAACTTATCATAGCAGGATATACAAGTGTAGAAATAGTTAGATTCTTAATTAGGTTAAAAATATACATAGAAAGATATTAACAGTGTTCACATAAGTGGTGAATTACAGATGATTTTTATCTTTCTCTGCTTTTCTGTATGTTCCAGATGTTCTACATTGAGTGTGTATTACTTTTATAACACTGTGTATTTTTAAAAGAACAGCAAACTTGTGAAAATCTTAATCTGGTTAATAAGGAAGCCATTTTCACAAAGCTGTATAGTGCTTCAGGAGACCAAGAGACCTGATTAGGACCTCACTCAGCCACCTACCCAGTACACCATCTGAGGAAGGAGAACTCTTCTCACCCTGGAAGCTATTCTGAACTATCTTGGCATAGTTTGGATTGAGCACATTAGATGCCAGGGTTAATCCTCAGGGAAGAGTCCTCGGGTAAAGGGAAGACCGGAAAGAAGAGAGGAGAACCCTCCGGAACTACCGGTGTCACTGGCGGTGTGGCTCAAAGCAGTAAGGGCAGTTTAAGCAGTGTGGCCTGGTGGGGCCATCCGGGGGCAGTGCAAGGTGATGGAGGCAATCAGCAGTGTCTTTTAGAGCAACAAGCCCAGCAGTGACCAGCAGCTGAACAGATTCATGGGAACATATTCAATACCACTGGTGGTGGGGAGGAGGTGTCTCTTAGGAACGCCTGAGAGGTGGGCCTGGGGCTTTTACACTAAAGGTGTTGTTCTTTTACTACTTTTATTTAAGCAGTCACTTTCTAAATTCTTTTTTATATTTGAATATCTTTTTTGTGTGCCTGTGCTATTCACACAAGTTTTAATTATTTCAGCTTTAAAATACACAAGTTTTAATTATTTTACCTTTAAAATACATTATATTATTTTTTAATGTTTATTTAGTTAATTTGAGAGAGAGACAGAGGGCATGAGCAGGGGAGGGGCAGAGAGAGAGAGAGAGAGAGACAGAGAGAGAGAGAGAGTGAGAGAATCCCGAGCAGGCTTCGCACCAGAGCAAGCTTCGCACTGGGAACACAGAGCCCGGTGCGGGGCTTGATCTCACCCACAGTGAGATCATGATCTGAGCTGAAATTAAGAGTTAGACCCTTAACCAACTGAGCCACCCAGGCGCCCCTTAAAATACACATTCATGCAGGGTAGCACAAGTTCATTCCATATAGCAAAGTTATTCAGAGGCAAATTTGTACTCCCAAATGTTTTCATTGTTAAATAAGTAAAATCAATTAAAAATTTTGAAAGCTATTCATTCAGGAAGTTAAAAAATTAACCGTGATATCAAGTTTTCCTATGAAGTAACAGTAAGTAAGCCAGTGCCATAGTAGCACAATGGTAGACATATAGATCCATGGAACACAATACGGAGATCAGCCAATAAACCCAAACCTATATGACCAATTGATTTCCAACAAATAGGACAAGGTAATTCAATGAGTCAAAGGATTCTGTTTTCAACAAATGATGCTAAATCAAATGGAGAACTATGTGGAAAACCAGAACCCCAGCCCTTACCTCACCTCATACTAAACATTTCTCAAAATGGATCAGGTACCTAAACGTAAAAGCTAGAACTGTAAACACTCTAGGAGAAATCATAGGAGATAATCTTTACTGGCTGGGTGAGTATTTCTGTGTTCGGACACAAAAAACACGAACCATAGAAAAAACTGAGATATTAAACGTGATTAAATGAAAAGCTTCTGCTATTTAAAAAAATCCATTAAAAAAATAATAAATAAATAAATAAATCCATTAAGAAAATAAGAAGATAAGCCACAGACTGGAAAAAACATTTGTAAGACACATATCTGACAAAGTACTTTTATGTCAAGAACACATAAAGAACTCTTAGAATCTGCTGATCAGAAGAAAACCCAATAAAACCTACAAAATATTGTCTTTTTCCTTAATCTCTCATCTAGCTTCCAAATATTTGAACAGGGACCCTTATAATATATTCTCAATACAGAAAAATGTATTATTCTTACCAGTAATAGCTGGAAAGGAATAGTACTAGCAAAAGAAGAAAATTAAAGTAGTGTTTACCATCAACGAGATTGAGAGAAAGTGGTGCCATCTTTCTAAAGGACAGTTTTGGTTTTTATAGTATGCATACACTTTTTTGAAGAAATTATGTTTCCAGGATTTTTTTCCAAGTTCCAAGTGAAAGGTCATGTACATAAAGGTTTAGCCATAGAAAATTATAAAAAATTGGTTGTTGCCGGGGTGCCTGGTTGGCTCAGTCAGAGGAGAAGGTGACTCTTGCTCTCAGGGCTGTGAGTTCGGGCCCCGTGTAGGGTGTAGAGGTGATGTAAATAAATAAAACTTAAAAAAAAAAAAAAAGAAACTGGATATTGCCTAAGTAGCCCTACTAGGAATGAGTTAAATAAATGATGATATATGTGTACATTAGGATTATGTGAGGTCAATAAAAACATTGTAGAAACATATATGTTAATACTAAAAGATGTTTGCATCATGTTAAGTGAAAAGAGAAGTTACAAAAGAGTATGAGCAGTAGGATTTAATTTTTATAAAAAAGAAAAGCATTTATATACAGCAATGTATGAAATTAAAAAAATAATGTATGAAACGCAATAGTGTTACCTCTAGGAATTGTGGTTCTGGCTTATTTTTTTTTTCTTTATGTTTTCTTCATGCTTCTAATCTACTGGCCTGGTGACCGTATCAAAAAGTGGTCCTTGTTTTTATAGATCAAAATCGCTAATCCTTATTTCCTGGAGAACGTAATCTAGGGGACCTGTCTTCTGGCTCCTCTCCCTGGCTCATCTAGCCTTCCTGACTGCCCAGCTAGCAAGAGGGAAATACATGTTTCCCTCTGTGTGTCCTCCTGTCCTTGAGGAAAGAGCCTTTTTTGGCTCTTCTCTAGAAAGAGATCTCCTGGATTTAGTGTGACCTCAATTCCAAGTGGTGCTTGACACACTAATTGTCTGTTTTCTCTACTTCTCTATCCTGCTTTGCTCACCTAATCTTTTCCTATTTTCCCTCCTTTGTACCTCATCCCTTGAACACAGGTATCTCCTTTGGTTCCCAGACCCTCAGCCTACAAATTACCAGATTTGGGCCCTGAGCCTTCCCTCTTTCATCTCTCTCATGTGGCTTATCCCTTGATGCTCAGGCTTTCTGGTCTGCGTCTGAAACTTTTAGTGAGTACATTAGAGGGGCTGCTGATTCCCTCTTCCCAGCATTCCTCCCCACTTCCTCTCTTCCAGTTAGAAACAATTTTCTATTCATAGTCATGTGATGTCTTGTGGATCATAGCGTTTTGGTCAGATATTGGCATGTGATGTAAACGCTGGGTAGTGAAAGCTCCTCCCTGGGAAAGCCCTCTTCCCTCTCTGGCCAAATGCTATAAGAAGAGTCTGGAGTAAGCCAGTGGCCATGTCCCCCATTGTGAGTGAAAGCCAGTCCGAGAGAATCAAGCTCATACACAGAGGAGAGAGATGCATGAAAGAAACAGTACAGATGGTATTTGGTCCCTTGATCCAGCTATCCTTGAAGGCATTCTTATCCTCATTATGAGTCGGGACAATGAGTTTCTGTCATTTCCAACCACGCATGTGTTCTAACGTAACCATTTCGGGCATTTCTGAGTCACTGTGACTTAACACTGCAATAGCCCTTTGCAGTTCTCTCTCAGAAAGCTGTCTTATCCATCTTCACATTCTCGAAAGTTCTGGGCTGGGAACGAAGAGACTAGGGTTCTACTTCTGGCTCTGCTAGCAAAAACTGTGTGAGACTGAGTAGAGCCTTTAATTTGCCTCCGTTTCCTCATCTATAAAAGGAAGCATCAGATTAGATGGAGTCTAAAATTCCTTCTGGCACTAACATCTTATGATTTTATGATTTTGAATTCCGCACCTCCAGGCTGACCCCACCCGAGCTCTGGTCCTAAATCTGCCTGGTTAACATTTCCACTTGCGTGTCCCACCATTATCTCAAACTCAGCAGCTCAGATGCCAGTCATCAGTTCCTCCCATAGCCTAGTCCTTTTTGTTTCTGTGCGTGGGAACACTGTTCTTCTAGACACCAGGACTCAAATGTTTGGGACAATTTTTCACTGCTTACATGCTTTTATCACATATGCTCAAGTGGTCACCAATTACCATTATTTCTTTCTTGAAAAATTCTTGGAGTCGTCCTGGTTTGGACTCTTATTGCCATGTGTTAAGATGTATCTACATCTACCTCAAGCTCTGTGTTTCTCACATATATCTACCTTATATCTGTTTCTGTACTTGTATCTACATCTACAACTGTTATCTATACCATATTCATACCCCCAATCCCAATCACAAGCTCCAGGCTCATATCTTCAAATACATATTGAAAATATCTGCCTGGATATCTCTCAGGCATCTCAAACTTATTATCCTCTCCTCAAAAGGCTTGCTTCTCCATCAGTGTTACATGCCTGGAGTACAACATTTACCATATAACCTTGGACATAACCTTCACTCCACCTCTAATCCCATCAGCTCCTGGAATGGCTCTCAGACCTTCCCCTCCTCCCTCGGGCCCACCTCCTCAGACTGCCATAGCTCTGGCCTTTATTAGCTCTTCCTGAACCAATGCAACCTTCCCATTCTTTACACTGATGTTAGAGAGTTCTTTTCAGGCCACTAAACCCACCGAGCCCATCAACTGCTTGGCAACTTTCAAGGCCAGTCCTCTTCCTACCACATCAACTCCACAAACATTTTAACGTGGCCTGAAATGACGAAATTGACAAAAAGGTGTCCCAAGGAAGAATTATTCCAGAGGGTTGCATATAAAGCTCCCAAGAGACTTCTCCATGAACACAGATGCAAGACATGAGAGCAAAGATGGAGAGTGGTGGATCTAAAGAAAACCGGATTTCAGAACGCAAGTGGCAACTTAAGTATTGGTCTCAAGTTGGACCAGGTTCCTATGTGATTTTCTCCTCCCTTGTCCCTCCTGTAATGAAGATGCTTAGAGTCGAAGATTGGTCCACAGTGCTACGGTGTGATCTGCTTTCTCTCCTGGACTTAATAGTTACTTACACTGGGCTGGTGGTGTTCCCACCACTAGGTGGGCCTCCCAGATCACTGCTGCTCTGGGTTCAAGGGCCAGCATACTCTCCATTGTGCACCTTTCTACTCCGCTGAGCAGGAGTGCTCAGGATTGCCCTTCCTTACATGACGACGGCTCTGGGATCTGAGGCTGGGCTTGCCTGGAGAAGAGAAGGTCACCCAGCAAAGTCAAGGGAGACCTGCCTCAGGGGCATGGGGCAAAGCCTCCATGGGGAACAAAGGGCTCCTTGACCTTACTTTGTCTTCTGTGCTCATATTTCCTTTAGGGAATCTGGGAAAAAGCTTGTTCTTGCGAGTCAGATCTGGGCCCCCACACCTGGGCCATTTATGTCTCTATAAATATCCACCAGCATGCCACTCTGGTACAACTCTAAACCCTCATAATTACTTTTTGTCACACAAAGCAAGAAGAATAAGGAAGAGATGGGAACACGTTTTCTGGCAGATGGTATCTGGGAACAGATGACAGAGACAAGACAGGTCAGTCAACTCCTACTGAAAGGAAAAATTTGGCTTTCTCTGCCCAAGACAGCAATCTTCATTCTTGGAAGTATAGAACAAATGTGGTTAAGAAGGAATGTGAATATAAAAATAGAAGTAAGTGGTAAGAGAGCAATTTATTGCTTTTGAAAAATATTTAATGGTAGTTTTTTTTTTTTTACTTTACAAAACCGTTTGAAACTGAAATGTGAAAAGTCATCCACAGTCTCACCAGCCTTTATCAATAACTGTATCTTATTCCTTCCACTCCCCCTTTATTTAACTGTGCATACATTTTCCTTCTATTTATTTTATAAATCATAATCTTAATATACACAAAAGTTTGTGTTCTGCTTTTTATAAGAACATTACAGAATAAATTATATTTATGTCTTATTGCACAGCTTTTGTAAACCTTTGTTCATTCAGCAAATTATCGAACACCTTCAGTGCCCAGGCAGGGGCTGGTCATGGCAAGGAGCCTTTCCTCCCAGTGTTCACGGTGGGCTGAACATGAGAACAAGCAAGCCTGCAGGTACCTGAGCAGGAGACAAGGGCAAAGAGAGGGAAATGTAGGATCTGGAGGAGCCCGTGGGAAGGGCCCAGATGTCTGTGGGGTGGGTATCATGGAAGCTTCCTGGAGGAGGAGGTGTGTAAGCTAAGTCCTGCGGGGTAAGAGTTGGCAAGAAAAGAATGTGAGGGAAGAAAGAATGTTCTCAAGTCTGGAAGAGAGTGAGGGCACAAGGACGTGCAGAAAGTTTTATCTCGTGAGGATTTGGAGAGCTGGGCTGAGCCTGGAGGGGGGCAGGCTCCAAAAGTGGGAAGCACGTGAGGGAAGGCCTGTGTGGTGGGCAGGGTCAGCCTGCCAAAGAATCTGAATGGGATCTGGAAGGCAATGGGGAGCAGGAGATGTTTTAAGAAAGGCAGTGACAGGTTAGGACTGTATTTTGATTTTTTTTAATGTTTATTTATTTTTGAGAGAGACAAAGAGTACAAGCAGGGGAGGGGCGGAGAGAGCTGGAGACACAGTATCTGGCCCAGAATCTGAAGCAGGCTCCAGGCTCCGAGCTGTCGGCACAGAGCCTGACGCAGGGCTCCAACACACAAGCCCTGAGATCATGACCTGAGCCGAAGTCGGGCACTTAACTGACTGAGCCCCCCAGGTGCCCCGGGACCACATTTTTAGAAAAGCTGCTTAAGCCGCGCTGTGAAGGACACGTTGAAAGGAATCAAGAGCAGCATCGGGGAGTCCCATTAGGAAACAGGGCAGTAATCCAGGTGACAGCGGATGGCTCTCTGAACAAGTCTTCCCTATTTCCAGCCCTGCTCACCTCTAGGTGTAGAGGAAACAGCCTTCCCCTGACTTGCCTCAGGGCCCACTCTGGTTGGGCTCACCTGGCCCGGTGCACTGGTTTCTCACCCTCTTCTGATCTTCCAACTCCCCCTTTAGGCCTCTGTTCTCCTTCCCTACTTTCCTCCACGACTTTGTAAAGTCTTATTCCTATAATATGTCCTGCATACTGCGTCTCTGCTTCCTGACGTAACCTTGATGGATGCAGTCCCCACGGACCCCGTCACACTGGCCTGTTGCCCTGTGAGCACTTATCCTGCCTGGAGTGACCTTGTTCCCTTGCATAGTGTTTGTACTGCATTGTTAAGCCCCCAAGAGTAGGGGCTTGTTCTGTTTTGTTACTGAGAACAGTGGCTGGCATGTGACAGTTGCTCGATCTGTTGAGTGAGTGAGGGCATGAATGAATGAATGAACATTTGGTCCAAAGCTCAGAAGCAAGTTCTGGGCTGAAGATAAAGATTCTAGCGTCACCGAAGCCATGGAAGTAGACAAGATCACCCGGCAAGCGTGGAGAGAAGAAAAAACAAGGAACGTCAGAAACAGAATTCTGAAGAGTGCCCATCACGTGCAGCTGGAGGACAGGAGCCAAGGCAGGTGCGCTGTGCTGAGAAGGGCAAGGAAAAGGAATATTTCAAGATGGAGAGATACATGCTGCTTAACAAGAGAGCGGCCTTCGGGGTACTTGGACAGAGCAGTTTTAGGAAAGTGGTGAGGACTGAAGCCACGCTACTATGGATTGAGGAGAAGGTACGGGTGAGGGGGCAAAGACACCAAGTGCGGGCACCTCCAAGATAGTTGGCTGTGAATGGCAGAAGGAGCCGGGGCAGCGGCCGGACCTGTGCAGTTTTAACATGGCAGACTCTTGAGCACCCTAAATGCCGGTGGGAGGGGCGGACAGAGAAGGAGAGATTAAATCGTAGGGGGACGGGCGTGCTTACTGCATGGGGGCGTCCCCGAGAAGGCAGGAGGAGATGCTTGTGACTCTCACTGGGGTTGGAGCTCAGAGCAGGTGGAGGCTTGGAGCAGAGAGCCTTCCCCATGTTCACGGAGGGGAGGGACCAAGATCAGCCTGGTCTGGGTGCAGGGAGCCCTTTACAACTGGGGACAGGAGATCCAAAGACCTCCATCACTGGGAGGTGGGGAATGAAGCCACTTGCTCAGAGGGCTGGGGAGTGGAGGGATAATGTTTTTGGCTTGGCCGATCTTAGTCCCTTTAGTACACGGGATTCCTACAAAGGAGAGCTCCGCCTGAGGCCAGGTCGCTGCTGGTCCCTCAACTAGGCCCTGAAAGCGTTAATTCCCTTCTGGAGTCTTTGGCCAGGAGGAGTTTCCCTCTTTTCAGGAAAAGACCATTTCTTAAGCTCTTCTGAACCTCCTCCCCGCTCTTCCTCTGGGAACAGCTGAGGGGCCTGGAGCCTGCCCTTCCCTGCGCGGCTCAATCCCTGAAGAGGGCAGTATTTTCACAGGTGGGCCTTGCTCTAAGGAGCCCTATTTATAAGAAGATGCTAGCTTTTTAAACTGGGGCCAATAGAGGAATTTGCCAAGAGGGTCTTTGAAGTAATGACCTCCCCAGTTAGTGCCCTGAAACATATTTTTATATCTTGGAGGAGAGATTATGATCTGGTTGGGGGGGGGCGGTGCTAAGAGCTGTGGGAGGCAAGAGACCTAGAGGGTGGCAGGATCCTGGCTTGTATCCAGGAGCCCGCCAGGGGAGCAGGGGCTGCTGCTCTGGGAGGGGCCTGGGGTCTGGGGAAATCAGATTCATAGGGTTCTACGTGTCTAAGCCCAGTTCCTGGGCAAAGTAAGGCCCTTCTGGATTAGAACTGTTTATTCTCCACACGCCCAGGCCCAGCCAGACTGTGTGAGGTCTGAGCCAACAGAAGCCATGCGGAGTGGCCCCTTCCCCTGTCTGGTAAGGATGAGCAGTGCAAAGGCAGGAGTGTAGAGGTGACTGGGGGGAGATGGGCCCAGAGGGTGGCACCCATGTGGTTCTGAGGACCTTCTGCATGATTCTCACTCTCTCTCTCACTCACTCACTCATTCATTGCTCAAATCTTTATTGAGCACCTACCACATGTCAGGCTTCTTGCTGAGATTCCATGGTGGGTTAGACAGGCCTGGTCCTGGCCCTAAGGAGCTTACATTCTGGCAGGGCACCAGACATTAAAAATAATCAGTGTGCTTTCACAGTGTAGTTACGAACTGTGAAAGAGCTAGGGAGAGAGAAAGGCAATGTGGTGGTTAGGGTCCTGGGGAAGCCACCTTAGAGCTGGGATCTGAAGCCTGGGCTGACACTGAGCAGGGTGGTGTAGGATTTGAGGTTGAAGGGGACAGCATTGGCAGAGCCCTCAGGGGCAAGTGGAAGACCTCGGGTGTGTGTGTGTGGGGGGGGGGGGGTGGAACAGAGAGGGAGAGGGTGTGGGCGAATATGAGGCTAGGAAGGCTGGCAGGGGCCAGATCACACATGGCCTTGCTAATGGCATCGAAGGGTTCAGGTTTTATTTGGGGTGTAAATAGGAAGCTCTTGGCTACTGTGGCAGAGGTTTGGGTGCAGGGGCCCCAAGGTGACACTTCTAGTCAGAAAGTGGGAACAGAAGTCCATGCCTCTTGCCCTCAGATCCCCTTTCCATTTGACCTCCCTCTACACATGCTTTGCAGGGAATAGCTGGAGACAGGGGAAGCCATGTTAGGGCTTGAGGGGTCTCACAGAATAAGGGGCAGAGGCAGCAGTGAGGGGATCTGTTTGGTACAGTGGCATTTGTGCAAAGGGAACATTCAAATCATGCCGAATGTGCATGGGGGTCAGCAAGTGGAAGGTCTTGAATGCCAGGCTGAGGAGGTTCGATTTCTTTGATCCTTGAAGGCTTTCGAGCAGAGGCACGACTCAGGTAAATACTGGAAATCTTGTTTGATGCTGGAATGCACAATGAGTTGGAGGGAGCGGAGATATAGGAGGTAGGGCCAGCAGTGCTGCAGCTGCCGTGGTCTAGGAGAACAGTCCCAGATGGGATTATGGGGGAGGCAGGGATGTTGGGGCAGGAGTCAAGGCTGGGGTACGGCTGGCAGAGGCCCCAGCAGAACCTGTTGAGAGATGTGCTATGCGCGTATGCCCACGTGTGCATGTGCGTGCATGTGCATGTGAGTGCGCGTGGGTGGCGGTGGTGGTGGTGGTGACGTGATTCCAAAACCATGGCCATGAGCTTGGATCACCGTGGCCATTTGGTGCCGGGTTGGGTGTGTGGTGCAGGTAGGCCACTGTGGCCAGGCTGAGGTGGAGGTGCTGAGTGGACCCTCAGCTGGGGAAGCCAAGCGGAGTGTTGGAAAGGCAAGCCTGGAACTCAGCAGGGAGGAGGAGCTCTGGAGTTAGCTAACTTCTGGTGCGAATTAATCACCAATTAACTGATTATTCCATAAACAAAATGCCGCCTCTGTGAATTCCCAGACTTTCCAGTCAAACCCTGCAACCTCAGCTATGGAATTCTAGCCTGTCATTCCTGAGGTCAACCCCACCCTTGACTATCAGTAATGACAACATCAGTTCATCCACACTCTCCCCTCTACGCTTGGCCATGGCTGGGTTGAAACCCTCAAAGAGACTCACCTCCCAATTCCCACTTGACTTGTCTCCTGAGCTCCTCAAAGGCTTCCTTGCAAACCCAAGGAAAATTGCATGGCCCAAGGCTTTGGTGTCCTTACCAACGTTTTCACTCCTGCGGCTGGCCATCCTGGTGCTCTTGCTGGAACGCCTGCCCGTCTTTTTGCTTATCTCCGCTTTCCCGTGTGGGCAGCCAAAAGTTCTTGTAGATGGATGACTACAAGCCTCTGCAAATCCTGCCCGTTCTCTAAGGCCCATCCCTGGTCTCAACTCCCAGAAGTTGTCCCACGATGACACCTCAGCCAGCTCCTCCTGCAAGGCTGACAAAGTGTAGACTGTACTACAGACGCTCTGGACTGCATGTGGCCTTTGCCCGGCAAGCTGGAACTTGGTCCTTTTCCGCCTGTTTTTGCCGCTCCCTGTTCATTTCATGTGGGTAGGTTGTTCTGGTTGGGGGAGGCCGGGCTCTGCGGGAGCAATAGCTCCACTCTGAGACCTCAGTGGCTTCGCATGGTGCAAGTTGATTTTCTGATGGTGTTGCATGCCCGTCGAGGGTTGGTGGGAGGCCCTGCTCCTTTCTTGCTTGAGGACCTAGGCTGATGGAGACCTGGCATCTCGAAGCTTCACCATCTGGAATGGTGCTGTCCGATACAATTTTTGGCAATGACGGACCGTCTTGTATGTGCTGTGCGATGCAACTTCTGCTAGCCACATGTGGCTATCAAGGGTCTGAAATATGCTAGTGTGACTAAGGAACAGAATCTTGAATTTTATTTGGTTCTGACAAACTCAAATTGCCATATGCGGCTATTGCTACCACATTCGGCAGGGCAGATCCGCAACAGGAGGTCTCCATATTCACCCCCCAGGTATCAGCAGAAGAGAGTGTGTGGAGGAACTTGCCTGCCTTTCTGTGCTCAGCCAAGAAGTAATCACTGCTCAGAGCTGGTCACCAGACCCCACCTAACTGCAAGGCAGTTGGAAAGTGTGGGACAGCCACGAATACTCAGAGAGCAAGAAATCGCTTTGCCGCAGAGCTCTTCTCAAACCTTCCTGGGGCTAAGGTGCATGGGGTTTGGGGGCACAGATTCAGATTGTCTGCTTGGAGAGGGAGGGCAGGGATGGGCTGAGAGATGGTAGCTTCGAGATGCAGAGACAGGCCCAGGGAGGGCAAAGAATGTATTTACCACCTCACAGACTGGCTGGGCCTAGGGTCCTGAGGTGCCGGCTCAGAGAAGACAGAATGGGGAAGGCAGGATGGTCTAGCTCCCCTCAGAGGAACAACAGCCCTGGATGAGACACATCTAGCCTTTCATTCTGGGTCCCTGGGAAGAGAAGAGCTGAAGAGCTGCCAGAGGCCTGTTCTCAGAGCCCTTGGAAGGGAAGGGCCCCACAGGGCTTTCAGTTTTCAAATGGCTTTGGCTCATCCCACCCCCCCACCCCCCCTTGCTGAGGTGAGTCACTGAGCTGCCTGCCGAAGGATGAACTGCAGGGCAAGAACCCAGCATGAGGTCATCTGGGCCACACTTCCCGCCTGACCCCAGCCCTGAGGCCAAGTTCAGGGAGTTTCCCAAGGCCAGTGAAGAAGGGGGTCATGCCCGGACCGCTGCAGCGCTGTAGCCACTGAGAAGGGGTGGAAGCAGATGGGGTGCGGTGCCTGTAGGGTCAGGGCCCAGGGGCTGCAGAATGGACCTCAGAAGTGACTCAGCCAAGGAAGGAAACTGAGGCACAGAGAGAGGCCCCAAGCCCACTCAGGGAGTTAGCAGCTGAACCGTGAGCAGGGCCTGGGCTCCTGCACGGGGCCCTTTACGCTCCTACACGAAGGGGTCCCGGAGGCCAGCGCCGTCCGGACATCATCCTCACAGTCTCCAGGTTGGTGCACGCTCCAGCTGTTTTTATTTTTCCTAGAGACCCACATAACTCAGGCTCCGTCCACTTCTGATTTAAATCCTTGCTGCTGTTGGAACCCGTTTCTTTTCCTCTCACCCCCCAGGACAGATGACAAAGCTCCAGATGGCAAAGCGAGACCAGTGTGAACAAAGGAAAGGTTTTATTTGAGTCTGGAGCCTGGGAAGGGAGTCTCTGCTTCCTCCAACCAGGTCACCACAAATCTGTATCTTAAAAAGAAAAACCTAGAGGGGGAGAAATTCTTAGCTTTACAAACTTGTCTTCATTTTAGAGAAAATTTTACCATAGGATTCCATTAAGGCAAGGCGTTCCCTGGTGTATTTCCTATGGAATTTGATTCACAAAACTTCTAATTTCAACAAAATGTTATTAACAGTTACCATCTGTAAGGCACCAAAGGTTTTTAAAATATGGCATACCATCAAAGTTAGGCTCGCCTGTAGGTTCCTCAAACGCCAGGGAACCCAAAATCGGTTTGGACCATGCCAGCCTCCAGTCTGCCCAGGCCAGGAGAAGTGAACCCCAGTTTATAAAGGAAAAATTGATGTAACAGTAAAGAATGAGAGCCGAGACTTGGAAACTGTCTGCCCTCTCTACCCCACAGGGGAGGGTGTGTTTGGAACCTGGTCTGTTGGGGAGCTCCTTCAACCTCGAAGCCTCCCACCTCCCCCCACGGTGTCCAGCAGGCTTGGGGCTGTCCAGCTAGGTGATTAGCTCCCACTGTGTCAGAGGCCAGTGTATATTCCAGAAGCACACTCTCTTCCCCTCTTTCTAATGCTGTTTAGAGATGGACTCCTTACCACAGCGCAAGTTGACCTGCCCTCTGCTGGTATCTGTGGCAGATGGTATTTTCCAGAGACTTCCAAGTATCTGTGATCCACGTGTTCTAGCAAGCCACTCCTCCGTGGAGGAGGGGAGGGAAGCCTAATTTCTCTTCCCTTGTTTCTTGGTGGGCACAGATTGCTTGAACAATAGAGCACAGTAGAAGGGATGCTGTGTGACTTCTGAGGCCGGGTCGTAGAAGGTGATGCGGTTTTTGCCTTTTTCCCATAACAGGTGTGCTTATGTAAGAAATCCAGATACCTTGAGGCTGCCGTGAGGAAGCCAACTTCATGGACAGGCCACATGTAGGTGTTCTGGCCATCAGTCTTGGCCCAGGTGCCAGATGTGTGGGTAAGGAGCCTTCAGATGGTTCCAGTTTCCAGCTATCAACCCATGCCCAGCCTTCAGGTCTCCCCAGCTGAAGGGGAGCTCAGACAGCACAGAGCAGAGATAAGCCATCCCTCCCATGCCCTTTCCAGTTCCTGACTCACAATTTCTGTGAACATGGCAAATGGCTGTTTCCTGTTGTGACTTCGTGGGATCATTTGCTACGTGGCTGTAGTAACCAGAATGATGCCCTGAGGTCTTGGGCACCCGGCATTCTCCTCCATAGAGCTCATTGCAATGGTAATTAATGAACTAATTATTCAGGAAGTGCTTTCATTAATGACTGTTTTTCCCATTCAACTCTAAGTTCCAGGAAGGCAAAGGATGCAGTCGGGCCGTCACTATATTCCTGGGGAATCAACCAGGGAGATGTTCAGTGAATATTTAATGAATGACTGATCCTAACACTGTCCTCAGATTGACCCCTAAACTTGACCTCAGAATGATCCTGGCCTTGGATTCAGACTGACTCTAGCCCTGGCCACAGACCAACCCCTAATTCTGGCATCAAAGGCCTAACCCTGGCCACAGACCGAGCATAGCTTCTAGTGCTTGTGCCTGAGCACTAAGCCCTGTTTCATACTGACCCCTAAACTTGACCTCAGAATGACCTCTGACCCTGACCTCAGGCTGAATCCTGGCCTCACCATGGCCTAGATGACCTGGACCCTGTCTACCTCTCCTGGATCATCTTTTGCGCCCCATAACCCACCCCCACGTTCCCACCACGTTGCCCGTCTTTCAGTTGCTTGAAGGAGTAAAGATCTTTTGGGCATTAGCACGTCCACCTCCTGGCTCCAGGTCAGGCATGCACTTGCCCCTGGCCAGGAATGCTCTTTGTCTACTAACTCCTACTATTTCTTTCAATCTGGCTTAAATGCTACTTCTTTAAGGAGCCGTTCCTTTCAATGAGACCTCTTTATAATTGCTGTCAGCATTTTTCCACTTTATAACTATATATATGCATATACATATATATATGTGCTTGCTGTTATCTGATGTCTTGCTCTTTCTAGAGGCCAGAAGCTCCTTCTGGGAGTAGTGACACCACGTTTGCTGTATTCACCACTCTCTACACAGTATATACAGTGCGGAGCCTGGAACCTACAAGGGGGCTAATAAATAATTGCAGAATGATCGAATGAGCCAATGACCAGGTTTTGTGTCTTCCAGGAAGCCTTCTCTGTACCTCTCAACTGCCAGGTGGAGCTCAGGGTCTCTGGCTGGGCCCTGTGAACAGCCGGGTGGGCAGGCTCAGCCACGAACCAGGTTATTTGCGTGCCTCCGTGCTTCTGCCATCCATCAGTGTGTGGCTTCCTCCAGCCCTGAGCCCGGCCTCTCCCCTCTGCAGCTCCAGCACGCACAGGCCCGGGCAGCTCAGTAAATGCGGTTGAACTGTTGAACTGAACCAGTTCCTTCTCTCTAGCCTCCTCTCTGGCCTCAGCTCGCGGCTGATTCATGTGAGGGGCCATCAGGAGCAGTGCTTCAAACAGAGAAGAAACAAATGAAGAAGTCGAGAAGTCGGCAGTAGGAGACAGGCGGAGACATCCATCTCCTCATGCCCTCTGTCCTCATCACCATCCCCCTGAGGGTTGCAGGCAGTCAAAAGTTCAGGCTCCACGTTTTCTGGAAGAGGGAGTGAAATCTGTGTGTGGGGGATAAAAAAGTCCCCAAACTCAAATCACGCACACAGAACAACAAGCCATAAAACTGAACACCATTGGGAGAAGATGGGGTCACATGGTGGGAATCTGGATTGCAGAGGGGGGGGCAGCACTTGAGAAAACGCAGCCTCCTCAATGGGAACCAGATGGGCTACGTGCTCTTAAATAGAATCCCAGACTTGCAGCGCTGGGCGGGAGCCGGCCTGGAGTGCTCTCCCCCTGGCCCCTTCATGGGCAAGGGGACACAGAGGCAGAGGGAGGTGGTGGCAGGCCCTGGGGCTGCGACAGAGCGGCTTCTAGACCCCAGTCTCCTGGCTCCGGGTCAGTGCTCCGCTCAGCCTGCCACGCTGTCTCCCAGCCCTTTGCCAGAATCTCCAAATTAGAAGCATATCGAGAAGCAGTCCTGTCATTCCCCCTTTTTCCATTCTTTCTTCTGATTCTTTTTTGCAGTATAATTTTATAGGTGCCAGCAAGTACTCCTTGTTTCAAACCTCTCTCCCCATCCCCATCGACATCCCCGCCCCCTGCCCCATGGAGAGAACACACGGCCCACTTGTGACAGGCACAGTGCGAGGTGCTTTATTTTGCTCACATAAATGTCGCAAAGCCCTGGGGGGTAGGTGTTGGTCTATCAGCTTGGTATCCCATAGGATGGGATGTAGGACTGGAGGTGAGGCTGGGGAGATGGGGATATGATACTGTATTTTGCTTCTATTGACCATGCAGGATTTACTATCTTAGCCAGAGACCCTCATAGCCACAAAAGCATGAAATAAAGTGGACCGGTAGGGGATCAGGGGGACCTCTTGAGATACTGAAATCCAAGCAGCCTCCACTCCTCCCAGCAGTGCCCATCACCCACCCTGCAGAAACCACTGTGTGAAAACATGCAGGGGGCCATGCATTCTCTTTTCTCACTGACCTCTCCTCCCAGAAAAAAAAAAGGCATCACTCACTGGTCTCTTTCCCAGCTCCCTTGGGAAACAGATTCTCGTGATTACTTCCCAGGGGTGCTACATGTGGCCTTGCAGACTGAGCACTGAACAGCTCTGGGAGCACCACTCACAGGAACAATGATGTGAATGACAGCCCTGGCCTTCCCCCTGAGCTTTCCTGATGGTGGGGCCTCTGGCCTTCTCGGGGCACAGTGAGGAGTTCCTGCTTGTCTGGGCCTCAGAGGTATCTGTCTCCTACCAGGAGTTGGGAGGAAATTGGGCATGCACTCACTTTGAAACCTCTCCTCTCCTGGGGGTGGTGTTTTCTAGCTGGGGTAGCATTGTCTCCAATAGCCAGTCACGTACTCATCCCACCAAGGGTGGCCAGCACCTTGCAGCAGGTGTCTGAATTGTAGGTGGACAAGTTCTAAGTGAGAGTCCTGGGGAGGGTGTCCCCACAGGAAAAGCCAGTGCAGAAAGGTCAGAGGCAGAAGTGCCTGGAGTGCACGGGGGCTGATGTGGCCACAGTGAGGAGTGAGGAGTGAGGAGTGAAGGCAGCAGGAGATTCAAGAGGAGTGAGGGTGGGAACGGGGATCAGCTTGGGAGTAGTCTGGAAGGCCATGTGCAGGAGTCAGGATTTTATTCCAAGAGTGGTAGTGATGCTCAAAGGGTCTAAGCAGAGAAGCCATGAGACTAAGTGACATTTTTTGCACTATCACTGGCTGGGGTGGATTTGAGGAAACAGAAGTGGAGCAGAGCATCACAAGATGAGACTACTTCAGGGTTCAGGTGAGTGAAGAAAGACATGGGCCGGGCGACAGCAGTTAGGTGGAGAGAAGTGGATGAATCGGAGCCCATGTTGGAGAGGGACTTGCCCCGAGTGCCTGCGCGATTGGATGTGGGGGTGAGGGGCCGGGAGTGTCCTAGATTTGGGGTCTGGATAAGCAGGGTAGCTGGAAGGGCCACTCACTGGGACAGGAAGGTCGGCCTCCTTCCCTAACCTCCATCCCTGACTGCCTCAACCCGTGACTTCAGCAAGTGAGTAACATGTGCTGTGGCCTCTCCCTGCTCCCTTCCTTGCAAAGCAGATGGTGAGACAAGGAAGAAGGCCAAGCCTCCGCGGCTGTGAGTGTACTTTCCACTTTTAGCTCAGCAGTTGGGAGCCCATGGCCTTGCCATTCCTTGCCTCCCACTCCTGGTTGTCTTCACTCTGCTCCAAACCAAATCCAGCCCCGTACTCTTCACTGAGCACCTGCTGTGACCCAGCCACGTGAAGGCCACCATGGGAGAAACAGGAGGAGCACGTGTGGTCCCACCTTTGTGACCTGAGGAGAGCTGGGGCACCAGGAAGGGTCGAAGCGGCAGGAGCATGGCAGAGAAAGAGTCCTAGAAGGCCGTGGGCACTTTTATGAGGTCAAACCATGGCAGTTGGAGGCAGAGTCGGTGGCTCTGATGAACTCCTGAGGCAGGGAAAAGCCAGCTCTACCTCCCACCCCACCCCCCTCACACACATGTGCGCACAAGCATGTACCCTTCCTGGAGGCCCCACCTCACGCCGCTCGTGATCTCCAACTTCAGCCTTCGATGCTCCCTCTTCCCTCATGGGGTGGAAAGGAGAAGACCGAGCGGTCACTTGTCCACTGCCCTGCTTCACCATCCCAGACTGCCCGCAGATAAGAGGCTTTCGAAGACAGCCATTGCTGACCCTCTGTTCTGAACTTCCCCACAGAGCAGGTCAACTCGTCCCTGTCTCTAGAAAGCTCCAGGGGTTCTCTAGGCGTGGACCCCAAAACAGCAGCATCATCTGAGAACTTGATGGAAATGCACACGTTTAGGCCCCACCCCAGACCTGCTGCATCAGAAGCTCTGAGGGTGGGGCCTCAGAATCTGTGTTTTCATGAGCAACTTCCCACCCCCACCCCCACCCCTGCCCTGGGGGATTCAGATGCACACTCAAGAGCCTTGGCTATCCTCGGACAAAACCTCCCCAGAAAGAGGAGATGTTTCTCTTCTGCTGCTCTCCCTAAGAGGAAACCCCAGTGGCCCCTCTACGACCAGACCCTGCCTCCCCCAAGAAGTCTCTCCCATCCATATGGACTCTAGCTCTTCAAGTTTATTGCCGCTCCCATCACCTCTGGGGCTGTGGGAGTGAAGGCCAGGTGGCCGCATCTGCTGCCACGTCACCCGCCCTCCCCACTCCCAGCTTGGCTTGCCACATCCACATGGTGTCCTCAGAGGAGCCAAAGTTATCCATGGAGGACATTCTGGGCAGCAGAAGAAATGGGTTGGCTTGTGACAAGGGATGAGGGATACCCCAATTCAGTTCACTGGGTTCCCATTTCTGCCCCAAACCCTGTCCCTAGCAGTGGGGAGAAGCAACACCAAGCCATTGACATTGCAGTTGGCTCCTTTAGGTGAGAGATGAGAGGCTGGGGTGCACAGACAAAAATCCGTTGTCTGCTGGCTGCCTCCTGGGAGGGCACAGCTTTGCTGCCCCTGGGGAGCTCATACGACAATGGTCTGTTTAATCAGGGGCCCCTGTTTTCTCTAAAACTCCAGGCAATAACCATCCACTGAACAGCTCCTCCTTCAAGGAGTTCCTGCTTCACAGGGCCTTTGGCAGAGCCTGTGGGAGGAACTGAGTGGGGTGCAGAGTTACTTCCTGCCAATTAGGCCCCTCCTCACTTGTGAGCAATTGGCCAAATATCAAATTTTTTCACGTCAGTGTTTTCGTTGCCTTTTATCATTTTCTGATTTTAGTCTCCAATGAGTTGTAGAGCTACGTGTGCTTAAACGGTACACACTGGGTGGGGGTGGGGGATTTGGTGCTAGACTGGGCAGGGCCAGAAGAAGAGGGGCACGGTCCAGCCCCCTCAGATGAGCAGACAGGGGAGGCTGCGGATGTGAGCGTGCACAGGTCTAGCTGCCCACTGTCGGCAAGACCAGAGAACTGGGAGCTCCAGCCCAAGCTCCATCACCAATAGACTGTGTGGCTCTGAGGGTGTGAGTTAGCCTCTGTGGGCCTCAGCTTACTTGTCTGACGAATGGGAACAATACTAGCTCTGCCCCTCCCACCCCCTCAGGAGCATTGCAGATATCCAAGTGAGCTAGTATCTGAAAAATATGGGTGGCTTCACAAAGCAAGGCAACGTAGTCACAACAGGGTCATCTCCTCTGCCTTGAAGGTGGGGACTGTGCTTTCCCATGTTTTGTATTCCCCAAAGCACCTGGTACAAACCATGACAGGTGGTCAATCAGTACTTGTTGAATGAAGGAAATAGAAGACATGGTCCCTGTCTCCACGGGATTGCAGGTCTAGCTGGGGGCTGGTGGTGGCAGTGAGGAACACACAATGGAAGAAACGTAAGAAGAGTAGAGAGAGGCCCTTGTTAGCTCAGACACCTCTAATTTAGAATTTGTGATGCTTTCACAAGACCGGGGAGGAATTAGACCCTGCTGATGGAAACACGTGCCGAACAAACTCCTCATGGGAACAAGATAATAATTGTAGGAGCTCCCGGCCTCCAAGTGCAGGTTGTGTTCCAGATGGCAGAGGGAGTACTGGACCCTTTGGCCATACCCACTTGCATGGGAGCAGTTAGCGTGCCAATCACAAGTGAACTCTGACCTCATCTCTGAAGTAGCCAGTACCTTTCCTTGACCATGCTTTGTTAATGACCGTTCAGGGTGACTTCATGTATTTAAGGAACATAAAATTTTATTTTGGTAAGTCTAGGCCATTACTGGCCTCCCTCTACCTCCTCCCAAACAGCCCATTTCTATTCAATTTTCAAATAGATGTAGTGACAAAGAGCATGTAACCAACCCCATGTTATGAGCTCCCTTGACAGGAGTCAGGGGGTCCTTGGGCCTGGCAGAGAACCATTGGCTGTTGAGGACCCGGGTCAGCCACTGGCCTTCCCTGGGCCACTGCTGCTTCAACAAAATGAGCAGGTGGGCCCAACTGAAGCTCAAGGTAGGTATCTCCTGCATTGGACTCTCCTGGTCCTTGACTGAAAAATGCCTCAGCCTAGAGCAATGTAAGAACAAGATGGCCCCAGCCTCTTCCTGCCTGGTGCTCTGGTCAGGGGGACACATGGCTCCACAGGCTAGAGACAGAGGTGGTCCAGGTTGTTTTGTCCATCCTTCTTGGCCTCAGATACTTGGGCTAGGCTCCTAGTGGGGACCGGCCTCAGATGGAAGAGGTATCCAGGTAAGCCCTGCCAGCTGAGATGGGAGAGAGCCCTGCAGGCATAGGAAACACATGAGCATTCGTGTGGCAGTGGGTGAGAACCCGGGTCCCTGCTGGAGAGAATGGGCAGTGGGCAGTGTGGAGATGTGGTGGAGGAACAGGGTATGAAAGTTTTTGGTCCAGGAAGAGGAGCCCAACCTTAATTGGTAAGAGTGATTGCAGGCTGTGAGTAAGGGGGGCCGTGATGGAGGCCCCGTGCACTGACCTGCGGCCACTCAAGTGAGACGGGCTGGAGCTGGCAAGGTCTTTGGGGAGGCCTGGGATAGCCTGGGAGAGAGTGGTTCTGCCCCAGGGCCACAGGGAAGAGGATAGGTAGAAGGCCGGAGCCGAAATCCCTCTAAAGGCCAGAATGCCGACTAGGGGCAGCAAGAGGGGCTCTGGGGAGACCCCTCTGCCCAGAAATACCCTAGATAGTTGAGATTCAGCAGTTCCCCTCCCTGGCTTCCTACAAAGCCCAGGGGACGATGTGAAACATGCCATCTAGTTTGAATCCTCATAGCCTTGCAACACTGGTGGTATCATCCTTATCTCCGGAGCGAGGAGACCAGGAGCAGAACTAGCAATGTCGCTGGAGGCCACATGCTGGGAAGGCTCCGAGGCGCCTGTCTGACTCCAGAGGCCCTGCTCTTGCTATTGCCACCCCTGCCCCATGCCTGAAATGGCCCTCATCTCCAGGCTCAGGGCCGGCATGGGGATTGGGCTCCGGGGGTGCCAAGGGTCTCGGTACAGACCCCAGCCCTAGAGGGCAGCTGGGCCTTGTCGGGGGAGGGGGCGGGTTTGGTTTCTGAGCTTCAGGGTCTGGGAGGCTGGAGAGGGCCCAGTGGCTCTCTGCCCTAAACGCAGCCACGCTTTGGTCCTCTTCACGTCCTTCCTCAGACTCGTGCCAGTGCTGCCACTCTCTGGCTGAGCTACTGGGGAATCTCCTTCACACCTCAGTCTCCGCATCCGTGAAGTGGAACTGATAACAACGTGGCATGGTTGGAGCCATTCAGTGAGATCACATATGCTAAGTGCGTTCATAAGTGGAGGCCTTAGTTCCAGGAGCACCATTATCAGCAGAGTTCTCGCCACGTCCCCTTGTCCACCGTTACACGTTGCATTCATCTTTTAAAGCCTGGTGTAAATGCCTTCTCATCCCTCTTGGCAGAATTTTCCCTGATTTCTATCCTGCTAAGAAGCTTGATAACAGCTTTATTGTGTGATTTATCATGGTCTGGCTGTAATCAGTAGAGGATATGTCTGTCCTTCCAGATAGTGAGTCCCCGAGGGCAGAAGCTGGATCATCTCATTTGTGTGCTCTTTCTTGGCTCAGGAAGGGACAGCTGGGAAAATTCTCAGGCGGTCCCCAGACCTGTGCTCCCTGGCTCTGCCCATCCTGGCTCCCTCCTCTTGACGGAGAGGCCTGTGGTCTCAACGCTCCACTTCAAGGCCTCCTCACCCCCGTCCCCAAGACATGCTTCCTCACCTCTGAGGTGGGCCACCAGTGACCCCAATTATTAGTCCTTTATTTTGCTGGCTCTGTCTCTTTGTCTGCCTGATCATGCAAGCCACTCCTTTTTTTCTAGAAATGAATTTTACCTTTTGTGTGTGTGTGTCGGTATTTTCTCAAGTTTTATCCCTGCTCTGGCCACTCTCTTTCTCTATTCTTCATAGCGAAGTTGGGGATCTCTAATACTTCAAGGTGATTCCAATTCACCAAAGTTCTGAGAAAGGTCCCCCCAACATGGATCTGAGCTCCTTCTCCCCAGCGTTCTACACGGCCATCCTTACACCTTGTCTGCATGTACTTATGCTTTGCCGCCACCAAATAAACCGATCTAGATGGCCCGAAAGCAAGCACAATCTTATGAGCCATCAACACAAACTGAAAGACAAAGTCAACACATGTTTATATCTATAGAATAGCAGAGATGATGGTGTGTTCTCCAAAATCTTTCTCTGCATCCTGGGCCTGGCATTTCCCACTAAGTTCTGGCCAATCAGATATGAGCAGAAGTGATGGAGGGCACTCCACGCCTACCCCTGAGAACAACCCCCCCACCCCACCCCCAACACACACACACAATCTCCTATTCTGGCTGGATGTGGAGAGTCCAGCAGAGAGTTCTGGAACCATGGAGTTTACAGATTTCAGGTCCCTGAATCACACTAGGAGGAGAGTCACTCCATCAGCAATGCTTGCATTGGATTGCTATAATATAGAAAAATAAACTTTTATTCTGTTAAGCTATTTCAGTTTGGGGATTGTTTATTATCGTAGTTACTCGACCCTGACTACTATAACCTCAAGAGTATGTAATGTGCCTAGCTTACAGATGATAGACAGAAAGATAGATAGATATAGATAGATAGATAGATAGATAGATAGATATAGATATAAGAATATAGATATAGATAGCTAAGTAAATCAAGATGGTGGCAAATAGATTAGGGACATAGGATGAAGTCAGGGGTAAAAAGAAATCTACAAGTCTTGCAAATATTACAGAAGTCAGTAAGAGGAAGAATAATATTTCAATAGAGAAAAAGAAATAAAGGCTCTCAACAGGCAGCTTAAAATGAATTAACCTCAAGACTAATAAATATATGAAAAGATGCTCTGAGGAACTAGGAGAATGCAATTTAAAAGACAACCATGTCAAACTCCTTGGCTTGGCAAAAATTAAACATCATGATTATTATATCCAGTGTTGATCTGGAGAGGGAGAGAAAGGAACTCTGGGTTACTTGATGATAATCTCCTTGGACAATAATTTGATAATATCTAGTAAAGTTGAAGATAACCATTCCTTCACCCAGCTGTGCTATAGAAAGTCTCACACATATGCACAAATGATATAGATGAGATGTTAATTTGGCTCTGAGCTTCCTAGCTGCCAAAGCAAAGAGGGGCAGATGATTAATGCCCATATAATTCGATTCTCAATGCCCATATAATAAAAAAGGAGACCTGTGTCTCTGGCTTTCTGGCCATGAGGTCAAAGAAAATGTTTTCCTGTGGATTCCTCCTGGTAACAATGTGTATTTTAATAGGCAAGGTCTTAGGCAACATCCCCATTATAAAGAGTAAATTGTGTACAACTTAGTAAGTTTCAAAGCACTTATCCCTTTACATGAAACTTATTCTTGATTCTAGGGACGAAATGCACACTGGGGACCAAAAGGATATTTAGTAACAGTAATTACAGGAGTGTTCAAAGTTGTGTAGCCCAAGAATGACCTCTCTGGTGACAGAATAGCCTGGCTTGATTCAGGAATGAGATTTTTATTATCACTAGGAAACCTCCCCACCCACACCACGATGACAATTTCTCCAAACCAAGCTTTTGAATAGAGTTGAGTAGCAGAGAGTTCAGGTTACAATTTCAGGCAAGCAACCAGCCTGAAATTATCCTCTGCTGTTCACTTAAGACATGATCAAGAGCTTTGCTGATGGCAAAGAAAATTGCTATCCTTTCATGAAAGTTAAGAAGTCTTTACCAGAAATAGTGTCTAGGTTAATAGTTCCCCTATACTTTCTATAAAGGAAGTACAGATAAATAAAGGAAATTTATATTAAAAAATACACATAAATGCAAGCTATGGCTCGTTCCTAATCACAAAATTTTGAGAGCTTTCTTGTAGCCAAAAGGAAAATGGACAATGACCACCTCCAATATTGGAGTTCTTTGTGGAGCTTGCTGATTTTAGCTCCGAAATGTCCAGATCATGATCCAAGTATACAGCTTTGGTGGTTCATGAATAAAGCTTCCAGCCCCAGAGGAGTGAATCTTGCCTTGTCCCTTAACCCATTCTTTCTGGTAGTCCTGACAAAAGCTGTATGCCTGAACCAAATGCTTCCTGTCCCAGAGAGTAAGGACCAGTCTTGAAACCAGTCCTTCATCCCATTTCAGAAAAGGACTCTGTCAAGTAGTTACTCCAATGATTCCCAGAGTGGTATGGTGGCCATCAGAGTTCTCAGGACACATCTGAGCCATACTAAAACCACACAATTGACCCCCAAATCATTCCTGCTGGGAGTCAGAGGCCAGGACAGTGGGACCCATACTGGGAAGAGGGTGGATAGTTTTCAGTTGCTGCCTCTGTTGGGTGGAATGGTGTGACACAGATCAATGCAGGGAATCACTGTCATCTCGAAGTTGAAGCTTACCAAAGAGGAAGGATGCTTTTGGGCTCTACCCAGGTGGCCTTTACCAGTTCTGTGTACCCATCCCCTGGCTTTTGTGAGGAGTTTGCACCTTTAAAATTTTTTTTTAAATTTATTTATTTTTGAGACAGAGAGAGACAGAGCATGAATGGGGGAGGGCCAGAGAGAGAGGGAGACACAGAATCTGAAATAGGCTCCAGGCTCTGAGCTGTCAGCACAGAGCCGGACGCGGGGCTCAAACTCACGGATGGCGAGATCATGACCTGAGCCGAAGTCGGACACTCAACCAACTGAGCCACCCAGGCACCCCAAGAGTTTGCACCTTTAAAGGCTACTCTTGGGGGTCACTGTAGGCACTTCACCCAGACTCCTGGAGATCTGGAAATGCTGAGTTTCTCTCCCCCTGGGGCAGACTGAGCCATTGCCTCGTTGGTGGAGGAATGTGGCCGTTTCCTTGCCTCCAGGGGGATAAGATCTGTGGTGTGATTTATTCTCCAGAGCTCTCTGCAGGATCAGGCAGACTGTCACACTGTGACTTAGCTTCTCCCTGTCGCTATGCTACTTGTCCCACTTCCCCCACTGGGTTCTCCTGGGAGCACTTTTTTGATGAATCACTCACACATGAATCCCCTTCTCAGGGTCTGCTCCTGGAAGACAGTGGGTCCACTGAGGGGGCTTTCCAGGGCCTCATGAACAATGGAGGAGGAGTCTTAGGCTTGCACTGATGCCTCCCCCACTCCCTGTTCCTCTCACCGTGCTTGGGTCCAGGACAGCAGGACCCTGGGATCTTTGTTCATAGTCAGTCCTTCCTGATAGAGCCAGAGACCTCCTCCGAGATCTGTGACAAGTGGCTGGATATTTGGACTTTTGAGAAATAAGTAGCTCCTAGAGCAACTGAGATGCAATGCATCCTGGCAATAGGGCTTCCTTTGCTGCATTCCTCCGGGGCGGCCTGGTAGGCTTGCCAGGGGAGTTTTGGCTTCCCAGAGAACCTCATAAAACAAGAATTTTATAGGCAGAGTCTTTGCTGCCCAGGTCAGGGAAGTCACACAGAAATCAAGCGGCTCCCACTGGAGGTGTGTGGCTGCAAGGCAAGCACCCCTGGAGGTGACGATCTGTCACCCCGCAGGCCATAGGCTGGTCCGGACCCCTTCTGGTGTCTTCACAGCCACCTGACCAGAGTTTCCCAGCTTGCCCAGAGTTGACCTGAAGCTGCCTATGGGCAGAGGGAGGTTGAGGGTGGAAGGGCTCCCTTTCTGAACCTTCTAGAATGCCCATTTCACAGATACAGCAGTTGTTGCATCATCGAAGACACCAGCCCTTTGGCTGAACTGCAAGCCCATTTCCCGTCAACATATGCCATGGGCTGCTGTTGAGCAATAATGTGTCAGTTGGATCGGATGGCCCCCTTCAGTCACGATGACTTTCCCAGAGGTGTGGCCCATGGGGAAGCAGTCTTTGAAGGCAGCTTGCCCATGGAGGGGGCCCAGCCTGGGCCTTTTTGAGAAAGGCATCAACATTCCCAGCATCTAGGTCACTTCCATTTAGTACAGCCATCAGGGATGTGCTGGAGAGGGAAGCCCAAAAGGCTCTCTCGCTGGGACCCTGCACCCCAGGAGCATCTCCTCAGCAGAAACAAAGGACGGTAGACTGACACGGGTCTTATGGGCTTCCATCAGGTACCTGACGTTCTCCAGGGGCAGGGCGGCCAGCCTCCCGCAGGCCATCCGGTCAGCCAGTGGCCAGCAAAAGCTGAAAATACGGGGCACTTAGAAAGAGCGATGGCTTGGTAGGGATTGGGCCTGGGGCTCCACACGCGGGGCCCACCCTACATTCTAACTGGGCCCTTCCCTGCCCATCCCGAGCTGGGCCTGGTCTTCCATCTCATGTCCAGGGCCACCTTCCCTCCCACCCTGGAGAGAAAGGTGCCCGGCCTGCTCTCCAAGGGTGCAGTGCACCCAGGCTCTGAGAAGCAACCCCCAGTGCCTTCCCTGAGACCCTCCCTCGGCACTTGTTTTGTGATGTCATGTCAGTCACTCTTCAGCCTGTAAGGCTAATCCTATCCACAGAGCAGCACACACAGGCAGGGGCTCCCTGCCTCCGCCTGCTGAGGTCTGGCCTCTGCTCTGTCCCCTGTCACTGAGGTCCTCAGTGTTCTCTGCTACCAGTGGTGGGGGCATCCCGGCCTTTAGGGCATAGTCCTTTCTCAGCCTTGGACACTGTGGGGGGTGTCCTTGGCCTCAGCCCGCTCTAACTCCTCACACTCTCCCTGGACAAGTGCGGCTTCCTGGTGGGGGACCATCTGTGTGCCAGAGGCTCCCATGCTCACTCCTGAACACCTGACCATCTCCACCAGACATCTCTCTGGTGAAGGCAAAGTCCCGGTCAACTCACTTGCCCTAAAGGGAACCCATCTTATCCCTGCTTTCCTCCCAAATCTGCTCTTCTCTAGCTAAACTCATCACCTTTTGTCCCCACCTGGTTCCTTCTCCCCCAGCCCTCGTCGTCATAGCAAATGGCCTCACTGGCTGGTCACACAGGAGCTCCTGCCAGAAACCTGGGAACTGCCCCCACTCCTTTGCCCTGCACGAAGTCCTGCTGATTTTTCCTACCCATTACTTGTCGGGTCTGTCTTCTCTCTCTGTGGCCAGTGCCTGGGCTCTGCTCAGACCTCAATCTCACCTTCCAGCACCCTCCCAAGTGCTTTTGCCTGATCGCCTGGAGCAGGATGGCCTGTTTCTTGAGAGAAAAAGGCAGGGCTGGGCCTGGGGCTGGGCCATGATGGGCCTAGCTCCTCACTGGGGGAGCACCTTAAGTAAGTCTAGACCTAGGTTAAGTTCCCACAGTCTCTCTGGAACAACATGAACCTTCTTCACTTGTTGGCTGTGTGTGCCCAGAAGGCTTTCAGCCACAAAGCATTAGTCCTAGGGGCATCTCGACTCTTGTGGCTGCACAAAGCTACATTCTTAGGGACTTGTCTGGTGGGTGGGGGAGGGGAACGAGGTTTCCCAACTGTAAACCTCATATGGATATGCCCTCCACACACAGAGCTCCAAGCAGCCCCTGTACTTCCCCATGGGGCGGGAAGCTCTGCTCTGCATCCCAACTCGTGGACTTCCCCCTCAGGAAGACACCCCCCACCAGATCATTGTCCTCGACCCAGCCACTTTGGATTGTCCAAATTGATGGCTTAAGAATCCTGAACTGCTCTGGGGCCCCTGGGTGGCTCAGTCAGTTAAGCGTCCGACTCTCAGTTTCAGCTCAAGTCATGATCTCACGATTCATGACTTCGAGCCCCTCATCGGGCCCTGTGCTGACACTGGAGAGCCAGCTTGGGATTCTCTCTCCCTCTCCCTCTCTGCCCCTCCCCCCTCTCACTCTCTCTGTTCTCACTCTCAAACAAATAAACTTTAAAAAAATAAATAAAAATCCTGAGCCACCCTGGCCCAAATACCAAATGTCCCACCTCCTGGGGCAAGGGCACCCCATCTCCTACACCTCCCTCCTGAAAGAAGGAAGCTGGGGCCCTGGGAGTGAAGACAGATTCTCCCTGGGCCTGGAGAGGGGCTTTCTGTGGGCTTTCCTTCAGGGAAACTGCCTTACTCCAGGAAGAGCCTCTGACTTGGTGTGGAGGCACAGGCCCTCCCTGTAAGCCTTCATTTCTCTGAGGCAAATGCCCCTACAGGCTAAAAAGTCCCTTAGTCCCATAACTGTCCTGACTGTGGAGTGAAGGGACAGTGGCCCGAGTGGTGTGTATGTGTCAAGGGGAGGGACGGACAGGCAGGGTGAGCATCCCTGGGGACCCACAGGCAGAGGGGAGCACCCTGTAGACACATTGGTCCCCGTGGGAAGTGGGGGTGCTAGAGAGAACCCCTGTGGCCTGGCGGGCTTCAGGAACCAGGAACCGAGCACGGTGGCCTGGGGGAGGGGCGGGAGGCCGGTGGGAGAGAGGCTTTCAGACTTTCAGGGAACGTAAATTTTACCCCCGGCTACTTTCTCTGGGATTTATTTCTCGGTGAACTTGAGACTTTGCCTAATTACGTTTGGGTCTCTTTCAAAGCACATAAATTGCATCCAGTTCTGCTGCCTTCTTCTTAGGAATAAATTGTCCCTGTGCAAGGAGGGATCTGGGGGAGAGAGTGAGACTTTATTAATTCGACACAGAACTCTGTTCCCCTGCCCTCCCCTATGCCCCTCATTGAATAATAAAATAATGAAGATTTGACTTGGACCAGGATGTGTGGATAAATATATTGGTGACATGAATGGAAATGGATTTATTACATAAACAGGAGACTTCATCAATTTAAACCTGGCCTCCTTTCAATAGGCATAAATTACATTTTCTTTTCCTACCAGTTGCTGTGTTGTTTTTTTTTTTTTGTTTTTTTTTAAGAAACTGGATTTATCGGAATTGAGATTTCACTAATTTATTTCATGGAGCCTCGTGCTTCCTCTTTCTGCCCAACTCATTAAAGACTGGTCCTTCTTGAGTCTCCCCCACCTCAGTCCCACTCAGAGCTCTGTGGCGTGCCAGGAGGGAGGTTGGGGTGAGGGGTGGCTGGAGTGTGGCTTGTCTTGGGCCAGAGAGACAGATGCTCATTGCCTCTACTCCCTCTAGAACTATCTACTTCACCTTAACAAAGGCACCTCAACAGGGTGTCCAGCCCCAGAAGCACAAGAAGATCCCTTTCCAGGCCCCCAGGAGGGCCAAGGGATGGTCCAGAGCAGGGTCCGACCTCAGCGGGTCCCGGGATTTGTCAGCAGACCAATGGCAGAGAGAATCTGTGAGCTGGACTGCAGGAAGGGGTACAGGGGTGCTTGGCCACAAGTCCCAGCGGGGTGGCAGTGGGAGGGGTCCAGTGAGTGCTGGAATGTCCCATCACAGACCAATTATCATGGTACAAGAATTGCTATCCTACGAGTTCGGGGCCCAATTTATATACTCCTCTTCCTCCTCCTCCCTCCCTGTCTGCGGCTTTCTCTTAGCCAAATGGGGATTTGGGTCAGCACCTGCCGAAGTGTTTGGTTGGAGCAGGGAGGTGGCTGGAAGCTGCCTTAGCAGTGGAAGACATGGCCTTTGGACTCTGACTTTGCTTTTTCTGTATTTTTACTGGCATGGCAAGGTTACTTCCAGCCTGGGAATTCCTCTTAGGGAAACTTCGATCTGCCTCTCTTCTATCTCTGCTTAAACTTGGACAGTACTGAAAGTCTTGAATATTCTCATTCATTTAAAGTGATGTTAACACTCAGTGTGTTAACACCTCTGGGGGTGTATGTATGACAGAAATGTGGCTGCCATCTTATTTGGAGAAGCTGGAGAGGGCAACGACTCCAAGATCTGAGAGGTGACTCATGGGGGGCAATCTGGGGCACCACAAGAACCAGCCGATGAGAGATTCCTGTTCCCAGAGCCTTCCTGACACCCCTTCATGCCGCAGTGGCAAGGACACTGTCTCAGCATAACCAGCCCTCTGGGGGATTAGGGAGGAGGGGAAAGGGAGGGAAGAAACTTCCCCCCGCCAAACCCTCACTCCCATCTCCCATCCCACCCGGTTCACCAGCCCCAGGATTGGCAAGGGGGCCGGTGGCGGTTCTGCAAGCTGTCATTCACCAAGCCCGTTGTCTGGCGCAGGTGTTTCCAATAAGGAATCCTTCAGGCTTGCTTCATCCAGGAGGATGTTTACAAGAAGGTCTGATGAGAAATTGTCTCCAAATGCTGTCTTGTAAGCAAGACGTTAAGAAGGGGGGTGGGGGTTAGTGCCTTAGGCTGTAAGCAAGCAAGGCTTCTGGAATGGGGCCTGGCCAGTGCTCCCTCCACCCCCAGTCCTCTTGGCCAGGACTGGCAGGCTGGGGCCTGGGCAGGTCTGGGCCCACTGCCAAGGGTGGTGAGTGCCATGGGGGTTGGCTTCAATAAACAAAAGCAATAATGTTGGAAGAAACTCCACAATAAACAGAGATACTGGGACATCCCAATTTTGCTACCCAAACCCTAAGGCCTTTTCTCTGACCCTGTGATCTTTCTTTGGCCCCTCTTCCACCGGTTGGGGGGCACAGAACTCTGTGGTTTTATTATCATCATGGGTTTTATTATCATCATGGTGAGCAATCCACACATCATTAAGGAGCATCTTCCTGGAGAAGCCCAGAGAAGGAAGGGAGATATCTTGTATCCAAGCCTTCACACACAGAATTTTCCAGTGTGATTAAACCCTCTAGGAGGAAGGTAGGGGATGCACAGCAGAGCTGGCAAACTTTTTCCATAAGGGCCAAATAGTAAATCTTTTCAACTTTGAGCTCCATACAATTTCTGCCACAACTATTCATGTCTGCCGTTGTTTTGGGAAGGCAACGACAGATGATAGGAAAATGAGAGGGCATGGCCAGATTCAATCTGCTCACAGTAGTTGGCTGACCCCTGACATATGCGATCAAATGAGTCCCAGAGAGGTGAGGAGACGAGCTGAGATCACATAGCCTGTGGGCAAGTGAGCAGGACAATCATCCAGTCTCCTGACCCTGCTGCCCAGTAGGCTGCACAGATTTGTGTGACCCAACTTAGTGTAGCTGACCAAGATCCTGGATGGTTCCCTGGAGACCTGAACTTGGCATAAGGGAATTGTACCGCATGGAAGAGGTCAGTATGCTCAAAGCTGGAGAGGAATTTGAGACTAGATGTCTAAATAATAGGAGGAATGTAGCTGGCTGTCCCAGTGTCGCTAGGCAAGAGCTTCTGGTGCCTTCCCTGAGTCATGGAGATAGGACACAAAGGACAGTGTCAAGTACCCAGGTCCAAGGGCCACTGCCTATCGGAGTCTGGAGATGATCCTTCTTTGAATACCATCCCAATGGGTCCTAGCTTGTGTGGGTTACAAGGTCTGTGGGGGTGAGGTTGTGTTAGAGAATAAGGGTGCAGTTCAGCCTGGGTGATCTCTGTGAGGTGTGGCTCAGGTGTGGGGGAGGTGGAAGGGGACAGAGTGAGGCTGGGTTGGGACTGTTTTGTGGTGGGTTGGTATGTACACAGGATTTGAAGGCCTAGAGTAGCCACAGGTTCGATGTGGCCGGGGGGAATCAGTGAACTGGGGGTTGGGACTTCCAACGGAGTGCCGTCTCTCTCTGTGGAGGAGCAGTGAAGTTCAGCAGAGGGTACACAGCTTGCAGTCAGGTTGGGATGTTTGGCTTTGGGGTCAGTATGACTTTGGATTAAAGGTAAGTGCACAGATGGGGCTTAAATGTCAGGTTTGAGGGTCAGTGTGTGTTTAGGGATCATTTAGTCATATTGACCTTCAGTTGGAGAGGGTAGGGCATGGATGAGGTTGGGGAAGGGGATGAACAAGTGGTTTCCCAGGAAAGCCTCCCAGAGGAAGGGAGCCTCATAAGCACAGACTCCAAGGCTGAATTGGGGTCAGCTGGGGACTCGAGCCCAGAGTGGTGGGGTTCAGCAGTCAGCAGGCCGGTAAGCAACTCTGGGGGTGAGAAAGGGTCAGGGGAGTTGGAAGGAAGGGTGGGTATGGGGAGTTGGTGCCTTGTTTAGAGTGGAGAGTTCTGGATGTGGACTTCTCCAACCTGGCTTCTTAGAGAATGCAGGGACCAGGGGAGATTTAGGAGTCAAATTTACTTGAATATTTGAGCAAAACACTGTAGCAAATGCAAAGGTTGCTCTGCCCACACCCCCTGGGTAGGTAGGCTCTGTTCCTTAAATGCCCATACGTTTTGGCTACTGCACCTGCAACTCTGCGGGAGGAAGCACCCCTGGCTGTGGGTGTAGGTTGCATCTTCACCAGGAAACCCAGAAAGGCCTGGAGTCACTGCGCTCCCTCAGTGATAGCCCAACACTAAGGACAGGCAGGAAATGGTGGATAAATACCCCTGCTGCAGCTTCTCAGCAGGACCGAGTCCCTTTCCTACAGTAGTCCCTTGTTCATTAATATACCCTGTGTGGGCTTCCTTTCCTTCCCCACCTCACATTCCCGCTCCCCCGTGGCGCTTCCTGGGATCACGGCCCAAACAAATGACTCGCCCTCATATCCCGGTCTCAGATTTGCTTCTGGGGAAACTGACCTAAGAGAAACATTTTTATAATAAAGCTAACAAAGATATATTATGGGAACATGAATTCCACATGACTTCTCAAGATAAAGCAAAACCACGATGGAGAGTGCATGGCTCTGGCCACAGGGGTCTCCCCCTTACTTCACTAATAGGGGCTCCACATTTGGGAACTGGGCTAGAAACCAGAGGACAAGTCCCTAGAGGTGAGCCTCCCAGGCACAGACAGGGTGGAGCATGAATCTGGGATGGGGTCGGGGAACAAATAGAAGGTACTGGGCACTGTGCACTTGAGTTTGGCAGCTCAGCATGTGGTTGGGGTACAGTAAGTGTGCATTGGGGTTTGGGGTCCTCAGGGCTGTTCTTCCAATGGAAGAATAGGGTCCATGAGGGATTGAGGTGGCTTGCTTAGGGTTAAGTTGCACTGGGGTGGGCCCTGTCCTGGTGACTCCAGAGTGGCCCAGTTTTCGTCATTACATGGTGAGTGAGACACCTGAAGCGTGCTAAGGCTTGGGAGGGGTTGGCATGTAACTGAAGTCGGGAGTCAACAACTGATAGTCTACGCCTCCCAGGATTTCTCTGATAGGAGGGCTATGTAATTGCTTTGGGGGTACAGTGAGTCATTGGATTTGGGGATCAATATTTGAAATAATCAGGACGGGGATCGGGGGCTATGAGCACTGCTGCCATTCCAGTGGCCTTTTTTAAATGCTCTGCTCTGATGGACACATTCCTGCCCCAGGGGAAGGCACGGTGAATGGAGTGCAGGCTGGATTTCAGCCCTCGCCTGTCCCTTGTCCGGGTGCCTTTGGGCAGTGACCAGCCTGCACAGCTCCACGTAGCAGCCCTGGCGGTGGTTGGGGGTCTCTGAGCAGGGAGTTCCCTCCCACCCAGCCTCAGGAGTAGCTGCCGCATCCTCCAGCCTCCTCCCCAGCCATCTCCTCCAGCTGTCATTTTCTTCTGAGAGGAGGTGAGGCAGGTTTCTGTAGTGTGAGCCCCCGCACCCTGTGAGGCTTGGGAGCTGGCTTCCTGGAGTGAGGGTCAGGGTCAGGGTTCGAGTCCTGGCCACGTCGTATATGTGTCAGAATGAGCAATGCCTTTTTAGGTCACATATACTTTGGACTTCAACACTGCTTTATGTAGGCCGTAAAATTAATAGGTGGGAACGAGATTTATGGGCCCCACTGGGCTGTTCTTTGCTTGTTAGGTTAAACACACTGATTTCCTGGTACAAAAGTGCTTGTTAAAATAATCTCCCCCAGCATGTTCAGAGGGGACATATCTGTCTTGTTTGGGGGGTGGGGAGAAGGCTGTGGCGCCCCATCCCCACCTCTGGGGCTGGCCCACCTGTCATGACCTCCCCCAGCCCCAGCTGTGTGTATGATGGAATGAATGATGAGGTTTCTGGGTGGGGGGTGTTCCAGGGAAGGAATGTGCCTCTGTGCAGATAAGGCCAGAGCCAGACCTGTACTCCCATCACCCCCACGAAGAGCCCGGAAGACCTGCTAGCCTTTGTTCCCGCAATATCTTGAGAAGGGAGGCTAGAAGCATGGCGGGGCTGTGTCGGGGGAGGCATGGTGTTATTGGGGCAGAGCGAGAGGTTGCGGATGCCTGAGCATTTTCAGGTGGCACTGTGCTTGCAGGTCACTGGGGCCCGACTCTGCGTGCCTGCCCCCAATCCTTCATCTACCACACTGTCCTGGGACATGTGCCCTCCCTGAATGACTCAACCACTCCTGGAATGGAGGTTGTCATGCCTTCTCCTGCCCTGCCGGGGTTCTCCTCTTCCCCTGAGGGTGTGTCTGGAAGGGTCACAGGTGGAGTGGGTTATGCAGAGCACACAGGGAACTTCTGGAACCAGGGTGCTCACAAACCCGCTGGGCAGAACTGGGCAGTGGGTTTGGGTGGGGCTTGATTCAGTCAACGGCAGGACACATGTACAGCACAGGAGGAAAGGCCCAGGCTAAGCCAATTCAGGACTGGTGCTCGGCCCTTAGCAGGCCCATGAGACGCCTGCTGAATGACAGCGTGCAGACCCGGGCACTCCGAATCCTCTACTTCCCTGTTTAAATCGAGCTCACTTTGAGACCCTCTGAAGATCGGATTTCTCAGTCTTCTAACATTCCCCAGGGGCTGGTTCCAAGGATGGGGAGATGCTCACGGAGCTTCCCCAGCCCAAGTCCTCCTGCTTCCTCAGGCTCACCCTCCTGTCAGCCTGCTGCTCAGTCTCAGAAGCCCACTTTGATAGCCCTCTCCTGGGCTCCTGGTGCCTTTTGTGTTTGATATTTGTGGTCATTTCAATAAAGCATACTACCCACACCATTGCCTGATTCTTGTCCCATTCAACCCTCATGAGGTCGATGTTATACCCGCTTACCGACAGATAAGCAAAACCGAGGCCCAGAAGGCCACCCAGCAGTGAGCAGAGTAGCTGGACCTGAGTTAGGTCTGAGGACCTGGTCAGTGGGGGCCCCTTTCCCTGCTGTCTGCGAGGACCTCCCTCCATCATTCCGGGACATTAGAGCCATCAGTGGAGCAGCCGGAGCAGAGGTGCTGTCTAGACCACTTCTAGGTCTGTAGTGCCCAGCTCAGTGGGGCACCCGTGGTGGAAATTCAGCCTAGCTTGCGGACTGAGGTGTGACAGCTGTGCTGTGTGGGTCTGAATCTGGAGTTAGGCTCCTGGGTAAGAATCTTGGTTTCAGTACCTCCTGGCTCTGTAGCCTCGAACGAGCCTTCTCTTGTGTCAAACAAGGCTAATAATAATACTTACCTCATTGAGTTGTTGTGAAGGTTCAATGAGATGCTCTGTATAAAATATTCATGACAATAACTGGCACATAGTAAGAGCTCAGTAACTGGTAACGCAAAGTCCTAACCTCCTTCCATCACCTTCTTGTTCTGAAATACTGCCACCTGCTGGTAGGTTCCAGGTGCAGCCACCATGTGCCATTAGTGCCTGGTGCAGCTGAGCGCCCCAACTGGCACCCACCTTGATTCCTCCATTTGGACCATCCTCCTCCCCTCTACAATAAACCACGCGCCTCCTCTCTTTCCAGACTCTGCACAACAGCACCTCCTTCTGGGAGTTTCCTTGATTGTCAGCCCTACACATCAAGGAGCACAGAGCCACATCTAGTAGCTTTTCCCCTCTGTCCTCTCATCCCCTATGTCTTTGGTTTTGTGGATTTTAGAGCCAGGCAGATGTAGATTTGAACCCTGATGCCAACATTTAGTGGCTGTGTGACATGGGGCAAATTACTGAACCTCTCTGAGCTTCATGATTGAAGAATCCCCCCAGTAAACAGTCACTACTGTCATTATTCATCTTCTGCCCTCTTGTCTCAGTCAGCTCCTGCTGTCTCCCCCCCACGTTGGCTCTCAAGAGGGCACTGCTTGCCTTCTGGTCCCCAACTGCACATATCTTCATGGCAGCTTCTGAAGAATTTTCCCTGCTAGTAATCACAGGGAAAAGAGAACAACATGCCCGCGGGGAAGGGGGTTATCTAACGGTTAAAACGCATTGTGATGGTGACACAAGAGGACCCAGGTCCCCACTGTCTTGGTTCTGTTCTTGCTTCCCATGTGTTTCATTGTAAGCCTCGCTTGGAGGGGGCCCAGCCTTCCTTGTCTCTTCTGACCACACCCCATGTTATCCCAAAGCAGCAAGCTGGAGGAGCTTGGCTTACTCCAAAGCCTCCTGGAGAGGATCTCGTGAGGATTGATCTGTAAACGTGGGGGTTGGACCATAAAGTTCTCTAAGGTCTTTTCTAGCTCGGGCGTGCTTTGCGTCTGAGTCAACCATTTTTTGATTTAATGACTTCCAAATGTCTGCTTAGGAGGGCTTGCTTTTGCACCAATGGTTGACACTGAGCACCGCCCCACGCTGACCCAAGGACACCTGCTGGACCCCGACAATGGGACTCAGTGCCCTGCTCTTGCTGGAAGGCCGGCTCTTCATTCGAATCCAATCCAAGAAGGTCCGAGGCTGAGAGACAATGCAGGTTCAGACTCTGGTGGGAGAGGCAGGCCTGGGCAACAAGGTGCACTGCGTGGTCTTCTCCTCACTTCCCTTGGAGGTGAGCACTGCACCCACTGCAACGGAGGGCCCCGCGCAGCCCCTTTGACCTGAAATACACTCTCCCACCCTGAGATCTATTCATGTCCTCCCTTTGTGTTCTCCTCTACAAGTTCATCTCAAACCCAGCCTTGCCCAGGAAGGGCAGCACGCTTTGTGCCTCTGCCCCGGGGGCTGGGTGAGTTTGCCAGGCCCTCAAAGGCAGCCTGAGAACTCGCAAAGAGGCAGAAAGCATTGGGGAAGGGCTCCAAGGGAGCCTAGGCTGGGGAGCAGACATTCAGACAGCCCGTACCGTGGTGCACAGCCTGCCCACAAGCCCGGTGGATTAGAAGGAGTATTTGGTGAGTCCACAACCAGCCCGCAGAGGCGGGGAACTTTGCTCAGACTTTGTAGACCATCCAATGGCCTCTTTCAAAACAGGATTTTGATGAGTTAAGTGTAAATGAATCAGAAACACATGGGTTGAATTTCCCTCCAAATGCAATGGGGTTTGAATACAGCTCAGGGAGGGAAGGGGGGTTCTGGGGAGGAGAGACGTGGCTTAATCAAACAGGTCTTTTCTTCTTTTAATGTTTGCCACCACTGCCTCCAGGCTCCCTGCCTTCTACTATCTCATCCATCCCACCCCCAGTGGGGGAGACCTGGGGCTTTGCTGCCTGGGCTCAACTGAGGACCCTGGGCCAGCCCTGCCGGCGTCAGACTCAGGGGGAGCTGGACGCACCCCGCCTCCCTCCGGCTGCCGTCCAGGATGCCTGGCAGAAGCGGCTGGAAGGCTTTTCTCTGGAGACAGTGACTCCCTGCTCATCCTAGACTCCTGAAGTAGTCGGTGATGTGGAGGAAGCGGGAGCCAGAGAGAGTGCAGGATGGCACCCTTGAATTTACAGGGACTAGACCCCAGTCTTAGAATGTAGTGTCTCACGAGGAGGCAACTTTTTAGACAAGATGAAGTCTTCATCTATTTAAATCACATGTATTATTTTCTTTTATTATAAACATCATACTCTTTTTCAGGAGAGCAAATTTTAAAAGCACAAAGAAGCAAAATAACAATATAAAAGCTACCTACAACTCCCACCCGGGGGTGACTTGTTAACATTTTGGTTCAGCTGCTTCCAGGCCCCTGTGTGCTTTTTAAACATTACAGATTTACAGTCATGCAGGATAGAGGCACTAAAGTGGACTAGTTGGAATTCTGAGTCTTGAATAGACTGCCTGGGCTCCAATCCCAGTCCCGTCACTTGCTGCATGTTACAACACGTTTGCCAAACTTTAGAACCCACAATTGACAACAGCAAAACACAACAACAATAATAACATGGTATCTGCCAGGATTGAATGGAATAATATTCATAAAGCACTTAGAGGAGTGCCCAGTGCATAAGAGCCACTCAACAGTTGTTAGCTAGTAGTGTTTCTATTTTGTGTCCTGTCTTTCTTCATATATATATGCCATCGACTTCCTAGGTCCTTAGTATTCTCTATCAGGATTGAATGGCCGCTTTCTTGTCATAGGTTATTCACCCAACGTTTCCTTTAAATGTATGTTACAGATAACACTGTGATAGACATTTTTCTGCATTTTAAGGGGGTTCAAGTTTGAGTTTGAGCTTTTTGGCTTAAGTTTCCTCTTGCATAAGTTGTTTTGCATGGGAGAAAATTAAACTGGAGAATATTTATGTCTATGAACTTGTGGAGATCTAGATTTCTGTTCCTATAGTTTTGCCTTTTACAGAATATAAAATGAATGGGATCATGTAGTATGTAGTGTTTTGTGTCTGGCTTCTTTCACTTTGCATAATGCATTTGAGATTCATTCGTATCATTGCATGTATCAATACTGCATTCTTTTTTATTGTTGTGCGGTATTCCATTATGTGGATATAAAAATTTTCTTAGCCATTTGTTAGTTGACAAACCTTTGGATTATTTCCAGTTTGGGCCTATGATGATTAAAGTCCTTAAAGTTTACACACCAGTCATTGGTGGACATATGTTTTCATTTTTCTTGGGTAAATTCCTAGGAATAGAATTACTGAGTCGTGGATAGATAGTAACTGTATGTTTAACTTTATAAGAAACTGTCACACTGTTTTCCTAAGGGACTGGACTAGTTTGCATCTCTCCACAAGCAATGTTTGAGAGTTCTGATCAATAACATTCCTCGGCGGCACTTGGTAATGTCAGTTTTTAAAATTTTAACCATTCCATGGGGATGTAGTGGTATCACATCGTGGTCTTAATTTACTTTTTCCTAATGATTAATGATTTTGAGCCTCTTCTCATGTGCTTATTTGCCACCAATATATTTTCTTGGGCTAAGTGTTTAAGTCATTTGTACATTTTTAATTGAGTTAATTGTCCTATTATTAAGTTGTAAGATTTCTTTCTTTTTTTTTTTAATGTTTATTTATTTTTGAGACAGAGAGAGACAGAGCATGAACGGGGGAGGGTCAGAGAGAGGGAGACACAGAATCCGAAACAGGCTCCAGGCTCTGAGCGGTCAGCACAGAGCCCGACGCGGGGCTCGAACTCACGGACTGCGAGATCATGACCTGAGCCGAAGTCGGCCGCTTAAACGACTGAGCCACCCAGGCGCCCCAAGTTGTAAGATTTCTTTACATATTTTGGATAAAAATTATTTATTCTATATATGTTTTGTAAATATTTTCTTCCAACCTGTGTCTTGTCTTTTAATTTTCTTAAATGTCTTTTGAAGAGCAGAATTTTTTATTTGATGAAATCCAAAATTTATCATTTTTTTCTTTTATGGATTGTGTTTTTAAACTCATAGTTTAACAGTTTAGTGCAACCTAAAGTCACAAAGATTTTCCCCAGAGTTTTTTTCCTAGAATTTTTATAATTCTAGAATTTACATTTAGATCTATGACAGGGTTTTGAGTAAATTGTTATATGGAATGAGATACGGATTGAAGTTAGTTTTTGTTGTTGTTTTTTGTGGTGGTTTTTGTTTGTTTGTTTGTTTAGGTTTTGTTTTGTTTTGTTTTGTTTTGTTTTGTTTTGTTTTGCATGTGGATGTCCAACTGTTTCAGTACCATTTGTTAAAAGACTATCTTTTTTTCTAATGAATTATCTTGGATCCTTTGTCCAAATCAGCCAACCGTATTTGTGAGGTCTATTCTGTTCCATTAATCTAAATGTCTATCTTTTTTACCAATACCACCATCTTGGTTAATGTAGCTTTATATTAAGTCTTGAAATCAGATTGTATGAGTCTTTCAACTCTTTTTTTCCAAAATTCTATTCTAGTTCCTTTGCTTTTTCATATAGTTTAGGGGTGGCTTGTCAATTTCTACCAAAAATCCCACTGGGATTTTTACTGGAATCTCATTGAAACCATAAACCAATATAGGGGGTATTTCTGGGTTTTGGCAGTTTGACTAAAATACGTTTAGATTTTGTTTCTTTTTGATATTTTTGTTCCCTGAATTTCTTGGATCTGTGATTTTTTGTCCTTTGGTAATTTTGGAAAAGTTCACAGCCACTTCAAATATTTTTTCCTCCACATTTTTTCTCTATTCTTTTAGAATGCCAATTTTGGGTCTGTCTTCTTGATTTTTAATATTATTTTTCTCTTTGTGTTTCAGTTTGGAAAATGTCTATTAGCTACCTTTAAGCTCAATGATTCTTTTCTTTTCTGGACCTGCCAAAGAGATTCTTCTCTATCTCTGATATCACATCCCCTACCTGTAGTATTTCTATTTGGCTTTTTTATAGTTTTAATATCAGTGTTGAAGCTCCCCACCTGTTTAAGCATTTGTCCACTTTTCCCAATAGATCCTTTAAAATATTAATCACAATTATTTTAAGGTTCTTATTTGCTCATTCCAATATCTGGGTCATCTCTGGGTCTAGTTCTATTGACTGCCTTATCTCTTGACAATTTTTTTGTGGCTTTTTTTTTTTGTGTGTGTTTCTTGTAATTTTTTGCTGAATGTTGCACATGGTGTGTAGAAAAATAGCAGAGATTGAAATAAATGGTACTTTTGCCCTGGGATGGGCATGATACCTTTCCTGTGAGAACAATAATTTGTGTGGGTATGTGGGTATGTGGTTGTTGAGTTGCTCTAGTCAATGTTTAAACTGGGTTTGATATTGTTGTTGCTATAGGTACCTTCACACTATGGTATCTTGCAAATTCCTCTAGTAGGTGGGCTACTACTACCTACTACAACCCTTTCTTTTGTGTTCTGCCAAAGTAAAATAGTTTGTGCGTTCCACCTCTCCTCAAATGAGCCATTCACTCTTTGAAATCCAGTTCATCTGGTAGTTTTGTGACAACAGCTTTCTGATGGGTTCAGGAAAACTAATAATTTTGTAGATCATCTGACTTTAAAAAAAAAAAAACAAACAAGGTTATGTGGGGGGAAGCAATGTTCCCTTGTGATTTTCTACATCCTAAGAGAAAGTAGATTTTTCTTGTCCCTTCACACCTGTCTAGATGATCATAGGGTTTTCTTCTTAGATCTAAAGATGTAGTGAATTATTTTAATGGCTTTTCTATTAAACCATGTTTACATTATTTTTTAATTTTTGTTCAATGTTTATTTGTTTTTGAGAGAGAGAGAAAAAGACAGAGTGCAAGCAGAGGAGGGACAAAGAGAGGGAGACACAGAATCTGTAGCAGGCTCCAGGCTCCAAGCTATCAGCACAGAGCCCAACATGGGGCTCACACCCATGAACCATGAGATCGTGATCTGAGCCAAAGTTGGACCCTCAACCGACTGAGCCACCCAGGCACCCCTGCTTACATTATGTTAAAAATGCCATTGCCTCATGTTGTATTATTCTCTTATTGAGGGGCTAGATTTGATTTTCTAGCTCAATAGGCAGTTTTGTTTCATTACTATATTTCTCATATTTTTGTATCATGATTAATATAGATTTATAAAATCAACTGGATCTTTCATGTCTTTCTAGTCTCTGTAAAAGTTTACGTATCATGGAAATCCTCAATTCCATGAACATTTAAGTGATAAAACAGAGCCTTGCACCATTTGTTTGCAGTAGTTCTGTATCAACCTTTTGAATTTGTTCCTTAATTATTGGTCTTTTAAGGCATCATGTGTCATGAATTCCTTGTGGCGATTTGCATTTTCCCAGGACATTATTTATTTTATTGAGTTCCTTAAAGTTTGGACTTGACTGGATTTATAATCCTTGGTGTAACACGAAAAAGAAGAGGAACCTTAGGTAGAGGCTTTGGGAGCACCGATATTCAAGAGGAGGAAGAAGTGGTACCAAAGAGTGTGAGAAAGAGAGTCCCGAGAAATGGGGAGAACTAGGAGGCTGTGAGAGTCTGGAACTAAAGGAAGAGAGACTTTTCAAGCTTGAAAGTAATCAAGCTGGACTCATTTCTTTGCCACATTAGGTAACTGAAGAAACTATGAATTTACCAAGAATTTTGAAGGAAAAAATTGAGATTCAGGCAATAGGAAACATTTTTTACTTATATACATATTCAGAAAAAAATACCACACACCCATCTTCTATGGAAAAAAAGCTTACTTAATAATCTAATCCAGTTGACAAGGAGGTAAAGCAAAAAAGTTAACAAATAGAGGAGTTGTGGTTTAAAAGAAACTGGTAAATATCGAGGTAATGTGGACACAGAACTAAGTAAATTGTTGTCATTATTGTTTTGAAGCTGAATGCTTTCTTAGTTACATTTAAAATTATAAAAATAATAATGATTTGACTATGATAAACCTGAGGTAAAAATATCAAGTCATTTTGGCAAAAAATTGAGAGGAAGAATTTAGGAGAAGAATGATGTAAACGTATACCAGTTCTTTATAGTTCATAAGGATATCTGAATAATACTCTTTTTAAAGATACATTTTATTGGGGTATAATTTACAATAAAATACACACATTTTAAGTGTATGGGCCAATGAGTTTTGACAAATGTATACAACCTCATAACCACCACTACAGTCAATATAGAGAACCTTTTAGTTACCCTAGAGGAGTCACTTGTGGCCCTGTCCAGTTAATTTCTGACCTCCACCCCAGCCCCCGATCTCAGAAAGCCATTAATTTTTTTTTCCTGTCTCATTAGTTTTCCTACAGTTTCATATAAACAGAATCATGTAATATATACTCTTTCATACCTGGCTTCTTTTCTTTAGGATAATATAATAAGCCTTGAAATCAAGTATTGTAAGTCCTTCAACTTTGTTCTTCTGTCAAAATCATTTTGCTATCCTAGTTCCTTTGCTTTTCCATGTAAATCTTAGAATTAACTTGTCAACTACTAAAAAGTTTACTGGAATTTTGATTTATCTTGCAGCTGTATCTATAGATTGATTTGGGCAGAATTTATATCTTAATGATCCCAAGTCTCCCAATACACGAATATGATCTTTCCCTTCATTTACTTAAATTAATTTTTTTTCTCAGCAGTGTTTATATAGTTTAATTTTTATCTCTAAATGAACCATATATTTTTCAATTTTTTAAACGCTTATTTATTTATTTATTTTTTAATTTTTTTTAATGTTTATTTATTTTTGAGACAGAGAGAGACAGAGCATGAATGGGGGAGGATCAGAGAGAGGGAGACACAGAACCCGAAACAGGCTCCAGGCTCTGAGCTGTCAGCACAGAGCCCGACGCGGGGCTCGAACTCACAGACCGCGAGATCATGACCTGAGCCGAAGTCGGACGCTTAACCGACTGAGCCACCCAGGTGCCCCTAAATGCTTATTTATTTTTGAGAGAGAGAGAGAGAGAGAGACAGAGAGTGAGTGGGGGAGGGGCAGAGAGGGGGACACAGAATCTGAAGCAGGCTCCAGGCTGTGAGCTGTCAGCACAGAGCCCAACATGGGGCTCGAAATCACAAACCGTGAGATCATGACCTGAGCTGGTAGGATGTTTGACAGACTGAGACACCCAAACACGTCTACTGAGAGCATTTATCATGAATGGGTATTGGGTTTTGTCAAATGATTTTACTGCATCTAGTGATATGATCATGTGATTTTTCTTTTTCAGCCTGTTAAGATGGATTATGTTAATTGTTTTTGAATGTTGAACCAATCTTGCATACTTGGGTAAATTCCACTTGGTCATGGTGTATAATTCTTTTTATACATCGTTGGATTTGAGTTGCTAACATTTTGTTGAAGATTTTGCATCTATGTTCATGATATTGGTTTGTATTTTTCTTTCTTTTTTTAAATGTCTTTGTTCAGTTTGAGTATTAGGGTAATGCAAGCCTCATAGAATTATTTCTGAATTATTTCTCCTGCTTCTATCCTCTAAAAGAGATTGTAGAGAATTGATATCTTTGGATGTTTGATGGAATTGACCAGTGAACCCATCTGGGCCTGGGGTGCTTTCTGTTTTGAAAGATTATTCATTATCAATTCAATTTTATTAGTAGATGCAGGTCTATTCAGATTGTCTACTTCTTCTCATGCAAATTTTGGCAAGCTGTGTCTGTCAAGGAATTGGTGCATTTCATCTAGGTTATCAAATTTTGGGGCATAGGGTTGTTTGCAGTATTTCTTTTCTTTCTTTCTTTCTTTCTCTTTCTTTCTTTCTTTCTTTCTTTTTTAGTGTTTATTTATTTTTGAGACAGAGAGAGACAGAGCATGAGTGGGGGAGTGGCAGAGAGAGAGGGAGACACAGAATCTGAAGCAGGATCCAGGCTCTGAGCTGTCTGCACAGAACCCAACATGGGGCTGGAACTCACAAACCGCAAGATTATGACCTGAGCTGAAGTGGAACGCTTAACTGAGCCACCCAAGCACCCCTCTAGAGATTTCTAATTAAACAACATTCTTTTTAAAGAGCCAATTTTTGTTTTCATTGATTTTCTCTTGTGTGTTTGTTTCCTATATCATTTATTACTGCATTTGCCTTTACTATTTTCTCTACTGACTTTAGGCTTATTTTTCTCTTCTTTTATAACTTCTTAGGTTGGTTAATTGTATTATTAATTTTGGGTCTTTCTTCTTTTCTAACATAAACAGTTAGTGATGTGAATTTACTTCTAAGTACTACTGTAGCTATATTACACAACTTTGATAAACTGTTTTCATTTTCATTTACCTCAACATACTTTCTAATTTTATGTGTTATTTCTTCTTTGATCTTTGATCTATTTATTTGATTTATTTCTTCTTTGATATTTGATCGAATATCTAATTGTTATTTAGAAATGTCTTCTTTAATTTCAGAACACTTGGCAGCTACCCAAATGTCCTTCTTTTATTGATTTTTAGTTTAACTCTTTCCAGATAACATGCTCTGTAAGATTTCAATATTTTTCCAATTCATGGAGATTTGAAAAAAAATGGCTCAACATACGATCTGCCTGGTAATTTCCCTATACACTCTTGAAAAGAATATATATTCTGCTGTTGATGTGTGTATGTTCTCATTATAAATTTCAGTTAAGTCATGTTGCTTGATAGTGTCATTTGACTTTTCTATATACTTACTGATTTTCTGTCTACCTGTTATTTCTTTTAATTAAAGAATAATTGGGTATAATTGGCAAGTATAACTGTATGCATTTAAAATGTATAATGTGATGATTTGATATACATATACATTGTGAAATGATTACCAAGATTGAGATAATTTACACATCAATCAGCTCAAAGAGGTAACTATTTGTATATGTTGTAAGAATGCTTAAGATCTACTCTCAGCAACTTTCAAGTATACAATACCACATTATTAAATATAGTCACCACGTTGTACATTAAATCCTCAGAACTTCTCTTCTTATAACTGGAAATTCATACCCTTTGACCCATATCACCTCATTTCCCCCTTCCCCAGCCCTCAGAAACTACCATTCTATTCTATTCCTAGAAAATTCGCTTTTTTTTTTTTTTTTACATTCCAATTTAAGTGATACTATACACTATTTGTCTTTATCTGACATACTTTACTTCATATACTGGCCTTCAAGTTCATATATGTTGTCACAAATAGTAGGATTTCTCTTCTTTTTTAATGGCTGACTAATACTCCATCATGTAAGATATATATAGCTATATACATACATACATATACATATCTCTCTCTATATAAAGGTTATATATAGATATATGTAACATTTCATTATCCATTCATTCATTAAAGCACATTTAGATTGTTTCAATATCTTGGCTATTGTGAATAATGCTGCAGTGAACATGAGTGTGAAAATATCTCTTTGAGATGCTGGTATCAATTTCTCAGATAAATACCCAGAAATGGGGTTGCTGGATCAAAATGGTAGTTCTATTTTTAATTTTTTGAGGAATCATCATACCATCTTCCATAATGGCTGTACAAATTTATATTTCTACCAACAGTGGGTAAGGATTCCCTTTTCTCCACATACTCACTAATATTTGTTATCTCTTGTCTTTTTTGTAATAGCCATGCTAATTTGCATGAGGTGACATCTTATTTTGGTTCTGATTTGCATTTCCCTGATGATTAGTGACCTTGAGCACCTTTTCACCTACCTGTTGGCCATTTGTATGTCTACCATCTTCCTATTTACTTTCTATTTGTTCCATTTATTCATTTTTTTCCTCCCTTGATTCATTTTTTTGGTTGTTTTGCCTCCACTATTGATTTATTAGCTTCTTTGTTTTATTTTTAGAGATTGTTCTAGGGTTTAATCTGTCTAATCTCAGTCTACCTTCAAATGGCATTATACTGTTTTATGGATTATGTAAGTTTTCTTTAAATTATTGAACATATTCATAACAGCTACTTAATAAATAATTAAGTATTATGGTGATCATTCTTTCACCTATATCATCTGGGTCTCTTTCTATTGAGTGATTTTTTTCTTTATTGTGAGTCACATTTTTCTGCTTCTAGTCATCTCTAGAAATTTTAGATTGGATGTTGGAAAGCGTAAGTAATATATTCTTGAAAATCAGGATTTTGTTGTCTTTTTTAAAGAGCACTGCGCTTTGTTGTGGTAGGCAGCAAAGTTACTAGTGATTTAGTTTGATCCATTCAAGGCCTTTTTTAAAGCACTTTCCTGGTGGGCTTTTAATCTATGATTTAGTTTTTCTATTCATGTATGGTTCTTCTTAGGATCTCAGTACACTGAATGTACTACATGTTCAATAAGAACTCTTCCAGCCCTGTTTGAGATCTTAGAATTCTTCACCTTCTGACTCACTGACACCTTCTTCTTTTCCATACTCATGGAAATTTACACACCGTCATTTTATTATTCATCAGAGAACCGAAAGGATTTCTATGAAGATTTCTCAAGTTCTTTTTCTGGATAGCTTACTCCACCTGGGGATTCTTTCCCTAAACATTTTAGCTGCCTCAGAACTCCTGAACTCTGATCTGTTTTCTCAACTCATTGAGACTACCCAGCTTGTGATTCCCTCACTGTTCTGTGGTCCAGAAGGTGCCTCTGTGCAAAAAGTCAATTCAATCATAGGGGGGGTTCCTTATTTGTTTGTTTGCCTTTCCTGAGCTACGTATTGTCCAATATCTGGAAGCAGTTATTTTATGTTTTTATCTAATTTCTAGTTGTTTAAGGTAGAAAAGTAAGCCCCATCACTGTTAATCCGTCATCACTGGAAGTAGAAGGGTAAGTACTCTTTTACTTCTTGACTTGGATTATTATAGAAATATAGACTTAAATAAGTGGCAGAAATTTGTTTGGTTGATTTTCCTGATGTTTACTGCAAATATTACCAAAATACAGAAGTTATGACAAAGAAAATAATCACTGTTAATATGTTGTCATTTGTCTTTGCAACTTTGGTCTATACTTGGTGACACTAATAGATATGGGTTCATAACTCTACCTTTGTAGTGGGTGGTGAAGCCTTGGTAATTAGACAAAGAAACAAAAATAAGTAGTATAAATCTCAGAATGGAATTATAGTAACAGAGTTATTACTAACTCTCCTGAGAGTTATTAATGTTATTATTATTTACAGATAATATGATTACCTACATAGAAGGCCTAAGAAGATAAACTAAAATGAAATAGAATATTTTTCAAACAGAAAATTTTTATTTGACAATATTAACTACAGTTGATTCTTGAATAACATAGGGTTTAGGGGCATCAACCCACCATGCAGTAGAAAATCCACATATAACTTTTGGTTTCCCCAAAACTTAACTACTAGTAGTCTACTATTGACCAGAAGCCTTTAATGATAACATAATCAGTCAATTAACACATATTTTGTATTTATATGTATTATATACCATATTCTTACAATAAAGTAAGCTAGAGAAAAGAAAATGTTATTAAGAATATCGTAAGGAAGAGAAAATATATTTATAGTACTGCATCCAAAAAATCCACATATAAGTGGACTAGTGCAGTTCAAACCTGTGTTATTCAAGGATCAACTGTAATTAGAAAGTATACTGGGAAAAAGATCTTTATTACAATATCAACAAACATATGCAATGTCACATACATATGTAATTAGGTTTATGAAAAATGTATGAAAAATTGCATGAAGAAAATTACAAAGCTCACTTGAAATCTTTAAATAACTAGTAAGAATATTGTGTTCTTATTTGGGAATATTTAATATTGGAAAGTTGTCCATTTCCCACATATTTAACTATAAATTACTTGTAATCTTCATCAAAATCCATATGGAATTTTTTAGAGCTAGACAGAATGATTCTAAAAATCGTTGAAAGAATAAAGTTTGATAAGATCCAGGGAATTTTTGAAAAACTCTAGTAATGAAATGGGAGTTTCCCTACCAGATATTAAAATTTATAATAAAGTTATAGTAATCACAATCGTATGGAACTAGTGCAGGAATAGACAAAACAGATCAGTGAAGCAAAAAGACAAAGCCCAGAACAAGTCCAAAAGTATTCAAGAATGTATTGCAAAATAAGAGTGGCATTTTAAGTCAGTGAGGAATGGATGGATTTCTTCAATAAATAAATTTGCATTTACTATCTAATATATTTGGGAGGCAGGGGATATATCAGGAGTTAAAGCATTATTTGTGTAGAAAAGGCTTAAATGTAAAATATGAAGCTTATTAAAAGGGTGGGAAACAGACACTCTCATATATTTTTGGTGCACAATTTGTCAGTATCTATTAAAATTAAGAGACTTCCATATACTTTGGCCACACAATGCCTTTTCTATTAATTCACCTGATAATTTGTGTAGATATACTGGTCCATGTATACAAATAAATGTCCTTGGACAAGAATAGTAATGTCAGAATTATTTATGATATTAGAACAGAACTCTTCTTGGCTCAGGATACCAAAGAGAATTGACACCTTCCTTTCTGTAGATTGATAAAGGAATTTGGTCAAAAATCTGTTCAATGATTCTTGAACTGCTCAGCCACATCAAGGATGAAAGTAAGGTCTGAGACTACAAGAGTGAGGTTTTGGGGAGAAGATTCTATAGAGAGAGCTGTTGTCTTTCTGGGTCTTCATCTCAACTTTGGGGGACCAGTGGAGAAGACTATTGTCAAGACTAGGAAGGGGAATTTCAAAAGGCTTTTCCAGAAGTGGGAGAAAGAGAAGACCGTGTCTCCCCCAGGTGTGGGGTTGCTGAAGTGGCCTGGAGTCAGGGGCTGACTCTCCTGAGAAATCCAGAAGTCAGAAAAGGCCTGCCTTACAGCTTTGGTGTCAGAACTCTGCAGTTGAACCTATGTTGGGATCAGAGATTGTTAGGACAAGGGATATATGAGTGTTTCCAAAGTCAGATATGGGCCATGTGCCAAAGACCAGCATAAGGTGTCCCTGGGTCTGGTTCAGTAGAGCTGCCCTAAGGGCCAAAGAGAAGTTGGTAGAACAAGGCTGGTCATGACAAGAAAGGAATCATAAACAATCAGGAACAAGTCAGGAGAACTGCCTGGAAAAACAGCTTTCTAGGGAACCTCCAACAACCACACAAAGATCCCTAAGAGAAAGAGGCAGCACGAGCCATCAGCCAGGGGCAGAGAACTCAAAATCACCCAACCAGTGATAACCACCACCTCATCCCTTTACCTTTCCTCATGAATATACCCCTTCCCCCTGCCATCTTCACTCTCATGGGAAGTGAAATCACAAGTAGCAGGGGAATGATGTAAGGAAAGAGGCAGACAGAGGTTCCTTCCCCACTCTAGTCTTCCTACAGGTAGCTGGCCGAGTTGGGGGAAAGGAGAAGAGAGGGAGAAGAACTATGTCAAGTTCAGGGATTTGGTCTATTACATGGAAATAAAGATGATAATTTTTAATTGAGGCTGTGTTTTTGACTGAAAACAAAAGCCCATGAAAATAATTAGTGATGTCAAACAAAGGTAAGAAGTGTTATTCTAAAGAAAGACTTATAAATGGATAATGGATGAAAAAAATTTTTTGATGATATCATTAGGCATCTTGTTCAACATACCAATTACAGCAGAACAACACTGGAAAAACATAAAGGCCCACCAAAAAAAAAAAAAAAAACAAAAAAAAAAAAACTAGACAAATACACTGATGCATTCGTATAGTACAATATTATACTGGCATTAAAGTAACCAGGAAGATTTTTATGCATGGATAAGGAATGATCTCCAAATAATATGCTCAGTAGGGATAGAAGCAAGGAATAGCCCACTTTATGTAGTATGCTACTCTATATGGGGATAAAAGAGCGGAGGGGTGTGTAAAGTACACACGTGGTTTATGCTTGAGTATCTCCAGATTCCTAAGAAACTGGACACACAATTTACCTCTGAAAAAGACAAGTTGGAGACTGGGGAAAGGTATGGAGGGGACATCTACTTTCTACGTGCATTTGTTACTAAAATAAATAGTAAACTTATGAAAGTACTAGGCAAAAACCAAGCTATTATTAACTTATTGAAATAAAATGTAGGGGGGGGGGCGCCTGGTGGCTCAGTCAGTTAAGCGTCCGACTTTGGCTCAGGTCATGATCTCACGGTTGGTGAGTTCCAGCCCCGCACCGGACTCTGTGCTGACAGCAGCCTGGAGCCTGCTCAGATTCTGTGTCTCCCTCTCTTTCTCTCTGTCCTTACCACTCATCATGCTCTCTGTCTCTTTTTCTCTTTCTCTCTCTCTCTCTCTCTCTCTCAAAAATAAATAAACATTGAAAAAATTAAAAAAAATAAAATGTAGGTAGTTTTAGTTCACACTTCCCATGGAATTACCGCTAAACAGAACTTACACAGAAAAATAGAATTTAAAGGGATTTAAATCTTTATTCTCTTGAGTAAACACCAATGGGCTATAGTGATGTGTGTGTGTGACAGAAATACATTTTAATGAACCATAAAACATTAAAAAAATTCTCTCACTTCTCCGCCATTCTCTATGTCCTCTACATGTGCCACAGCTGATAGCTACAAAACCTCTTAAGTTCCCAATCAAAATTCATTCAGAAACTGAGAATGTATGGTTCAACTTCCACACTCTGTCTCTTCTGTGGCTATATGTTTTGTATATGTAATATACATATGTCCCCCTTTTCTTAAACCTTCTGATTTTGCAGCTTTTTGTACCAAGTTTTTAAAAATATAACAAAAAATCATGGATCTAAGCAAATAGACACAGAATATTCTTTGGAATGGAGGAGGGTGGGGAAGCTATCAAACATTTATACGTTATCACTCTGACATTTATATAATCTTGGGTGGGGCACACCTCTCTAACATAAAACTAAATATGAAGGGAAAATGACATATTTAACTACATTAAAAAACAACTTTTGGAAAAAAGCCTGGCACAGGAAAGTTTTGGTCATGTATCAAAACATTTCAAAGGTATAATTATTATAATGTGTTGTTGGTGGAGGGACTAACAAGGAGACCAATGGAACAGAACAGAGGACATAGAAACAGACTCACTCATACACAGAAAGTTGATGACAGAAAAGGCAATAATGAACTAGAGGCAAAAGGTTGAACTATTTAATAAATGAGCTGGGATAGCAGGTTATCCATATGGAAAAGAATTTAGATCTTTACCTCACACCATATACAAAATAAACTCCATGTAGATTAAAGAAGTAAATATAAAAAGCAAAAGTTTTTAACTTTTAGAAGAAAATATAGGAGACTATCTTTATGGTCTTTGTATAGGGAAAGACAGATTTAAAACTCTCTCTCTCTCTCTCTCTCTCTCTCTCACACACACACAGTCCAAACCTGAAAACAAAAAAAAAGATTGATAAGTGAGACTACATTAAAGTTTAAGGTATTTCTCAACTAAAACAGCACACAAGTTACTAAAGCAACCATAGACTGAGAAACAGCCTATGTTTCATACGCATGGCAACATGTATAATGCTAAAGGACTGCTACAGGTAGTTTAGAAAAATAAACAAAAGAATAGGCAAAATATATAAAGATTTATGGCATTTATGAAAGAGGGAACCCCAGAGGCCAATAAATGTGTGAAAAGACAAGCTGACTTGGACTAGGAAACTATAAAACTATAAAACAGTGAGATTTTTTTTTACCCATAATATTGACAAAAATGAAAAGTTTGGTAACACCATGAGTTGGAGCAGAGAAACAATACCCAGGAGAGAGTATAATGGTACCACTGCTTGAGAGAGCTATTTGGCACCATCTAGAGAATCTGAAATTGTGCACACCAGTGATGCAGACAATCCTCATCTTGCCACGTGCCTGGAGAGACTCTGGGACATGTACAGAGTCATGTACAATAGTATTAAATGGTCTTTATAATGAAGATTTAGAAGAATAAAAACCCTAAGTGCCCAGCAACAGGAAAATGGATAAATTGCAGCATATTTATAAATAGAATACTATGCCTTCATTAAAATGAATGAATTATAGCTGTATATTTCAATATGAATATATTTCCAAACATGATATTGAGCTAAAGCCAGTTATAGAACACCTATGATGTGATTCAATTCATGTAAATTTACAAAACATAATGTACAAAACAATATCATACATACACATACACATAGTATTGTGGACATACACATAGTATTGTTATTAAAGCATGCATGGAATTAATGATATCCCCCCAAAACTGGGATAGTGATTAGATTTGGTGAGAGAGGAAGTAGAATGCAATTATGGAGAGAAACACAAAGTACATGAGCTGTAATGTAATGTTTTGTTGCTTTAAAAAATCTGAGGCAAATTGACAAGTTGATATTTCATAAGGTCACGTGAGCAAATTATATGGATATTATATTTCCCCATGTCATAAAGTAAACTGTAAAGAATATTTGCAAAAAAATACATGATAAAAGGGGGTTAAGATTGTTTTTATCTATGGAATACTTGTAATTCAATAACAAAATTACACAATCACCCCTCTCAAAATCCAAATCTAGGTAAACTATGTAGGTAGGCAGCCTCAAAAGAAGGATGTAACCTCCTTACTAATTAAAGAAACTCATATTGAAATGTGATGCCTCTTTTTTCTTTTTCTTTTCAGATTGGTAAGGATGAAACAGGTGATCAAATCAACATTGGAGACAGGGAAGACAAGGCATGCTCCAATGAAGTGAAAAGAATTAAAATCCCTCTGTAACTATTGTTAGAACAATCCTGCATAAATCAAAGATATTTTAAGAACATGTGTCATTCGACTCACCAATATTCCATTTCCAGGAGTTTATTCTAGGTGCAGCAGGGACAGGAATCAGACTATTCTAAACAGGATTTATTGCAAATAATTTAGAATATCAAAAACTGGAGACAACTTAAATGTCCTAAATTAGAAGCTTGAGTGAATACGGGGTGCCAGCTCTTGATTTCTGCTCGGATCATGATCTCATGGTTCGTGAGATCAAGCAGCATGTCGGGCTCTGCACTGACAGCGTGGAGCCTGCTTGGGAGTCTCTTCTCTCTCTCTGCCCCTACCCTGCTCTCTCTCTCTCTCAAAATAAATAAATAAGCTTTTTTAAAAAAGAAGCTTGAGTGAATAGATTATGATATGAAGACATAAAGCAATATAAAATTATGACATATATTTACTTTCCTGAAAATGCTTTCATTTTATAGAATGGTTAAGGTTCACATTACAAATAGTGTTTATTTTTTTTTAACGTTTATTTATTTTTGAGACAGAGAGAGACAGAGAATGAACAGGGGAGGGTCAGAGAGAGGGAGACACAGAATCTGAAACAGGCTCCAGGCTCTGAGCTGTCAGCACAGAGCCCAACGCGGGGCTCGAACTCACGGACTGCGAGATCGTGACCTGAGCCGAAGTCGGCCGCTTAACCGACTGAGCCACCCAGGCGCCCCCAAATAGTGTTTATTTTTATAATATTTATAAATTCCTATATGTTTTTATATATACACACATATGTGCACACATGCATATATGTTTCCACCGAAAACAGTCTAAAAAGAGAATGCATGGCACAGTTAAGTCTCTCTGTTAAGTCACAGTTGTATTATTTCAGAGGTGTGATTAAAAAAAATTTTTTTTTATAACATTTGGACTATGCTTATATATTACTTGTGTGTGAAAAGGAAACAAAACTAGCACAATGCAGGAAATGTGCTCTTCCTCTGAATCTTGAGGGTCAAGATTGGAGAGGAAAAGAAAATTATCATTATTTGAAGATATTACTGTTTGCCTAAGAAAACCAAAGCAAATCAATTATAAAAGTATTAGAAATCATAAGAGTGAACAGTAGCTTATTAAAAGATAGTTACCCAGGCACACCTGGGTGGCTTAGTCGGTTAAGCATCTGACTTTGGTTCAGGTCACGATCTCACGGTTTGTGAGTTTGAGTCCCGCAGAAGCCTGCTCCAGATTCTGTGTCTCCCTCTCTCGCTGCCCCTCCCCCACTTGTGCTCTGTTTCTCAAAAATAAATAAATGTAAAAAAAAATTTTTTTAAAGATAGTTACCCAGATTTCATTGGCTTTCATAAATAACCAGCTAGGAAACATAACAAAAGATATCCTCAATAGCAACAAAAACCATAACATATGTAGGAATAAGCTTACCAAACACAGTGGTGTGTGTGAAAGCACACACACAGATGCACGCACACACACACACACACACACCCCATATTCATACGTATACATACACGTACTTCTCCACATATGTCCTCTACACATATAGCCATACCCTACACATATAGGAAGAACTTTAAATGGGATGTTAATAGATAGATAGACATATTATGTTCTTTAATGGGAAGTTTTAATATTGTAAAGATGTTTTAGAAGAACTGACATCAAAACACCTAGCACATCCCAATCAAAATCTCAGCGTGATTTTGGAAAGTGGGAAAATGATCAAATTTACCATAAAAGTATCATTAAAGAATAAGTTCATGACTATATCAAAAAGGAAGAAAAAAGAAAAGTAACCTATAGTCTCAGATGTTAGAATATACTTCAGAAATATAATAATAAAAAAGAGTGTGGCTAGCGTTCAGAACAGAATAGAAAGGTCAGAAACCAACCCAGTTAAATATCAGAATTCAGCATATATGTAACAGTTTCATTTCAACTCAGTAGGAAAATGATTCTTTTTTTTTAAATTCGTTAGGGCAATTGATGAAATACCAGAGAAAAGTCCCTATCTCACAATGTATATTAAAATAAATCTCAATTATGGGGTGCTTGGGTGGCTCAACCGGTTGAGCGTTCGATTTCGGCTCAGGTCATGATCTTGTGGTTTGTGGGTTTGAGCCCCGTGTTGGGCTCTCTCTGTGCTGACAGCTCAGAGCCTGGAGCCTGATTCACAGTCTGTGTCTCCCTCTCTCTCTGTCCCTTCCCTGCTCACCCTCTGTCTCTCTTTCTCGCTCAAAAATAAATAAAAACATTTAAAAATTTTAAAATAAACCCCAATTATACTACTTCATTAAGAGTAAAGTTTGAAATCACTGATAACCTGGAACAAGATCTAGGTAATATCTCGTCTCGGGATTAGAAGGCCTTTGTAAAAACACTCGCAAGAGCAGAATCCACAAAAAAAGAAATAGGCATAACATTCAGGAAACCTTTAGCACAGTAACAGAACACACTATTTTCACAAGCTGGTTCCCTGGGAAGACAGCTCTGAGGTGGAGAGTGCAGGAGGTTTATCAGTAGTGTTCTTGGGAATGTCACATGTTCAGGCAGGATCGGCCAGGGGAAAGCTGAGCTGTGTTGCATCTCAGTGAAGGTTGGGTGGACCCCACAAGGAGCTCTGAAGCTGAGAGAGTCCTTCAGAGTTGTCCCAAGGTGGGGGCCTTTTCATCCTTGGATATGGGCTCCTCCAGGAGTGGGGCATTTTAGTGGCTTAAAAATACGTCCATGAATTGTCTAATATCCATCCCTCCAAGAGATGGAGCCTACTTCTCCTCCTTTTGAATGGAGCCTGGACTTAGTTGCTTCTAACAAAGAGAGCACGGCAGTCATGATGGCAAGACTAGGTCACAAAAGCCATCATGGCTTCTTTTAGGGCTTCCCTCTTGAAGGAAGGAAAGCTGCCGTGTTGTGAGAACACTCAAGCAGGCCTATGGAGGGGCCCACGTGGTGAGAAACCAAGGCCTCCCACCCCCAGCCATTCTAGTGAGACACCTTTAAAAGCCAGTCCCCCGGCCCCAGTCAGGGGACTGGGTCCAATGACTGAAGTCCTGGTCGACAGTTCGACTGCAACCCCATCAGAAACCCTAAGCCAGAACCACCCCCCTAAGTGGCTTTCAAATTCCTAATTCACAGAAACTTCAAGATAATAATTGTTGTTTTAAGCTCCCATGTTTTGGGGCAATTTATTACAGAGCATGAGTTACTGTTATACCTGTAATGTTGGGCAAGGTAGCTCTGACAGCCGACCGTTGGAGGCTCCCTGCTGCAGCATTTCCCTGCGACGGAGGATGGAGTCCTACAGTCCTAAAGAAGACACACCACAATGTCCATTCCAACCATAAAGAAAACACACCGCCAAATAACAAACCGGGTTTAAAAAGACGTGTGCAATCCAGATACCAACTCCTGGTGTTCCTAGGCATCTTGACGGTTTGGGTTTGCCAGTTTGGGGAGCAAAGGGGTAAGTGGCTTCATGGTCTGAGACAGCGATTTCATGTCAACTGGGATGCAGATTCAGACCGGGGAACCACATTCGAACCAAACATTACCCCACCAGACTTCTCAGGAGGTCTGGGGGCCATATTCTGGAATCCACTCACACCTTTCCACACCCCTCTTCTCTCACTCCCTTCTCCCCTTTTCTCCCTACATCCCAGAATTTCTCTAACTCCAAATATTTCTCCCTCTGTCATGCAGAGCACTTCAGCTCTTCTTGCCCTGCCTTATCTCATGAGCGGAAGTACCCCAATCATTCCAGAAGCTCGGCAAAACTGAGAGCCTGCCACCAACCAGGATCCTCCAGTCTTAGAGGGCCGTTGATTCCTGTTACATGTCTGACGAATGGCAGCCAAAGGGTCAATATCTTTAGTACTCATATAATAGCTCCTGCTTAGACATTCATTTATTTGTTTATTTTGATTTAAGATTATTTATTGAGGCATGCAGGAAATGGAAAGGCTGAGACACAAAGTGAGGAAATAATGAGAAAACTTATTGTGTGTTATACTTACTCTTTTTAGATTTGAAAAATCTGGATGTGGGAATCAGTTACATGTGGAATCTAAAATCTAGTCTGAGTGCATTTAAACTGTAGATACAACAATAAATATTTACAAATCATTAAATTCAATCTAACCCAAGCCCTTGGAAAGTGCCAAATCCTCTCTAGAGCCAGTTACTGAGCTTGTCTTTTCTACATATTAACATATAATATCTGGCTTGAACATTTATTTTGTGCCAGACATTATTCTAAACACTTTACATTGATTTTAAGCAGAGTCTGCCAAGGGCCCCTGTGGAACAAGGGTAGTCCTCGAGGTGAGGGCCAGATCCCAGGTGTCCCTCCCCCGCAGTAAGAGACCATGCACACTTATCTTCCCTTGCAGACACCCACAGAGGATGGGGCACTGAGGGCCGAGGCCTGGGGTTGGGAGCGTCAGGCGCATACCTGCCCTGTGAGGTCCTGGTCAAAAGAGTAGCCTGCTCTCCTTGAACCCTTGCTCTGCCACTTACCAGCTGCGTGACCTTGGGCGAGTCACTTCCCTCTCTGTGCCCCAGTTTCTACATTGGTAAGGTGGGCTAATATCTATCTCATAGAGCTATTGTGAGGACTCACCAGGCTAATTCACTTGAAGCATTTAAAACAGTTACTGGCACCTACATAGCATCCACCAATTGATAATTAATGTTTGAAATTCTATTGTATGCCTCACTCATTTAAAAGCTCTTTCTGAAAAAGGCACAAAGCATCATTCCTGTCCCCAGCAGTGCTTCTCCCAGGGCTCAGCGGTCAGTTGAGAAGCTGAACCATGTTTAGCATCCCCGGGCCTCTCTCTTCTGTCGTTTCCTTTTCACAAAGAAGACTCCGGTTTAATCTGAAACACCCCAGCTGTGCTTTAGCCAGAGACTGACTGGTTTCGCCTGGGGGGTTAATGGAACCTCTGTTTTGGGGGCTCCACGTCCCCTTCCAAATCCGTAGGGCCTGCTCCATGGCCGGGAGTGTGAAGAGGCTGGCTCCCTGGGCGCGGGGGTGGACACAAGTTAGGCTCAGAGGCAGCTCCCAGCGGAGCTCCTGGAGCCAGCGGCCAGGCTGGGCGGACTCTGAGGCAGCCTCCTCCGCCAGCAGAGTAAGGCTTTCCACACAAAACAGTTTTCCCAATGGCCTCCGGATGTCTGCGTTCCGCCTGGATCAGCGCAGGGTGACTCCCAGCTCCATCCCAGGAGCCGTTTGACCTTGGGCACGTGCACTCTGAGATGGTTTCCTCACAGCTGAGATGAGGGTAACACCTACATGCCCAAACATGACACATTATCAGTCAAAACTTGCTACACAGTGCCTGCTATCAGGTTTTGGTAAACACTGTCGGTGTCTCTTCATGGCTGCCTGGGCCGTGGCCTCCACCTCAGAGATAAAACTCCCTCCTTCTGTGCGTAGTCCAAGCAGATTTCCCCCCAGTGCCGCCGACCTCACAATGTCTGGTCTTAGTTTAATATCTCTTTAATGTTCTCCTTGTAGGGCTTCCCCCCGGAGATAGCATCCAGGAACAGGACAAGCTCTTTCAACCCCTTCATGTTATAGGAAAAAGATCTGAAGCCCAGAGAGGAAAATGGCCAGCCCAAGACCACACCCAACAGAGCTGGGACCAGAGCCTAGGCGTGGGGTCTCCTAGGCCAGGGCTCCCTCTCCTGGGGGTCTTGGGCACATTCCTCATGGTCTCTCCCTCCATTCTTTATTCCTTGTTGACACTGGCTTTCAATTTACGCTGAGCTTGCACAGGAGAGGAGATTCTTGAGCATGGCCAACATGCATAAGCACAGTGAGCATGAAAAGGGCTGGGGGGCCAGTGGGGATCATTCATGAGGAGGCCAAGGCCAGCCCCTAAGCCAGGTGCCAGGGCAGGGAAATGGGCAGCAGGTGGCCTCAGATCATCACAGCAAGTCTGCAAGATGCTTTTGTGGTTAGGGGCCAGCCATCCTAGCTAGGAAAGGCTGATGCTTGGCGGGAGGGTGGGGGGAGTGTTTTGGTAAGGGTGGTCTGGGGTTGTGGAACACTTACCCGGGCCCAGGTCCACACACAGCACTGATCCCCATCCCAGGTCTGGCTTCACCTGCACTCTTGCCCTGACTAGGGACTAAAGGAGAGAAATGACATCAGAACTTGGAATTCAGGGCTTACCTAGATATTCAAAACCTTTAGTTCCAACCTTTCTGGGAGTCCATTCTTTCTTCTTCTCTACATCCTCCTTCTCCATTTCCTCTCCTTTTGCCAATCCCTCCAAGAGGTTATCCAGGCAAAGCATGTAAATGGTCCCTTCATTAGCCCACCACGGCATCCCACTCTTGTACTTCCTTCCCTCGGAGCCATTATTCCTCCAGTCAGTGCCTGGATGTGTCTTTCCTCCTCTCTACGGATTCAAATTCCACCAGGCCCTCAGATCCAGCCCAAGTCCTGCCTCCTCAAAGAAGCCAGCTTCAAATGCTGCCCTGATCCTGCCTACTTCTGAGAGTGCATTAAACCCATTGCTCCACATGGCACCAAGGCAGCAGGTGAACTTCCTGGGGGTACCAACCTCATCCCGCTCTGTTCCCTCGCAAGGCTCAGAGATAAGAGGCACGTGACCTGGGGTGCTCATTAAAAATTCAGAATCCCAGGCCCCATTCTGGCTCTATGAAATAGAATCACTGGGCGGGGGGCCAGGGAATCTGCTTTGGCAAGGCCCTTGAGTAATGGCCATGCCCACTTAGGTTTTAGAGCCTGTGAGGGGGTCCCAGTGTATCCCACTTCTCACCTCATGAACCATATACATCAGACAGTTTGATGAAACACTTATTTCCTGACATCATAGGTGACATGAGGAGGAGAGAACAGAGAGGGTCACAGGGGGAGCAAAGAGAGAAAAGGGTGAAGGTAGACATGGGCTCCTCATAAGCTCAAGGTTGCCTGCAAGGTCTCCAGAGGAAACGGGGATGCCCCGTGAGACTACCAGAAGCCCAGTAAGGAGGGGGTGTGGCTGCCTCCCCACTTTATGGACAACCCTTCACTTTGCCCCTGGGAGGAGGGAAAGGCCTTCAGGTGCCAGTGGTAGCCCTAGTCAACCAGGGCTGGCCTCAGACAAGGGGGAAGGTGGCCAAAGACAAGAGGGTCTAGGAAGGGAGAGTGAATAAAAGGGGATAGGTCAGGGACAGCGAGGTGAGGAGGGACCACCCCTCTGGAGAATGGGACCTGAGGACAAGAGTCAAATAAAAGAGAACCTTGTCTGGATGTTCAGCAGATAAAGGATGAAGAAAGAGCTTGGCTGGCTTCAAAAGAGATGGGCTAGCTCTCACTGATCCTGAATGAATTAGAGTTTTGCTGTCATGAGGCAGAGAACAGAGCAGGGACCTTCTCTAAGCCCCCTTCTCCCCAGAGCACAAGAACTAGAGGGTCCTTGTTCAGGCGAGCAGAGGAAAGATGAGCTGCAGACTCGAATGGGCTTGCAGGCCGGCCTAAGTCCCTTCCCCTCTCCCTGGGTTCCGATGCTCACAAGTGGTTCTAGGTGTGTGACCCCAGCTGGTCTAGGAGGCCAGCTGCCTTTTGTTCTTCCCTGGAGCATACTGTGGGTGAGATAAGAGACAGTGGGGAGGTCTGGCACAGCCACAGGAGCCATCAGAGAGCAACATTTGTGCAGAGGGGCATCTGCTCCCAGGCCCCACACCCGCCTCAGCCGGACCACCAGCCTGGTCAAACGCACTTATTTATGGGGGTGGTTTAGAATAGCTGCAGAAAGAACTGAGAAAGGGAAGGGATTGTGGGCTGGGATAGTCAGGGAAGGCTTCCGGGAGGAAGGGAGTGAACTGGGCTTTGAAGTACGAGCCAAGTTTGAAGGATGGATGGAAGTACTCTTCCCCCCCGCCCCCCCCCCCCGATTTCTATAAAGCAAACCTTAGAAAAGCCACTCCTCATTGTGTGACAGTGTCCTTGTTTCCCATGGGCCTTTCTGCATCTCCCAAAAGTCCCAGCTGTGCCTGGGTGGAAAGGAGAACATTGGAGGAGGCTGTGCTTCTGATTAGGCCCCAGTCTCGTGTTTACAACCATGGAGATGGGGGCCCGGGATAGGGATGCTGGGTCTCTGGGGAAACCACTGCACAGAGCAGAGCCAAGGGGACAGGGAGGCAAGTCGACATTTCCAGAACAGAAGGTGGCTTTCTTCCTTCCTATTCACCCTGGGAAGGCTTTCATCCTGGCAGGCAGGCACAGGGCACTGGGCTTGGGGTGGTGCCCTGTTGTCTTTGGCGTCTGAACCCAGGCAGGGAGGGTGACAATAGGTATAGTGTTTCCCACACGCTGTGTGCCAGGGCCTGGCCTTGACAATGCTCAGTGTTGATGGCTGTGCGGAGCTGGGCGAGAAGATTGTCTGTAGGGGAGCAGCATGGAGGAGGCCTGGCTGTGAGGAACAAGACCACCCTTTCCCTGCATCTCTGAGGCAACCCTGAGGCAGGCTTCCCTCAGAACCTGCTCCTTTCTTGGGATTCAGAGGCGCTTTGGTGGCTTAATGAGAACATGCTGAGGGTGTTTCAGGAGTCCCCATGTGCAGCTATATCTTGACTCTGAATTCAGACTGACCCTAGGTGACCTCAGGTTGCCCCTGACTCTGTCTTCAGGCTAGTGCCGGAGGCAGGGAGAGGTGGGGCGTGTGGCTTGTCATCACAAGTGCTAATGCCTTCCTGCGTGCTGGGCGCTATTCTGGGCACTTCCTATGGATTCCTGTATTTAAATCCGCACAGCAACTCAGCAAGGCAAGCGTTGCCATCACGGAGGTGGAGGCCCAGCGAAGTGAAAGAATGTGTGTCACATTCCACAGTGAGCAGGCAGCAGAGGTGGGGCTGGAGCTCAGGTGGTCTGGCACCGAAAGCTGGTGGTCGCCTGCCATGGTGGGCCCCGCCCCTGCCGCTGGGGAGGGAGAGAAGGAGAGAAGGGCAGCACTTAGGCTCCCCTGGCAGGGGCCGCATCTTCCTTCCTTCCAGATGACAACACACTCATCGCCCAAGAGATGGCAGACGAGGGGCGGAGCAAAACTGGAAATGATCTAGCTTTCCATCCTCATCTCTGGGCCTCACGTGACCCCGTGCTGTCCCTGGAGCTTTGGAGACCACAGCTTATCCTTGCCGCTTGCATATCTGTCTCAACTTCCTGCTTCCCCAAGCCTTGCCCTTGTCCAACCATCCATCCACTCATTCAGCATTACCATGTGCCCAGTGGGGGCAGCACAGTGATGGGTGAGGCTCCCTCGTGCCTCAATCTGATGGAGCAACAATTAAACCTATCATCTATCTATGTATCTATGTATCTATCTATCTATCATCTATCATCTATTATCTATCTATTGATCTATTCATCTATTATCTATCTATTATCTATCTCTCTATCTATTTATCTGACACAGTGAACAGAGCAGAGCATCTGGGAAGGGAGAGTAGTTGGGGAAAGCTTCCTGGGAGAGGGGGTACCTTAGTTCAGTCTTGAAGGAGACAGGGGAGCTAGCCAGGTGCATGCTCGGGGCCACAGGCAGTGCATGGACAGGGGACAGGGCTGAGGCCGCAGGGCAGGGGCCACTTGGGAGTTGCCATTTGGAGAGCAGGGTGTGAGGGAAGTGGAAGGAGGGAAGCTGCAGTTAAGTGCGGCTAGCCTCTAGTGGGGGACCTCGGAGGACATTCTGGAACGTGCTTCCCCAGGCCGAGACAACTCAGTGTTGCTTGAGAGGGTGCCAGGAGGGCTTTCCGGGGGTGTCCTTGGAGTCCTTCTCCTCACCCAGGAGCTCCCTTCTGCAAATGGCCATCCCTGCTGAGGGGCCTGTGGGCCACCCCCCTACTCCATGAGTCACTCAGGTGCTTCAAGGTGGTTTTCCCAGGAGATGGGAAAGCTACCTGTGAGCCCCGAGGGTCTGTGCATTTTGGCAAGAAGGGGCCAGGCTGCTGGGTGGCCCACTTGTCTCGTTGAAAAAGCAATAGAGGAACTTATACCTAAGGAATTCTAGACACAGGGTGAAATCAGACAGATATGTATATGGATAACTCAATATATAGTCAAATAAAAATATGCCAAATCTAAAAAAAAAAGGAAAAAGGAAAAGGACCTTTTAGCTAAGGCACAGACTGCAGCATTTATTTGCTGCCGGCTGAACCTCTAGGCTTATCACAGAATCCATGCACCACAATGGCAACCCATCGCCCAGCCAGCCAGAGTGAGGGGGCCAGTCGTGCACGGAGGAGCTGGGGGCAGGGTGTTTTCAGTTCCTTTGCTGTAAGGAAGTGTCCCTTTCAGCAGAGTATTTTGTCCTTAGGAATAGCTAAGGGACCAGAGAGAAGCAAAAATAACAATCCTTTTGTGTAACATTTACCACTCCCAAGGAGAAGCCTCAGAATGCTAAGAGTCAGTGCCTTTATAAAAATTAATATTTTTAGCAGGAGATTCTGTTGATGCTTCCTGGAAACCACAGAGAAGGAGGCGTTGGAGAAGAGAGAAAAGGAGGTGAGGGAGGGAAAGGAAAGGAGGGGCGGAGGAGGGAGGCAGGACTCCTTGGGTCCTAGACAGTCTTATTTTTGTAGGTTCTACCCCAGAGTATATAAAAGAATTAAAATGCACCCACATCCCACATTAAATGGAATTATTTTGCTATAAAATACTTGGAAAGAATTTTTATAATTTTGCTTTTGAAATTATTTGGCTGAAGTTTACTCATTTAGTTTACAATTGGCTCCAACTTCCCAGCCATCATCACATACACGCAGGAATCCGTACAGGGCGAGAAAATAAAAGGTACAAATTGTTTTCAAATGGAGGAAAATTTTCATGAGTATCAAATGGAACAATTAATGACGTTTGAATGTATTCATTAAAATTTTATTGTTTCCAATTTTGCTCTTTTCTATTTTGGAGCAGCTTCATTTTTCCCAGGTTGCAATGTTTGATGAGCAGAGCTCATGGGTCACAAATACTTCACTTTATAGGGTTTACTTTCCTGTGAAAGGTTTACAGTAAAGCAGTCCTGGAAGGGGTGAGGGGGACCGAGCTCTTACGCAGGAGGCTTGTCTCACCTGTAGGCTGGGCCACTTTCTTCTAGATGGTTCTTCCTCTAGCTGCCCTGCCCGTTAAGCCAGAGCCCACTCACTGGACCAGGCAAGGGCGAAGGGTGGGAGGGAAGAGATCCCTGCCCAGGAGTCTGGGATAGGTACTTCTGAAAACCCGGGTCAACCTGTCACACCCAATTGTGGCCCTGGGTTATGAGAAACTCATCCCAGGCAGGGTGACTTCTGAGGCCACCTGGGGCCCCAGGCGGCCGCAGGGGCGCCTGCACTTTGTAACTTGGATTCCTTGTAACTAGCCCTGGGGGCACAGAGGAGGAGAACAGAAAGCCACTTGATGGACTCCTGCTTTCAGTCACTACAGAGGTTTTATGATCTGAGAGGTGAACTGGGGAGCAGCCCCAGACTATTTCATCTTGATACTAACATACTGAACGAAAATGCAGACAAACCATTTGGGTTTGGATTTTTTTTTTTTTATTTATTTTTTCAAACAAAAAAGAAATAAAACTCAGAGCTCACTTCAGGTAGTGGCGCTGGATTTTGCAGCCTTCCAGGCGGAGCTGGAGTGGTCCCTGCCCGTTCCCCCCAACCCCCCCCCCCCCACACACACACACACAGCTTCCTGGAGGAAATCTTGCAGCTCAGCCATGGTGACCCCAGCACAGACAGAAGCCCCCGGGTCCGATCCCTGGGGCCTGGAACTGGGGGTCTGGAAGCCCTGCTGTGGGTCTGTAGGGTCCAGACTGCTGTCCCCGACTTTACCCACCCACCGCGGGACGTTTGGGGCTCCCTCCCTGGCGGAGCGCCGCTGAAGGAAGTCACATTAGCAAATGAGGTGTTGTGATTGATGGGGTCTCTTCTGGATGTCAGGATGATGAATGGGCTGCAGGAGTGGGCCTGACCACAGGATGGGGGGCCGTGCCGAGACCACACCCAGCAGAGCCCCGTCACGCAGGGACTCTGTGCTAACATGTGGGAGAGACACACTGCATGTTGAATGAATGGTCTGTTGATGAAAACTTCAGTATAAAGTCAGCACTGTGTGGGGGAGGCCAGGGGAGGCTGGATGCTGTCAACTGTTTTCGGAGGCACTAGAACACGGTGAGTGAGACCCTGATTTTGTAGTCCCTTGAATTTCTCTGAAGCATTCTCCCATTTTTCCAAGTTCCCTCCACAGATGCCACTGACTATGGGTTTAGCCAGGGTAATGCTAGGGTTAAGTTAACCCCTAAACATCAGTGTCTACACTCAACTGTGGCTTGCTGCAGTCCAATGTGGGTTAGCCCGTGACTTTCCTCCAGGTGGGGATTCAGGGACCCCAGCTTCTTCCATTTGTGGTTCCATCATCCCACATGCCCCCCAGACCTTTCCAACTGTCCAGGGGACAGGCAGGTATGGGGAAGACATGTTTCCTTTTGAAACCCCTTAGCTGGAAAGTGATGATTCCCATATACCGTTGGTGAGAATTAGTCACAAAGCACATCATACACCTGGAAGAAAGGGGGGCCAGGGGCGCTGTCTCATCGGACAGATGATTCTCAGAAAAACAAAAATCTCCGTTTACTGGGAGGGACAGTAGAAGATGAGCCATCTTCCTATCTACTCTTCAGAAGCATCCATCCTTTGCCATCGTCCTCCATTATCCAAAGCTAACACACACGAACACACACGAACACACACATACACACTGTGCTATGTTCCAGCCATGGCTCTCCCTGCTTTACATCTTTTAAATCATGTAATTCTCACAACACCCTACAAATAGATAACCTATTTCATCGGTTCCAAGATGCATTTTTTTTTCCCACACTTAGCCTCTCTGAAATCAGACTATAAGCAATGACATCTTTCATTCACTGTCAGGCAATAGTCATCATGGCTATGTGTGGAAAACCTTCCTCTGACACTTTCTGGAAAGATCAAGAGAGTTCCAGCATCTACAGTATTTGGAAACCGATACCCAGAGAAGTTTAGCAACTTGCCCAAAGTCACACAGCCAGTGGGTGATGGAGCTGAGGTTTGAAGCTTGGCGTCTCCCTCCCCTCTGCTTCCAACGGATTGCAAGACTTGCTCCCAAGAAACCAGCCATGTTTATGAGCTCCCTTCTCTGAGACCCCCTCCTTGGAGGCTGAGAGGATTCCCGACCTTCTGTGGAGAGTGAAGAGGGGTATTTCTCCACATCCAAGATCAGGGTCCCCAAATCGGCAGAAGCCAGGTCTTGGCTGGAGTGATGGGGCTCCAGTTACAAGGACATCCGCTGAAGCCAGGATGCCTGCTGCATTCTTGCTTGGCTGATAATTTAATCTCTGAAAAAGCAACACGCAGAACTGGCAGGATACACCGAATTCTGATCAACCAAGAGACGTGCGGTGGTACATGAAAGGATGTGGACCTAGGAAAGAGGGGACTTTATCATCCCGGCATTCACAATGTCACAGGAAGGGAGTGGCTGTGGTGGGTGGACCTTGAGAAAGCAGAGAGTTTCCAAATAAAGAAATATAGTGGTCTGGAGAAGGGCACTCAAACGATCAACGTGGCCCCATGAAAAACTCAAAACAAAGAAGAAAAACAAAACTATCATCAACAACAAACAGGGAATAAGGTGGTGGGAAAACAATCCCCCTCCCACAAAAAAAAAGTGTCCTCAGGTCAGATGATACAAAGTGTGTCGGGGCCACTCCAGAATATGTCAGAGCTTAAAAAGGGACTTTGATGAGAGAGATGGCCGAACCCTCGCCTCCTAGAAACACTCCCATCTTCCTGGGAAGGCAAGCCTCCCTGGGAACTGTGTGTTCTCCTGACCATCAGGATAGAATTTGGATGCCAGAGATGGTGAGGCCAATGTCCAGCAAGAGAGGGGATAGAACAGCTTCTCTAGTTACAAACCATCAGCAGAGCTGGACCCATCCCGTGCGGCACATCAGTTTCTGTAACCCACCCTCCCCCACCATCCCTGGCCCGTGCCATCCACCCTGTAGATCCCTGCCCCTGGACACACTCACCGTGGGTACCACTGCATGGCATCATGCCCACTCTCCAGCAGGAGCTCCCCAGGAACCTTCTAGGCGCCCTCACATGCAAAACCAGGAGTGCAGGAGAGCTGGCACCGCAGACGATGAAGCTGGAGCTGATGAGGGCTCCCAGTTTCCCTCAGTGACCAGCAGCCCCGAGGTCCTGTGGGACCCAGTGACCCTCTGTACTAAAGGCCAGCTCTCTCCCTTCCTCCCCACATCGCTGTCCCTCCTTCCTGCTCCCTGGACACATTCCTCAGTAAAATGCCTTCACTCAATCTTTGTCTCAGAAGCTGCTTTCTATAGGGTTACTGAAAGTTTGGAAAATAGAATAAATTGCCCTTAGTCCTGTCTCCTTAACCCAGTTTCTACAGTATTTGGATGCCCCCTAGGCATGCACATGATTTAACATATTTACCCTCACGGGGTAAACATCATTTTGTGGCTTGCTTTTTTGAGTTCACATTACATCTAAGTTCCCCCAGCCCCGTTTTTAAAAATAATTATTGTTTTAATAATACCCATCTGGTTCCACGGAGAGTTTGTACCACCATCGACTTTACCATTTCCCTGCATCTGGACTTTTAGATCACAGCAGGTAACACCGTGGTGGGGTTACCAGGTCTAAGCATCTTCATGGTTCTTGATACATGAAGGAATGTCTTTGACAGCCTATAGGAGAAAGCAAAGGTGCCGGGAGCCAGGGCCGCTTTGCGAAAGCGAATAGTACCCTGCTGACCCCATTCTCCCTTTTGACCCGGGTACCAGAGACTGGGGGCAATCTGTATGCTTCACTGCTCCAGCCTGAAACTGTCTCTGGTCATATTTTGTGACAAAATGGTGAGACTATAGATACGATCCGAGATGGTTAAGTTACAATTCCCTAGTTACACTGATTACAAAGTTGCTAACCACACATAGGGAGGTCTCTGGTGGCCTGCCTCATTCAGCACTTTTGCCATGAACACGCACGAAGATGCAGATTGCCTCTGCGTCACAATCATGGATGAAGCAACTCTAAGAGGGATGAATAATACATCGAGTTAAGACTTAAGACTTGAAAAGATCTTGAGAAGCTAGGAGGATGGACACTAACTCAGCAGGATGAAATGTTACAAAAAGCATTTAGTTCAAAAAAATCAACTGCATATGGACAGGATGGGGAAGCCCTGCCTTACTTAATAGTTGTTCATGTGAAACAGACCCAGAGACTATAGTTGACCTCAAGCTCAATGTGAATCATCTGTGTGGTGTGGCTGCCAAGGAGACTAATATAATCTTGGGCCACGTTAAGAGAAGTATAATATTAAGACCAGGGGAGGGGGCGTTCCCACCAGGCTCTGATTAATCAGACCACACTGGGAACATCGAGTCAAGTTCTCTAAGTCAGTTTCTCAGTGGAACACTGACAAATCCATTCCTTCATAAAGCATTTATTGAATGTCCAACACGGTGCTAGTTGCAAAGGGTACATGGGTGAATGAGATGTGGCTCTCTGGACATACAGACCTCACAGTCTCATGCTATCTGTTGGTGTTCGGTATTTCACATACTATTTAATACCTTACTTATAAAGCAAAAAGATATTCTCTCAGCTGTGCTGAGGATCTTTTAAAGGAGTCACACGCACACCATACACTATAGTAGTCTTCATCTGAGGTAGAAAGTTAATACGAGCTCCATCTGCCATCCCAAGCCCATCTCACGTAATTTTGTGCCTCCGTTCCCTTCACCCCATCCCATCCCAAATATCAGGCTGCAAATTCTTCTCGCCTGGCTTTGGGCTGAAGTAATTCCAAGATGCGTTTGCTCTGATGGGTATGCTGAATTGGCCTCAGGGTCAATCCTTTGAGAATGCCTTCCTGTATCGTAGAGTCCGGAAAGCTAAACACTACACTTCCCAGACTCCCCTAAAGCTATGATTCTGGATATAAATTAGATCTTGCCAACTGGACATGGAATTTGGAGAGTGGAATTGCAGCGAGGAGCCATCTTCCTACCATGTCAGCTCTTGCTTTGGTCAAACATGATCAGGACCAGCAATGTTCCAGTGTTCAGTGATATCAATCGGGATGGCCTCCACTGTGCCCACTATCAAATAATCCCCAAGTCACGTGGCTGGGGCTACTAACCCCTGCTTCTCCCACTTGGGGACTCAGATGGCAAAGCAACCATTATGGTTTCCCACTATGAGGGACCTATAAAGTTGATGGGGCAGGTATCATCAGCTCCTTGTTTACTGAGGAAAGAAGTGAAGCCTATGGAATTCAAATGACTTATCCCAAGTCGCAGAATCGGACTATGGCAGAGGTGGGTTACAAACCCAGTTTTCCTAACAGTGCATAATCTGCCCATTAAACCACATGTCTACACCACATTCAGAGAAGCACATCACAAGGAGAGGACCAAGGAGTTCTCCACATAAGGTCTCACAAGGAAGACTAAAGACTGTTTGGAGAGAATGGTAGACAAGAGTTGATTAAAATACTTAAAGGGGTCCTGAAGCAAATTGCATTTTCTAAAAATGGTCACAACAATATTTCTGGTCCCACATGCTCTTCCAGAAGCTTGTCACTTCCCCAACAGGAAGCAGAGCCCATTCCCCCACCCTTGAACCTGGGCAGGACTTTGTGCCTGTCTTGCTGGATAGAATGTGGTGATAGTGATGCCATGTGACTGTTAAGGCAGAGCCACAGGAGTCGACACCACTCCTGCCTGGCTCTCTTAAAATGCTCACTCTTAGAACCTAGCTGCCATGTTGTGGGGAAGCCCAGCAGATCAGAGACCATGTACAAGTTCCTAGCTGACAACCTCAGCTAAAGTCTTAGCCAACAGCCAGCACCAAACCTCAGATAATATGAACAAATGGACCTTGGGATGATTCTAGCTTCCAGCTTTTGGCCCAACCCAACCAATGCCACTTGGAGAAAAGATGAGCTCTTTCCCCTGAGTCTTGTCTTGTCCAAATTTCAGATTTGTAAGCAAAATAAATGCTATTTTTGTTTTAAGCCACTAAATTTTGTTACATTAGCAATAGATAGCCAGGACAGGTGCCCACATTCAAGAGGAAGTCCATTTATTCTACATAGTTGTTCATTCACTGGGTTAAGAATCTCTAAGCCACTGCTGCCTTCCACGGTTGGGTCCTGAAAGTTCATAGGTAACTAGGATACCATCTCTCACCTTGAGCTGCCTGCAGTTTTGTAGGGGAGATATATAGGCAATGAGGTTCATTACAATCTGCTGACTACTAAAACCAGAGCTCTGGGTAGAATACAAAAGCAAGTTCAACTAACTCTCATTGGGCAAGTTAATAAAAGGTTCACGGAGAAAATAACACCTTGTGCAGGTCTAGGCTTCACAGGGGTTCTGTGAGAAGGAAGTGAGGAGAGCATCCAGCAGAGGGGACAGCGAGTGCAAGAGCATGGAGGTGTGACTGGCGTGACATGACTGGGGAAGAGAGGCACTCAGCACACTGCACAGAATGGACTGGAGGGAAGAAATCAGAGTCGGGGGAGCCAGAAGGAGATGGTCATCATCATCCTGGCAGGGGCAAGCAACCTAAGAGACTTCAGAAAAAGAGTCAAGGTGTTTGGTGACAGCCTGGATGAGAGAAATGGGGGAGAAAGAAGCAGCGATTACTAGTATTTCTGGCAAAGGAAACTCATTGGTTGAAGTGGGGAACTTTGAAGGAAGAGGAATTTGGGAAGGAATTGATGAGTTTGTTTATGGATTTGTTGATTATGAGATGTGTGTCAGTTAGAATGACTTCAGCCAAAGGTAACAGAACACCTAACTGAAAGTGGCAAGAAGTTCGGTGGTCCCAGGGTTACTTCATTGGTTCAAGCACGTCATCAGCAATGTGAGATTCATCTGTACTTTCGGTCAGCCAACCTCAGCACACTGGTCTGGCTTCTCGTGGTCACAAAGTGGCAGCTGGAGGTCTAGGCACTGCCTCTAGATGCTAACTTCTAGCCAGAGAAGAGCAGAGTTTCCATTCATGAATCTAGTTTAGTAGAGAGGAAAACGGTCCCCCAAGCCCTCAGGTCCACTGATCAAAATGAAGTCACAGGTCCTTGCAGCAGCAAGGGAGGCTGAGGAACAACCATGTGGCCTTTACAGCCCCTATGAGGGAGGCGGGCTCTGACAGAAGAAAAGGGCAGTGAGGGAAGAACGGCTGTGGGGGATGCCCCAGCCAGGTCTGCTGTGGGGCACAGCGCTCAGGGAAAGACGGCAAGCATTCATGTATGCAGAGAGCATCCCACATCAGAGATTTTAAAGGTAATGTTGCTATGTATGTTTTTTAACTATTTCTTTGAATGCTGTGCTAGGCACTTCACATAATTCTTCATTAAATTTCCAAATACCCTAGAGGGACTTGAATCGCAGGCAACTGGAGGCTCTTTGAAACCACATGGTTTGGTTTTGTTCCTGTATGGAGCGTACAGAAAAGGTCTTTGAGGCGCCCAGCACTCCTGTGGGGTCTCTCCCCCATCTTCCCTGAATGGATGAGTAGAAACAGCCTCTCTTGTGCCAGTGCCCTCAGGGGAGAGCAGAGCCTGGTTTAGTAGAATTCTGGAGGCAGGGAAAGGGAAGCCTCTGAATGCGGACAAGGTGCTTGGGGGCCCAGTTCAGCCCTAGACACGTGGGGAGACCCGGAGCCAGGAAGCAAAGAACTGTGCCTCTCCAGGGATCTGGAGATCAGAGAAATGCCAATGGTGCTGAGCCGAGAGAGAAAGCAGACTGAACCAGGAGCCTGACGGTGAGTCTGTCAGGGGACAGGCTAAGCTGAGGCAAGGGGCTGGATTTGTCATTCCCCTCAGGTCTCTCTCTGTATTGTACGTGCCATGATATGGGGAGCCTGCTGCCCACGCCATTGCAGGGAAGGGACTGGAGGACACAGTGAAGGGGAAAAGCTTTTGAAGCGATCCCAGTGGGTGGGGCCACAGAACGTTACCTAGAATAGTAGCCCCTGAGGAAGTACGAACGGACCTGGATGTGTTTGAATAATATCACCAACTTCTTCCCACTCACCTGAGTCTGAGGCCTAAGCTCACACCAGCTGAGGGAGCTCAGCCTGTGTAGGGTCCAGGGACCCTGCAGGGGACTATGGACCCAGGCTAGCATCATGAATGGCCGTGGAAAGACAGTGGTGCCAGCCAACATTCCACCTGCCTGCAACGGGCCCCTCCTACCTTGGGTGGGAGGGGAGGAGGACCATGGGGCTAGTTCTGACCAATGCATTCGTCAACTGTTCCATTACCTGCCCTCTGAAGAGATGACAGAGTCCCAGAATAAAGGGGCCTGAAACAAGAGTGGAAGATGATTGCCCTGAAGAGTCTTAACTGCAGACTTTGAGAGAAAAACAAGCCTTTGTTGTATTAAAATGTGGGGGCTATTTGTTACAGCAACATAACTTATTATTCCCAATACACAGTATGTACCCAATACCCATCCATTTGAATTAAAGCTACTGACTGGTTATATGAACTTGGGCCAGTCCCTTCCTCCCTGAGCCTCAGTTTCTTCATCTGAAAAGTGGGAGTGGTTACACTTGCTTTATAGGATTGTCACAAGGACTGAATGTGACACTGTGTGGCTCATTATGGGACACACACACACTTCTTGTTCATTTCACTCCTTCTGCTGTGAATGAGACGCAAACAAGTAGGAGGGCAAAGACCCTGACCTGAAGAAGGTCCCAGTCTCATTCAGGGCACAAAGTGAGATGGGATGTGTGACGTCCTTCTGGATGGGAAATGATATTCCCTGAGAATCAGCTGCACATGGGGCTGGAGCCTCCTTTCCAGTTTTTCAACTGGTGGGTTTTAAAAGTGGAGATGCCCTGCTTTGAAAGGGTTCCTCAAGCCTCTTCTTCTCCATCTCACAAATGGGTCTAACTCAAGAGGTCTTTCTAAGTGGTATTCACTTTGCTCTGCTGCCCCTGCCCCCCCATCTCTCCAGGTCTCCTTCGGGAGAGAAGTTGGTGTCTGTGGCTACCACAGCTGTCCAAGTCATTCTGGAAACCCACTTCAAGAGGTGAGGGAGTGGTCCAGGAGAAGTCCTGAACTCCAGAAATCTTCACTCAGAAGCTGCAGCTGTTTCCGTGTGTCCGGCCGTGGGCACAGAGACTTAGGAGAGGCAGATGACAGGAAGGGTTCCCTGATCAGACCTGGGAGGGAGAGGGGTGCCTGTGGGGACTGCCAGCCTCTTGGGAGTGGGCTGTGAGCTGGGTGGAGGTGAGGGGTCCTGGGGCCAGGCTAAGGAAGAGAGGCCATCCCACAGGGCCAAGGGCAGGCCCACAGTGTCCCCCTTCACGTGCCCAGGGGCATCTGAGTAATTCCGGAAATAAGACAGACGCAGGCTCAAGTTCCTTCCACAGCCCTGACTTTTCGTGCGGCCCTGGACAAATTGCTTATGACTTCTCCGTTTTCCCCTCTGGAAAGTGGAGAACACACCCATCTCACATAGTCATCAGATGAAAGGAACGCACAATGCCTGGCATATGGCGGGGTGCAGTATACATGCAACAGCAGATAAAACCTGCAGTCTGGTGGGCTGTCCCAATGGGAAGGGCAGCCCCAAGCTGGGGACTGGGGGTGGGAATGGCTGACAACGGGCTCTGCTCTGGGCGACGACAGCAGGGCTGGATTCCAAGGCTGCAGGGAAGGTGGGGGGCACGAGACAGGGACCGCTGGCTGCTTTGGCACTGGGCATCCCTTCCTCACGTCCCACTTGGCCTTGGAAAGCAGCAGAGCTGGCCTCCCTCCCCAGCTGTTCCTCGTGCTCCAGATAAATTGTTTCCGCCTGAGCTGCCTCCTCCTCCCCCAGCACTCTTCCTGTTGCAACACCTCGCCCAGCAGTAAACAGGGGCCCTATCTGTCTCCACCACGTCCCTGGCTCCCTGCCGGCCACAGGCTCACCCTCCTCCAGCCCAGCCCCAGCCAGATGTGCCCGTGGCTTTCACAGCTGTTCCCTTGACCCTGGAGTCAAAGCACTCTATGTCAAGGGATTGCCCCTGGCCCTCCCCACTCCCTCCGTAGCAGCCTCTGTAGACCCCAGCATTTAGCAACAAGACAAAGGATGTTCGTCAAGTCTTCATCGTGCTCCCTGCTCCCCAGATTTGCAGGCACCCAGGCCCTCCAAATGTTCTAGAATCCTCCTCACTAGGAGAAGTCAGTCTGATACTCCCACACACATGAAATGCTCCAGACTCAGCACCTCGCCCCTCGCAGGCACCGTGTTCCTTTTAGGGCACCCACATGGCCACATCTTCCCAAGAGGGGTCACCTCCATTCCTCCTGCCCTGGCCCTGGCCACACCCAGGCTCCCTGCAATCATTCCCCCAGAGAAAAGAGAGCTTCTGTTCTTTCTTGTCCTCCACGACAGCTGGAGGGCAGGTCCTGGTGTTGGGTAGGAAAGTAGGCCCTTTCTGGCCTGGGTAGGAGACTAGAGATGCAGGTCCAGCCCTTCTGGACTTCCATGTCCTCCCCTTAGCATCAGGTCACAGCCACATGGCTGCCCCAGCTTCCCTGGTAGACAGCAAGGATATCTGTCAGTTCAGATCACAGATGCAACCTCTCTTGTTCTCTCCCTCTCTCCTTTCTGTCTCTCTCTGAGTCTCTCTCTGTGTCTGTCTGTCTGTCTGTCTGTCTCTCTCTCTCTCACACACACACACACCCCAGCATGCTAGAGAAAGGGAGCAGAAGAGTCATACACACCTTTTCTAATAGCAGCATTTTTAACACACATTTGACACAACTGTGGTTAAGACCATGGTGAAAAGACCACCAGGGGAAACCGCACAAAAAGAAAGATCCTCCTGATGGAATTCAGTGGGAAATTGAGTATCAGCTTGAGTGCGAGGAGAAGGCTTCCTCCCAGACACCAGAGGCTCGCCCAGGACCCCTGACCCTGAGGTTCAGAACCCGGCTAGGCTTCAGCTCCCACAGCCAGCTCCCCACAGCCCCCCCTTATGTTTAACTGCAATCCCCCTGTTGCATCTCAAAACCCCTTCTCCGCAGCCCTGGGGACCTCTCCACAGCTCATCACTTTTCACTCCCCGCAAGTCCCATTGACAGACTCATTGTACAAGCTATGGTTGCTGATTAGAGACGGAGGCTCAGAAATCATCCTCCGCGCCCTCTCTCTTTATAAAGGAATGTAGCTGAAGCTCAGAAGTAGTAGTTGCTAATGACAGTAGCGAGGGTTTACTGAATGTTTTCTATGTGACAGACTGGGGCTGAGCATCTCACAAGCAGTATCTCACATAACCCGCACAAGAATCCCCCAAGGAAAGTCCTGTTACTGGCCCCATTTTATAGGCAAGAGAATGGAGACCTGGCAAGGTTGAATGACTTACCCCAGCTACTAAGCATTACAACAAAGATTGCAACCCAAGTTAGTCTGACTTCAAAATCCAATGCCTTAAACCACTAGCTGTACGGTCCCCAGGGTAGAAAAGGGATTTGGGAAGCAATTTTGTCCAAAATCACACAACAAATTTAGGGTGCACCTGGCCCCAGAACCCAGGCGGCATCATTTGGTGTCCATCCTTAGGAGTCACGTCCTTGGTGAGCAATTGCTGTGACAGGGGCGGGGCTGGGCCTGGCCCGAAGGCCCCCTGCTGGCCTGGCCATGGTCCCTTCCTGACTGGCCTCAGCTCAGCCCTGGTCTGGCAGACTCTCTGAGCTGGGCGGACCTGGGAGCTCATCTTGCTGGACTGCTGGCTGTGGCTTGCTCAAGGTCACAGGTGAGTGGGGAGCAGGCCTAATGCCAGACCAGCCCCTCTCCACCCTGGCTCCACACTCTGGTCCTGCTTTGATGGGCCAGGCCTTTCCAGGGTGATGTCAGCTCCAAGAGTAGTTTGGTGGTCAGGACATGGTGGCAAGTCCCAACAAGTCTTCCCCAAGGGGCTAAGATTAGCACAGGGACCTCAGCTCTGACTCACAGAGGTGACCAGGGTCAGGCCAGCCTGGCCCCCATTACCGCTCTCCTCTGATTCACCAGTGGAAAAAAATTGGTCCAAGACCTTTCTCTGGCTGCCAGCTTTCTCTCTGTGCGTCTAGCTGCCTGTGCTCTGCAGAGTGGGACAGGGCCTTGCACTCTTCAGCCTCTGTGCCTGGGCTCCCAAAGCTGACCCAGAAGCTGGCCATGGGTTTGGCAAGTCTCTTTTTTTAGACCCACTCTGATGTTCCCCCAACCTCTCATTTTATCCATCCTCCCTGGTCTCCCCAACAGCCAGTCAAAGGGCTTAAGCCTACCTGCTCTGCTTCAGAGGGAAAACCCCAGGTCAGGAGGTGGTCTGTGCAGCCAGCTCTGCCCACACCTGCTGTGACTTGGCAGAGATTTCGCTGAACCTCTTAGGGTGTGGATGTAAGGGATGCATCATTTATGTGCTTCAAATCACTCGTACAATCTTAAAGCTGTAGACGGGTCAGCACCCTGTGAATTAACTGTGTCTGTATGTGCATGCGTGTATGTGTATGCATGTGTGTGTGTGTGTGTGTGTGTGTGTGTGTGTGTGCATGCACACATCCGTGTGTGTATAGTGACAGCACAGGGAAGGGACTGAAGTGCCACCTGAATATCCCCTGGGGATGCTAGGGCCCTGCCTTCAGAAGTCCCAGATCAGGGCCGGCCGAACTCAAGTTCCTCATCTATAAGGTGGACACGTGGACTTGGCCTGTTAATGTCTCAACCTGTACACCCGCTTTTCCAGAGCCAGCTACTTCTCTATTGTATTGCGTCCTGAACCCCACTTGCTCTTTTCAGACATAGCTTTGACTTGAATCTGAAACAGATATTTATTCTTTTCCTAAGCTCTCTTCCCGATCTGTATCCTGGAGGCATCTGGGAAGGGGCAGCAAAAACCACCAGGCCTCCTTGATCGACACTGACATCTCCAGAGGGCAAGAGAGAAGAAGCGGGAGGGAGGGAGGGATTGATTTCTGCTGAAACCATGTGATTTCTGCCAACAGCCAGCAGAGGTGTTCCCTGGCCGCCCCTGCTGCTGCTGACCTGGATTCATGCTGTGCTTTCCCCAAAGGTTTCAAAGTCCCTGGAATAGAGGATGTGGTGGTAACCATGACATTCCCCCTTCCTTCTCTCCTTTTCTTCTTTAAGAACATGGTGGAAACAAGGCCCCTATAGAGCTGTGATTCATGAATGAAAGGGAGCCTTGGAATCTACTATTTTGTGGACATTGGTGGAGCCACCATGCAAAAGGAATTACACGGCCCCTCCCCAGGACTGGAGAAGTGACCAAGGCCATGGGAGAGTAGGGGCCTCCAGGGAGACAGGGGAGCAAGAGTAAGCTGAGGATAGGCCTCGGGAGGGAGGATGGGCACCAGCTCCTGCCCTTGCCTGGCATTAGGTAAAGCTGGAGGGAGACCAGGGAGAGCTGAGAGCTATCCCTGCAGCTGCAGCATCTCTGGGACAGCTTGCCCTGGAGCCCAATGGTTAATCAGAACAGTCAGCCCTGGAGAACGAGAGGGGCAGTATCCCTTTATAATGCTCCAACCCCAACGGGCACAGCAGAGGACAGTTGGGAAAATCAACAAAGGTTGTGAACAGATACTCCAGCTGGGCCAGGGTCTCAATCACGCAAGGCAGGGCTGGAGGCCATTGCTTGGGCTTGAGCTGGGAGGAGACAAGGGGCTGTGCCACTCCACTGGAGCAGGAAGCAGGGTGGGCAGACAAGGGCTTTAGATGGTGTCAGGGGTTAGGGAGGAGAGTTGTGTAGAACGAATAACGGCACGGGAGCCATGATCCAGGGGGAAGGGCATGGTACTACATAGTGTCAGGACAAAGCCACTCCACTGGGGTCTCACCACCCACGAGCAAGTGGTCTCCATAGTCCCCGGTCACTCAGTTCGGAGAAAATCGATCCTCAGGATGGGTGACAGGGTCCTACCTTGGTGGGTGGCTGCACCCTACAAAGGCTGAGCCGGGGCACAAGGCACGCCATGTGCTGGGGAAGCTACGGCCACACACATAGGGTGGGCTCGAGCCAGGGCGGGAGGTTGCCTCTCTGGCTCACCCTGGTCCTGCAGGGCAGGTCTGGCTGTGCCGCCCAAGGCCACCCTGTGTGTGGGGAGCACAGCTGGCCTGCCTGGAAGAGCCCAGCACAATCTGCATCCTTCTCACTTCATTCCTGTTCCCCCCCCCCCCCGGCCCAGGGACCTGCAGGGCCAGCCCCCCTCGTTCCAGCTAACAGCCCTCAGCAAGGGTTGCCCCCACCCCCACCGGCCCAGCCTTATTTACACCACCGCCTTCACTCCAGACCTGAACTCAGCAGAATTTAGCAGTGCCTGGGAGGAAACCTGCTCCTCAGCTAGAGTCACAGAGTCTCTCCTCATGGAAGGGGGGAGTCTGTGACTCTCTCCTCAGGGGAGGGGACAGCAGGCAGAGATTGGGAGTATCTCTACAAACCCATGCACCTTCTTGTCCTTGCTTCTGATGGGCTGGTATCAGGGTGGGCATATTGGTACTGGACCAGGTGGACAACTGGGATGGCAGAGGCCTCTCTCACATTTGAAGAAAACTGGGACACGACTGTCGCGTTCCAGGGTCAATCTCAGAACCCACTCTACCGTAGGAGCTCCCTGTGGCTCCATAGACACAACAAACTCATCCATCCACCCACCCATCCGTCCATCCATTCATCCGTCTGACATCCCGTTTCTCCCTTTCCCTACTGTGGCTCCCACCACACGGAATGTCCATAATGCCTTTTGTTCTGTGAAGCTTCCAGACCTTGACACAAGCTGTTTCCTATACTTGGGGCACTCCTACCACACCCAAGCCCCCTTTGCCTGGCAAGCCCGTACTTGCCCATCCAGTCCCAATTCAGACCTGACTTCTTTCAGGAAGCCTTCATGAGCTGTCTGATGGTGACTCTCCTCCATGCTCCCACATCCCCTGGGTTTCTCATACTGTAGCATTTATCATATGCTGGACTGTCATCACTGAGATAAACAAATAGACTATTTCGTGCCTGCTGCATTTCGAGCCTTACGCAGGGTGCTGGGGACAGAGGTGAAGAAGGCCCTGTCCCACCCATCCCGTGGCTTCTGGGGACAGACAAGGGCCTAAATCACTTGAACACAGTGGCCTTGTTCACACTGTGGTTGACCTGTCAGCAACTTTTGCTTCAGCTTTATCACCATCATCTTGATCACCACCCCCAGCATATTTTCAAACAGTTTTATTGAGGAATCAGTGATCTATAATAAACAGATCTGTTTAAAGCGCACAGTTGGATCTTTTTGGACATACACATACACCCGTGGGAAGCCATCACCACAAGCAAATAATGAACATTTCTATCATCTCCAAAGGCTTCCCCCTTCCTCTGTAATCCCTCCTCCTTTTCTACCAGCCACTCCTGTCTCCAGGCAGCCCGTACTCTGCTTTCTGTCAGTATAGATTAGTTTGCATTTTCTAGAGTTTTCTATAAACAGAACCATACACCATGTACTCTTTTTTGGCCTGGATCCTTTCACTCAGCACAATTATCTTGAAGTTCATCCAAGTGGTTCCCAGCATGTACCCAGTAGTTCATTCCTTTTTGTTGCTGACTAATGTTCCATCGGATGGATGTGCTGGAATTTGTTTATCCATGCACCTGTTGATGAGTGTTTGGGTTGTCTCCAGTTTGGGGTTACTCCGGATAAGGCCGCCTGGCATCTGTGCATGAGGCTTTGCACGACCTCTGTGTGGATGTATGCTTCCATGTCTTACTTAATACCTCCATGCACAGCTTCCTCCAGTGCAGGGGTGGGGGGTGCTGGTTAGAGAGAGAGCGTGCAAGCAGGGGAAAGGGACAGAGGGAGAGGAAGAGAAAATCTTAGGCAGGTTCCATGCTCAGCATGGAGCCCAACATGGGGCTCAATCCCACGACCCTAGGATCATGACCTGAGCCAAAATCAAGATTCGGATGCTGAACTGACTGAGCCACCCAGGTGTCCCTTGTGCTCTGCTTAGAATGGAGAAGTTGCTACCAGTACATTCTATTCCCAGGGGGAAGGGACGGGAAATCTCCCCTCCTTACAGTTGACACCATTCTTTCCTAAGTGCTCACACACACCCACACACACACACACACACACACTCCGCTACAGCTCTTGGGGAAGCAAAGACACTAGGGGCTATGGAGCTGAGGGCCTAGAAAGTAAAAGATCCGTTAGACCCCCAAGTGGGCTTCCTGGTGGGGAAATGGAACTCATGCCCACACCTCCTCACCTGGGGGCAGCCGCTCTGACCTGGCCTCAGGTGCCTGTGGGGCCACTAAAGGGGCAGCTGAGATATTGAGGAGTTTGAAAAGCCCCTTTGGTGTGTGAGCCGCCTTTAATCCTGCAGCGCCACCCCCTTGCCCTGGACCTCAGCCAGGCAGCCAATCTTAAAGCTCCCACTGCATCCTCCCTGCACTCTCTGGCGCCCTTGCCCCCTGCCTGACCCTGGGTAGGGTCACCACATGGACAAACCACCTTTCAAACCCCTCCCTCCAGTCACTCTGCCACAGGCCACCCCCTTCTTTCATCTCAGGGCCTCTCTGTCTTCAAAGCAAGTCATTTCTATCCTTGGGCCTTACTCCCAAGGTCTTTCTCACTTTCTCCTTCAAGAAGATTCCACTGATTAGCTCAAGTCACTCCCTCAACCTGATTTGCGAATCTTAGTCCTTTTTCATAAGGCCTATGTCCTGAAGTGACTCCCTTGCAGAACACCAATGAGAGAGAACAGGATTGTTAGCATCTCTGAAGCTGCCTCAGTTTCCCCTTCTCTGCCTGCAGTCTGAACTGTGCTGGGCCCCAGGTAGGGGGATTCATCCTTCTGTTGCTGGCAGGCTCAGGCTGTCATGTTAGAACAAGGGACACAGAATGCCCAGGGCTTGGTGAAAGGAGAGGACACATGGGAAGAATGTATTCTCATGTCTGTCCTGTTGGAGTGGGACCCCAGAGGCTGGGAAAGGGGCAGACTAGGGCTGGAACCCAAGGGCTCTGACTTCCACTGGGTGCTCAGCCCACCCTCAAATCAAGTCCACACATTTTAATAAATGCTCTTCCATGCTCTCCCAACGCTGGGGGCATTGATGGCTGAGGGCCAGAGAAAAACAAATCAGTTGTGGGGGAAAAGAGGAAAAGGAAGGTAGCTGTGAGAGCAAAAAAAAAAAAAAAAAAAAAAAAAAAAAAAAAAAAAAAAAATCCCTCCAAAAAAAACATCTCACGAAGGGTAAAATATAAGACCTGGGTGTGTCAATCCCAAAGACAAAGAACACAGTCTGAGAGCCTAACAAAGGAAGAGGGTCCTGCAGTCTCTGGGGCCTGGTAGGACTTCGTGGACCAGGCAGGCAGGAGCTGTCCTGGAAGCAGGACAAGGCTGACCGGACAGGAAGTGTGGAAGGCACTGCAAGCAAACAGCACAGCTCCCTCAGAGGGATGGAGGTCTGGACCCAGGTACCCAGGTCCAACTCCTTCTCCTGCAGCACCTCCTCAGCCTCAGCCTTCTCTTCCTTCAGCTTTGCTCCTCTGAGGGCTCCCCACGTCCTCCCCCCAAGCTCCCACACCACCCGCTCATGACCCTCGGGTCTGTAGGAAGTCTGGGGCTGGGTATGGAGTCATGTCTGGCACCAACACTTCCTGTCCCTCTTTGAGGCCAGTATCAGCTCTTTATTGGGAAATGACCATCACAGGCCCCCGCTGCAGCCCTGCCCTCCACCTCCAGTCACCTGGAGCCTTCAAGACCCTCTGGATGGGGCAGGTGGAGATGCAATGATATGAAATGTCATTGCCTTTGGCTATAAATACCCCCAGGCCCAGTGGCAGAGGTGAGAGTTGCTGAATATAGTATCTGGTCAAGTATCTTGAGTGTGTGTGTGTGTGTGTGTGTGTGTGTGTGTGTGTGTATGTGTGTGTGTGTGTGTGTGTGTGTGTGTGTTTGTATCATCATCACCTTGGGAGCTTATTAAAAATACATATGCTCAGGACCCACCCCGGAAACTGAGTCAGAATGCCCAGGACATGTTGCAAGGAGGTATGTTTATATTTTTAACAGTCACCAGCTGATTTTGACATCCTTCCCACAGCCCTGCCTCCCCCACCCCCTGTCCCCCGAATTGAAAACAAAGAGGTTGAGGGATCAGAGAAGTCCACAGACCTGGTCATTAGTCCTCTCCCTTCCAAGAAGCCCTGGAAACTCCAGCTTCCTCTGGACCATCCAGAGGCATGGAGGCCTCTGGGTTTTACCTTCCATACCCACTGTGGCTAGGAGCTCCATCAGAGTGGGCCTTCTCCTGTCTCAAGTTCACAGTCTTGGTCCTGTGGGCTTTCTCACTCATATCTCTCAGTGTTTGTAAAACCCATAGCTTTGGACTCTATAATTAGCATCCCTGTTTCAGATCTAACTTGAACCACTTTTGAACACAGCTTCTGTTGCCCTTTTGAGTTATGGTTGAGATTCTCCTTCCAGCTATTCTAGATCTTTTCTCCCCATTCTGTGCTCCCACTGCCCTGGGACCCTTTCCTCTTAGGACAGTGGTGACAAGTTTGAGGCCTCCACCATGTCCATCACCAATGCCCCCAGTCACTGTGATCACCACAACTGTAGCCTCCCTAGCTTTCACTGTCCCCACCACCTCTGCTGCTTCTGCCATTACTAGTACTGCTAACGTCAACAACACCATGGGTAGGTCCACCACCAGTGAGATTCTCAGCACCATCACTGCCACCACCAGGTATCACTGTCCCTTTAATCACCAGCACCACAAGCCATCATTATGTCTGCCATCATTTTCTTTACAAAATCTGCATGGACATGGACTGACCTTCACTCAAGCCTGACTTGGGTTCCTGGTTGGTGCTTCCACCTGGCTGGGGCTGCTCTTAAACAGGGACTCACAGTGATTGCCCAGTCTGCTGAGAGTGATGGCATCCCCCCAAGGACCTAGACTCCTGGAGGAGATATATTCTCACGGGCCCCACACTGGAGAGGGTCCTTCATTGATTAACCACAATGATGAATCCCCTAGACTTATGGGAGAAGAGTCTCCAGACTGATGGTGGAGGAATTTCCTCAGGGATTCCTTGATTGCTAAGGAAGGTGTTTCCTCAGGAAGTCTCTTCCTCATATTGATGAAAGAGCCTTTTCAGAGTGCCATGTTCTAACTAAGGTGGACTCTCTGTAAGGAAGACTTTGACTAATAGGTGAAGGCCATCCCCTCATTGAGGTCAAAGACTGCTGACAGGCTCAAGAGTCCCCTGAGGAAGGGAGCAGGGAGAGAAGAGAAATGCTTCACAGAGGCTATCATTTGAGAAAACAGCTAAGACACATGCCAACAATCATATGAAAAAGTGCCGGGTAACACAGTGGAACATTGCACCTGTTGCAGCTGCTAAATTGGGGTAGTCATGATGGTAAGGCCTCCTGGAGAAGGTTGCTCTGGGTTGAGTGAGCCCCTTGCTGTTCCTGTCCCAAGGCTTTGGCTTCCCCAGGGATGACCCAGCCCATATCCAGCTTGGGAGTGGCTGGTGGTGTGTGCCAGACTCACATTGTTTCCATGGCCGCTCCCTGTTTCCAGGTTGTGTCTATCCCGCCTGGCGCCAGCCCCTGCCCTGGCAACCCCAAGTGCAGACACAGAGCCCAGGGGCACTCAGAGCCAGGAATGTGTGGAGAAGTGCCCTTGGCCAAAGCCAGTGGAGAGTCCTCTTCCCCACAGGGAAAGGGAGGATGACCTGGGAGTTCAGGTGTCTGGTGATGAACTGGACCCCGATCAAGACACACCACCATTTGGGGACTTCCACTAACATTACATTCACTTGTGTTCAGCCATTCTTCTTAGTCTCTCAAGGATTCACTTTGTCTTCCCAGGTTTCTTCTTCAAAGTCTCACCAGAAGTTTATTCCCTCCAGGAAATCATCCCTGGGTTTTTCCCTCAGAGAGCAGAGCTCAAAATGTCATGAGTTCATTTCTTAGGTAAGCTCTAGCCATTCTACTTCTCAGCTACAGAATAACTCCCTACTCTGACCTTAATCAGAGACTTGATCCTGACCTCGTATTGATCCTAAAACTGACTGTGGGCTGAATCTAACCCTAACCAAAGGTAGATCCTAATGCTACTCTCAAACTCAACCCCAAACTCTTGTCTGCTGGCCTTCAGAGAAAAACCATTGGCTGCTAAAGAAAACCAGGAAAGAAATGATGGTGGCCAGCCTCAGCCCTTCTGCAGAGGTTACAATTTTCACACACAATAACTGCTTCTATGAAGAAGTACGCGAGTGTGTGTGTTTCCTTTATTCTATTTAGAATCCCTTTCATCACAATTCCATCCCTTCTTCTCCAGGGAACAGAGGAAATAGGAAATGGATCTCCAGTTACATGGGGAGGAATTCTCTGCTAAGCTTAGAGTTCAAAGGAGGCCCACGGCCGCCTAGTGGGACCCGGATGTCACTGCATCAGTTGCGTCTCCCTCCTCCAGAGCTCAGGGATAAGCTGGGAATTTGAATGGGAATGTGTGTGGGAAGCAGCCACTAGGACATGTCAGACCTTTGGAGCTTTGTTTGTCACCTCTGACAGTGACCAGAGGAGTGAAACCCTCCTCAATGGACCCCCTGTCCAGTCCAGCCCCTCATTTCCACAACCACCTGCCCTGTGGTCAGACCTCTGCCTGTTTCCTTCCATCCCACATCTCACACATTCTCCATCCCTCTGCCTCTTGTTTTCCTTCTCTCTCTCCCTCTCTCTTTCTCTCCCTCTCCTTCTCCCTCTCTCATATTTTCTTATTTTCAGTCTCTCTCTAGTTTTTTCGCATCATCTCTCTTTCTTTCCCATCTAGTTTCTCTGTGTTCATCTTCTGGTCCTTTCCCCCTTTCTTTTCTCAGCAAAATATTAAACATCTTGTACTTGTTTGCAAGGTTTAGTTTCACCTGCAATGATAAGGCTTCTTAAACTGATGCAAGTAGGAGTCTTGCCTCTTAAACCACTAATCTGAGCTGTACTTTCTCTTGTCTCTTCTTCAGCAGAGTTTGGCTCACTGAAAAATCAAAAAATATCACAGAGAAGAATGTCCTGGAATTTCAATGCTCTCGTGTAACAAAGGAGGAAAGTTGGGACCCCATGAAAGGAAGCATAATTCCTGGGCTACCCAACCTATTAATGATGAAGCTAGAAACCTGACCAGTACCCAAGCCCCATCAAGACTGTGTGTTTTCCTCTTTAAGGAAATGTCTCTGGTCCATCCATACCTACTGGTTTCAATGGACTTTTACTTAGTTCTTCTAGGCTGGCCAGTGACATAGGAATATAATATCAGATAACCCTCAGACACATGAAAACATGTCTAGAACAAAGAGGTCAGGTTCCCAATACGGGAAAGGGAGGATGAGACCAAGCGAGCTGAGTCAGAAGGAAATAGCAAGATGATGAGACTTATTCCAAATTTAACTGCTGTATAGTTAACTAGATAGATGGACAGATGGACAGACAAGCTGAGACCTGAGTAACATAATGGTGTAAGCACAGGTGTTCCATCCTCCTTACCACCCACTCACATTACCCAAAATTCTCATTAAAATGTCCAAAATATTTGATATACAGAAATGGGGAATATGCAGAATCCCTGCCAATATGGAAGAGTACCATTCACACCCAAAAAATCCAGGGGACTCGGAACAAGTAAAGATTGAAGGACAGTAGCAAAGCCAATCTGCTGAGGAGCAGCACCCTGATAGGAAAGCGGGGAGAAGAGAGCCTACAGACCCTACCGCTACTCTACCACATCCCTCATTGGAGGGATGAGGCAGAACTGAGAACAGATGAGGAACACAGCACAGGAACAACCTCCATACCACAGAGCAGCCACCTTGTAAGAGGCACTGGGAAGTCCAGGTCTGGAGTAGCAGCAACCTCCTGTAGCAAGCCTGCAGGGAAATGGAGTTGCCCCTGGTGGATGGGCAATGATCCATGGAAGGGGGCTGGGTCCAGCTGTGGTTTATACCCAGTATGAAGGCCAGACCTAACAGGAAAACAGAAGTAGAAAATAACTTCTCCAAACACTGAGCCAAAATCCCAAACACACAGTCCCCTGGTAGGACTGTTCACAGCTCTGCCTTCCTTTCACTTTGAATTGATTGTGTCAATTATTATATTATAGCTTAAGATCTGGCAGCAGGATTTGTACAGCAACTAAAAAAACATGATAGGAACTAAGAACAATCCACTCAATGGTTGTGCTGGCCAGGCAAACTCCAGGTCTTATTGATTTGACCTCGAGAGGAAGCCAAAGAACCCAGCATGGACCAAAGATATTCTGCAAAATAAAGCATCACAATCAATATACAGATGACAAATATGCTTTTGTCAAATATTTAGTACAGGAAATAAGAAGAAATGTTAGGAAATAGCTGCTTTGTGTTCTCAAATAGTTCAATAAAATGTGAACTCTGTGAAAAAAGAGGTAACAGATAAGATGATGAAATGTTAGACTGAAATGGAAAGGGATAAGACTCAGAGTTTAAGAGAAAAGGGAGCCTGATGATGGGAAAACAGTAAGGAAACTGGAAATGCCACTGAAGAATTGAAATCTTCATTATAATGGAAAGAGGGATTTGAGACTGAAGAAAATAGAATCAATGATGTGAAGAATATTTGAGAATTTTTCCCAGAATGCCAAGGAAAAGAATAACAAGATAGAATGATTTAAAAAGATCATGGATCTGCAGAGGTAGGACGACTCAGTATTGTCAAGATGCCAGTTCTTTCCAAGTTAATCTATAGGTTCATGACAATCCCAATCAAAATCCAAGCAGGCCATTTTGTGGATATTGACAAACTGATTCTAAAGTATACATGGAGGGTCAAAAGGCCCAGGACATCCAACACAATGTTTGAAGGAGAAGAACAAAGTTGGAAGACAAGCACTACCTGATGTCAAGACTTACAATAAAGCTACAGTAATCAAGATGGTGTGGTATTGGTGAAATAATAGACATATTGATCCCTCAAACAGAACAGAGAGCTCAGAAATAGACCTCCATCAAGAGAGTCAATTAATCTTTGATAAAGGAGCAAAGGCAATGCAATAGAGCAAAGATAGTCTTTTCAACAATGGGGCTGAACAACTGGACAGCCACACAGACAAAAAAAAATGAATCTAGATACAGATTTTTAACCTTCACAAATATGAGTTCAAAATGGATCATGGACGTAAATGTAAAATGCACAACTAGAAAACTCCTGGAAGGTAATACAGGAGTAAACTTGGATGACTTCAGTTTGGCAATGACCTTTTAGATAGACCACCAAGGCACAACCCATGAGAAAAAAAATTGACAAGCTGGGCTTCATTGAAATGAAAGTTTCTGCTCTGTGAAAAGCATTGTAAGAGAATTAAAAGACAAGCCACAGAGTGGAAGAAAACATTTGCAAAAAACATATTTGATGTAGGACTGTTATTCAAAATATATAAAGAAATCTTAAAATGAAATTAAAAAAAGAAAATGAGCAACTTAATTTAAAAAAATGGGCAAAAGACCTGAACAGACACTCCACCAAAGAAGATATATGAGTGGCAAATAAGCATATGAAAAGGTGCTCCACACCATATGCCATCAGAGAAATATAAATTAAATAAAAAATGAGACACCATTAGACACTTATTAGAATGGCCAAAATCCAGAACACTGACAACACCAAATGCAACAAGAACTGTCATTTGTTGCCAGTGGGAATATAAAATGGTGCAGTCACTTTGGAAAACAGCTTAGCAGTTTCCTCCAAAATAAAACATACTCTCATCGTGTGACCCAGAAATTACATTCCTTGGTATTTACCCAAATGAGTTGAAAACATATGTCCACACAAAAACCTGCATATGAATGTTTAGAACAGCTTTATTCACAACTGCCAAGACTTGGAAGCAACCAAGATGTCCTTCAGTAGGTGAGTGGATAAACAAACCACGGTACATCTAGACCACAGAATATGATTTAGTGCTCCAAAGTAATGATCCATCAAGTCATAAAGAGACATAATGGAACTCAAATGCATATTACCAAGTGAAAGAAGCCAGTCTGGCTACACTCCATACTGTATTGATTCTGACCATACGACATTCTAGAAAAGGCAAAACTATGGAGACAGTAGAAAGATCGGCGGTTGCTGAGGTTGTGCTGCAAAGAGGAAGGAATAGGCAGAACACAGGGGATTTTTAGGGCAGTGAAACAGTTCTCTGATATATAATAGAATCATTCTACAGTGGTGGATACATGTCATCATCCATTATTCAAAACCCATAAAATGTGCAACACCAAGAGTGAACCCTGATGAAAACTATGCGTTTTGGGTAGTAATGAAGTGTGTCAGTGTGGGTTCATCTACTGACATAACAACAGAAACAAAAGTTTCCTGAGTTGAACAAAGGCCTGAACAGGAATCAACACATTGGATATACCCCCAATGAAATATCCCAAGTTCAAAGATGAAGAATATCATGATGAAAAAGAAAATAGATTACTTACAAAAGAAGGTATAGGAGTAAGGTCTTATGAAGGAGCTTTGAGAAAGTCTGTGATTAAAAACACAAATCAACGAAGTTGCCATCTACGTGCAAAGGCCATTATCAGATAGGAAAAGGCTCAGAGTATTGCATCCACGTACTCTTCCTTGAAGAAATAGATATATTTATAACATTTGTATGTTATGTATTTGTTTCAAGTACATATAAGACATAATCCACTTGAAGACATAATCCAGTCAATAAAGAACTCAAGAAAGGTGAGAGTATAGCGTCAGACTGAAGTGAGCACTACTAGATATAGACTTTGTGGTTAATAGAGTTTAAAGAAAAATGACTGCCCCCACCCAAAACTGGAGAGGAGAAACCCGGGACCTAACCGGACTTTCTATGTATAACCCCTCTTCTAGATGTGTTACTTCTTTGACCATGAAGAATTCCCTAGCCCATTAGTGCACTACCTTAATGTAAGGGATGTTCACATAGGTGAACAAAATGAAAAACTCTCCCCAAATCCACTTATATCAAAAGCATTGGAACCCCCACCACTGAGAAGAAATGTCATTAAATGGTTGCCCTGTAGCTGTCTCCATGACATCTTCGGGCACGTTAGAAAGTACCTTCTACTGGGGCTCCTGGGTGGCTTGGTCGGTTAAGCTTCCGACTTCAGCTCAGGTCATGATCTCACGGTCTGTGAGTTCGAGCCCCACGTCGGGCTCTGTGCTGACAGCTCAGAGCCTGGAGCCTGTTTCAGATTCTGTGTTTCCCTCTCTCTCTGCTCCTCCCCCGTTCATGCTCTGTCTCTCTCTGTCTCAAAAATAAAATAAAACGTTAAAAAAAAAAAATTAAAAAAAAAAAAAAAAAGAAAGTACCTTCTACTTTCTCAAAATCCTTTCCTTTCATCTATTAAAAATCGTGGCAATAAATATACATAGCTTTTATGAGTATTATTACATGATAATAGTTTTGGCTCTGGTACACTTGTGCAGTACGCAACCTGCTCAAACTCTGGTTTGGCCTCAGCTGCACTGCCTGCCTCAATCCCTTCCTCTACAGCCTCTGCCTCCACCTACTTAAGAGTGGGAGCCAATCTCAGTAGGCCACATACTGTGTGCTACTGGGCTGTTTCCTTCCCTCGTTGGCAGAACTCATCAACACTGGCCCATTCCTTATTTCCAAATTTCATTTCTAGGGTAAAATGGTAGATTTCTCTGCCCAAAAGAAGTTTGTCACAAGCTCGGCATAAGATGCCTTGCTAAAATTGCCAGAATATGAACGAATGACCTGAGGCTCTTAGAACTGCTCAAAAATCCCTTGTCTTTTCCTCTCATAGACCAGGAGGGGGTGAGCTGAGAGCTGATCACTCTGTCCTGTTTGTGGCTGGACCCTCCAACATAGGAGACAAACTATTGAGCATAGTCTTCTGAATGCCCCAGGTTTCCTTGGGAAGCCTGCTGACTCAGTCTCCCAGACTCTCCAGGTCTGCCCTGGTGCCACCTGCCCCCCCCCACCACCTTACTGTTTAGTCTGTCCCCCACTTTCTCTTTCTCTTTCTGAATTAATGATACTGACTACAAGAATCTGAGGGCACCTTTCTTCTCATCAGTTTATAGTGCTCATGTCCCTTAACAGGTCTAACACCCCATAATTCTTATTGTAGAATTAAATAACTAATTTCTTTCGCAGAACAAATAGGATTAACGAAATCTAATAGCCTTCTATTGTAAAGAGGTCAGTGGCACGAGAAATTTTGTGCGTCTTTCCCTAAAGGTGAATTTCACAAGTTGTAGCAAATAAGACATACAAGACTGACAAAATTCTTGTGAGAAACGACTCTTCCCCAAATCAGGCCAGTTTGTTAGATGTTGCTACTATAGGACACAGGGAGACTCCCCATTTTCCTCAAATGAGATAATAGGTTTATGATTGAGGCTCACAATGGTCAATAATTTAACCCCAAGAGAAGTAAGTTATAAAAAGTTCGGAACACCTCCCTGCTTTGAAGCAAATGGCTAGTTATGTGCCAAATAATCTGCATGCCTCTGATCTCACAGAAAGTGTAAGGTCAGAAAAATCTGCTTAGACTTTATGTGAAAGTGGGACAGGAAGGAATGGAGGAAAACTTGCCAGCGGGTGGCCGTGGTAATATCTAAGCGTTAAGGAACATTCAGGGTAACCCATGACCCTTGATGTCCTAAAATGTACTCCTTATAATCTATCTAAAAACAGTGGTTTTTTACTGGGGATGAGTTTGCCCCCAGGAACACTTGGCAAGGTCTGGAGATACTTTGCATTGTCACAACTTAGGAGGGGAGTTGCTACTGGAATCTAGCAAGTTGAGGCTGGGGATGCTGCTTTAATATCCCACAATGCATAGGGTGGTCCTCTCTCCCTGGGAATTATCCCACCCAATATGCGCTTAGTGTTGAGGTTGAGAGACTGTTTTAAAAGAACCATGATTATTGGGGGCACCTGGGTGGCTCAGTCGGTTGAGCGTCCGACATAGGCTCAGGTCAGTATCATGAGTTCTCATGGTTCATGAGTTTGACCCCTGCATCAGGCTCACTGCTGTCAGTGCAGAGCCTGCTTTGGATCCTCTGTCTCCCTCTCTCTCTGCCCCTCTCCCACTTGTGTGCGTGCGCTCGTTCATGCTCTCTCTCTCTTTCTCTCAAAAATAAATAAATGTTTAAAAATACATAATGAAGCCTCACTTAAAGAATGGGATCTCCTCTAATGAAAACCAGCATCAAGGCTTCCCCTGGGCCCCCTCTGGCAGCAGCTTGCCCTGGGAGGGCTTGAATTACGGAGTATTTCCCCCTCAGCATGTGACTGTGGCTCCAAACAAAACCTCTCAGCTCCCAGCGTAGGAGTGGAGGCCTTTTCTCCTTCTTGTTGTTTGTGGTCAGAAATCTTAAGGGCATTCCAGCACCTTTCCACATCACCACATGCCCATTCAAGGGTAGGCAGGCTTTGTGCCTGCCACAGATGGAGAGACATTTGTGACTTTGAGACAATCTATGCTCCTACTATCTGACTGACCTATCATCTTCCTCTCAGTCTGAGCTCTCTGGCTCTGACGCAGACACCCCAAAGTTCTGACCACAGTCTGAAGCTCTTGCCCTCGCCCCTCTGGATTAGCCAGTCCCTACACGTGGTCCTGGTTTCTGCAAGGCCCATTTATCCATTAGGCATAGGGGCTACAGTGCCAAGGGCTCCCAATAATTTTAGGGGCTCATGAAAATCCTTTCATTTTATCTTTTAAAATCAGAAGAAAAAAATAATATAAAAATAGTGACCTATAATAACAGAATAAATCTTTATATTAGCACTGTTGTAAAATGTAATTTTATGTGTGTGTGTGCGTGTGTGTGTGTACATACACACGTTTTATGGAGGAGGAGGCCCACAAAGGCAACAATGCTTAGAGCCCATGAAAGTCACAATGGGACCCTAGATTTCTGGAAGCACACACCCTTTGAAACAGCCCCAGGGTCAGAGAAGCATGTCAGCAGGTGAATCAGGGTCGTGGAAGCTAAAGGGAATCTGGCAGGAATCTCCCTTCCCCTTCCAGGAAAGACTCTAATTTTTAAAGAAATTGTTTATGTATCAAGGCCTGCTGTTTTCACCAGGGACTCAGTTAGACTTACTTTACTGAGTTGACATAACCCTGAACGACCTCAGTTCTCTGTCTGAGGCATCCAGTATTGGAGGGAGCTGCCCCCACAGGTTGTAAATCAAGTTCAGAGAGCTTCCCGGCTTCCCTCCAACTTTGAGGTGGATTCTAGGGCCTCCCAGCAGCTCACACGGGCTAGAGTTTGGCTTTTGTAGTAAGGACATGCTCCTGGATGACAATGTAATATATGTCACGTCTGGGTACTGCCCTGACAATAAAAACTCTGGGCAAGCCCCCAAAGTGTGCCCCAGATATGAGCTGTCACCCCCAGATGGCCTCTCATCTCTCTCCACCCCGACTTGATGCCAACTGGGGGGAAAAGCCAGGAAATATAGTGCCTATAGCAAATGAAAGCTATAAAGGATGTGAAACAGGGCCCCAAATGGAACTGTAAACAACATGAATGAAGTATGATTACCTATGATAACAAAAGTATGATAATATTATTATATGCCAATCACAAAAGACACACCTGTACGAAAGAGGCACAGATGATTCAGAAGCAAAAGGATGCCTAACACATGAGGAAAAAGAGGAAGATAGCAGAAGGCACAAGGATACCAAACAATGTGCCTGGACACACGGTCACCTGATAAATGCTAGAGGGTATGTCCGCTTCAGTACTCATAAAGATTTATGTGCCTATTAACATACCGATGAACTTTAAATACGCAAGGAGAAATTGATAGGAGTGTGGCATTATGGGAGATTGAACATGCCCATGTCACCTTTTAATTCATAAAATAACTACAAAAGCAAGGAGCATCTGGATGACATCGCTAATAAAGCAGGATTAATATGTTTATGAGACTCACATCCTACCAATAGGATCTGCCTCTCCTTCAAGACCAGATATAATGCTACACACAAAAGTACTTCTCCCTCTACCATGCTCCCCTGCACCCAGGCCCTGGTTTTCTCTGAGTGAATCTGGGGAGCCATCAATGATTCCTGAGAGACTGCCAGCTCAGTCGTTTTGGGACTCTACAAAGTAAAAGAGGAAGCGATGTAGCCCTTAATTTGCTTCCATTCTAGCTGGGAAGATAAGGTTTGCAACATGGAGAACACAGCAACTGGTCCATCTGGAGGGGAACATAAATTATATGGGCTGGAGAATGAAAACCTCTGCCCAGACATTTATTGGGCACCACTGCTATGTACTGGCACTGGACATGCCACAGGCGGACCTCAGGGATACACCGAGCAAGAGACCATCTGCTCTCTGAGGGCTCTTAGGCGCTGGCACAGCTTCCCAGCAACTTACTAAAAGCCAGGACATAGTGTGGCAGGAGCCACGGGGAACCTCAGAGGGCTGCAGACAAGAGCTGGCCTCAGAAGGGTGGGTTGGTACACGGCAGGGACGGTGCTCCAGCCAAAGAAGGGACACAGGCAAAGATTGGGAACTGGGATGAGCACAATGCTGTCGTTCAGAACTCCAAGTAGAGCTGAAGTTGCCTGCTTTCAACTCACTGGGAAGGTCAGACATTTGGATTCTCTTGTTTCTGGCTACAGCCATGCTCTCGCCACCATGGGGATCCCAGTTCACCTCCTGCTCACCTGCTCAAAGATGACTGTGCAGAACAGGGTGTCTTTAACATCCCCACTTTCTGCTCTTCTTCCAAGAATCTTCACCACCCTTCATGTCAGTCACATAGTGCTTTAGATGTTCGTGCTCCAGGCACACTTTCAAAACATGAAATTTTTGGTGACACACTCAATGGGATAAAAAGATTCAGAACATCTGTGACCATGCTGGTGGCTGAGAGTGGAGTTGTGTGGGTGCCTCTGGCCCTGAGCCCAGCTCCTTAGGGCCACTGTTTAGCCAGAACCTCAGGCCTCAGAGAGGAGCCTCCTTTGCCCCTTATATCTTCTTGGCTGCTTTTGAGGGAGCAAGAGGGGCCCCTGTGTTCCCCATCAGGTGGCGGTGCCTCAAGGGCAAGGACCGTGATGCCATTGTCTGGGCCCCCCCCTCGAGGGGCCATCTGGCCTGTATTCTCCCACACTCTCTGGCACGGTTTCATCCAGAGCTCCCTGACATTTTGGCGAAAATGACCTAGCATTGCAGCTTGCCGACCAGGAAGGCTGGAACATTAGCTTTATGGAATGTTAGAGATCCTCTGGCCCAGCGTTTTTCAACCACCAGTCTGTGAACAGGCCCAGGGCCAGAGCAGTTTCTACCAGTCTGCAGAGCCAACTGCATCCCAATTTCTTTCCTCTTAAACATTCCAGCCTCCACAGACATAGCAGGGAGTCTGGCTGGGACTTCCGTGGGGTTGGGCACTTGGGTGGCATTGTAGTCTCAGTGTTGAGTCCAAAGCCTGTCCTCTTCCTCCAGCATGTTGAGGAGCCTGTGGAAGCCATCCATCCTCCTGTCTGGCCTACAGCTCCAGTGCAAGTCAAGGTCTATCTCACTGGTAGGTTTACAAAGGCTGCTCCCTCTTACCTGCTACACTCTCTCCCCTTGTCTGCCGGGCAAACTCCTACTCACCCAGCGTCACCTCCTGTTGGAATCTTCTCTTGACCAGCCTTCCTTCTCTGAAGCTCAGTTGGGTGACCCTGTTCCATGAACCCCCGTACGCTACCCACCCTTCTCACGGCACACGCTCACACACATACACCTACACACACTCAGTCTCTGTGACTGTGTAGATCTAGCAGCTTCTCTGTCTTATCCAGCAGATTGCGACCTCCCCGAGGGTGGCAGGTTGTACTCCTTGCCACTGGCTTCTCAGGGCCTGGCACAATGCCTGGCATCTAGTAGGTGCCCGGTAAATGCTCACTGAGCAAATGAGCTGGTGGATAGAGGGATGGTTGAAAAGGGGTCTGGACCTTGTGATTTATGCTTTAATGGAATGGGGGTGAGGGCAAGAGTTTCTGGCTAAGATCCACTCAGGATGGTGTGTCCACCGTTTTTGCTCTACCCTGTGCTAGGCAAGAAATGTATCCTGCATCGACATTAAAAGATTTGAGGACCATCTGTTTGTTATTTCTTCCACTTTGTCCTCCTTGTGATGGCATGATGGCAGCAAGAGGGCCAAGGGGAGAACTCAGGTTCCACTCCACTCCTTAGTGTCTTGGGCCCGGAAGTGGCTGCAGCTCTCTTGATGACTATGGTCTCAGTATCCAGAGCAGTGCAGTGTGTGTGTGTGTGTGTGTGTGTGTGTGTGTGTGTGTGTATGTGCATGCAGATGGCAAGGTGTGTGGAGCATGGAGAGGACCTCAGGTGGTTCTATTCTTCCAAGATGGCTACAGGCTGCTGTCAGCCTTTAAGCACCCTCCCTGCTGTCCAGTCCACGGACAGTTGTTTCATCCACTGAACCACCTCTCGCCCCTGGCAGAGAGCCGCTGATGGAGGCTCAGGGTGCAGATCACAGACACTGAACACACACATGGGTATTTACACACTCGTTCACAGGCATACCCAGGCACATACCCTTACACTCACTCATATGCTCACATGCAAATGTGCACACTCACATACATACACACTTTCTGTTTCTAATCATTTGAAATCAAATAGGGATCAAAGCACAGGGTCAGAATCCCAGTGATTTTTGAGTGTAGTATTCCCTGGTGTAGTTGGATCAGGAACAGAGCAGAACATTCTACCTCTTGCTTGCAGTGACCTGACCCCTGGCTGAGGGGCTCAGGGGACACCAGGCTCTCATCACAGTACCCCCTCACCTGCTGCGCATGCCTCCACAGTGCTGGCAGAAATGACCCCATGGAGGACATAGATTAAGGAGCATTATCATTTTGGTTTCTTTATAGCTGTATTGAGGTATAATTTACACACCATTATAGTCACTGGCAATGTTGTCAATGATTTCTGCAAGCTCATAGCGTCTGCAGTCATCACCACAGCCAGTTTTAGAAGACTCCCATCACTCCATCAAGTGTCCCAGGCTGAGCACATTTCTCTCTCTTCTTATTTTATTGAGCATTTTCCTCACTAATGGGAGCACCCAGTTGGGGGACAGCAATGAAATTCTTAGCCATTTATACTTTAGTGTGGGTGAATCTAATGTATGCCTTTATAAATCTATTTAATTCTTTAAGCAACTACTTAGTACTGTTTCTACCATCAGCAAGGTTGGTGATAGACCAATCTCCCCTGGGCCCCTCAGCCAGGAATTGGGCTATTCTCTGGTGACTCTTCCTTGACCCAGGTGAGAGGTAGGACATCCTTCTCTGTTCCTGGATACAGCTATTCCAGGGAATCCCACACTTGGGAACAGAGATAGGTACTAAGAACCCATTCCCAAAGAGCTTTGTAGAGACAATACAGTAGTCACACAATCACCATGATGCATTTTGGAAGGCAGTTAGTGGGTTGATAAAGGTGCAAAATGACAGGGTGCTGTGAAGTCTAGAGGGTGGGATGCTCTTTTCAGGGCAGGGAGAAGGCAGTGGAGTGTGAGAGGCCCTGGGTGGGTGCTGGGAATCAGGGTCAAAAAGTGAGGAAGAGGGGCCAGGAACAGTGATAGGGATGCCAAACCCACTGGGACGTTGTGGGGAGGGCTGCTGTCCCAGAGCTCCTGCTATGGGGCCAGCCAGCCCAGACACTTCTCCCACTTCCTCAGGGGTCTTAGATGTCCCCTGGCTACTCTGGTGGACAGCAATGCCTATTCAAGAAAAGGCAGGGCAGAAGACTTACCAAAACCAGGCCAAGACAAGATTCATCTCTAGCCATTGTCACAGGGGAGTGTGGACCAGGCTTCCTTTGAGTATGACCTGACAAGACCCACTGCCATGGCCCCAGGGTAGCCCCAGCCACACAAGCCAATTCCCGCCTCTTTCTTCCTTCAGTTCTCTCTCCTTCCAGGACTTGGTTCCATCTCATTTTATTTTTTCTGCTATCCATTGCCCCCACCCCTGCTCTCATTTCCTCTTTCCACAGTGCAAGGGAATTTCGGCTGGAACAGCCCATAGCGTGTGGTGGGCCTGGGGGGGCATCCAGAGGTCGCTGGAGCTGGGAGGGCCCCAGACGGGGACTGAGCAATGTGTCACTGCCAGGGCTTGGCAGGGGCTGCAGCCCTGGGGGGTTGGGAGCAAGGGAGGCCTGGGAGGTGGGAGGTAGAGGGCAATCGGGAGGCCTGAAGTCTGCCAGAAAAGAGGACCTGAGGTGGGGTGAGAAGGCCATTTGAGCTTGGAAGGGAGATCCTTGTTGGCCATTTCCTGTCCAAGCTACAGGGTCTTTGGTGGGGTCTCCTGGCTTGAGAGGTACCACCCTAGCCAAGAATTCTTCTTTCTTTTTTTTTTTCTTTCACTAAATTAAATAATAGAGGGACTGTGTCTATCTCTATTTCCGTATAGCCAAGTCTGAGCCTCGGCTGATCCTGGAAGCCAACCAGGTATGTGGAAAGAGGAAAAAGAAACAGCCAAAGAAAATGAAGCGATGCCTTGAAGGCCAGATGGAGGCTGTGGGCAGGGATCTGCAGGAGGCCCTGGACCAGGGGGCCAAGGAACGGGGGGGGGGGGGGGGGGTGTCTGTCTAGCCTCTGATCAGAGGGTGAAGGAAAGTTGGGGGTGGGTCTCCCTACAGTGGGCTGCTGGGGGATCGTCTGCAGGAGGTTAGAGCCAGAACAAGGGCAGCCAATGCATGAATGATCCTTCCTGTATGGAGATCTCTAAGGCTCCTTAAGTGGCTTACAGGCAACGAGACATCTCCAGGTTTGGCGGAGAGCAGGAGGAAGAAGGTGGTGGACCCACCCGGTGGGAAGACAGGGTCATTCAGTGTTTGAACCTGCTCCCATCTTGTGTCCCTGCTCATTATAGACTAGAGTTCACTTTTGGCCCACAGCTCCTTTCTCTTACCTCCCCTCACTCCTGCCTCCACATGCTGGCTGAGTCTTCCCCTGAGGAACACTAGGCCTGGTCTAAAGAAGGAAAAATGGTGGTGCCATTTGACCTGCCCTATTGACCTTTCTTGAAGAGGAGAAAACACACATACATAGCTTCTTTGCTTTACTCGTTGCTCCCATCTGTCCCTTTCTCTCTATGCCTGCTGCCTCTGGCTGGGGTGGGAGTCCTGATGTATGCACTCCAGGCCCCCTCAGAGACATGCTCCAGATCACAGCCAAGTTATCTACCTCTCCTCAGATACCAACCCCTGCCTTGCATTAAAATCCATCAGTGTTTTTCCTCAGCTCTCATAATAGAGGTCAAGGTCGCAAGTGTGTCCCCAAATGTCCTACCTGACCGGACACTCTCCTATCACTCTAGCATCATGTCCCGACACTCCCACTTTACGTACATTCTTGTACCCACTTTGTACCATTTGTAATTCCATGAGTGTTCTGCACTCTCCCTGTGTCCACACTGGCTGTCCCCTCTGCCAGGACAATACCCTCTGCCATGCACCTGCTTAATGCCTCTTGTCCCAGCACCAAGGACAGCGCCTGGCACCAAACAGGTGCCAATAAATAATGATGAACAAATGAGTATTTCAGACTCTGCCCTCCCTCCTTTCCCTCAAGCCGGGTAGACACCTCTATCTGGGTTAGGCTTCCCTAGCTTTTATCATGTTATAGTGAAATAGCCTGACTATTTATGCAAATGCTAGGATTTTAAGATCTTTATTGTTGCACTTTTTCATTTCAGTATTTTCATCCCATGACTTTCTCCCATTCTACTTGTATTATAAAGCATGCATGCTTCCCGAAAAGGCTGTTTCAGTAGAACAGCAGAAATAGACTTTTGGTAGTTTCAAGCATAGACCCTGAGAGGAGGGAATAAATGATGAGTCTAGATAGGATCCCCCAGGTTCAGGCAAAAGGAGAGAAAGGAAGACATGAAGAGATGGGTGGGGCTGTACAGGAAAGAAGGCATTATACTCAGAGATACCATGTATCCAGGGCTGGTATCAGCATCTGGAAATCCCTGGCCTCTCTTTGGTAGGTATCTTTCATTACCAATAGCAGACAGCCATGTGGAAGCCAAGTTGGTACAACCCCAAACTCCTGATCTCCACTTGAAAGAGTCCCCTAGGGTGTCCTCCCTAAGATCCCAACAGCACTTGCTATGGGCAGCAGCCAGAATGTTGCTTATTGACTATCCAGAGAAAAATAAGCTCTTCTCAATGCCTTGTGTCCACTCAATCCCCATCCAGCTCCTCCAGAGTGGAACCCCACCAGCACTGCAATATTCCAGGGATATAGTGATCTGAAGGGGAAGGTAGGGATGGGATGCTGAGGAGGGAAGCACTCCCCATGCCTGTTTCCCACTTGACAGTACAGAGCCCACTCAAGATTTTCCTCAATACAGGACAGTAGAGAAAAATGCACCTCCCTGTTATGCCCACATCTTTTCTACACCCCTAGGCCAGCCGCCTCTCCAGCTCTCAGCACACTCCCTGGCACATTGTAGGTTCTCAATAAATCTGAAGCAGATATTGTCCTCCCTCCCTTACTAACAGAATCTCAAATCTGTTCAGGGAAGTGATGGAACTCACTAAAATTATTCAGCTTCCTAGAATCCCTTGTGGGTAGGGTGGCATTAAGACAGTGTTCTGGATAATAAAATATAAGTGAGACAATAAGATATAATATATAAAATATATAGTGGGTAGGGCTTCTGGGAAAGCTTGTTGAAGGGGCAGACTCAGCCGATACACTCCTTTTCAGCTTTTGTCCTTCATCCTTCACCTTTTATCTCTCTCCTGGCCTGGAACATTGACATGACGTTCAGAGGTGCAGGAATCAGTATGCAGCAATGAGGAAAAATTTCATACACCGAGGATAGCAAAGCAGAATGGTAGAAAAAGCATGGGTCTCTCTAATGGCAGAGTAGAAGGTGGATTACCTGTCTTTCGACTTCGTGGTAGTGAGTGTGTCAGTTAGCAACCGTGCTGCATAATAAATCATCCCAAAAGTCCATGGTTTAAAACAACAATGATTCATTCTTAATCTTGCACCCGAAGATCAGCTGGTCTTGGCTTCAAGCTCTAGATTGGGTCGGCTCCATGTGTTTTTCATCCTCCCAGGTCTAGCACCTGCCCAGAGCATGTCCTTCCAATAGTGACAGCAGAATGCCAAGAGGGTAAGATCAACTGTGCAAGCACATTTCAAGTCTCTGTCTGCATCACATCTGCAAAAATCCTACTAGCCAAAGCAAGTGACACAGAGAAGCCCACACAGTTGAGGGCTGGCAAAGTATACTCTACCTCTAATGGGAGGGACCACAAATTCACATGGCAAAGGGCATAAAGAGGAGCCAGTAGTTAGAAAATACTTACTAGGTAAATTAATGTTGGGTGCCTCTTATGGATCAGGCACCATGTTAGGTGCTTTGTGTTCATTAATCTTCTCATTTAACCTTTGCAACAACTCTTATCAAGCAAGTCTCACTAAATTTACTTTGCACATTTAAAAAACCTACTGCTCAAAGAGGTTAAGTAATATATCACTTGTGAAAGGGAAGGGCAGGATCTCAACACTGACTCTGGCTGCTCCAAAGCTTATTTTCGCCCATTACATCATGGGTCCTTACTTTTTTCCTAGAGTCTTCTGGGAAAGAGTAGGTATTTGACTTGGGAAACCACACTGGAAAGAATATCATCTTGGTATCTTGTCACACTGTATCTGACTGCAGGCCAAGAAGGCTCCAAGGTATGGGTGGAAAATTAGCAGAGAAAGGCCCTGAGAATCCAGACTCTCAGTTGCAAGAAACAGAAACTTAATCCGGCTGGTTAAGCAGAGAAAGGCTGTTCAGTATTTCCCAGAATTACCCAGAGGATGAAAAGACAGGCTCAGAAGACATGTGGGTTCAGGGAAGGCTGAAAAGCCAGAGCGCACCCCAAAGCATGGGGTCCTAACACCTGATGGTCCTGCTGCAGCCACCACCAGAAAAACCCTTCCCTTCCCTGGGTTTAAAGTCCAGGTAGGTGCCTCCAACTGGCCCAGGCTGGATCAAGCACCCATGTCCCAACTACACAGAAAGTATCTGGTTCCCATAACTGTGGTGAGAGATGAGATCTGCCTTCTCTAGGACTCATTCAGTTAGGGATTCCTCCAAGCACAGTGAAAAGGTTCAGAGGCTAGGAAGCAAAAACACAACAAAACAACCAGGCTCAGCCAGCAATCAGCAGCAAGTGTGGTCAGTGAGTGTGTGAAGAAAAGAAGAAAAGGAGAAAAGGGAGCCTGCCAGCCCACCCCCGCCCCCGGCTTCCCACCCCTGTTAATACCCTCTGGGGCAGGGGTGGGCAGTGGTAAGGCAGTGGGGCACAGAGCTAGAGCCTGAGCATCCTGGTTTCTGGTCCTCACCCCTGCTGCAGGGGTCCACTGATGCTCACCAGGAGGCTGATGATCTTTCTGCCCTCAATGGCTTCCTGGCCTGGAACATCTGGAGAACGGGGAACTAGTGGAAGACGGCATAAGGCAAGTGATGGGTCTCAGACTTCAAGAGTTATTAAGACCATGGAGAAGGGATGGGAATGTCAGGGAGGGCTTAGCACTGAGCTGGGTCTTGGAAGAAGGTAGATGTTTCAGAATAAGAGTATGAGGGAGGGCATTTTGCTGTGAGGAGGGCTGTGGGCAAGAGGAGCTCCCTGTCCTGCTGAGATGAGCCATTGCATCCCCTGGTTGACCAGCTTCCTCCAGGGCCAGGGTGCAGGGAGCATGAGGTGGGCTGTGTTCAGACCTGAGCCCTGCTAACCATGAAGCCATAGTTAGAAGCTCTCTGGGTATGAGAGAGAGCATGGACTTCAGATCTGGTCCTGCCTCTTCTCACTTAGAGCAAGTTACTTCACATCTCTGAGCCTCAATGGCCCCATCTTTTTTTTTTTTTTTTACTTTTTTAATGTTTATTTATTTTTGAGAGTAAGAGAGAGACAGAGTGTACATGGCGGGGGGGGGGGGGGCAGAGAGAGAGGGAGAGACAGAATTCAAAGCAGGCTCCAGGCTTCAAGCTGTCAGCACAGAACCTGACACGGGGCTCAAGCTCACAAACCATGAGATCATGACCTGAGCCAAAGTTGGACACTTAACCGACTAAGCCACCCAGGTGCCCTTCAATGGCCCCATCTTTAAGGTAAGCATCAGCGTAGAGCCTCTGTCTTAGGTCTGCTGGGAGGACCGCAATGAGGTACCCCATGTTAAATGCTGAGAACAATGTTTGCACAGAAAAGCACAATCGAAGGGTTTGTCGTGCTGCTGCTGCTAGTGATGACGGCAACAATGACGGTGGCAAGGTACATGGCAGGGGCCCTAAAAACCTGTTTCTTCCCTCTTTCCCTGATGTCAGTGCCCTCGCTCCCTCCCCAGGTGCACATTGTCCTCAGGGCTGCCCCTCACCAGGAGAGGGACTTGCTCAGGTCCCGGCCATCCATCAGATCTCTCAGATACGATGAAGTGCATGTGGAGAGACTAGAAAAAGGATGTGTACCCTTTTCCTCGCCTGCCATATGTTCTACAAAGCCCAGTAGAGGCCCAGCTCACTGGTCTCCCCTGGAACCGGGCCCAGTGCTCTATATTCAGGGCTGAGGTCTAATCCCTCTTTGTGAGTCTACTCTTGATAGACTGGAAGCTCCCCAGAGAAGGGCGACATGCCTATTACCTGGCTGGGCCTGGGGCCAGGGGTGGAGATTGGTCCTCAAACAGTGATGGGCCCTGACTCAGCTTACCAAGTATGGTCTCACTTCCCCACTTGCTTCCTCTCCTCCTCCATGAACCCCCATGGGAGAAAGTGGCAGGGAACTTGGGGTAGGAAGGGACATACTGGGTCTCATCCTTCCACAGAGGCTTACAGGGGTTTCGGGAGCCCTTGGCCTCCAAAAGTGCCAGAGCTGGGTTGGCTCGACAACCCGAGCCAGCCTCTGGGAAGACGTCCCTGCTCTGACACCCTCTAGGCAGGCACAGCTCATACCCTGAGTTCCTGGGGTAAGGCTGTGGCCACTTAGCACCCTCCACCCCTGCAGATCCAGGCCCTGGGCCGCTCCATCTCCTCTCTCAGCCCTACGACTAAGCAGCCTGGGATAGCCCCAGCCACCCTCCCCGCCTCCCCATCCCTAGCACAGAAGCCCTGTCAGGGATCATTGCAAAGCACCACGTGGAGATCTAATCTGGGGCGGGGGCGCAGAGCCGAGGCGGGGTGGAGGGGTCGACGAGAGGAGGAAATTAATGATTAAATAATGGGTTCCAAATGTAGCGGCTCCAAGTGAAATCCCCAGCCGCAAGCCGGCGGGCTGCACGCTCTCGGCCCTGCTCCAGGAGCCCTGAGGAGGCCCGCGCAAGTAGTAGAGATGCTGGTGGCGGTCTGCGTCCCACCCCCCAGGCCCAGTCAAACGGTTCTGGCCCGGATGCAGGGTCAGCAGGGTGCCTGTGGGGCCCAGGTGATTCCTGATGATAGGCGGGAGCCCTGCCACTTGGGGCTCCCCTGCTGGAGGCGTGGGCTTGCAGCGGGCATTGCAGAGGAGGCCGGGGCGGATAGGAGGAAGTCTTGAGGGGCAGCCTGGGCAGGGCTGCAACCTTTCTTGTTCTCTATGCCTGGTCCCCCTCCCACACACCCCCCATTTCATCCCAGCCCATCATTGTCCTGGCTACCCTGAGCGTTAGCTCTTCCTAGAGGAAGCCCTTGCAAGGAACGCACGGAGAGGGGAAGGCACCCCCCAGACTGCCACTCCCACCCTAAACCTTCCCCATGATTGTACCTCTCTTTCTATGTCCGACTAGGGTGCTCCCCGCTTATGTGGGGCAGACAGTCACCATGCCGAAACTCTGGTCGTATCTAGAGCAAATTTCATCACATTGTGCCTCAGTTTCCCTTTGAAGACTAGGGCTAAGATTCCCCTTTAACACTCTCCTGGGAACTAGGACCCTCTTGTATGTTTTTCTCTCTGACCAGTACAAACCCCTCATGGTCAGGGAAGGTGCGTGAGCCAGCACCTTGCCCTGGATCTCTGGCTTTCTGCCGCCCCGTGCCCTCACCACACCTCCTGCCTGCTTGGGGAGGGCCCAGGCCTAGGAAGCCCGGGACAAGCATCTCGGCCCCCGGGCTCCTTTCCCCCTCCTCTGGAAGCCTGCTTGGAGCCTGAAATTTTCCACACTGAGCCTTTGGCTGCAGACGCTGGAACTTTTGCAATTTCCTGACTTGAAGACTGCTCCCCCACTCCTACGCCCTCCACCACATCCCCACAGGTCTTGTGGGGTGGTCACCTCAGCAGGGGCTTGGAGCCCAGACTGTTGGGAGCACAAGCTGAGGTCTTCAACCGTGACACTGAAAAGTGCACTCTTTGGCTGGAGCACCTATGCCATTGTCTGCCATCATCTGCCTGTCTCACCGAGGGCCTCTGGGAGAATGACAGGCTTCAGGGCCCAGTAGAATGGAGACCAGTGGGGCAAGAAGGAAAATCAATCTCCAGGTAAATGGGCTAGAATGATGGGAACTGTTTCTGTGCATAACTCCAACTAGAGAGAGCAGGTCTTACTCTGGAGTCTGGAGCCAATGCCACCCTCCAGGACCAGCTGGGGGAATGCTGAAAAGTGTCCGGGCCTGGTAAGGTGGCACATGTAGCCTTGAAGAGCACCGGGTTGAGAGCCTGCACACAGGCCACACCTGAGGCAAACTGGAAGCCAGGAGGAGCCCAACTCGGCCCCAGCAGGCTCATACTGCCCACATGGTCACAAGCAGCCCCTGCCTGCTTCAAATTGCCACTTGTGGCCGGGAGAAAGCTGCCAAGCTGCCCGGCACCCTGCAGGGGCCGGCAGGTAAGAGCCAAGAGGGAACACTTACACGCTTTGCCCCACAGTTCAGGACCTGTCTTTTGTCCACCCCCGCGGCTCTCCAGAGCGTTTTCTGTATCATCTAGGGGCTGAGGCCTGCCATGGACTTTGTGTCACACTCCGCCACACTCTGGGGCACCGATCGTGGGTCACTTTTATGGACTCCCATTCTCTACTACTCTGGAAAGGCAGGCCAAATAAACACCAAGCCGAATAAGCCTGAGGCCTTCCTCTCCCCGGGTCCCCCACACCACCTCATCCAAGATCCACACACCGTCCGGGATTGCGCGTGCAGAAGAATTTTAATAAAAACAAGCAATTCAGAAGGTCTGGCGGGGCAGGCAGGCTGGCCGTGTAGACTCAGTGCTATTCCTGGCCTGGGAGGCCAGGAGGCTCTCCTAGGAACAGGAGCTCCCAAGACAAATACAGAGCAACAAGCAGGCTTTGTCTTCTCCCTTTGAAGATGGAGTGTCCAGGCTGGGCCTTGGCCACACAGGAGAAGAGGGGAGGGCTTAGAAGAGAGGGGGCCAACGTGGGGGTAGTCAGTCTGACAGTCGTGGGCTTTGGGGGCTCCAATCCTTTGGGAAGCTCCCCAAGGATGGGCATTTAAGAGTAGGTATACGTAAGCTTAAGAGGAAGACATTTTTCTTGGCTTTGCTGTCTGTCTGGTCTCACATTGTCACCTCACTGAACACCCCCGGATACACACTACTCATTCAGGTGCCTGCTGTCCCCAACATGAAAGTCAGTCACTGAAGGCCCCAAGCCATGGCACAGATGGGGTGAAAACAAAAATTAAAAACAAAACTGAAAACTTTTAATCCCTCGGTTCTGTGGAGATGGATTTTTTCCAAAAGGAATTTAATTAAAGACAGAAAAAGACCAATAGAAACCAAAAAATCACACACACATGTGAAAAGTGCCATGACGGCCCTGGAGTCCTGGCCTAAGAGGTGGGAAGTCTGGGCACAGAGTTCTGGGGCCCCCAGAAGCTGAGCCTGTGGGAACCAACCTCGTCTGCAGCAGGTTCAGAAGGCCCCAGGGGCACCCAACCCTTCACAGGGTGTGAGCAGGGCAGTCCAAGGGCCCCAGACACAGAAACTCAGATCTTGGCGGCTGCCCTCAAAGCAGCCAGACTCAGTAGTCAGAACCCAGAGCTCACACCTTGGGACACAGCTGCTCGCTGCCCATTTCAGGGCAATGAGGGTTGACGCTCCTTGGTACTGAACAAAGCCCATTCCGGAGAAGTAGCTAACCTTTCTCTTAGGCGTATCTTTCTCTTTTTAGCAAAAATGGGTCCATTTTTGTGATTTTTAAACTTAATAAAATTTTCTTTGTCCAAATCAGTCCAGCACATCGTGACCAGTAACTCCCCCTACCCCTTTAATGCAACCAGCACATCAAGGCTTTGGACATGGTTCGGGCTTCTCCCTGAAAACCCACAAGCCACCTTTACTCCCTTTCTGACCCGATCCCAGTCTTTAGATTTTGACATGTGGTTTGTCTCCTTCCAAAGCCCTCACCTCACCCCTCAAGCTGTTGTTCACTCAGGCTGGTGGCTTCTTCTTGTAACCAGGATGCATGGTTCCTGCCGCCCCTGCCCTGGGGAGATGCCTGCCCTTATTTAGCCTGCCCCTGGGCTCTTGCATCTGGGCACGGCTTCTTCCAGGCAGTCCTCTTCCAGGTTTACGAGGGCCAAAAAAGGGAGATTTAATGAATGAATAAATACCTGAATGGTGAATGGTAAACTCCTATTCTGTCTTCACACTTCAGGGCCTTTCCCAAATGCCTAGGCAGATTCCCTCACTCCATATTAACCCCTCCTTCATCACTCTTGTCACATCAGTGTTTCATACTGCATTATCGGTTAGACCAATACTGCATGCCCGTCGTCTCCAGGCCTTGCTTACCTTTGCATCCTCCTAACACTTGGGACAACACCTAGCACGTGCAGATGCTCAGTTAACATCAGCGGAATTGGGGACTGTGTTGTAACTGGGTTTTCTCAGTCTGAGCAGTGATCCTCGTTTCCACCTTCCGCATCCACCCGTCTGTGCCCCTCACATTGAAGCTCAAGCTCTTTCTCTTCCCTTTTGTCATCACAATCATACAAGATTCTCCTGGCAGCAAAACTCTCAGGAGTCCAGGCCGTCAAGACCTCTGATCTCTATGAGATTTTCAAGAGCAGTGGCCTTCCATTTTTGTCCCGGTGTCTCTGTCACAGGATCATGCCTGGTACTCGGTAAATAACTGTGGGGCAAACAGATGGAGAAGGACTGACTGAACAAATACTTTCTTCAGAGCTTCTGGAAACTTCCCTGGCTATATCACAGTGCCAATTCATCAGGGTTCCTCTGTCTCTCACTTTCTTAATTTCTTCTTGCTGATCAGAATTAAACCCGAAAGATTATTCTGTCCCTCTCCCCCACCTGCCCCATTGCTTTATCGACCTTCTGGAAGACGACTCTTGTGTCCTCTATCCACTTCCCATATTCCCCACACAGAAGGCACCTTGGGCTCAGCTCGGTATCCGTCAGGCCAGGGCATGATACAGTGACAAATGACTCTCTAGTGGCAGTGACTTGAGTCTGGGTGACTCTCCAGGGCAGGAAGGCTCTGCCTTCTGCGTAATGTCTTAATGTTGCTTCTCAGCACCACCAGGTGCTGCCATAGCCGTCACACTGGGAGAGAGGTGCAGAGGTGAGCACGGCCAGTTTAATCTTTCCACCACAAAGGGGTGCACACCGGTCCCGTGCTCACATTGCACTGGCCAAAGCAAGTCACATGACCAGTCAATTTCTAGGGAATGGGGAACTACAACTCCCCATGTCCCTAGAAGGCAGGAGACCAGATATTGGGAAACTATGGTGATCCCACCCACAGCAGAGTTGGGGTCAAACCCTCCCCAGCTGGGGCTGGGAGAGGTTCCATCTGTGGCCAAGGAGAGATGAGAAACAGAACAATGGCAATCACCCCACCCTAGATCTGAACTCAGTCACTCTAATTACCATACCAGTCACTTCCTGTGATTTCTGCCAGGGTTCGCCAGGAGCCCTGAGTAACCACAGCTTCACAGTCAGCACCAGGGGAAACTTTGTCAAACTTCTCTCAGGCCAGTGGTTTTCAACTGAGGTCTGTGGGATTGGGGTCTGGGACCTGAGGCCCGAGCTCCTTCCCTTGGGACCTCTCCTCCAAACCTTGCCCCAGCTTGAGGGGCTGCTGGCAGAAAACCACTGCAAGACGGCAGTTAGCTGGGCTGGGTCACCTACCACAGCTCTGCCCTTGCCTCAGCCCTTCCCAACCTCTGCCTCCCCTCCCTCCACTCCCATGCCCACTACCCCTTCATCTATGAATGCCTCTTCCCTTCTGGTTTTCTTGGCCAGACCCTGTAGCCCAAGTTCCTGAGGTGCAGTCTAGTGTCAGGGCCAGAGAGAGCAGGCTTGATCTCTGGTTTCAAAATAAGGAGGAGGAGGAGGAGGAGGGGGAGGCTATGGAGGAGGAGAATAAGGAAATAAATAATATCATTTCTAGGGATGATAAGAGGTCATAGTGGTGTTGAGGAGGACTTGATTCAGGGCTCCTGTAAAGTGTTGGAATCAGTGCAGAGACCTAAGGGATGGTAGGGAAGCAGAGTAGCCAGGGTAAGGAACATGGAAGGAAAGACCAGTCTTTACCAAGGAGAAGGGCCTTTTCTGCCTCTCACCCCAGGGATTTGAGGGTTGGGGGGGGGCCAACATTGCCTTATTAAACTGATTTTCAATAATGTCCTTTCTTGGTGCTTAGCCTGAATTCACGTACTTCCTACGTAGTTTAAATCTCTGGGTTCAGTGGACAGAGTTGCCAGGGACAATTCTTCAAAAGCCTGACAACCCTCTTCTTTCCATGCTGCTCCCTGTCTTCCTCCCACAGTGCTTATCATTATAGAGTTTGAACCTTTCTGCAGAATTTCCACTTGCTTCCCTGGACAGGCTGGGTGAGAGCTGCCGGAAGTCCTGTCTCTGGGGCAGATAGGAAGGGATCTCAGCCAAATGCTGGCCTCAAGACATGACTTTCTGGGGCTTTCTGGTCTTGCTCCCATCTCCTTGATTAATTCTGACACATCTAAAACCTACTCCAGGGCCAGAACCTCAGTTCTAGCTTAGCTGCGTGCAGATGGGGTGTTTATTAGAAGAAGTGTGCTGTTCGTACAATCCCAGCCTGCAGAAGGGGGAGGGCAGCAATGAAGGCTTGAAACACCCTCTACTCAGAACAATTCCCAGCCTCACTGGGCTCCCAGGCCTGTGCTGGAGGGACAGGGAGGAAAGAACCAGAGTGAGTCAGGGACAACTCAGAGGTAAAGACTGGGGTATTAGCAGAACAGATATTTGGGAAGTGCCTGACATAAGGGTCAGGACACTCAGGAGGCTAGGCCCTGCTATCTAGTCCCTAGGCTCCCAGAAGGGGCACTGGTGCCCACCCAGGGCATGGGGCTCTGGGTGCTACTGGCCTGAAGAAACCCCATGAGGTTGCAATAGTTAAAGTGAGGCCTACATGGGATGGAAGGTAGAATTGACATGCCCAGGCGGTGGCAGTATCCTTCAAGGTTCACTCTTTGTTTTTTGTTTTTTGTTTTCTTAAGAGTAAATCTTTCCCTTTTTCTCAACCGATGACCCACAGCTTCACCTGTCTCAGCTTGGCTTTTTGAACCATTTTCTTGTCACTGACATCCATCAGTATTTTTCCAGGCTGGCCTCCACACCACTAAGGACTCTACTTCCCCCTGTCATTCATTTCTGGATGTTGTCTTCTTCATATGACTTTAGTAGTCGCCCCCCTTCCCCTCAGCCCATGATGAGAGTCCAACATCCTTCTTCTGACAAGACATACCATGAGCAGGCCATAGCTTACTTCTCCCTAATCTCCAAAGCCTCTTCATTAATCTACCATTTCCTCATTCTTGATGGGCAGAGGCTCAACCAGAGCTATGGACAGAGATAAAGGCCAGCCTGGCCCTCCAGGAGCTGAGTGTGCTAGGAGAGACACAGACCACACACTTTCTAATTAGAGTCTCCCAGAAGCAGACCCTGAAACAAGGATTTGAGTCAAGTAGTTTATTTGAGAGGTGCTTCCAGGAAATACCAGTACTGGAACAGGAACATGGAACAGGGAATAGAGGGTGGCCAATGAATGCCCTAACAAGACATCTATCACTATGGGCAACTAGGATTTAATTCTACTGGGGATTCTCTCGGGGCCAACATAAGACACCCACTCAGTTATTTTACCAAAGAGTGAGGGAGCTAAGTATGTATTGGTTGAGAGCTGTTTTCAGGGAGTGTTAATACCCCCATATTTCTTGCCTGCTACACAGAGAACAAAGCAACTGGTAACCAGATAAACCCTGGAAGAAAATAAGTGTGAGTGCTGTTGGTTTGCAGTTGAACCAGAATGCACCAAAATGGAAAGAGCAAGAAGGTAAGGGAAACAACAGAATCAATGGCACAGTACAATGTACTATAAAGTTTGTTTAAAGGAATCAGAGGTCAGGAATGGCTCTTGTAGGAGTTAAATTGAGGTGGATTTTGAAGATTGGGTAAGGTTTGAAAACCAGAAACAAGGAGAGGCATTCAAGGAAAGGGGAACAGCAAGAGTAAGTTTGTGGAAATGAAGCCATAGGAACAGTGGAATCTTAGAAGAGCCATGGGCTGAGAAAATTTGTTAGGTGATGTACAAACTATGGAAGTTATGGGAAAGCCAGAGAATACATGAATGGAAATTGATGTGGTGCTGTCTATGATAGGACCAAGGCAGGGTTTAGGAGAAATATGATGAGTAGAGGTATGGGTATGTTGAATTTGGGTTCTCTATGAGTCATCCAAGTGGAAATGTCTGGTTGGTGGTTGCACATATGGGCCTGAGCTGGAGTGAGGAGCCTGACCTAGAATTGGAAATTCAAGAATCACCTGCTTACAAATGGAAGTCAAAGCCATGGGATTGGGGAGACTATCATAAAAATTAGGGAATAAAAGAAGGGTCAAACAGAATAAATATGAGGAAATTTGGGAAAATACATATACTTTGGAAATGTAAAAAAGGAAGAGACGTAAAGCAGAGAAAAATGAAGAATCGGCAGAACTTAAGCTAATGGGGGAAGTACTTTAACAAGCAGTCGAGGAATAATAAAATGTTCTGCCAAAGACAAGGTGGACAAGGGCTATAGATGCAGCATTGGAGACCGAAGCAGAAGTGTTCTTGGGGTACAATAGGAGGGGAAGCCTGATAGTAAAGAGTCCTGAATAGGGTCATGGTCCACCAATCTTCCAAAACCCTCCGTTTTGTGATTAAGTTGAGAATTTGGGCATTAACTGAAGGGAAGCACAAATAATGGAAGGCATTTTTTTTAAATATGGAAGGAGGTAGCATTTTATTATATATTAAATAGTATAAGAAACATTTTAGCATTTTTTATAATATCAATATAAATACTATTCTAATATATAATAATAAATTTTAATATTTTATATATATTATATAATATAATATATATATATAATATATATATATAATATATATAATATAATAATATAATATAATATATATATATAATATAATATATTATATATATTATAATTTATATATATATATATATAATGAAAGAAAGCCTGGACTGTGGCATCTATTAAATTTAGGATTATGGCCTGTCTGTAAAACTTACTAGCTATGTGACTTTGAAAAAATTACTTAACTTCTCTGAGGCTTTGATTTCTTATACATAAAAATGAGGATAATACTCATCTTAAAGATTGCTCTGGGAATTAAATGAGATAATGCTTATACAGTGTTCAGCAGAAAGCCTAAATTATCTTCAAAAACATCGTTTCTCTCTTTTTGTTTCTTTTTCCACTATGTGAAAGACATTGGTTGGGTTGCCACCAAGATAAGAGGTTATATTTTGGATGGTTTCATACACATAGAGGTTTCTAAAACTCAGAAACTGAGAAGCTTACCCAAGCTTCTTTAATGCACAACTGGAAACAAGAGAGCAAACATAGCCCCTGAAAGTTAGGAAGTTGGAATTTATCAACCTTCATGATGCCAGGACCTTGGGATATATCCTTAGTGCAAAAATAGAATAGAATAATATTCAACTACCTGCTTTCTGTCTATGATCTAGATGTGGAAAAAAATTAAGCTCTGAGAACGTTTATTCAACTGCTCTTGTGCAAGTTTGGGCTTCATGTTTGCATTCTTTGTAAGACCTTCATAAAAAGAAGGCATCCCTGGCATATCCCTAGGATGTCTGGCAGAAGCAAATACAAAAATTTTGAAGAACAAATACTCAGATTGCACTAGATGCCTATAAAGAAACCTTCTGAAGATAAAACTCAGAAGGAAAAAATCTGTCATGAGCAAGAGTTAATAAGCAAAACAAGTAGTTGGATTATACTCCTAAGAATTCAGATAATAGAATTATCAGATATGCAGTGTGAAATAAACTGTTTAATTTCAAAGACAAAAATTAAATATACCAGAAAAGAACAAAATGCTCCCTAAAAAAGATGAGATGAATTTGAAAAATAACTAAGTAGAACTTCTAAAAATGAAAATATAATCATCAAAATGAAAAACTCAGTGGATGGGCATATGAAACACAGCTGAAAGGAGGATCGGTAAACTGGAAGACATTTCTGAATTGCAGTACCCAAAAATTGCAGGACATAAAGAAACACAGATGGGAAATATAAATGAGAGTTTAAGAAATATGGAAGATAGAATAAGAAAATATAACATGTTTCTAATCAAAGTTTCTGAGTGGGAGAACAGAGAGTGAAAAAGAGGCTATATTTGAAGATAATGGCTAAGAACTTTCCAAGTTCTTGATAAAAGAACTCATATTCAAGAAATAACCACTTCAGGGGCACCTGGGTGGCTCAGTCGGTTAAGCTTTCAACTTCGGCTCAAGTCATGATCTCACGGCTTGTGAGTTCAAGCCCCATATTGGGCTCTGTGTTGACATCTAAGAGCCTGGAGCCTGCTTCGGATTCTGTGTCTCCCTCTCTCTCTCTCTGACCCTCCCCCACTCATGCTCTGTCTATCTCAAAAATAAATAAACATTAAAAAAAAGTTTTTTTTTTAAATAACCACTTCAAACAGGAGACATAAAAATAAATCCATTATCTAGACACAGTACAGTGAAATTGCAGAACCCAAAAGATAATAAGGAGATATTAAAAGTAGCCAGAGAAAAAAGACAGATTACTCACAAAGCATCAACATTTAAATAGTCAGCAGACTTTCATCAGGAACACCAGAAGTCATTTGATAAGTGGAGCATCTTCAAAGTAATAAAAACCCTACAATTCATTCAGTGTCATCTACAATTCCACACCGAGTTATGATATAATTTAAAAATGAAAATTAAATATTTTCATAAATGAAGAGGGAGTATACTATAGGAGAGTGCATTTTAAGAGGAAAGAAATTGTACCTAGAGGTTAGCAATGGGATGGGAGAAACTATAACGAGCGAAGCAACTGATCAACATGTAGGTAAATCTAAACAAGGATTGAATCTACAAAACAATAATTATTGTGATGGTTAACTTTGGGGTATTACATAAGTGGGAATGAAATATTGGAAAATAACATGTTAATAAGAGTTAGGGAGTGTTTGGTCTTTGTACTGTGTAGAAAAGAGTTGGGGCACCTGGGTGACCCAGTTAAACATCCAACTCTTGATTTTGGCTCAGGTCATGATCTCCTGGTTCATGAGTTTGAGCCCCACATCGGGCTCTGCACTGACAGTGCGGAGCCTGCTTGGGATTCTCTCTGTCCCTCCACTGTTCCCTGTGTCTATCTCTCTCAAAATAAATACATAAACTTAAAAAAACAGAAAAGAGTATATAGGTGGAGTAACTTTAGACATTGTCACATAGTAATGTAAAGAAAATGTGAGTCCTGTAAAACAGAAATAAATATGTATCTTCCAAATAAGATAAACGTGTATCTACCAAATTTTGGCTGTCAACCTTTAGGCTTCTCTCATAGAGGAAAGTAAACAGTCTTTTTGTTTAAGGCATTTAAGGTGGATTTCTAGTAAGGACTATCAAATCTAATATTAACTGAAATAATTATTCAATAATATTTCTTCACCAGCATACCATAAGATCCAATCTGGAAGGAACAATTTCTATTTGTCCCCTCCTATACTTCACAACTTGGTGCAGTGCTCGTACAAATTGGATTCGTGTAAAGAAGAGAGGGAAGTTAGAAGAAAAAGAAGGAAAAAGAAGATAGGGAGGGGAAAAGGTGGTGGATCACCATATCTGGATCGCCATAATCAAAGAATGTTTATTAATGAAATCAGTGTCAGCCTGAAGAAGGATTTTAGTGTTCAAAATCCTGTCTTCCTCAATATTTTTATCAATAATTTGGATTAATAATGACTGGATGCTAATTTGACAGGTGCTGTAACTACTAACAGGATTAACTAATGCATTAGGCGGTAGAATCAGGACCAAAATTCTTGACTGACTGTGCTGGGAAGAACAAAGCTCCTCTAACCAAAAAATGTCAGATGTTATTCCCTGGAACCCATGAATATGTCACCTTACATGGCAAAAGGGATGTTGCAGGTGTCATTACATTAAATACCTAGAGAAGGAGAGACTGCTCTGGATTATCTGGGTGGGCCCGATGTAATCACAGGAATCCTTTGAAGAATCGGAGAAGGGGATGTGATGACAGAGGTAGAGTCAGAGAGAGGTTTGAAGATGGTATGTTGCTGGCTTTAAAGATGGGGGAAAGGATCATGAGCCAAGGAATGTGGGAAACCTCTAGAAGCTGGAAAAGACACCAAACATTATTTTCTCCTAGAGCCTCTGGTGTAATGCAGTCCTCCTACACTTTGATTCGAGTCCAGTGAAACCCATTTTAGACTTCTGACCCCCAGAATTATAAGATAATAAATTGTTCTAAGCCACGAAGATTGGGATAATTTGTTATAGCAGGAATAGAAAACTAATCAATTAGCTAAAATTATAAGATAGTTTAACAAAATATTTAAAAATATAGACTTAATACAAAATTTTATATTGAGGTCAAAGAAAACAACCAAATTCAGATTGCCACGATATAGGAGACTACTTTATAATGTGTAAAGGGCTGGGGCACCCGTGTGGCTCAGTTGGTTGAGGGTCTGACTCTCGATTTTGACTCAGGTCATGATTTCACGGGTTTGTGAGTTTCAGGTCAGGCTCCACACTGACAGTGCGGAGCCTGTTTAGGATTCTCTCTCTCTCTCTCTCTCTTTGCCACTCCCCCACTCTTTCTCTCTAAAAATAAATAAATAAACTTAAAAAACATTTATTAAGTAAAAAATTTTAAGGTAACACCTACAATAATAATAAATACTATTATATAAAAAGAGAATATACAGAAAAGTCAGAAAATGAACGTTTCTCCATGTGTGTTAGATGTGCCATTGGTTGGCCATCTATATGCTTTAATGGAAGAAGCAAAGGCATTGCTAAGTTTTACCTGGTGATTTGTAATTGGACTACATAATACAATGGGCAAAGCCTAAAAAGTTATTAGCAGGATGAACATTACTCATGACTTAAGCAAACTGCAATAACCTCACACACTTCATTGTTTATGACATTAATACGCATCACCTAATATCATTGGCAAAATTACTCTTCCAAATTCTGTTTAAACAGATTTTGTTAAACCTGTATGCAAAGAGATTGGTTTACAAGCTATGCTTCTAAACAAGGTTTATGTAGTGAAATTCAAAATAAAATGTCCTTAACTCTTAAAAAAATACATATATACATAAATAAACTTAAAAAATAATCATTACAATGCGTAAAAGGCCTACAAATTTTAATTGACTACAACCTCAGGAGGAAAGTTGAAAAAACACACAAAAAAATGTGCAGTTTGGAATGGAAGTGCCATGTCATCATTGAGAATGGTCCTGCTGGCTCCACATCATCATTGATGCACAGTGATCAGTGGTGGGCTCATCACTTTAAAAAATAATGATGACAAACAGAAAGAACTACTGGATGAGGAGGATCTAGAGAACGTGTTTTAAAAGACAAAAAAAAAAAACAAAACCAGGTATGAAAATTTTATCAAAATAAGAGAAAAATCTAAGTTATATAATTTTCGTACAGTGTGATATTTATTCTCTGTAGTCCCTAAGGGTAGGATTCAAACCACAGAGCTCCGAGAGGATCTTTTCTAATTCCAAACAAAAAAGAAATCTTTCACCCTCTAAGTGATCCTGAGATAGGATAGATTTCTTTCAGAGTATTCTGTGATTTCCGCTCCTGGATGTATCTGAACATAGCCTGGACATGTGGTTAAGGTAGCTTCCAGCCCTCGAAGGTTGTGCCCCTTCAATGGGAAGTGAGTTGGGTAGGAGTCATGGAAAGAACAAAGAGGACTCTACTTTCTCACCCAGCCCTTTCACCTCTATCCAAGCCACAGCTGCAGAAAGAAGCCTGTATAGTTAGAATTTTGCCTCCATCTTGGAAAACCCAAAATCCTACTGATGAAGAATCTGAGTCCTCTCCAGGCAATTCATCCCCACTCCGCACTCAAAGTTCCCCTCACCAAATAACAACACAACCAAATAAAATATTCAATTATGTCAACAGGGTTTCTGACAATCAATAAAGCTTTCAAATTGAGAAAACATAGTATTTTCCAGGCTCTTTTGCTAGTTCTCAGGAAAAAAAAAAAATGAAGCACCAAAATGATAAGTTCATTCATCATACAGCCTAGCTCTTCCTGATCATTTAGAAGGAAGTTTCCCATGTCCCTATCCCTTGAGCACTCTGCATCCATTCCCTAGGGAACCCCAGGACTGTGGGGTAGGACTGGGGGAAAACGCCTTTCCCAAGTGCCCTTAAGGATGGCTCAGAGCTCTGCCTTCCTCTTGCCAAGTCTCAGCTTTAACATCTGCATGAAGAGGGATCAGATTAGGGGCACAGACTGATTAAAGGGCGGACAGCTCAAGCAGGATTAGGATCTATTTCAGGTTCCAGGGAGCAGGGGGGTTCAGGAGGGAGTGGGGGATAGAGCAGAAAACATATCCTTACTGGAATGGACTTAGAGCCACAGATTAGTAGTTTCAGTGCTACACATGGCATCCCCCACTACTGCCAACTTTAAGGGAATTTCCATCTCCCCTTTGCCCCTCAGTTCACCCTCCACCCCTGCCCAGTCCCCAGGATGGGTGGGAAGGGAACTATGGAAATTCCCTTTTCAGGAACATGGGGGTGACCTAGAGAGCAAGGGTTGGTGGAAACAAAGGGAATATTAAAAACTGAGAAGGACCCCTTGGCTTCCTGCCCCCCACTTTCATCCTTAGCCAGGAAATCATCTGAGAAGAGAAGGGACTCACCAGACTCATCTGCAGGTGCTGAATTTTCCCAAGGCCTCCAGCCCACCCTCCTCCAATCCCCCAGCCAGCCCATCCCACTGGGGACAAAGAAGGCCCAGCCGACAGCTGGGTTGTGCAATCAGCAGCCCAGATGTGGCTGGGACTCTGGCTTGCAGCAGCTGCCTCTGTCATCACCCAGGGCCTATGGCCTTCATTTCACCCTCGAGCTGTATTCTAGCAACATTCCTGTCCCCATCCCAGACAGGCCACACCCCAGCCACCATCCTCCTCCGGCAGAGAAGACTTGGCGGCCGAGAGTCACAGGCTCAGCTTAGCCATACTGTGCCGTGCTACCAGTGGGAGGCCTTGCCTTCCCTGGGCCTCAATAGATATTGTTGGTTTAAGCCCTAAGTCCTCTGCTGAATTTCCTCCTCATTCCTGAACACTTTGAGTTTAGTGATGCATTTATTGGCTCCCTGCAGGAACTGGATAAAATATAAAACCGTTTTTATTGCCCTTGGGTATTCTAACCAGGGCAAGGTCACATCCCATTCTGCAGCTACCATGACCACTGTTCTCATGAAACTTTGGGTGTGGTCAATCATCAGGCAATGCCATTGATTCTTGGTTTCAGAATTGGCAGTCAATCAGACTTAAAACAATTTCAGCCTACTTTTTGCTTCACCCAGGACTGCCTGGCTCAGAGAAGATGCACCGTAGTTATTTGCTACAGGGAAAGATAAAACAAAGATTCACAGGGAGAATTGCCCGTGGTCCTACAGCAAACCAGTGACAAACACAGGGGTAAAGCCCAGGTGTTAAGCCTTGTAATCGGAATCTTTCCCCCATTCCATACTCTCTGGCTTCATCATGGTGATGACAGTAACAGTGGTAGTGATGATGAAGGTGGTGGTGGCGATGATGGTGGTGACGATGGCAGTCAAAATGATGATGTGGTGCTAATGACAATGATGATGGCTAAGGTGGTTACAGCAGCGACGGTGGTGATGCTGGTGGAAGTGTGGTGATGATGACCGCAATGATGGTAACAATGCCTTGATGTGATCACGAAGACAGAGCCCCCTTCTCTCAAAGAATTCTCTTTAGGAATGCATGGCTTATTCCAATAATTTCGGCTCTACTCCTTAACTTTGGAATGATTCAGTATCTGAGACCTGACCCTAATATTTCTTCAGCAGCAGAAATCAAACCTCGAGAGGCAGCCATGAACATGTACTGCTCAGAACTCCTGTTTTGATGAGCATATGAAAAGACGGCTCCAGCTGTTACCCTGCTGGATCTACCACAGTGTTTGTGCTGAGGCCATGCTTCCCAGGGGCTGCTGCAGCCAATGATGGAGCCCAGCAGGGGCACTAATGCTGGTCCATTCCTGGAGATGCAGGACTTTTCGTCCAGCTGACTGTCGTAAGGGACTCCCCATGAGACCCCTTGTTCTGACTGAGACTTTATTGTACCTGCACTGCAGTCTCAGGCCCTTCCTCCCGTGCTCCTACCTTCCTTCCATCCTTCACAGGGGGGAGATCTGCACTGCCATATGAAGGCTCATCTCACCTTCTCTAATCGCTTTCTTTTATTATTCACAGGCACCGCCCCAATAAATCTCTTTCATGCCCACTCCTGTCTTCCAAGCTTCACAGAAGACCCAAACTCCTAAACCTGAATGATCAAACTGGGTAATACTATTGTGGTACAGATAAAATAATAGATAAAGTACTTTTAAAATGAGATTCGTTTTCTTCTCTGACTTACAAACTGTCTCTAAGGACGATTCCGGGCTGGAATGTATTGTATGCTTTGAGTCAGGAATTAAAGTTCCCCTTTGGAAGATTAAATCCTTGCTAGGGACTTGAAATGGAGCAGAGAGATGGGAGGAAGGCAGGGGGGAAACCCAGGACAAAGACCTTGAGACCAGATGAGCTTGCTATGTTCCTGGGATGGGGAGTTGCCCTCAGTGAGTGGAGTGGAGGAGAAGAGAAGCTAAAGCTGAACACGAGAAGGGGGAGAGGTGGGGACCAGGAAGCCAAGGAGAGGACCTGAGATTTGATGAGACAAGAAAAGAGGTGACACAGAAGACTCTCGATGGGGCAGGAAGTGGTGTTGTAGAGCAGCAGGGTAAGAGGCCACCTGAGGCTGCTGGGCTCACCGACCAAGCACCGACGAGAGCAGACATTGAAGTGGTAGGTGTAGCATCAGTGCAAAAGACACATTGCGAAAGAACGAATCTGTCATGTCATCTCACTGGATTGGGGCGTTAGAGAGGAAGTGAGGGGTCCAAGGGGCTTCCAGTCTGGAGAGCAGAGACAGGTACCTCTAACAGGAACAAGCTGTTTGAACAGAGCGAGTATCATGAGTTGGTTTTGGTCCTGTTTTTTCCAGTCGTCATGTCTACCAGGGACTTGACAACGCGGGTCTGGAAGGCAAAGAAGCAAACGAGCTCTCCTCCAAGGGTGACGGAGGGTGTGCTACAGAGGCTGCAACAGAGCAAGTGGTTCTCGGGAAGCAGCCACGGTGGCGGCTGCGGGCAAGGCTGCAGCTGAGCCAGCGACAGAGGGCGAGTGAGCAGGGAGGCAGGAAGCTACAAAGGGCAGAGTCGTCTATAACCAGGGGAGTCCTGAAAGCTGGATCTGATACCCCATGTCCCTCCTTAGCCTCCCAACCTGACGGCTGCCCATGCTGGCCCTGAGGGGAAGTGGGCACAGGCATCTGGGGGTTCCTCACAACCACAGAGGGGCATGCCAGAACAGAGGGGTGACATTCTGGCGGAGCTTGGAACTGCGGAGCCTGCCACGGGGGCGGCCTCCCACAGGCTGCTCCTGTGGTCCAGTGGACACGTCGCTCTCCTGGGGTCAGCGCCGGGGCGGCAGCAGCCTCATGTGAGGTGGTGTTGCTGGCATCTGCTCCCCTGGAACAGGGACTAGGAAAACAGATGACCTCAGGCTGAAAGCTCTCAGGATCGTTGCTCAGAAGAGGGCGGAAAAGACGAGGCTAAAAATACATACAGACCCAAATTCTCTACCTCTCCGGAAAAATTCCAGGCAGAGTGTCCTACAAATGTGTCTGACGCAGGCCCCTGCCATCGGCTGTTCCCACACCAGCCTTTTCCTCACACTCTTCTCTGGCTTGCGCACCTGCCCTCCACCCAGGCCTGGCTTCTGTCCATCCCTGTGCAGGCTGGGCTTATTCCTACCTCACGCCTCTGCCTCTGTCCTCCCCTCCACCTGGGGCACCACTCTCCTCTGCCCACCCTTGGAAGAGAGCTTACACCCAAATTGTCTGGGACTCATTTCCCAGATCCCCTGGAACCTTCTCCAGGGAGCCTCCCAGGCCACTTCCCACTTCCTAGTTCCTGGACCAAGAACCTGAACCACACAACTCACTATAAGATGGCCTGCCTTTCCCTCCACTTCTGAAGATTAGACTGACCTCTTTATAGCCATAATAAAATCTTCGTAATAGAGGCAGGGAGAGGAGGGCTTCTGCATCTTTTCCTTCCACATCCAAAAGCACCCAGTCTAAAATTAAGCACATAGCAGGTGCTTAATAAATGTTTGTAATCAATCAAATAAGTAGAAAGGCTTTGTCCATTTGAATATACTTAGCTTCTTAGTGATAGGAATGACAGGCTGAGGAGGAAACTTGGAGGGTATATAGAATAGGGGAGGGGTGGGAGCTTTATCCCACTGTGTGTGTGTGTGTGTGTGTGTGTGTGTGTGCACGTTGCACGCGTGTGCACACGAGCATGCACCAGCCCTTGTGTATGACATGCATAGGAGACTCTGTACTAAACTAAAGGAAAGAGCTAGAATGTTTGAGATTACTGAGTAACTTCTGGGGTTCTCAAAACAGCCCTGGACATCCTGAAGAGCCAGTGCCCCTATGTTTTATGCTAAACAACCTAATTTCTGCCCTGAGCTTCCTCACTTTGGCTGGAGACCCAGGAGCTCTGCTGGCAGGACTTGAGAGCAGAGGCTTTGGTTCATTTGCTGCTATGGTGACACTGCTTTTTTTCTTCGGTGCTGGGGGTGAGGATACATGGAGTCTGTGTCTAATGGCTGGTCCATGTTTTACAACTGCCTTTCTCCTAGTACCCTCTCCTTCCTACTGCCTCTGTCCAACTGCCTCCTCCTAATCCGGGTATCTTTGAACCACAGAAGCCCTGAGCCTAGTATAAAATCTGACCCTCAGTAAGTACCCCCAAAGATGCAGGTGGATGGAAGAGAGGAAGGGAGAGAAGGAGGGAGGACGGGAGAAGAAAATTCGTTTTCAGATCTAAAACTTCTGGCAGAAGGATAGTAAAGTTAAAAAAAAAAAGGAATAAAATATGTCTACTTTCTGTAGCACAGCTACACAATCCGCACAGTGCCTCAAAAGGACATTGACTGATGGCAGTTTTAACAAAGTGACTGTAGATTACAGTCAAAACAGTAAGCATTATGATATGCATAGGAAGACCCAAGATTCAGACCCCCACAGTTCAGGTTGACACACAGAGTGGGGATGCCCGCTCCAGCCTCTCTCCAACCTAGAGAATGTCAGGGGGAGCAATCTGGGACCTTGATCTCATCTCCCTTTTATCTGCCCCTTTCTAGAAGAGCTGCCCATCTGGTCAGGGCTGGACACTCCCCTCTGGCCAGGTTTCACAAAGGGTGGCCTTACTCAGGTACCACTCTCTTCTCTCCATCACGTCCTAGGACTGTTTTCCTAGGCAGGCCCGGCCAGCCTCCTGCCTACTCTCATTTCCTATGCTATAACCTGGCTCCTGGGGGCAAAGGCAGTCATGTCCTTCTCAGCTTGCCTGTGGCTGGGTACACAAGGCATTCCCAGCTTATAGAGGGCCAGGGGAGTGGACACAAAGTCTGCCACACAGGGCCAACACACCGAGACACAGACTTGGGAACAGGAAGTTCCTGCTGGGCTTCCAGGCGAGGCTCCTTCCCAGCCTAGCATATCAGAGCAGCCCCGCCTGAGGAGACACTGGGCACTCGTGCAGTGATTAGGAAGCCACTACTTTGTTTGCCTTTTGGATCTTATCCTTATGTTGAAGACTCCCTTGGCAGGAAGGAAGGGAGCTGAGCTGTAGAATCCAGGCTCCAAACCTCCCTGGAACCCCTAGCTAGGAGCCAGCACAAGAGCAACTCAGCAAAGACACTAAAGATATCATTCTCAAGGTCACACTTGCACCATGTTCTGGCCCCACAAAGTTCTGCCCACAGGCAGTGTGATAATGTGAAGAAAACAGGCTGGGAGAAAGGAGACTTGAGACTTCATCCTGGCTCAGCCACCAGGGGAATCCCTCCTCCTCCACAGCCTTGGTCTCCTCGAAGGAGGAATGAGAAGATGGGTCTAGAAGACCCCAGAGGCCCTCACAGCCTCTCATGTTAAGCATCTTCATGGGCGGAATTTGGTTTGATGCCTGTAGCCTTGTGTGCAGGAACTTAATGGCAGAGTGCTGAGGTTAGGAGAGAAAACTCACATGTGGGAACCAACTAGAGACAAATGCTAGGCAGTTTGATTGAATGCCTGGGTGAGTGGATCAGACCGGCAGTGCCTGGCTTGCGGGCTGGAACTCTTGCAAAGGAGCTGTACATCCATATGCCCGACAAGCATCGACCGAAGGCTGAATAAATAATACAACTTGCACGTGTATGTGTGACTATTTTTCAAATCATCAATGCTGCTGTCATGAATGAAACACAGATTCACTAGAAAGTGGCCCTGCACGCAGACTGCCTTTCAGTTACTATTCCTCTTCTCAAACAGCAGACCTTATAACGGCAACTACTATTTACAGTGAAATAAAACCATAGCTGGGCTCTCCTTTAAAATACTCAAAGGAAAAAAGGTGGGGGCGGGGGAGGGGACAAAACCAGGGTGAATGTTAATAATTATTGAAACTGGATGAAGAGTACATGGGGAGCTATTACACTGTTGTCTCTACTTTTGTATGTTTGAAGTTTTCCATAATAATTTGTTTAAAAAAAAAAGTGTAAGGGTGCCTGGGTGGCTCAGTCGGTTTAGCGTCCAACTTCAGCTCCTCAGGTCATGATCTCGCGGTTCGTGAGTTCGAGCCCCGCATCAGGCTCTGTGCTGAGGGCTTGTAGCCTGGAGCCTGCTTCGGATTCTGTGTCTCCTTCTCTCTCTTCCCATCCCCCGCTTGTGCTCTGTCTCTCTCTGTCTCTCAAAAATAAATAAATAAATGTAAAAAATTTTTTTCAAATAAAAAAAGTCTAAATGCTCTTATGTGGTCATTCATGGAATCTTTTGACATTAAAGAAGGGGTTCTTTGTGGACAGCTGTTACATTGCTAAGGTGGAAAAAGCAGTTATGAAATCATATGTAGGTATGACTTTTCTTTAAAAAGTGTGTGTGTGTGTGTGTGTGTGTGTGTGTGTGTGTGTGTCTGTGTTTTTTGAAAGCCTTCCTCTCAGACCCTCATGAAGATGTGATTGGCGGTTACCTCTCGGTTAAAGGAATGGAGTGATTTTTATTTATTTTTATTTTTTTATTTGTGTTTCCAATGAACCTGCTCTCCTTTTGTTATCAGCCCAAAACTCCATAGTAAGTGCCTTTAGATTCGAAAAGGCTGGGAGGCGCCGGTTTGGACACTCGCGTGCCGGAAGAGCCAGGGTTTCAGGGGCGCGGGCCTCGGGAAGCGGTCGTGGCGGACCGCCTTGCCCTGGGTCCTAAGGATGGGCAGGATTTAGAAATCCTGAGGCGGGTGGGAGGGCGTTCCAGGCAACACAAAAATAAGTACTTCCTGTCTTGAAACAGTGGCCTTCCCAGAGTAGGGGTGAGACCGGAGGCCAGGGGCCTGAGGGGGGCGTGGAGCAGGGATGGAGGGGATGGGTGGGGCATGGCCTTGAACGGCCATGGGGTTCTGGGAAAAGAGGAGCCTGAATGTCTAGCTAAAAATTGTCCTGGGTATGTGTGTGAGTGTGCACGCGCGTATTAACTGTGGCATTCGGAACAAGGCATAATTGGAAAAACATGACCGATGCTGAGCCACACGCATTTGGGGACATGTGGCTCCGGTTCTGGGATTATTTGTCATTCCTCATTTCAGGAAAGCAGGAAGACAAACGATGAAGCGTCGAACGCAACGAAGACTCAGATATCACGGAGGAGTCAACGTGGGGCCAGGACCACAGTCTATCAGCAACCACCTCTTGGGGCTGCTACCGCCCCAAGACCAGCCCCCACCCCGGGGCTGTCCGTGTGCTCAGTGCCAGCTGCCAGTCAGGACCCGGGCCCTCAGCGATCCAAGCTTTCGCACGCTGGGAGAGGGAACACTGGCACCTTCCCAAGGGTTTGCCGGAAGGGAGCTGGAGGGGCAGCGGGATGGAGAGAAAGAGGCTGCATTTCAGGCAAACTGGAGACAATCCGGGAAACTCCCAGAAACCCCGGCACAAACTGCAGAGATTGCCTGGGTGATCCACAGAGGCCTACATGACCTCACGAAGGCCCAGAGGCCACTGGCTTCCAAAAGCAGGGGATGTTGATGGCAGGCATCTCTGCACCCCCATGTCCTTACTGGCAATGACGCTGCGGCATCGGGGTGAGGGCAGGGGCTCAGGTCAGACCTCTAGGGGACCTGGAGACAGCGGAAGAAGACCTTAGAGCATTGAAGGGCTAGGCTGGACAGGTAGACTTGTGCTGGTCTGGCTTGCAAGAACCCCACCATTCACACCCCCCTTGAGCAAGGGGACTTGCTAACTAGCTAACTTGCTAACCAGCTAACTAGCACACCGGACTTGCTAACTGCTTCTCTGAGTTAACCTTCGCTCACTCAGGCCTAGGAAACCTAACGGGTAGAACTCTGGCATTTTAGGACTGGATGCAACGCTACCCAACCTTGCTCTGACCTTTGTGAGAACAATGAACATGATGCCTTGCTCTGAGTAGGGGCTCAATGACTGGTCCATTTACTGTTCCCATCCCAACCCTTCACCTCAGGAGGTGGGCCCAGGTGGCCCCCTTCACCAAGAATGCAACAGCTTCCTCCTTGCTCTTACAGCCGAGTCCCTTTCCCCCTTCACTCCACCAAAATAAGGTTGGGCTTTTTCAAAATGTTTACTAGGAAACCAAGAAACAAACAAAGCAAAACTGAAGGCAAGTGATGGAGGTTGAGGAACTATTACAGAATTCCAGAATTCATCAACAATCTTAGGTCAAAGAACCCAACCCAAATCCCCCAAGATTTTTTTTTTCTGGAGAAGTGCTTCTTATTTCTTATTCTTATTCTATTATTCTAATCCTCATTCTTATTATATATTTTGCTAATGTTTTGGAACACATGCCATGTGCCAAGCACTTTCTGATGTGATCATGTATCATTTTATCAGGCATAGAGAGGTTCAGTAATGCCATGGCCATTGCTCCTCTGTGGCAGGGGTGGGAGCTGAAACCAGGCCGTCTGACCTCAGAATTTGTGTGCTGATCACTCTCTACCTCGCCTCTCTTTGGCCACATGTTCACATCCTAACTTTTAACCCAAGGCATCTAACATGAGGGAGCCAAGCCAAGGGGCGCACGTGAACCTTAGAGCCTATTTCTGGCCAGGGGCTCCTCACACTGGCCATGAAAGATTGCAACCTCTCAAGGAGACAAATGAATGGGACCGCCAGGCATTTCCTTAAGTTTGTTTCCTTATGGACTTCAGGTGCACAAAGTTATAGTGATACCAATTCTAGTTCATGGCACATTAGCATCATGGTTCCTACGTGGCCCTCCTTTATTTGTTATTTATATCTTTGTTAATTTGTAAGAAACTGAACATCCACGGACCACCATCCACAACATTACAGATAACTTACAACTACCTATATTCCTCTCCCATCCTGTCCCCCAACCCTATTTTCTCAGAGTAACTCTGCTGAATGTTTACCATTCTCTTACTTTTTTAAAAAATGTAGTTTTATGTAGTTTTATCAGATGTATATGTATGTTTAAATACTTTCAGTGTTTTCAAACTTGGGGGATAATGGCTTAGCACTAGCAATTTTCTGAGATATCTTTTTTTTCACTCAAAATTATGCTACTGATTCATCCATGTTATGCAGGTCCTTTCTTTGTTTGCCTTTGATCCTGTCAATAAAAACAAATAGATTTACCAAGATTTTTTTATTACCTTTGCTTCTAATATATCTTGCAGCATTGCTTGAATTAGTTCTTGTTTTAAAAGATACTTCAAAAAGTCTTTAATGTGGGCCTTTTGTGGCCGGTGACTCGAGGCCTTGTATCATGAAGAATATTATTATGCATTCACGTGACAATTAGGTTAAATATAAAAGTCTTTGTTCCAAGTTGTTCCTTCAAGATTTGAAACATATTCTTCAGTTGTCTTTTTGTATCTGGTGTTTCTGTTCAGAAATCTGATGTTGGTATGACTCTTATTCCTTTGTAATTGGCCGCTTCTTTCTCTATAGAGACGTTTAAAATGTTCTTTTTGTCTGTGATAATCTTAAAATTTGCACAGTATATCTAGGGGTGAGGTTCTTCTTCTATTATCAATCCTTTTTATCTGAGTTATTTTTAACCCATGGAAATATATCTCTATTATTCATCAAATATATTCTTCTTCCTACATGTCTTTAACTTCTGCTGGGTCTCCTATTATCTGCATGTAAGTACTTGCACGACCATCCTCTGTATTCCCTAAATAGATTTTCTATCTCTTTATCCTTTCCCACAACTTTCTGGGAGACTTCCTCAATCTGATCTTCCAATTCACTGAGTTGTTCTTTAGCTGTATTCATCCCACTATTCAATCTGTCCTGTTCTTCATCTCAACTATTCTGTTTTTCTTATCTAACGTTTCCAGTTGCTGCTCTCTAAGATTTTTCTGTTCTTGTTTCATAGTACCTATTTTGTGCCTTATTTCCTTAAATGCTTTTAGTTTAAGTTTTTAATCTATTTTTCTAAAAATTCTGCTTCAGAGCAAATGTGTTATCCAATTGTGGTTTTCCTAGTGAGGTGGTAGCACTCCCTCGGGAATTTAGTTATTTTGACACATATGCTGTTGGGGCCTCAGCTACTCTCTGAGAATATGGTGAAAAGTGAAGGCCACACCCTAGTCATAAGGCAGATAGCCCCAGGCACCTGTTTGTCATCATACTACAAAGCAACTCCTCAGATCAGAAGGAGATGGTCTCTCTAGAGGTCATCCTCCAGCCTGAGGTGGGAGAGGGAAGACTGGAATGCAGATCTGAGTCAATCCCAACTTGTTTTCCCCAACTGCCCCCTGAAGAGGGGTCTGTGCACCTCCCTGACACTATCCCCATGGTCACTTACCCACATTCCTGGGCCATTACCTCCAAAATCTGTAACAAGAGGCACACATTGTTTGTCCAAATGTGATATAGGGGAAAGACAAAGACTAAATCTTTGTCATCATCAGCCACCCTCCATCTTGGCCTTTGTCACACCCCAACACACCAGTTGAAAGCAGCCTTCAGATTTCCTAGATAATTCTAGCTTTGGGGTTTTTTTTTATGTGTGTGTGTGTGTGTGTGTGTGTGTGTGTGTGTGTGTGCAGTGTTGGGTATGTTGGGGTTTTATTTACTAGATTCTGTATTTCTTTCTATATATTTTCTAGGGCTGGTTCTTGGGAAGGGGGCCATAGTGTCCATGAATATTTGCACCTTAGTAGGAACAAGAAACACTAATTTTTGCCTATTTTTTGTGTAGACTCTCATCATTTTCTATTTGCACATCCTTGAAAAGCAGATTATCTCTGGTTTGTTAGTTTTCATATATATTTATATTATATAATTGTGGTAAGAACATATAACGTGAGTTCTACTTAATTTTTTAAGTATACACTATAGTATTGCTAACTATAAGCACTACATTATACAGAAAATCTCTAGAACTTATTCATCTTGCATAACAGAAATAGGCAAGTGGGACTACATCAAACTTAAAAGCACAAAGCAAAAGCCAACTGCAATCTTACTATCCTGAGATTTGTCCTGTTAACAGTTCAATGTGGATAGATCCTGCCATGACTTCCAAGAAGGTTGTAAGGATTGTATATGCCAGCTAGGTGTTTGAGATTCCTATTTCCTGAGATCTACTACTAATTCTGGATAATATTGATCTTTAAAAAGTTTGCCAAACTAATGGTGAAAAAAAAATGTGAGTCCTTGTTTATTTAATTTGTAGTCCCAGATCTGCAGAATGGTTGGGCACCATTTCATATGTTAATTAGCTGTTGGCCCTTCTGTAAAATGTTCATTCTTACCATTTGCCCAGTCTGCTTTTAGTTGCTTTTTTTCTTATTGATTTGTAGACTTTCTTTTTTTTTTTTTAAGTTTATTTATTTTGAGAGAGAGAGTGTGTGAGCATGAGTCAGGGAGGGGCAGAGAGAGAGGCAGAGAGAGAGAATTCCAAGAGCCTAACACAAGGCTCAAACCCACGAACCATGAGATCATGACCTGAGACAAAATGAAGAGCCAGGTGCTCAACTCCTTGAGCCACCCAGGCGCCCCAAGAATTTCTTTGTATATTATTAATATTAATCCTATATTATTAATATTAATACACACACTTTAAATATTTTCTCCTGTAAAGCAGCGGGAAGGTGATTTTCATTTAACTGTGTTTGTCTTTGAAAATACAGATATTTAAAATTTTTATGTAGTTGGATCTTTCAATATTAAGACTTCTGAGTTTTGTGTATTGCCTAGGAAGATCTTTCCCATTCCACAATTAGAAGATGAAAAAATAAAAACTCCAAAGGATCTAAATAAACATTTCTCCAGAGTAGATATGCAAACTGGACAATAAACACATGAAAAGATGCTCAATATCATTAACCATGAGGGAAATGCAAATCAAAACCACAATGAGATTTCACATCATATTCACTAAAATGGCTATAATCAAAAAGACAAACAATAACAAGTAGAGAAATTTGAACCTTAATACAACTGCTGGTGGGAATACAAAATGTTGTAACCACTTTGGAAAACAGTCTGGCAGTTCCTCAAAATATTAAACATAGAATGACCAGATGATCCAGCAATTCCACTCCTAGGTAAATATATACCTAAGAGAAATGAAAACACACGTCCATTCAAAAACTTGTACAAAATGTTCATAATAGTGTTATTCTTAATAACCAAAAAGTGGAAACTACCAAATGTCCATCAACTAAAGAATGAATGAATGAATGAATGAATGAATAAAATATGGTATACCCATACAATGAAATATTATTTTGCAATATAAAGGAATAGAGTACTGACACATTTTACAACATTGGTGAGTTTGCAAAACAAGCTAAGTAAAAGAAGCCACTACCAAAAGATTATAAAATACATGATTCCATTTGTATAAAATGACCAGAATAGGCATATCCATAGAGACAGAAAGTATACAAGTGGTTGCCTAGGGCTGGAGAGGTGTTGTGATGGTTGTACGACTCTGAGAATATACTAAAAACCATTGAATTGTATGTACACTTTAAATGGGTGAATTGCATGATATGTGAATTATATCTCAATAAAGCTGTTATTTTTTTTTTTTCATCTGCCTTAAGTGAATAGGAAATGTATTTGCTCTGACAATGTAAAGTCTAGGACAAAGACTAACATCAGGAGGACATGGTTTTTCTCCATTTTTATCCTTGATCTTCTGATGTATAAAATTCAATCTCAGGCTTTTTGTGGTCAGTACGTGGCCATCACCAAATAGCCCAGGAGAATGGAGTGTTTTGACTGGCTGCACTAGGGTTACATGCTTGACTACTGTTACTAAGGAAAGAGCTCCAACCAGATCACACAGACTAAAAGTGGATGAATAAGTAGATCCTCACATGAAGCTTATAAGCTTTTTCAATGAGAAGAAAAGGCAACAGATACTGGAGAGGTGATAGATTTTCAGTATAGAGACAATCTAACCATCTGAAAATAATGATTTTTTTCCTCTTCATTTCCAATATTTATGCTACTCAATTTTTCTTTTCTTATTGCATAATCTAGGTTGTCCAAAACTATGTTAAAAAAATTATAGCAATAGTATTACCTGACTTTAATGGGAATGCCTCTAGTATTTTAACATTCTGAACAAAATGATTTGGATAAAGTTTGACACTCTTTACCAAGAAAGAAAAATACCCTTCATTTAATTAAAAATGAATGTTGAATTGTATTAAATGTCTATGGCTATGATTATGCATTTTTTCTTTTACTTGTGTAATGAATTACATGAATAAATTTCTTAACATTAGATAGTTTCTGTATGTCTCTGAGTTGCTTTTATAACTGGAAGGGTCGATAAACAGAGAGATATCTTATAAAAAGTAAGAAGTAAGTTGTGGTATTTTTCTATGTCAGGGGACCTCCTAGTTAAGGGAGAAATTTTTACTGAGTCACTGTGGAGGGCATATATGAGCCATGATTCAAGGATATAGAAAAACAATCTGGTAGCCTGCTCTGTTTTCAGGCCATTTTTAGGCTTTTGCCCTTCCTGGACCCAAAGCACTGACAGTGGTAGAACCATGGAAGAGACAGGCACTCAGAATAGCCCAATCCACCAACCACTCCTTCCACATGGGCCCTGTTAGGGATGGTCATGGGGGTAAACAGGGTGGGTAAACAGGATCAAGATCTGATAGACAGGAAGAGGTATTCAGAAGACAGATGAAGACACTGATGCAGAGAGCCAGTGACTTGCCTACTGTTACACAGATTTTGAGCTCAAGCAGTCTACCTCGCATATCTGAGCTCTTAGCCTCACCACTATATTTCCCTGGAGGCTGATCTCTACTGCTCATAACCGGGCTATAAATATGTTGGAATTGAAAGTTCAGGAAAATAAAGCACCTATTTCCTTGTTCCTGGATCTGCATCTGAGACCTCTTCTGGATCACAGAGCCCTTTTCACCAGGGTTAGCTGCCTGGTCCCCTCTAGTACTGCTGCCCAAAAGGTTCTCAAAGAATATTTGGTTTTCCCACACCACCCACATTTTTCTAAACAGGGAGAGTTTTTAGGAAAAGGAAAAATTTATGGAAATCCCAGCCAGACTCAGGCTGAGAAAGAATTGACCCCATCACAATGCTCATGCAACTAACAGTGCTTATGTTTAGAAACACTAGAATGGACATCAAAATGAATAGAATCCTCAGAGACCCTCAGGGCTTTGGTAATTCCTGAAAAGTCTGACTTATCTTAGATATGGTGAAGGGAAAGCAGATAAATGTAGGACAAAATTCAGGAATAGCTAAAGACAATGTTGGGGCTAGCCAGTTCTTCCTAACAGGGAAGAGTGTTGATTTCATAGGTCCACATAAGGAAAAATGCCATTCATTCATGTTTTTGATGAATAATTCCCTAGCTCCTTCTGTGTGCAAGGCAGCTGACCAGCTGCTGGTGAACACAGTAGACATAGCCTGCTTCGATACAGCTTAGAGTCTAATGAAAAAGAAAGTCAACAAGAAAATAAATTTCAAATTCTACTACAAGGGAAAGGAAGAGTGTGCTATGGAAGAGGAGTAGAATGGGTACACACACAGAAGTGTCATGGGTGAGAAGAAGCCATCTTAGTGAAGAAGAAAGGAGGCCACCACATGGATGAAGTCTTGGCAGTAGGAAAGGGCTTGACTTGTTCAAGGACCTAGAAGACAAATGCAGTAGGAGCATCATGTTCTGGGGTAGACTCACGTGAGATGACATTGAACAAGTATCAGGGCCAAATCATGCAGATCCTCTTTGATCATGTTAAGGATGTTATATTACGGGTTGTATTCCAAGTAAGATGTGAAATGCATTAGGCAGGTCAATACAGAATTCGATTAAACTTCCTTTTTGTTTTAAATTGCTCTAACTTCTGTGTAAAATGGGTAGGAAAGGGCAGCAAAGGAAATAGAGAAACTAGTTAAAGGGAAATTTCCAGATGACAAATCACAGAAACTTGGGCCATACTGGTGTCAGTGGAAATGGAGAGAAGCAAGTGGACTAGAGATATATGTTGGAGGGAGAATCAAGAGAACTTAATGATAAAGATGATGTAGGAAATAAAGAAGCATGGAGAAGCCATAAATACTCCCTGGTCTCTAGACAGAGCAACTTGCTGGATAGTGATGCCATCTTAAGATAGGAAAGCCTGGGGGAGGGGTGAGTTTTGAAAAGGTAAATCAAGAACTCTAATTCAGAGCACATAGAATTTAAATATCTACATTTCAAACTCTCTTTTCTTTTGGACCACGCACTGGGCCTTACCCCTGGCAAACCCTAGTCTGATGGAAGTGGTGTGGGTGCTAGCAGCCAACCACCAAGGACTCTAACACAGGAGCACCCTGAAAGATCTCATCACCAACTCTTTGCCCAGCCCCACAACGACTGTTCTCCAACCACCCCATTGGGTTCAAGTACCCCTCCCCCATTTCTCCATCTGGACAGGAGGATGGAGTTGACCCTGGGAGTGACTCTCAGTCTCTACTGGGAAACTGGCTCCCAGCAACCTCCTCCCCCTGCGTCAATCCTCTTCCCCTAAATGCTTCCCAGCTTCCCATATGGTCTCCAGATACCCCGCACCCTCTCCCCTGGGTGCAATCATCATTCCTAGGGTCAGTTCAACCCCTTGGATCCCTCAATCTAGGGAGAGTCATGAGTCCATCTGTCATCACCCACCTCCCTGGGAACTGAGAAGGGCAGAGAGCCAGGCCAGCAGGCAGAGCACATCTGTATCTTCTTGCTAGAGTCCAGCTCTGTTGGTTAATCTATGGAAGATCCCAGCTGAAAAGTCTACCAAAAAATGCAGAAATCACTAGTATGAGCCTTTTGCCCACACACACCCCCTCCCCATCATCATTTATGTCCTGTTCATCATCCCAGACCTAGCTCAAAAGTCGCCTCATCTGGGAAGACTTCCTAATTCCCAGGAAGATACAGTCACTCCCTCTCCCCTACTTCCTTGACCAGACCACAATGGCAGGCCTGACTGAACTGTCCTGTTATGCACAACATAATGTAAAAGTCTGATTCCTTGTCTCTCTTTTCAGTTATGTACATGCTATCTAATATGGTTCATATTGGTCACATGTGGCTATTCAATTTAAATTACAATTAAATTGAATAAAAATTCAGTTCCTCAGCTACCCTAGCCAATTTTAGGTGCTCAAGAGCCACATGTGACCAGTGACTCCCAGATGAGACATCACAGCATTGCCGTCATCACAGAAAATTCTATTGAACAGTGCTGCATTAGACTAAGGACTCCCTGAGGACCAAACTATGTCTTACTCATCTTTGCACCCCTGCATAGTATCTAGAACATAGGAGATGCTAAATATATATGGGTTGAGTGGGTGAGAGAAAAAATTCTGGACACCACATGTCAAGAGGAATATAGATGGCCTGTATGAAGTATGTTTCAAAAACAGGAACCAGGAACTATGTAGGGAAAAGACAGAGAAGACAATTCAGCAAGGGCACGTCAGCCTTTCCAAGTCCTGAGACTAGAATGCTGTTGCCAATGCCCTTCAATAGCACCATTATATTGGCGCACAACTGCATAGGACTGCTTGTTCCTATCAGCCTCTCCTCTACAACACCTCTTTCCACCTCTCTACCAATTCATGAGCTCTACTATCCTTGCAATCCCCTGAGAAGGCTCTCCTGACCAACCTCCACTTGCCCCACTCTCCACAGTCTGCTGAGCACACTCAGCACTGTTTCAAAGAGCTCCATTTGGCCACTGAAGTCATTGCCCATTTTATGTTCCAGTGCATATGCCTCATATTGATGGCTATTCTCTGTATCAGGTTGATCATCAGACTCCCAAGTGTGTCAGACCTGGCTTGTAAGACCTGGGCTTTCCGGGGGGCAAGAACTGTATTTTAATGATCAAGACAGATAGTAACTCCCTAAAGACTAGTGTTTGTTCTCTCATCAGGCAAAGGACTTATAAAGGACCTTGAGATCTGATCTTGTGGGAACAATTAATCCAGTGTTGTCCACACAGCAGACAAAAAGCAGGTACTTAATGGAGCTCAAGGTGACCCTGTTTCTCTTCTACAACCTCAAGTGAGCTTTATACAAAAGTTTCTCCTCAGGGCAAGTGGCTGGCCCCTGGGCTAAGTGAGGGACACCGGACTGAATCTTGAGGATTTGACGAAGCGGAATCTCTCCTCCTCCATTGCTCTGTGCTTTCCTATATCAGCTCCTATTTCAGCACCTTGAGCCCTATAGTCTTTTGTTTTCTGAGAATTCATGGGAGATTAACTGGACAGTCCTGTGGCTATGGCTTGGCTCTTTAAGGGTTCCTCGTTGACCTTAGAGTGATCCCTGTATTCACTACTTCACAGAAACACACTTGCCTCATAAAAGGCTCTCTGGCCCTGGGCCCATTTCTCTGTGGCCCCTGGGGTTGTCTGGAGTTTGTGCACAAGGAAAGTGGTGGTAAAGCTCTGCTCTATCCTTGGAGATAGTTCAACTTCTTCCCCTATACCTTTCTCAACAACAGGCCCATGGCCCAGGTGGCAGCCCCATCAATGCCAAGGTTATGGATGGTGATACAGTATTTAGAATATCTTTATTCATTCACTTTGTCCTTCCACTGGGCTCTAAATATTAGCCCCTTTGACCCAAACACTATCCCTTAAAGAAAACAGCAGCTGTTCTCTGTCCCATAAAAGAGTGTCTGGTCCTCAGCAGCTCATCTTTGGAACCTAAAGGGTGGACATATACTGTGCCTCATGCAAAATCCCTTCTCATTGGTTCTGTGTAACAATCCTCCCATTAGAGAGAAGGCTCTTACAGTCATGATTTTAGAGGTTCAGCACAGTCCAGGAAAGTGCATTATTGCTATGAGGAGTCTTGTTCGTGCACTGTTTTGCGTGAGGTATTAGGAAAGTGTTCTGATCCTCAAATCTGTATTTTCCCATTAGATGAATCCCTTTGGGTTGAGACTTGCCTTCCTCAAGCCTTTGTTTTTAAATAATGGTATCCCTGTCTCTCCTGAGGGGCTCCTAGGGTTGGGCCCACAGAAGCTTTGTGCATGCCGAATGATTCTATGACTGCTCCTCAAAAAGGCAGTGGGAGCAAGTGACCTTCCTAAAGCCATCCCCTGTGCTCATCTTTCCTCAGCTGACACATCTGAGAGCAGAGGCCGTCTTTCCCATGTTCAGGGCAAAGGAGGGGAAGAGCTGGAAGTCATCAGGGTGTTGTTTTTGCCAGTGGAGCCCTTGAAGTGGAGACAGGAGAAAAACAAACAAACTCATGTCATCTCCCCAGGGCCCTGGAAGAGGTCCCTTTCACAGCCAGGAATGTGACAGGGAGTGAAGTCAGCCAGGAGTCTGCCTGCATGCAGAGGGAGGGATGCAGCAGCCCGGCTGAGGTTTGGAGGCAAAGAGCAAAGAGAAGGGGCCAGAGCTGGGGGCATCCACCACCACTGCATCCCCAGAGAAGGGCAAAGACCCACCAGAGAATGCTGTACCCCAAGCCTGGGAGGGCTCCATAACACAGAAAGATGGCGCATCTCAGTGGAGTCACTTAGAGTCTTCTAGAGGAATCCAGCCTCTAGAGGCTAGGTTTGTGGCATAGATGCAGCAATAGTCACACAGATAGGCCACTGATTGGCCAGGAAGATCATAATTAGGAAGAAAAAGAGGGTCAGAAGTAAGTATAGAGGGAGCAAAGATGGTCCCAAGGAGGAGACAAGGTGCTAGGGAGGGGAATCAGCCTCAGGCTGAGAAGCAGAGCCAAGAGAGATGAAGTGGCCAAGGGTCAAGGTTATGCTGAGTTTGCCTAGCACTCTGGCACACCCGAAGGCCTCCGCTAGGCCAAAGCTGGACACATGTGCCACACTGCTGTTCTTTCAAGAACCTTAACGAGGAGTTGCTGGCATGTCCCACCTTCACCCCTCTTCCATGGGGCAGGCCACCAGGGAGCCCTGGTCCCCAGTCTCCATTCTCAGCTCACCCTAGCTCTTAGGAACCAGGGGAAAGGGACTGAGAAGAAGACATGGGATCTCCTTACACATTCTCCTTCCTCCTCCAAAGTGTGCATTTAGGGTCGCTCATACAAGAGCCACTGCCTTGAGACTACAGGGCTTGGGCCCCACCTGCTCTCCTTTTCATTCTACATCTAAGGGGGTCTAAGGTATGTTCCACTCTGGGCTCCTGCTCTGGTTCCCAGCTTTGTGAGGAAACCAGCCAGGCCAATTCTTCTAGAAGCTCACTGTGAATGATCAGGGACTCAATATGCCCAATTGCAAAATGGAGACAAATCCCGACCCCTCACCTCACTAGCAGTGGGGGGTTGACACAAAACCCTAGTTGCCAGAGCACCCAGGAAGCAAACTAAAGCATCTGAAGTATTCCAGGAGAAAGGCCCCTCTTTGGGGATCTTCTGTTAAAACTGCTGAATCTATCACAGCCTGATCTCAGCCTATCAGAGCTACCTGGTTCAACTTTCCTGTGTGCAGGTTGGGAAGGATGAGGACCACATAGAAGAAAGGACAGTCTGCGCTCCAGGGAGAGCCACCGGCTCAGCACACACCCCCAGATGGGCCAGTGGAAGGAGGGGCATGAGGAGAGTGGGCTGGCCTTCTGGCAACCTTGATCTTGTACCTGCAGTCTGATAAATACCTTGTACCTGAGACTCAGGATCTGCTCAAACCCATCCCCCAAGTCTGAATCCCCACCTTGAGATCCTCTTAGCACTATTTTGAAGCCAAGACCTAGGACTCCCTCTTGTGTCTCCTTCCAGAAGCCAGAGCCCCTTCCCTGCTCCCAGACTTCCAACCCTTCCACCCACTGCTCCTCCAGACTGCCTAGGTTCTCACTAGAGATCAGGTGCGTTCAGGGTGGTATGGCCGTAGACTCTGGGTTCTCACTAGAATGTAAACCCTGTTCAGGTAGGGATCTTGGTGTTTCTTGTTTACTGATGTATCCCATGTCCCTCAAGCAGTGCTGGCACAGGGAGACACCCAATATTTGTTGACTGAATGTGCAAAGGCTTAAACCCACTACAAAAGGATTGGTGAGAAAATGGAGCCCATGAGTTAATGGGAAAGAGACAAGGGAAGGCACTGTAAGATGGACACACCTGCTGTCTCACCTCCTTTGTCCCTCACCCAGAGTGTGCCCCCTCCCTAAAATGAATCAGACCATCACTCAGAGGACTTTTCTCCACCAGCCCGAGTTCTGCAGCTCTCCATTGCATGGTAGGCTCCTGCAGCCCCTCCTCTCCTGCTGGGTGCCAGTGTCACCACAGCCTTGGGGGTGGTCCCCCAATCCTTCAGGCTATAGGCTCCCCAGCCATATGGAGCTCACCAGTCTCCATCAGGTGGCTCCATCCTCCCAGACTGGGGTGTGGGTGCTCAGAGCTTACCCCTGTGCCGAAGGCCCACAGGGGTGAGGAGTCCCAGCTGGACACAGCTCTTAAAACCTAATGACTATTGTAGAGGGATTGAGTTTCTCTAGCCTCCCTCAAATGTGTATCCCCAGCTCCACTGCCCTGCCTCTTTTTCCCCATCCTTAGCACCTCTTTCCCCAGGGGCCAGACCTAAGGCCACTTCCTGCTGCCAGGACCCAGAGAACAGGGAGGCTGCTATCTCTTATCCCCAGACTCCAGACCCCATAAAGGGCCAGAACCTTGTATTCCTCTGCTGCATTCCAGAGGGAGTGACAGGGAGGCCACCAAGGTGGTCTGGGCTCCCAGGAACAGCCTGGCTCCTTCCCCACCCACCACACTCAGCCCTCCCGTCACCTCTCAAGCTTTCTGGCTCTAAGTTGCCTTCAGGAATCTTGGCCCACATCTCCACACCCTCTCCTCCCACTTCCTCCAAGGCTTCCTCACCCTCTCCCTCCCTGTCAGGGCCCTGAGCCTGTTATCCTGTATCTGGTGCTCCCTTTCTCCTGCTTCCCATCCACACCCAGGCTGTCTTTTAGTAAGGCTTCTACCCTATAGCCTGATTCAAGGAGGGTATCCATTTCGCTTTATCAAGTGGAATTGCTGATATGTATTTGTCTAATAATATGAAAAGAGATTTTCTTCTTCTCTTGGCTGTAAGGTACATCCTACTACTTTTGAAATTCCGAGTATGCCTAATCATCTTTTAAAATGCAAAACAATCTTTGGGGCACCTTGGTGGCTCAGTCAGTTATTACCCATCCAACTTCAGCTCAGGTCATGATCTCACAGTTCGCAAGTTTGAGCCTCATGTCAGCTGTGCTGACAGCTCGGAGCCTGGAGCCTGCTTTGGATTCTGTGTCTCCCTCTTTCTCTGCCCCTCCCCGGCTTGCACTTTGTCTCTCTCTTTCAAAAATAAATAAGCATTTTAAAAAATTAAAATGTAAAACATTCTTCAGAAAAATGAGGGGTGCCTTCCTTGTGGAATGCTCTTATCTTGATGACCTGAATTTCAAGGGACTTTTATATATTCATATGTTCAAAAGTCATAGCTCTCCTGTTTGCTCATTATTGAATGTGCTGTAAATGAAGGCTTTGCAATCAAAGCGAAGTTTGCCCAAATCTGAGGAAAATAAAGTCTATGGGTCTCTCCCCTGACCTTCACCTGGGTCCCCACCTGCTCTCTGAGTCTCTCTAAGTGTGGATGGCACTTCTTTCATACTTAACTCATCTCTGGGGCCCACTGGGTCCTGAAACTCCATGTGTTGAGTTATGGCCTGTCTGTCTGGCTGTATCTGGGTCTCTGGTGGGACAGGTACAAAGAGTGGCCTCAACTGGTTGAAAGAAGAGTCCCAGGCAGATGTTGGCTCCAGAACGGCCAGCCTAGCCCTGGATGCCCTCCACTCGCCTCCTCACCTGCATAGGATGACCGTGGACTCAAGAGAGGAAGCCCCAAAGCTCCTGGGGGGTGTGAAGGGCACAGTGGAGGAACCTAAAGTTCCTGTGGCAGGAACACTGGGTAGGGTGATCCCAGAGGTGGCCAGAGTCCCAACCACCTCACTTCTTGCCTCTGCTCTTTCCCTCCTCTTTCCACAACTGCCCCAAAATATATCTATTATGGATTTGTTTGAATAATAATTTTTTAAATGCAAACTCTTCTGCAAAGTCTAGGCCCTTCTTTCCCTTCCCCATATTAACCTTCTATCTCTACCTCCCTGACCTGTACAGAACTTTATTAAACTGCACAAAGATGGGGCATCTCCACTGGTGTTTTTCACTATAGTGAAAAACCGCCTTGTATTTCTCTACCGTTCCTTCATTTGCCAAATACTGAGCAAGACCCTTCCATGTGCAAAGTGCCGGGCACTTCCTGCTTCTGTCTTCTTTCTCCATTTTAAAAGTTAGAGAGGGAGGGAGCCAAACCATAAGAGATTAAAAACTGAGAATAAACTGAGGGTTGATGGGGGATGGGAGGGAGGGGAAAGTGGGTGATGGGCATTGAGGAGGGCACCTGTTGGGATGAGCACTGGGTGTTGTATGGAAACCAGTTTGACAATAAATTTCATATTAAAAAAATAAAAATAAATTAAAAAATAAAAATGAAAGAATTAAAAAATAAAAAATAATATATGGTTATAAAGTAGAGTTAGGGATCCCAGCCAAAGATAAAGTCTGAGCAAGGATAAAGCTGGTCCATCCCAGGCCTGGAGCATGGGACTTGGCATAGAGTGGAGACTAGATCCCCAGAAGCCTCTTTGAGTAGGAATTCCGGGGGACACCTGCCTCTCCACTGCCGCGGCCTTGCTAATGAAGCCACCTCCAACCAGCCTACCACCTCCCTGCCCCCAGTCCACTTCCACTTGGCAGCTGGGGAGATTTTTCAGAACACAGACCAGATCGACACCCTCCTTGATATATTGGAGAGAGCTCAAAAGACACTGTCCCAATCCTTCTTGTAACTGGCCGAAGCCTGCATGCCCTATTGGAGCAACAGGGATAGAACAAACCTCAGTTGGAGATGATACTCTAAGCACATTTAGACCAGATTTCCCACTAGCTTGGACAATACCTTTGTGGGATTGGGAAAAGATGTTCCTTCTTCTGGGAGGATGCAGCCCAATAGCAGGGCACAGGCTGTGATGAGTAGAGTCTGGCCTGGCTACATTTCAGCTCCAACTCAGCCCTTGGGCAAGTACCTTTTTATAGGATATGCCTTCATTAAGACCCTGGTACAGAAAGGAGCTAATTTGCAAGCTAGCTAAAGACACTAACCCATGTTCTGAAACTCGGCAACTTTCTTAAGACCCAGTTGGGGCTCAAGAAGTTGTGTCTTCTCTTCCCCCATATGGCCTTTGAAACACCTCTCAGAGTTTTATTTCCTACTCTGGCTCTGCAGACATCTCAAGGTCTTCCACAGGCTCTGGGCACTTCCCCCCGCCCTTAGCTCCTCCAAATCAATGATACACCTTCCCCTACTCTCTCCCCATTTCTGCCGACACCTGTCTTAGGTCAGAATCATGTTTGAGGAGGGGGCTTTGCCATGGGGACAAGGCATCCCCAGCGCAGCATACTCCACTGGGTTCCCATCTATGCCTCTGTGTTTAGTGACTGCAGGTGGGTAGATGGAGGGGGTCCCATTCGGCCAGGGGAAACATGGGTGTGCATTCCCAGAGCAGGGTCCTAGGAACAAGCAGAGAAGCTAGAACTGCATTCAACAGACCAGCAGGAGGGCCCGCATAGAGTGATGAAACCACCACAGTATTTCCAGTCTTCAGCAAGGTCTGGATGACCGGTCAGGGAGCAGCTGCACTGCAGCTGGGACAGCTCTGGCCCACCCTGTCCTCCCCATGTCTGACCTTCACATGGCCCCAAAGATCACACTGTCCCCCAAGCCAGCAGTCTGTCGTCAGCATCTTATTTCACTGTATCCCCATCCTCTGGCTCACAGTGCATTGCACAGCTCATACTCCAGCATGACTGGGGCAGAGCTATGTCAGTGTGGGCTCCTCCCAACTCAGGTGGCACATGATAAGCATTCCAAGCCCCATCAGGACTGAGCCTTTGGCCGCTTGGGGCCTTCTCCACATATGGCCACAGCAACCCAGTCTGGCTATACAAGGTTGTGGGTATTCTCATTGTCCATGCCTCTCTCTCTACCTGCTGGGCTCTTTGCAGGGCAGAGGACCATGCTCTTGGAGCTCCTGGAGACTCAAATCTATGGCTTCTGGTGTAAGGTGATGTGAGATCTGTCTTCTCTTCCCTCCACCAGCTGACCAGCCTTTTGTGTGCCCTGAATGGTTTTTCTCTCATTCTGCCTTCAAAGAGGCAGCCAGTGCTGACAGTCAAGGTCCCTCATTCTTTTAACACTCTGATCCAGGCTCTAGTTCATCAATTATTCCCAAAAAAGGAACTGAAGCCAGGGATTCTAATCTTCTCAGCTCACAGAATTATTTTCTCAGAAAACCCCTCTCCCCTTAGGAGCTAGGTTTTGGTGTTGAGTTACAATGGGAAGAAAAAATCCAGGCCACGGGGCTTCTTCACCATAAAGATCTGGGCACAGATCTCTGGGCTAGAGACATCAACTTAATTGAAGTCAAAACCATCATGTTCCTCACCATGATCACCACCACCATCACTATGGTCATGACAACCATTGTCACCTTTGCCACCATCCAACAAACATTACCTCTCCTATCATCATCCACATCTTTGTCACCTTATCCATTGTTTTCACCATGATTATCATTGCCATCATGGACAGACATTATCACCACCACCACCACCACCACGGTCACCCCCAGCAGTCATTACTGTCATTCTTAACATCTCCACCACAAGCACTGCCACCATCATACTCACTTTCACAAACATCATCAACTTCTATATCACCACCCTCACCACTAGTTTTATCCTCAACACCACAATTACATGCTCACCATCACCATTGCTATCACTAACAATCCCACAACCGTCGACACCATCACCAGTGTCAACACCCATGACCACCACCCAGCATCACTATTCATCCCATCATCACATTCCTCTTCACGTGAATGAATCCTAGTGAATTAGTGAATGGAATCTAGTAGTGGATTCTATGAAATTCAGCTCTATTCAGAAAACCTTTACTGAACACAATCTATGAGTTCAACACACAATGAATTGTTGAGGTTGAATTAGTTGGCTTTTGCTGCATAATGATCAACCCCCTAAAATTAGTGGCTTAAAATAATAACCATTTAATTATCTAGCACATGATTCTTGGGTCAGGTGGAAAGTTACTCTAGTCTAGGCTGCCTGAGCTGACCTTCATTAGGTTTCCTTGTGTGTCTACAGTCAGCTGACAGGTCAGCTAATAACTGGATGAACAAGGATGGCCTCACTCATATCTGATGGGGTACCTCAGTTCTCCTTCTCGTGGCTCCTCATCCTCCAGCAGGCCAGCTCAGGCTCATTCACACAGTGGTCTCAGGGTTCTAAGTTCAGCAAGAGGGCAAGCCTCCATTCACAAGGGTGCTTGCCAAACCTCTACGAGTATCATGTTTGCTAATGGCCAAGTGTCTAAAGTAAGTTACCAGCTCAGCACAGATTCAAGAGGTGGGGACACAGACTTGACTTCCTGATGGGAAAATCTACAATGTCACATCGCAAGGGCATGGATTTGAGAAGAATTTATGGTCTTTTTACAATTTACCACATGGCTGAGCACAGAAAAAAAGAGAAGACTTCTTCTTTAAAACTAACAGCAAACACTGCCTAAGAGGGCTCTAATTTAATGTGACTTTATATCCAGAGGAATGTCCTTGGAGTAGGCAAGAGTAACTGGAGTGACTGGAGTAACTTCCCACCCAGAGCTCAGCTGATTCAACCTCCGTCTAACTGGCCTATTTCAACTTCCATGAAATCTTCAACATACCAGTTTGGTCTTTTCTATCCCAGATTCCCTTCTGCCCTGACTTTCCCTGATCTCTAAGGACCCTGGCTCTTTGCAGGGACCCCTTCCCATCCTCCTCTTCTAAGGACTCTCTTCATTTCCACTGGACACATGTGAATCTTCTCAGATGCTCTCAGACCCTCAGACACTTACTCCTCTTCAGCTGCCACCACAGTCAACTGACTCCTTCCATGCTTGCTTGGTCTTGCCCTCTGAGGTTGACCAGCTACCTTGTTCCTTAGGCACTTTTAGACTTGGAAGAAGCATCAGTATGCACAAAGCAAGATCTGACTTTGTAAGCAGCTGCTGAAGGGGCTGAGTGATACAGTCAGGAAGTTCAGATTAGTCAGCTCTCTATGAGATGGATTTTGAAAGAGAATATAGAAGAGAGCTTCAGACAAAATTATCTCCCCTTTCCCCTTCTGATGTGCACTGTTCTGAGGCACACTTTTTCTGCATAACATGTGGAGAGGTGTCCTGCCTGGCTGATGGGAAGCATATACATCTTGATAAGCTGTGTCTTTCTGCAACTTGGTCAAGAAGAGTTGGCCAGTGCAATAATGTATCATCTTACATTGTTCTCTGTCCCTTACTGCTTCACTTTTACTTTGCCTTACCCTTGTTGTCCCAAATAAAGCATTAGCACTTAAGCCTTGCCTCAGGCTCTATTTTCTAGAAAACCCAAACAAAGATATCACTTTAAAGGAGTTCACTGCTAGGAATGTCTTCAGAGGAAGCCAAGGACATCAGGGGGCTATGCCTTTTAGCAACAGAAGGCTCTAGAATTGACAAAGATTTGTGGTGTTACTGAGAGTAGAGGTGGTAGGACATTCCTTCCCCTCAAAAAATCCAGTAGTCCATTTCCAGGATGCCAGGAAACATGAGGGTCCAAGAATACCCTGTTGTTCCAGCTCACTAGGTAAACAACCTCTTTTTTATTTTTTATTTTTTTTCCTTTTGCTCTGTCACAGTGCTCAGACACAGATCCAAAGATCCTTAGTTGTGCAAGTATTAGAACTATTGTCTGATGCTGGTGCCTCTGCTTTATTTTTTTTTAATTAATTTATTTATTTTGAGGAGGGGAGGGGCAGAGAGAGGGAGAGAAATGAATCCCAAGGAGACTCTGCCCCATCAGCACAGAGCCCAACCTGAGGCTGGAACCCACGAACCGCAAGATCATGACCTGAGCCAAAACTGAGAGCCAGGCGCTTAACTGACTGAGCTACCCGGGTGCCCCCAGTGTCTCTGCTTTATATCTGAGCCAATGAGCATGAAATTTCCCAAGTCAAAGGATCACCTAGAAGCTCCTTAATGACTCCCTTGTCAGGTTAGGGTTTCCCAAGGGCAAGAAATATGTGATCCTCATAAAATCCAGTCCAAGATGATTTAGATGTGTTATGAGAACACAGCCTCAGCCATGGGGCCGAGGCAAACACTGTCTGCTCCTCTCTCTCACGTCCACAAGGTTCCTTCCACAAGCTGTGCTCTTCTTCACAGGGTCCAGCTGTCAGAAGAGAACTCACCATTGTCCTCCCCTCAACTTTCTCTGCCAGAGATGGAGGCACATACATAGAATTGTAGCCCCACTTGTCTTTCTGTGTGTGTTCATGAAACTCGATGTCCAAACTTCCGACACAGCTGGGAGATAGGAAAATGCTCACAAGTAACCCCACAAAGGAATTTATACAATTGGAAAACATTTTCGTTTGTAGAAATTTAAGCCTCCCGCCCCACTCCAATTACTTTGAATTTGGGTTTCCCAAAAGTCCCAGCAAACAAGAGACAGGCCATACAGTGCTCTAGTCTTAGTATTTCAGAACTGAGACTGAGTGCACGCATCCCTCTCCAGGCCTAGGAGGGGCAGGAGGGGCAAGAGATCACTTAGCCCTAGCATCTAGCTTAGAAGTGTATCAATTCCAAACCTGTCTCCTGATTAGCCCTCCTACCTTTAAAGATACCCAAGCCTAAAAGAGAAGCAGAGAAAATGTTCCTCGTTGCCCATTTCTACCAGTGGCCCCTCCATTTTTTCAGGATGTCTCCTTGCACTCACCCAAGCCCTTCTGGCCACAGTTCAAGCTTGTTTCTACCTGCCAGTTCATGATGAAACTTGGAGCCCTGCCACCATGCTTCATTTGTTGGCTCAGGCTTGCAGGGCACAAGGTTTAGCTGACTCCTTGGAGCTCCAGTTAACACTGAGTTGTACTTAACACTGAAAGTCAAGAGCACTGGACAGGTGAGGCAAGGTTCTGCCTTCTACCCTGCTTGGCATGTTGTCACCAGGCCCCGGCCCTCGGCTGCCAGTAATCTCAAGGGCAACTGCTAGGGTGTGGCTTGGGCTGCTGAGACCCATCCTCAGCACAGCACAGCACAGCACGGCAGCTGGGGCTATCCCTAAGGTCATGCAGCACCTCTGGAGGGGCAACCTTTGTTTTCTCGAGTCCACTGTGAGGAGACAGTCCATCTCCCAATGATATTAAGTCCTAAAATACAGTGCTCTGGCCATGGTGGGGCTCTGCAATGCCCCTTCATGTTGAAAACCCCTTGGATCTGATTGGCTTGGGATTGAGGGCAGGCATGAGGATTCTTTCACTTGAGGCCTCAGTTCCCTTTTCCAGACTAATGACTACCTTCAATATGCAGCAAGCAAGACATACAAAGACTGTCTTTGCAAGCAAAGCAGCAGGGGGATGGGGAAGGGAAGGACCATCTGATGAGCCTTTAGTTTGTGTGTTATTTAAGATACTACTCAGAATGGCCCAGAGAGTGTGGGCAGCCCTGGCCATCCCAATTTAGTCTCAGGTGGACTGAGACAAAACTCCTATCTTTTCCCTCTTTCTGGAAAGAAGAAGGGAAGGAGAGAAGGAAGGCTCTGGCATCAGGCGTCCCAGTTCAGTGGCAGCCGTGGGGGTTCTCCGGGCACCACCCCAACTCTCACCCTGCCAGGTGGCTGCTTTATAGCTGTGAATAACATGATATCCATCTCCAAGCAGATTAAACGGTAAGAGAAACTGATGATCTCTTACTCTAAGAAGGTTCATCAGGACTCCTGCTCCATGTTTCTGCAATGCACTTGGTCTCCTGTCTCAGCTTCACCCCCAGAGCAATATGCCCAGAGGAAGGCAAAGGACCTGTCTTCCTGGATCTCTCTCTTGCGGGGGGGGGGGGGGGGGGGGGGCAGGGATCATTTCCTGTGAGCCCCCAACAGTCTTCCATCATATCTCATTCTTGCATCAGTGACAGGCAAGAGGAAAGGATTATCATGATAGCTACATTAGAGCAACGTCCTGGGACTCAGGTCCCATGAGCACTATAGGTTTTCTCAAAGTGGCTGCAGCAAAACCCCTCAGGAACATCTGCTCTGAGCCTCAGCCTGCACCAAGCAGTGTTGTGGGGAGACAAAGGAAGGGTCCCCACAACCCTGCCCAGGGGCTCACGGTACAAGGATGTAAGACAAGAATGTCATAGAGGAGTAACTACCTAGGCAAAGCCCCGATTTGTTCCTTCTCCTGCTTCAGTCATCATGTTCTCTGGAGCAGGACAACGAGGGCCCTTGGAGAAGGTGAGGCCTTGACCGGGCCTCCTAGAAGCCATTTCACTGGGGCCCAGAGGAGAGGCAGGACTGGGCTGGACACTCAGGGCACAATGTGGAACTGAGCAGGGAGACAGAAGACGTGGGGGACATAAGATTAGGAGGGAGCGGGGAGGCAAATCTGGAAGGAGGGGAGGCTGCAGTTTGGACTTGACCTCATAGCCAAAGAAATTCAGCGATGCTCATCTCAGCCCTGTGTCTGAGCAGGTATCTCCTCTCATCCAAATAATACATATCCATAAAAGATTTTCCCTGTGAGGACCTGGGGGAAGCCAAAAGCCAGTACAGGAGAAGGGAGCAGCTAGGAGGCTGGAGATGGCCTTGGCAGATGGCAAAGGAGCAAGCCTTCACCCGTTTCCTCCATAGACCCCCAGGAAAGTCCTGGCAGGGGAGAGGCACCAGCACCCCTACACATTCCCTCAGGTCCAAACTCCAGTGGAGAGAGGAAAACTAGGGAGAGTGTGCCCCCCACTGGTCAGCAAAGACAGGACCCACTGCTAATGCAGGGCCCAGGCCTTCTCCCCCAGGGGCAGCCTCCAGGCCATTTGCCTTCCTGTCCCTGGGGAGGGGCTGTGGGCCTCTCCCTCTCTGGATCCTGATCTCTCACTGCTGCTGCCCAGGCTTTGCTCTCATGGTCAGAGAGCCCTTGGCAGAGGCCTCAGTGTGCATGCTCAAAAGGGGGTATCTCGAAGGCTCTCTCCCTCCCCTGATGTTAAGATTGGCAAGTTTCCAAGGATGGCAGGGTCAAGAAGTTGGTCCTCCAGAGGGCAGGAGTTAGGAAAGCTCTAAATGGTGTTCTGAGGAAGGGATTCCAGCTGGGTGGGAGGGAGCACAGTCCCAAGGACTTCCTAGCCGAGACAGCTCCAAACGTGGGGCAAACACTCAGGTCTCCCCCAGCCCAGGTGGGACCTGGGCTCCCTTTACAACTCTGCTAAGCCTCACACAGGAGAGACTGGCAGCCAAGGTTTTCTGGCCTCTGGATTTCCTTCACTCAGGTGTTCAGGCTTATAAGGGACCGTAGGAGCTGAATGAGTTAATTTCTTTCTCATTTACAGGAGAAATCATGCCTTTTATAAAGGTTTCCCCAGACATTCCTAGTCATAATGACGTCCCCTACCACCTTCTTTTTCTTCCTTGCCTAAGCCCCTCCTGTTGTAGTTAAACCTCTGGGACAGAGTGATGAACTGGGCCAAAGGCCACAGAGGAAGAAAACATGGTTCCCATCTTTGAGGGCCCCCCGTCTGAGTGTTTCTGTCCTAAAGAGCCCCACAGCTTCTGGGAGAGACAGGCTATGCCTTCCTCAAAGGAAAAGGGCTGCAGCAGACAAATAATACAAAATAGAGCAGAAATCATAAACACATTTTATTTCTAAATAATTTTAAAACCACTGGCATTGTAGCAAATTGGAATATATTTCCAGAATCGACTCAAAGAGTTTTTTTTTTTTTTACAGCAACATATGAAAAACGTCATTTAAATATCCACCAGCAGCTGCACCACATGTTGGGCTCTTAGGAAAACACTTTCTTTCCTTTCATGAAAGTCCCTTGATTAATGTTCCACTTTTCTTTGACACTTTTTCCATAGTTTGGAAAAAAAAAAATCAAAGCCTGCACCATTATCTGGAAGAAAATTAAACTGATAAGATTTAATGTCTGCTATATTCTACAGTGGTAGGCAGAAAAATATCATTTAGGCCTGGGGCCAGATGCAAATGAACATTAAACGGAGGGTACATCCCTGCCTGACGCTTTTGGGAGGGGTGAGGCTGGGGCAGATGGGGGAGCAGAAAGGGCCCCAACTGGACAGCAGTGGGGAGGGGCTGGTGGGAAGGTTTGCAGGGCCCTCTGGAGGGAAAGCAGAGCAGGACTGAGCAGAGGTGATTTTCCCCAACTGCAGAGTCCCAGCGAGGGGAGGGGGCAGCCACAGGAAGGCCAGCAATGCCCACCTGCTGTGGGGCCTCTGGAGAAGCAGAGATTTTGTGAATGGGGACACCTGAGAAGGCAGCAGTCTGTCCGGGTCAGAGGAGAGAGAAGGAGTGGGAAGGAGGGAGGGGAAAGCAGCGAGAGGAGAAACTGTGCCAATAGAAGGCTAGGCAGATGGAGTAAGGGGAAATCACAGCGTGTCTGGCACAGCAGCTGATGCCATAATTTAAAGGTCAACTCAGTGGAAAAGGAAGGGAAAAGGGGGAGGGGGTGGTGCTGAAATGGCAGCCCGACACTCCCCTTCCTGTGCAGCCCTACTTGGCCTTTTCTCTTGACCTGATGTCCTCTGCATTCTGGGGTCCCCCTCTCCCTCTCCACACCATCCCCCTCCCCTGGCGTGGGCTCTGGAGGCTGCAGACCCAGCTCTGGCCCCCCTTTGTTACCTCACCAGAGTAGAAGCGACTTAAGCTTCCAGAACATTAGTTTCTTCATTCATAAAATGGGGATGGTAACACCTAATCTCCCTGGCTTATTGTAAAAGTTAAATTGTATAAGGGCATAAATGCTGGAAAAACTCACTAAAAAGTTGCAAATTTTTCTGGGCTTCTCTAAAGGAAGTGGCTTGAATTTGCCTTTGAGGAAAAAAGTGTCCCTTTGTTCTGGGAAGACCACCATTTGGGTAAATAAAAACTAGTAGCCATCATTGGCCCTAAGGCACCCCCCTGTCCTTGGAGATAACCGGTCACCCTTAGACTGAAGGGCTGGAAGGATGACATTGGCTCACTTCCTGCTTTCCTGATGTCTTTACCTAGTTGGTTTTGTAAATCGGTGTATCTTTTAGCAGAATCCACCTCCCCACCATCTCCAACTCAGCTGGCTGGGTTTCTTCTTAAGGAGGAATGTTACTGTTCTCTGCATGGATTTGGGCTGCCTGGTGCCTATAAATTATGGCAAGTTCTTGGGAAGCTATGGAGGTTTTTCTTGGAATGGTTTTTTGCCAGAGGGCTGGAGAGGAAACCCCATGGGCTACAGGAAAGACTTACAGGCGTGGGTTTCAGCTCAGGCTGGGGGAGCTGTCTAAAGTAACTGGACAGGCCCACAGACTTCCTACTGTGGTGCTATTAAATGATACAAAGCCCAAACTGGATCGATATGGAGTTATTCCAGGCAAGGGCCGGGAGACAAGCCCACACTGCCTGTTGTCTTTGGTGTGACAGAGTGCTGGGCAGTCTCGAGGCATTCTTGTGTTCCTGGGACTGAAGGTGCTGGGGCAGCTCCAGATGCTGAGCTAGAGTGCCCTAGTCACATGGAATTGGCCCAACAGCTGACTGGAGCCCCACTGGCCCCTCACTTCCCTTCCATTATCCCCAGCCGTTCAGTGATTCTGATTTAAAGTTTTAGCCCAGCCTCTACTTATATGGTAGAGGTTTTCCTGCTCGCCTACCAAGGCAATGGCTTTGAAAGGCTTCAACCAGAGAGTCGATGGATGTGGTCACAGTGGTGTGGCTGGTGATGGGGAAGATGGAGGGTCCTCCTTCAGAGACCCCATCACCGGAGCTGCAGGCAGGCAGCCAAGTTCCAAGCCAAGATACTATGGGAGTGAACCCTTCTCCTGGTCTCTCAGATGTGATAAAGTCCTCCTCTCCTTTGGACTGACAGTGACCAGGACATTTCAGCCTAGAGCAGATTTGCTCCTAGGCTGAGCTGTCCAGATAGATGGTGGAAGGGGCCCTGGCCTGATGGCAGGCAAGGATAGAATTGCTTCGCTTCCTGGCTTTCCTCTGTCTTTCCCTGTCCAAGGTCCCTTCTCCTTCCTAGCAATGACTGCTGCTCTCTGTTAAAAGCTGGGGACCGTTGAGCACGGAGATCTCAGGTTCACCCTGAAGACACAGGAGGGGAGGGTAAGAATGTTCAGGAAGAGATGCTCAAGGTGGGTCACTGCAGGGAGACGAGGATGGGCCTTGACCTAGACCTTGTCCCTGGTGCCCACCTTATGCCTGGCCGGCTGCAAGGAAACTCTAACTCAAGGGTCTTTGCCAGCCACAGGGCCGGCACAAGGAAGTCCCTGCAAACGGAAGACACTCCCGTTGTCCACTTGAGGGCTGCAAAGAACCTTGGGGAGGGCGGCACACCTTCACAGTAACCACCAGGGGGCTCTAGGGGATGCTATGGGAGCTGCTGCTAGAGGAGAGGCTTCAGTGACCTCTGGCCTGGCCTGTAGCCCCAGAGCAGATGACAGAACTTAAAATCAACCAGCAGATGGTGAGCTCCCTATCTCCACAGGTAAGTGATGGAGGTTGATGGAGTTGTCCTCCAACAGGGGAATCTCTTTCTCATGCAAAGGGTTGACATGGGCCCACCCTTCTCCAGGATCCTGTCGATGTGGCCTGGGGCAAACCGACACTGTGTTCCCATTAGCTGACCTGCACACACAGTACTCTGCCACCAGCCATCCAGGGGACAGTGAAGGCTAAAACCAACCAAGACCCTGAAAGACAAACCAAGTTTCATCCAGAGTCTCAATCTAGCCAAATGTAGTTGTTGGCAATTCCTTGCAGATAATTAAGGAGACAGTTCACATTTGCCTAAAATAACTAAAGAACCGAAGGAATAAAACCATTAGTTCCAGGGCCAAGGAGGCCTGTAGGTTATGATGTGTCAACTGGCCATTGCCCTGAGGGCAGGGGCAGCCTTTTCCCCTTTGGGAGAGAGGCTTCTCCAGGGCAGGGTCTCTGTCCCCGGCTGGACCCCACCCACCTCATTGGCCAGGAAATGCTCTGGCACTGTTTGAGAGCCCTGCTGGCTGGGGCTCCTGAGAGGGGTCACGGCTGTGAACACTGCACCCCTACGGTGGCCCAGGTGAAGGACAGCCCACACCAGCCCCCAGCTCTCAGCAGCATCTGGTCCTCTCTGTGCAGCCTGACCCTAGGGCCACGACAGAACGTTATCCCACCCAGGGTGTCTGGCACCCAGTGTGGCTACCAGCTCTTCTCTGGTCAGCATTTCCAAGAGCTAGATGCTTCCAGAACACAAGCCTCCTCTCCAACCTCTGTTTCCTTCCCAGAGCCATCTCCCCAGCTCCCTGGGGTCCCCAATGCTAACTGAAGCTGCCTCTCTGTGCCACTCTCTGTTTGACTCCTGCCAGCTGCTTGGACCACACTTCAGCCTGGGTTATACCATGTGCCAGGCCTGCTCTGGGCACTGGGGACGAAGAAGTGGGCTGCTGTCCATGGACTTCTCATTCAGGCTGATGACAGCCTCAAGAATTCTCTTGGGGCTTTGCTTTCCAGAGACCTGTCCTAGGTCACAGACCCTGGCAGAGTCCAAAGACTATGGCTGAGTGCTGGCTGTTGGGGCAAGGAGGGACAATGAAAAGCAAGCTTGTCTGGAACAGGGCTGTCAGACTGCTTAGAGTGTCGGCCAGGAAGCTGGGAAGCAGAGTGAGAAGGAAGAGGATGCACCAGCTGCCAGGCTGGGCTCTGGGCTGTCTCTCGAAGTCTGGTTGGGTTCAGAGAGGAGGCATTTTGATCAAACTCGTGCTGAACTAAGCGAGCCTCACATCTGGGCTCTAGCCCACAACCCAGCACTCACTCACTCACGTACTCATGCACCCAATCCTCAGTTTCCTCCTCTGAAAAGTGTAAGGATGTCCTCTCCCCCTGTCCTCTTACAGGAATGTAGTGTGGGTCATAGGAGATCTAAAAGCCATTATGAGTGTAAAAGATGTTCTTCTCCAGCTCACACTTACATGCCTTCGGGACAGGGAGCTCACCACCTCTCAGGTGAAAGCTGAGTGCGTTGAGTGAGTGCTGTCACTGAGCAGCTCACCCAAAGTGCACCAGGAAACCAGAGAAAGAAGGACTGATAGAGGTCATGGCTTCACTCGGAGACATGACTCCATTAAAATCAAGACCAGGAGTGGACAAAGGACAGACCCCAGAAAGCCAGAAGGTGATGCTCTCTGCCTTTGGAGATTTCCCTGAACAACATTCTCAAACCTGCCCAAACACCTCCCTGGCCTTGACCTGCTTTACCCTTGTCCAATGGCATCTGCACATATGCTCAGCTCTGGGGCCCCATCACTCACTCTGAAGCCACACATCTGAAAAGCTGAATGGATTCTGCGTGGTGAGCAATGGCTGTGCATCCTCCACCCCATCTCAGGAGACAAACCCCTGAGAGTTTGAGGAAGAGCCCTCTGGGAGCGCGGGCATTTGGGGCAGCCCAGGGGACTAGGATGAGAAGCAGGCGGCAAAGGCAGGCAGCTGGTTCAGACCCGTGGCAGGAAGTCCCAACCAAGATTCATCCTGGAAAAATGCAACTAATGCTGCACAGCTGGGGCCACTAATCAGAAACACAGGCCCAGAGGTGGCAGCAGGGACAGGCCCAGAGGGCAGGGCCGACAGCGAGGTGATAATTGGCAGCAAACTCTAGGTCCGTCTCCCCACCCTCTCCGGCTGGCTGCCGCTTGGAGACTACAGTCTGAAAGGGGCAGCTCTCCCCTGCCCTGTCTGCCTGGAGGGGGATGCACAGCTCATTCATGGCCCGAATATCAGCTTAAACAATAGCTGAAGCCTTGGCCTAGTCTCCAGAGGCTGGAGCCAGGAGTGTTGACCTTCACCTCTGGAGTCCCCTTCCCAGGTGAAAGCCCTTCCCAAACCCTTGGGGCCTGAGTCCCTTCTCCCCGCACAGACTGGCATCAGGAGAAGTTCTGAGATGAGCCTTTCAGCCCTCAGTGGGCTCCCTCTCCAACTGGACACAGGCTCTGTTCCCTGGGAAAGGTATGAATAGGGAGGGTTCTGGGGGTGATGTTATGTATGGGCAGAGAGGTGAAGGATTGGGCTGGGCCACAACCCCTGAGAGTGCCATGTCTTTTTTGTTCCTTTTAATTTTTATTTAAATTTGAGTTAGTTAACATACAGTGTAATATTGGTTTCAGGAACAGAACTCAGTGATTCATCACTTACATACAACACCCAGTGCTCATCACCAGAAGTGCCCTCCTTAATCCCCGTCGCCCATCTAGCCCATCCCCTACCCACCTCCCTCCAACCACCCTGTTTATTCTCTATAGTTAAGACTCTCTTACGGTTTCTTTCCCTCTGAGAGTGCCATTTCACTGAGCTCATGAAGCACTTATTAAGCTCCTGCTGTTAGCTGCATGCCAGGCACTGGCTTATAAGGTAAATGTTTGCATTCTGTGTCCTCAAGAGGCTCACAGTCTAATTGGAGAGAAACAAGGAAAGAGACGTCAGCAGAGGTCAGGGCAATGACAGGACAGTCTCTGAGCACAGAGGGGTAGAGAGAGGCACTGCCCAGGAATAGGATACAGGGGCTGCCCACTGGGATCCTCCAGAACCCACCCCTCCAGGGTGCTCTACTGGATCTCATCCCCCCTCTACCCCTTCCCCAAGCTTTCCTCTACCCTCAGCTATATTGGGCTCTAGGTGAGCCCCCAGAGCTACAGAGATGGCTGGCCATCCCTGGGAAGATGGAGAGCCTTCTGCGGGGGAGAAGAAACCAGGTCCTGCAGACCTCACACCTCACACCTCCCTCACTCCAGCCCAGACAAATCTTCTGCTGCCGCCCTGGGTCATGGAGCCCCTGGGGGGTTTGCCCAGGTGACAGCAGAGTCCCTCTATCCTCAGGATGAGCCTCAGGCCCTTCAACTTTTCTCAGGCTGTCACTAGCTTGCATTTGCTGGCAGCTCCTCCTGTGGGTAGGACCCTTTCTTTCACTACTCAAACCTTTTCAAGAGGCATCCTGAGGAGGCAGAAGTCCTCTGAGCCTCCTGAACACCCTGATGAAGGCAGCAGGCCGGCAGCAACCTGCCCCTCCCCAACCTTTTCACAAGCCCTACTCCCCTCCCCTGTCAACCCACGCTGTGCCTACAGAATTGACTCTGAAGTGTCAGACTTGGTGTCCAGCTTCCCCTCACGAGTTAAAGAAAGCATGGGAGGAGTGAGGCAGGGGTCTTTGGTGGAGGTTTGAGAAATGGAAGCAGGGATGGGAGGAAAGAAGGGGGATCCAGAGGCCATACTGGAGGAAGGGGGGTTGGGCATGGCCTCCGGAAGCTGAATGGAAGAAGCAGGGGTCAGAGGTGTGGGAGTAGGAGAGGCTAGGAGGAACCCAACGGCAGTGGCTGGAGCTGGGAGCTGCCGTGTTGGAGGTTTCCTTACTGCCTGACTATTTGCCATGGAATTTCCCGGCCTAATAAAGAAGAATTTAAATAGACCACAAGTTGCTTAATGTTGACTGTATAAATAATCCAAATCCCCAGCTCCCTTTGTTCCACAGGCTATTTGTGTCAAGAAAGAAAGGGGGTGGGGAGGGAATCCAACAGAAGTCACCGCCCCAGATCGCAGGGTTTGGGGACTCTCTGTTCTCCTCCATCAGGGCCCCAGGGAACAGGGGTTGAGGCCTGGGAGGGGGAGATTTGGGTTTCCCGGCCAAGCCTTCTGTTTGTGAGCGTGCACACACAGGCACGTAATCCCCACACAGACACACACATACACGTACACGTGCACATGTACACACGCAGCACATTACCCCCATGCTCACTCATGAGTATACGTACACACATACGCATACACCTGCCCACTCAGGCAGACTCTAGTCCACATGGGAAAATATGAGCACGTGTGCACCCCCAGAAACACACAGTGAGGTTCAGCCAGAGGCACCAGGTTCTGTCATGGGTCAGGTCCAGTCATTTCCCTGACCATTCTGCTGCTCAGCAACCCTAGGGCACATGGCTCAGAATAGGGGCCCTTGGGAATCCAGTTGGGTATCTGGCAGAGTAGCTTTGATCATACTGAGTCACCTCCAAAGAAGGTTCCTGTTGAAAACCAAGCATGACCACCACGTTCAGAGTCCTCCAGACCCCACTGCTAGCCAGTGACTAAGGACTCCATCCCCTCTGCCCACACATGCCTAGTCCTGCTATGTCCGCCTATGCTAAGACCTCAGAGGAGGTGGGGGAGACACAGATATCTTTCAAGGTCAAAACCTGGGCCAGCCTGGAAGTTTCTAACCCCTTAGTGATAGGCATGTCAGTAGGAGAGCAACTGGTACCACTCATTCTGCAGTACCCAAGAGAAAGAAGAAGGAAGAGGGAGAAAGGGAGGGGGGTGCAGTTAGGGCAGGGGAAGGCAGGGAAGGAGAGACGCAACAGGGTACCATGGGACTAACTTGTAGCTGCTTCTGCCTGGGGTCCATTCTGACTTCTCCATCCCTGTGCAGACCAGACTTAAATACTTTAGATTTCATTCTCGAAGGTGCTCCTGAGCACACCTGCACACACATCACGTGGAGCAGGGAAGAACGGGGTTGTAGGGGATATGGGGAGGTGGAGGGGGTGCCTGGCCTCACACTTATTTTCAGGTTGGTAATCCCTGTCCTAGTCCTAATTCTGCCTGCTCCCCAAACCCCAGATTTATCTTAGCCACAACTAAAGCATGCTCCCCACCCACCTGACTGCCCACAGGGGTACAGCTCAGACTGGAACAGTAACTGCCATTCTGTGTCCAACCCCAGATTCTGCAAGGCCACATGTCCTAAGAAACCAGTGTCAGGGACTGGCTGAAGCCCAAGACCAGGATATAGGAACTTTCTGGGGGTGAGATCAGGGCTCCTACCCCAGGAACCACAATTTAATCCCATGCTAAGAATTAGAGAGTGGAAAAACCACCCCAGATAACCCAGAATATATCAACAGGAAGGAATAAAGAATAGAAGAACCTCAAAAAATAAGGCTCTTGAGTACAGAGGAAGAAAAGCCCCCTGGGATAGAACTATCAGGAATGTTCATTCACAAATTCATCCATCCAGTCATCAAATACTCATTGAGTACCTACTACATGCGAGCACTGTGCTAGACCCTGTGTTTGTGGAATTACGTGTGTGTGTGCATGGATCTGGATTTAGGAATGACTCCCCCCCCCCTCCCCGCCACACACCCACCCACCACAAATAAACACAGACTAGAGCAAGATCCCAGAGCCACCCTCAGTCTCAGCCCCAATCCCAATCCCACCTTCCAGGACCAGCAGGGTTTGTAACTACTTCCCCTGAGCCAGCATTGGCCCCTGACTTCACAGGAAAGTCATAGGAGTCCCTACACCTTTGCAGCCTCGACAGACTATTCTTAGGTCTATTAAGCCCTATAACCATTTTGCATAATACCCACTTGCCTTATTTCTATAAAGCCCCCAGCCCAGTGCCTCCCCTGGTCCCCTTTTTGGGGGCTCCAGGAATGGAAAAGCACATTCTGCCAGTGTTTCCCTTTCTAGGATGGCTGGGAACTTGAGGTCTGGGGCTGCCAGCAGATGGTGTGCATCTTCCAAGCTGCCTGGGAGATGGACGAGAAGGGAAGCGGGGCTGTCCACACGCTCAGAATCTCTGGGCTGTCACCAGGTCCCCTTGATCCTCCTTCCAAGAAAGAAGGGGGAAAAACATGTCTTTCCGGGCCCTAATCCTCTCCACATGGGCGGGCACCATGAAGAGCCAGGGCCCTGCTGCAGGCACGCAGGCTGGCAGGAGCAATTGTCACTCTACCCAAGGACCCCTCCCCCTGACCTGCAGCTCTGTGACTGCAGAAGCTTCTGCTCGCCCTGCCCCACACTTCCAGAGTGTCCACACTGCCCACCTCCTACCCTCGGCCTGGCCTGACCCTGGCATCCCCTTGCATACTTCTGTCAAAGGGAAACTGAGGCAACACCAGCTGACAGACGCCTGGGTGGAAGAAGCCAGGCAAGAAGTGGTTTGTCCTAAGCTGAGGCAGCCCCCTGAACCTGAAGCCCTCCCAAGAGCATCACAGGCGAAGGTGCCCAGGAAAGCTTCCCTGGTGAGTATGGGACCCTTACAAATCTATGTAGTGCATCAAGAGGGGCTCACTCGCTCGCTTGCACCCCTGGACACTCAGAGCAGAACTCCAGGTGGCCCTCCTCTCAGTGGTGGATGACCCCTGGAGCTCCTTCCCTGAGGGGGCTCAGGTCTGGTGGAAACAAGAGCAGAAGAATGGAAGACCTCTCAGAATGGAACCCTGAAGGTCAGTAGGGGAGTTAGGGGGTCCCTCTGAGGAAGGTCTGTGTAGGAAGACTCTCCTCTAAGCCAACTCTGAATCCTTCCCAGCTGGGAGCCAGTGAAAGACCAGTTTGCATGGCCAATGTTGCAGCTTTCTTGCTCCAGCAAGATAGATCTTCTGCCTTTGCCATAGGCTGCAGGCTCTGAGTCTTGGCTCTTGCCATTGATCTGGGTCACATGGGCCCTGGCCCCCCACGGCAGGGTGTTAGTGACCTCTGGAAGCCAGCATGACAAGCACAGGCATGCAAAAACAGCGGATATGAGCCATACCCACAGTTGCAGCTCTTGGCAGCCCCACAGTGGGAAAAGGCCCACATCTCTGCCGTTCTAGCTCACTTGGGGCCTATCATGGATGCCCCACAAGCAGGACAACACAGCCTGGACCCTGAGGGCAGGGAGGAGCTGCCAGGAGACCAGAAGGCCAGGAGGGCCGGCCCTACTTTGATCTCGGGTGTCAAAGGCCAGGAAATGCAAGGAGGAGTACTTGCTGCCTGGTGTCCCTAGCAGGCACAGGCCCAAACCACTCCTGCTCTCCTCTGGCTAGCCTGGGTCCTAGCTGACTGGCCAAGGGCCCCAGGCAGGGGGTGGAAAGGCCACCCCCCCACCCCACCCCCATCCCCACCACCAGTCCCCAACCAATTCAACGCCAACTCTTTGAATAAGAGCTAATTCTGCTGATGTGGCATCTTCCTTTTATATTCCCCACCCTGTTTGTGTCTAGTTCCCCTCCAACCCCAACCCCACCCCCCACACCCTGCTGCCCCCCTGACTTTGATTGCCCCAGACATTTGCATGAAAACAGGAACTTTGTGCTCTGGGCTCCATCTGCTCCTGCTTATTTCTCACTTGGAGCTGCAATCCTTGGTCACACATGCCCCCTCCCCACACACTCACCCTCTTCTACGCAGCCTACCCCCGGTGTCAGGGACTGTGGGATTTCTGGTCCCTCAGGCAGGCTAGTGAGGCCTGAGACAGTGGCCTCCTATCTGGGCTCCCACTCACCTTCTGGGGGTCACAGACACAGTGGAACTGGAAAGGTCTGGAGCCTTAAGACTAGACTTCCCTCCTGGACAAGCCCCCACCCCCACCCACCCCATGCCTCTTTCAGTCCCAGAGGAATCTCCCCAACAACCCTGGGAAGAATTCAGGGAGTCCAGGAGGGCCTTCCAGACATCAGCAGCTTCTTGAATGAGGAGGCTGGGTATATACATCCCAGGATCTCTCTCCTTGAAAGGCCTTGGCCCTGAGGCCCAGCATCCAGGAGACACAAGCTTGACTAAACGCCATCTTGTGTTGCTTATAGGAATTAAAATGGACAGTACAAAGAAAACCATATTGTTAAATATATGAATAAAAATAGATAAGCCTCTCACAGGGTACTTATTACATGCCAGGCAGTAATGTAAGAATTTTACAAATATTACCCCATTTTTACAAATATGGCCTCACCTATCTTAGATAGATGCTATTATATAGAGATATAATCCTCTCTATACAAGTGGGGAACTGAGGTACAGACAAGTTAAGGAACTTGTTGTGGGTCACACAGCTGGTAAGAGTGACAGAGCCTGCCCTCCTCCATATTTGAAAAACAGTCAGTGCCCAATCAACCCTCTGAATCTCTGCCCATGCTTTGCTCTAGAAGATTCTTTTTGCTCTTCCTTCCTATCCTTCAAAGATCATTTCCAACTTCCTCAGGAAGCCTATGTGCTCTTTTGAAGATGAAGAAACTGAGACCCAGCAGTCACAGACTTTACGTTGAGATCTTACAGGGACTGGGATGCCTTCTAAAACTGAACTCTAGTTATCCAAAAGTGAGAAAACCTTTTTGTTGAGAGATTTTTCATTCCCAGTTGCCCCAAATCAGAAGCCCTCAGAGGCCAAGTGAGCAGGTCAGGAACTGGATTAACCAGTCAGTGTGCAGGGTAGGCAGCCAGGGCCCTCAGAGGAGGGGTCAGCACTGATGGGCCCCAATTCCTTCCTCTGAAGACTACACCACCCTCCCCCAGGCAGCGGTCAGTCCTACCCGTCCCCCCAAGGTTTCTACTTTTGACTTCTGCCAGCTTCTGCCCCCAGGCAGCACGTTGGCCATGCCAGAGCCCACATCAAGCCAGCAAACCAGAACTTGAGGGCTCTCTCTGGGCCTGTGCTGTCAGATGGGGGAGACAGGCACAGCCACATGGGCGTTGGGGGAGGACAACAGACCCCGGACTGGAGTGGAGGGAACCCGGAGTCTACTTCCGTCTCTGTATTGGACCAAGTCATTTCACCTTTCTGGGCCTCAGTTTTCCATTATGTAAAATAAAAAAGGAGGGCTCATCAACCCCTAAAATACTCTTCCAACCCATACTGGGTGAAAAAAAGAGAACAACTGCAAACAGACCAACCCACCTGGAATGGAAGTGAGAGAACACACAAAGGCCACATGTGTGTGTTCACAAAGTGGGTGCAGGAGTTCCTGGAGTGAGGAGAGGTGGCTCTGGAGGGCTTCCTGGGGGAAGCGAGCTGTGCACCCATATCTTGTATGAGGGGACAGAAACCAGCTCCACAATATGTAACTAGCCTTGCTGAGCAGAGCCTGGGGAGCAGGTGAGGGCCTGGTGCACCGAGAGAGGCAGGGGAGGGGGCCACCAGCCCACAGGAAGCCCCAGCTTGTTGTTGGGTAACTTCTCCTCCTGTTTTCTGGGAACAAGCTATTTGGAGAAGAGGGGGAGGGAGACCTTAAAGGCTTCCAGATGGGGGGCCCTTCTGTCCAGGCCTGCTGCTGTGCCGCCACAAAGTCTGTACAGCGCTTTCTAAGAATCTCAGCAAATGTGAGTGGGGTGGTTCTGGGACCGCCTTCTAAGCTATTCCCCTGCCTCTGCGATTCCCACCATCCCAGAGCTAATGGGGGCCATATCCTATCCCTTACCATTACTCTCTCTTGCTAAAAGGCTGCAGAGACAGAGTTGGGTCTCATCTCTGTTGCTCTCTTCCGCCCCCACCCCAAGATGGTCTTTCAGTGTCTTAGAATCCTGGCAACCCCTCTACCCACTTTGTGGGGTCCGTTTGCCCTGAAAGCAGGGGGCTGGAGAAAAGAGGCATCTCCCCAAGTGTGGGAAGGCCACTGGAAGTTCGAGAGAGAAGACAGAACAGAACAGCCCCAGGATGGTTGTGGAGAGAAGGGGCAGGGGCTGGGGTGAGGGGGAGCAGAAAGGCGCAGGGATTAGGTTCGCTGAGAGCAGAGCCACCCGCCACTCCCCCGGCAGTCTCTCTTGTGTGTGCAGCCAGGACTTGCTGTGCGGTGGGCTCCCACTCTTCTCCTGTGGTACCCTGAGGTTATTCTTGTGCTCAGAGACCTCTCTCTTTCCTCTCTCTTCCCCTCTGACCATCTTGGCCTTGATTCTGACTCCTGGCCAATCTCCACCATCAATTACTCCCTGAGGTGGGGTGTTAGGGACATGCAGCCCCATCTTGGAGCAGCTGGCCTCATCTGGGCCGCTCAGGACAGAGCCTTGGAGGGATCACAGAAAGCTTGGGGCATAGACATTGGTGTCAGGGCTCAGTCCCACAGACTCCTTAACCCCCTCTGTACCTGTTTGGGATTTGTTCACTGGCCTTCTGGTAGTGGGATGGGGTGGGGTGGCACAGGGTGGAGAGGGGGGCTAAGCAGTAAAAGGAAAGTTTGAGAGGAGGGCTCCACACCTGGGCCTCCAGGTCCTACCCCGGGAGAGGGAAGAAGGGAGCCCCCAGGCCTGGCTATGGCAATGGGCTGGAAAAATGCATCCCAATCCCATCGGGACTCTGGATTTCAGACGGAGCAGCAGGTTTCCCCCAAAGCTTACTGCTCCCCACACTGTTGCGACACAAGCCTGTGATGAGAAGGCATTTTTATGAATCAATCAGAAACATATGAAGTACACAACATAAGAATGAGGGACAGAAGAGCAGGGACAGGGAAGAGGGTAGACATGCAGAGCCAGAGGTATCCTATCAGGGCAGAGCAGTTCCCTGACTCGGTCTTCAGCTAGCCCTAGACCCAGCTGGGGCCACTGGGTCCCAACCATGGGGCTTTTCCTTAGAAGACTGAATGGAGTCTAAGGTCAAGGAGGACAAGGCTTGCTGGCCCTGCCGTGGCCCTACCTTGCCCTGAGAGCCTACGGAGATCTGAGCCTTAGCTCTAGGGTCCTACCTTGAATGAAAAGGAACATGAGGGATGGGCTCAGTAGGCACCCACCGTTAGACAGGGCCTGTCAAAAGTTGCCCAGAGAAGCCATCCCTGAATGAACGAGTGGTGCTCTCAGGCACAGTAGAGGATGGACTGATGTTGGGGGTGTGGGGCAGGGGAGCTCATAGGGAGTAGAAGAACCTGGCTGCTCCATAGGCCTCCTCCAGGCCTTGGCCCTTCCCAACAGATGATTCATGTTCAGATAGGGGCTGGTCATGGCTGGCACCACCTTGAGGCAGAAGGAACTAGAGGGGGCCCTGGTGTGTATGCTCCTAGCCTCTACCCCCAGTCTGTCTTGCAAGGCCTGCCTGGGCCATTCCACAGGTAGCACCTACTCCCCCAACCTCTCCCTATTCTGTAGAGGGGCCTCCTGGTGAGCCCCACCAGATGGTCCTTCCTTCAAGGGCAGGCCTTTGCTCCCTCTGCTGCTCCCACCACTGTGGAACTTCCTGAGAGGTGTCCTCTGGCCTCCTAGTGCTGGCCCTTTTCCAGTGCTCTCCCGCTGTCCTCACCCCTGCAGCTCCTGGCCCCTCAGCCTCGAATCTGCTCACTGTCCCTCACTCAACATCTGACTCCTTGGCCTACTTCTAGCTAAATCCCTCCTGGGCCAAACCCCCACTGTGCCACTGCCTTCTACTGTGCCACAGACAGGTCCCTGTCCCTCCGTTGCCTCAGTTTCCCCTTCAACAAGAGTTGGGACAGCAGAAACTCCCAGTCCCAGCAGGCTCCATGATTCTGAGTTCCATCGCAGGCAATTTGAGGGGCAAATGTATGCAGATGAATATGCAAATGGGCATCTCCAGGATTTATGGGTGGCCTTAATTCCAAGGGGAGGATGTTGGACAGGTGGGGGGGCATTTCAATGAGGCGGCCTCAGTCTGGCTGGGCCCACTAAATCCTGGCCGGTGTCAGCGCCGTAAAGCACTGTGATGAAGGGCAGACGGCCCGCGGAGGCTACGGTGATTTACAGCTGCTGGAGCCTCCTCCCGCGGCCGGGCAGGCAATCGCCGTGGGACAGGGACGGGGCAGGATTTATGTTGCTCGCTTCCCCACCCCGGAGGCGGTGGCAGGCAGTCTGGAGAACGGGAGAGCGGAGCGCCCAGGAAGGTGACTTTCACCTTCAGAGGCGGCACTTGGCTGGCAGAGAAGGGATGGCCGAAGGGGGCAGGAGAGGAGAGCACAGAGGGGCGTTTACAGCCTGACCCCTGCCCGGCCCCTAGCCACAGTGGTCTCCTCCAGGCGGCCTTCCTGCACTAACGTTGCCCCCTCACCCCAACCCACTGCCCCGGACTGCCACTTACCCCTGGGGCCCAACTTTCCAGGGCATGGCAAGGTTCAGGCCTGAAAGACTGGAGACAAGGGGGGTCTAGCGAGTTTCCTTGGCTGAACACAGCTCTCCTTAAGCCTAACCTCACTCACTCTCTTATGCTGGAAAGAGAAATGACAGTCCACTCTGATCTATTTTAGGTAGCCAAAAAAAAAAAGGAAGTTGATCTCCCTCAACTTCACCTTCCTGAAAGGTGCTTGCGTGTTCTCTCCCTTCTGATCCCCCCTTGTCTCCAGCAGGTAAATGCCCTGGGGTGGGGCACTTGGGGCTGCAAGCTCCCCTACACACAGAATTCAACTCCTGAGGTCGCTGGTAAGCTGAATTTTGAAAAGGTAACAGTGTTTCTCCAGTGACTCACCAGAATCTCTCAGAAATGACCGATGTGTCACTCAACCAGGGAGCCCTACTGTGTGCAGGTGCTAAGGCATGAGAGACAGAAGCTTCAGAAGCAAAATTCTCCTCGTTGTCAGGGCTGCCCAGCCCCTAGCTCTGAGGGCCTCTGCCTCCTGGCCCACCCCAGCTTCCCCATAAACAAACTTTATGTGTCCTGTTCTCATAATTAAAGGAACTGGGCCAAAAGTCCTCAGGTAAAGAAAGGCTCCTTTTGAGGATATAAACACATAAATCAAAAGGCCTGGTTCCATTGCGTTGTTCATCTACTGGGCTGACTGTTTTGAGCTGGGGCCGTCTCCCTCAAGTTCATTTTAGGTAAATGTGTCCCGGCCTACCGTCCGTTTGGGCCGAGCAAGCAGAGATGCTTCCCTGACCAAAGGCTTCACCTCAGAAACCCAGCAACATTTCAGACCATGCTGGAGTCCTACAATTTTGTCTCTAGCTCCTCAGGACTTCTCTGCTCTGGCCATATTTCCTGAGGCACCCGAATATTTTGTGCCTCTCTTATCTCTCCCCAAACAAAGACCAGACCCAGTTATTGTAAATGCTGTTGTCTCAAGCACGTCTCTGTGATACTGAATTATTCCCAAGAACAAGAGTATGAATGCAAGCAGGGTTCTCTGAGTCCATACAGATGCCAAACTCCAAAGACATTTCTTCCAGTGGGATTTGACCTGGAGATTTGTGCTTAAGGTCTCAGAGACTCAAGGTGCTGGTGGTGGTGGGTAGGGAAGTCACCAGAATGAGTGAGAGGGCTGCAGGGAGGAGGTGAACACACACAAGGTCCCACTGACAAATACATTCACTCTTACTCTCACCTTCAGGGTCCTTTTGTGAGAATTTGTGGGACAAATGCGAAGAACTGTGCAATTTGTGTGCTGCCAAAGCCTCCCTGTCTAGGGAACAACAGCATCAAAATGCAGTTCCCAGCACCCTGGCCCAGGCCTGAATCACCCCAGAAAAAGGGGCACTTTCACCTTAATTCATGCGAAGACACCACATAGACAAACAGCATCCGTGGTGCCAGGCACTGTGAAAGTATGTTTACTTCATTTAATCTCAACAAAGGTAGATGTGATATCCCTGTTTTACAGGCGAAGAACTGGAAGATGGCAAGGGTCAAGTACTTTGCCAAGCTCACAGGGCTGATAAGCAATGGCAGTGAGATTGAAACAGCATGATGCATTCCCTAACCCAACTTCTTCCTTCTTGGTTCACTCCCTGCCTGCACCCTCAGCTCCAGCTCTGTCCCTTTACTCTGGCTCCTGCAACCCACCAGACCTCAGCCCTAATCGAAGAAGATTAACAATACCAAGTGTTGGCAAATGGGCGGTTGGAGGGAACGTAAAATGGGACAAGTACTTTGGAAAACTATTTGTGAGTCTGTTCCCAACTTAAACATATACCGACTATATGATTCAGCCATTCCACTCCGAGACATATACCCAAGAGAAATGAAATAATATGTCTATATAAAGACGTGTGCGTGAATGTGGCTGGGAAGAAAGGAAGGGAGGGGCATACAGGGGCAGGAGGGGGCTGGAGAGATAGGCCTACTCCTGGGCTGCCTTACTTCACTCCATTCCTCCTCAATCCAAGTCAAAAGCTCTTGGGGTCCTAAGCCAACATCGTCGGAGCCAACGTGAGTGAAGGGGGAAGCCACCTGAGGTCTGGGAAGTGCTCAGAGGGCCTGCTGGTGACTGTGCCCCAGCTCTGGGCTTTCTGTTGGGAGTGGAGCAGGGTCCCCACCAGTGGGAAGGGCTGGGCTGGCATGAGGGGTAAGGATGGGAGAGAGGGTGGAGTGGCGCAGGCCTAAGTGGAAAGTAGCAAAGCCAGGAATGAGGCAGACGGAGGAATTAAGGCCAACCGGGCTTAAAAGCTCACACAGTGCCTATTAGCCGAAGGGCTACAGTATGGCAGCTCTGTGGGAGCCCAAAATTCACCCGTGCCACTGAGATGAGATGCTTATTAAGGGCTCCAGCTGGGTAAGAAACCCAGGCTGGCTGGATTTGCCCCTTGGAATGGGTAGCACCAACTTCTAGGCTGAAAGTTATAGGGAACTGATGCTGGGTGGGCAGGCAAGAGTCTGACTCCCTTCCCAGCTAGGCTACGCCCCACCACCCCAACTTCTACCCCGTGCTGGCTCTGAGCCTGAAGACTGGAGAACACAGGAAACCCTTCCCCTGCTGGCAATGAAAGTCTGTAGGTCCCACTCTGGTAGCTGGGAGTGGGCAGAGCTGAACTACCCTCAGGAGCCCCTGGAGGTGGCCCCCTCCTCACCCCTCCTCCTTCTGCCCATGCCCCTGGTTCCCTACTTCTATGTCTGCTCTCTGCTGGGATGGAAGCCTCACATCTTCTGCCCCCCAGCACTCTGCCCTGGTTGCCCTTGGCAGCAGCCAGGGTGGAAGACCAGGCTGTCCATAGCCCCAAGAGAAAAGACAGTGCCACGGGCTAGTTTCATGCATCCTCAAAATGGCATTAGCTCAACTGGGGGAGATTGGAAGCAGGGAGGGCACACTGATTCCCTTCCCTGAGGCTGATGTTCACGATCAGTTTGGAGTTACATCTGTCACTTGAAGCATTAAAGTGCCTTCCAAAGTCAATCAGGATCACTTACCTTTCCCACCTACCATTTTGGACAACTTAGGTCAGCAAGGGGAGTCCAGTATCTGCTGGCTTGGCTGTCCTGCCAGGGGAGCACAGAGGAGCAGGACTCCTTGCTGCGGCCAGGACACTGCCCTGACCCCACCCCTGCCCACCCCAACTTGAAGCTAATCTCCTTCATTCTGCGCTAGGACTCCCATGCCACTCACCACACTTCCCACGTGAAAGTACACAGTTCTCAGGTCCAGTTTACGGGGTTTTGCCCCTTGTTTTCAAAAGCAATTTCTCTCTTTGTCCCAAATGTCACTTCCACTGACCAGTTCAGGCCTGCACAACTTCTGATCAGAGCTCTCACAGTCCCCCCACTCCCCCACCTGGCTGAGGTCGGCCTGCTTTCCCCCACCCCCTAACTCCTCCCTCCCACCAGTACAGCTGCTCAGGAGAACCATCCACCTACTATGTGTCTGGGACCACAGGAACTGGAGGCAAGGACAGGTCTGTCTTCCGGTGCAGAAGATGGATGTGAACCATCTAGTGCAGCAGAATTATCCTGCAGTGCAGGGCATGCCCCAGGGGCAGTCTGGGTCCCAGAGTCATGGAGCACATCTGGGAGACTGCATTTATGGAGTACTGGAAGAGGACTAGAGCTCTGCTAGAAAACAGTGGTGTTCTCAGTAGTAAACAGCCTGTGCAAAGGCTCAGAGGCTGATTATCAAGGTCTTCTGTGCCCTGATCACACTTACTTATTGTGCTGGTCAAGCTCTTATGTCTGTATGTGACAAAAAGACCACCTCAGACTGACTTAGACAACAAAAGGAATGTGTTGACTTTTAACCCAAACTCAACAGATTGAGCCAGAGAAGCTCGACCCAGCAGCTTAATGGACATTACCAGAGTTTCGGTTTCTCTCTATGTCTTTCTTCTAATATTACCTTCGTAAGGTGACCCTCCAGCACCTTCCAAATCTCCCTTTCTATGTAACAGTGACAGGCCTCCCGATGCCACCCTTCTCTATGCCAAAAACATACACACCTTCCCTTCCCTTCCTTTCCCTTCCCTTCCCTTCCCTTCCCTTCCCTTCCCTTCCCTTCCCTTTCTTGCTGGGACTTTACTCACTCAGAATTACAAATCTTTCCTTGAAGCTCATTGGCTAGGACTTGGTCAAATCTCCATCTCTGAACCAATCAGTGAGATCCAGAGAATATGATTCTCTCATCGGCTCAGGCCAAGTCATCGCTCCACCCACCCTTGACTGTATAGGTGAAGCGTGGGCACAAAGAATCTGGTAGCCAGGAGTACCAAGATGGACACAGGGCTGGAGAAGGCACCTGTCCTATGCATGACTGTAGGCTGAGAGGGTCATCTGGGGTTTGCTTCAAACCAAGTAACAAGTCTTGAAAAGGGAGACTGGGAGAAAATGGTGGGCCCCCAACTTCTCCCTACTTTCCTTTCTCCTGATTTACCTATTCCATATTAGTTAAGCTGGAAAGAGAGCGTTAGCTCTCAGCAGTGCAATTTTCATCCCTATATCATCCCTATATGGAACAATCATGTGTGTGGGGGTGGGTGGAGGAGAGAGGGAAAGTGGGAGAGGGGGAGAAAGAGAGGAGAGGGAAGCAGAGCTAAAGGGAGAGAGGACTGTAGGTATATAGTCTCCAAATCTTCATTGCTGGTGTCATCTTTCTTTGGAATACAGGGAAGTGTGGGGATTGAAAACCCTTACTTCCAAATACGAAACAGTCATAGCCAAGAAAAAAAGTACACAGAAAATGTGATGCTGACCTTGAACCCAATGAATGTGGCTCTCTCTGGGAGGCTGAGGCACCTTCTGTGGTTCCATGGCCAGTGTGTACCTGGAAAGGAATGGGGCTGTGACTTTGGGGACCTGTTTTGCCCGGGGCAAGGCCAGCCCTTCTCCCCCAAGGAAGCTACAGCCCCAGCCTCTGGCATTTCCTGGGACAGCCCGAGGTGGGTGGGATAGTCTGCAAGGGTCTCAAGCCTTCAGTTCCACAAATCATCCTGTTTTAATGCAAATGGCAATTGCCAAGAGTACAGCATGTTTTCCTGTGTCAGCAGCTCAGTGACTAATGTCCCAAGATAAATGGCTTGGCTTTGCCTTGTTTAGAGTGATTCTGTAATCTTTCCCTCCTTTCTGCTGAGGGGACTCCCCAGATCCTTCCCAAGTGCACTCCAAGGCTGAGGAAGCCTGGGCATCAGGGCCACCAGCTGTGCTGGGGTCATTCCATGTGCAGTGAGAGGCAGGAGCAGGTGAGAACCTGGGCTGAACAAGTCTGGAGCGGACTGGCCATTAGTCCTCAGCAAATGACTGGGGAAGAGCTGAGAACAAGCTCTACATTCCGGCCAGTGTGGAGCTCGGGTTGGAGGGAGGATCCAGAGCACCCAGGACTACGGGGGAGAAATTTGGGTCCTGGGATAGAGACAGAGAAGAATGGGCAAGTAGGACAAGGGAGAGGTCCAATGCCATCTTGTGCCATGTGGGTATTCCTAAACAGCCAGAGATGGGGAGCGGTTATTTTTATTTGTTTACTTTTTGACCAGTGAAGATTTAGGGTTTGGGGAATCTTGGTCCTAGCACCTACTGTCTGTGGCATCTTGGGTGGTATTGTTCTCATTTTACAGATGAGGAAATGGAGGCTTACAGTAGCTAAGCAATTTGCCCAAAGTTCCACATGTAGCTCATGGCAGCCTTCAAACCTAAACCAGGACAGTCTAGCTTCAAAGTCAATAGTGTTGAATGAAGCAGCAATTGGGAGAATAGATCTCCCCAGGTACCTGGTGACTTCTGACCACCCACCTGAAACCCCAGCTCCTCACCCTTCCAGAAATGCATCCTTGCTTAACCATAGTGCAAATGTTGTGGTTTATATTTCCACCCTTCTGCCTTCTGAACACATTTCCCAGTCCCCTTGTGGATGGTGGACCATGTGATGTGCATGACTTTCAGGCCAGAGCATTTCACTGTCAGTGTCAAGCCCTCCAGAGCTCTCCCTTTGTCACAGCAGCAGGCACTGTTCTGAATTGCTGCTCCATCAGCCTGGGTCCCACATAAGGACATCACGGACAGGACCCCAACCAACTCACAGTGGACAATGGAACATGAGTGAGAAATTAGTCTTTACTGCTCCAAACCACTGGGATTTGAGGTGTGTTACTGCAATTAAACTTATCCCCTCCGGACTGATAGTCTCCCCTGTCTGGGAGGAGGGAGCAGATGAATTCTTGTAGATGTACACAGCCATGTTCAGCAGAGAGGAAAGACAGGAAACCCATTTCCATCAGCCACACCATCCTGTTTCAGAGAGGCCAAGTGGGACAGAGAGAAATGAGCATCGGGGGGAAGCAAGGATTCCGAGAGCCCCGAGCCAGAGAGCTTTCAGACTGCAGGGTCACCTGGCCTCTCTGAGGTCAGGACGGCAGGGTCAGGGAAGTCTATTTCACACAACCCAGATCCAGATGGCTGGAGCCCGGAGCTGTCTAGGCCTCATGCAAGAGAAGGAGCTGAGGTGCCCCTGCACCAAGCATTACCAGGACCTCTCAAAGTAGTGGATGGGAACAGATTCAGTTGGGCATCTTTGAAGACAGGTCCAGGGCACTGGTGCCCAGTTACCTGAGTGCAGACTCCCTTCTCCAGGCAAACCTTGTGGGCGGTTGACAGGGTCCTTCGTGGGTATGAGCCCTGGAACACAGACTGCTGCAGCAGGGACGGGGCTGCAACACAGGGGAAGAAGTCTCCTGGAAGTGGGTCTGAGCCCAGTGGAGAGTGTGGGCACTAACCCTTCCCTTGGGTTGTCTTCCCCTCCTTTGGCATAAGTTTGCCCATCTCCCATTTCTGAAAGACAGCTGCAGGGGAAGCAGGTAGACTATAAATTAGCCCCTTTGGATCTGCTGGTTCTGAAGCTGCATTTGAATTGGGAGAGACCCTGGAAGCTGATCCTTACAGGGGACACCTGTAGAAGAGGGAGGGGACGGTGTAGACTTTCCCATAAGTGGCAGCTGCCTGATTGGTGTGATAGAGGGGTGCTTCAGGCCATAAGTGACCTCCAAATATCTTTCCACCACTTCCCTCTTTCCCTGTGGTCAGGGCTAGCCTTTACTCACTCTTTACCTGACATCTCTTGCCTCCCAGTTCCTCAAAACTACCTCCCCGCCTCCCAAATATGCCTGAAAGATCTCATCAGCCTTCTTTCACAATGTGCTGAGTTCTTTCCAGAAGACCTTGGAAAGGCTCTGCTGCTTTCTGGAGAGGTGGTGAATAGTGGAGCCCCTCTCCCCCAGCCACGACTGGCAATCTGGAAACTGCCTTGGAAGCAAACACTGATAATACAACTGCCTCTTATTGTATCCTCAGCAGAAATGTGCACAGTCAACAGCCCAGCCTTTGAGATGAGACGAATCTGGGTTTCATTCCTAACTCTGCCATGTGCCAGATGTGTGAACTCGAGCCAGGGCTTCAATTCTGTCAGCCTCAGTGTCTTCATCTGTGAAATGGTGATAACATTAGTCCCCACACTATGATAGCACTCATACAAGGGTACAACAGGCTGAAAGAAGACACAGCCCTTAGCACAGGGTCTGTCTGACATGAAGCATGTATATGTGCTTAATAAATGATATTTTAGGATTAGTGTGCTCTCCTGGGTGGGCAAGAAGCAGAGAGGCTCTTACAAGTCTCAACAAGAAAGCAGTGAGTTTGCCCGACTCAAAAAGGCAGGAAGAGGGCTAGGGAACCATGCAAGGGGCCCAGGCAACAATACCCTAGAAGCATGATCAGCAGCAGCAGCACCCAAATATTCAGCACCCTGATGCCAGAGCCCACAGACACAGAGGAGGCTCCAGACCCCAGAAGTTCCCCCAACCAGCAGGTCTAGAGCCAGCCCAGCACTACCTCAGGCAAATGTCTGAACCCATTTGTTCAGTGTCCAGAACAGTTCAGAAACCATCTCTGGGAAAAAGCTCCTCCTTAGCCTTACCCCTATCCACCTGTGTCACAGCGATTTTGTTTCTGCTATTGCATTGTTGTGTTGCCTTTTTTGACCTTCAAACTGCTTGTGGGTATTTCGGAAGAAGCCCATGTTGGGCTTGCTATCCAGGCCAGTGAGATTGGGAGCAGGGGCAGTAAGGATGGCCAGGTCCCATTCAAGAGCCCAGAGAGAACTGAAAAGGCACAGGAGAAACCAAAAAGATGTGGCTTTAGGGATGCTTGAAGAGGATACGGCACCTCCTTCCTCAATCTCCCCAGAGGGGAATTTTACCCAAAAGTGTTCCAACATACATCAGTCATTCAGCTGCAGTCTAATTTATGTATAAATAATTAATAAGGGACTCTCAGGTCAAGAGGCCAACCTCCCACCTCCATCTCAACATATAGAAATGTCAGATATGTTTGTTAATTTAATATATATGTATATAACCATGTTGTAGAGAATAAAGAAAGGAAGATATTCACAGGCATATAATGGAGAAGGAAAGCAAAGTGATAAGCAGAAACTGAAGGGCAGCTAAGAGTTGGAACAGAGATGAGTCACTGGTGATAGGGACACTGTGCCAGGACAGGTTCCTGTGTGAAGCCAGGGAGCCATGAGCTTACAGCTGGCCCACCAGGCAAGTCTGGATTGACTCTGCCCACGTCAGGCAGGCGTCTGGACACACGCAGTTTATCTCAGGCCAGAAATAGACATGCAGCCCAAGAAAGAAACTAAGCCATGTCCCTGTGTAGATATAAAGTTCAGAACTATTCCATCTACATGGAAAAACATGTAGACAAAGTTGTTCATATGATACCTTGTCCACAATTCCAAACCCCATGGAGCTGGAGCTAAGGCAACCACAAAATCACCCTGTAGGGAAGGGCATTTGACAGAACACCGCTGTGAGAGATGAACTCTGAGAGTTCAACAAGATTATCCATCGATAGGATAGAAGTGGAATGTGTAACTGACAAGCATGGACAGAAAAAAATGAACAAAAAAAACTGATTCAACAGAAAGTAGGAATGGAGGGGAATTAAAGAAGCAAAGTAAAGCATGGTAAATAGGAACAAAAATGATATTGCAGAAGTAATTTCAAATATATTGATACTCATGATAAATGAATTTGAATGGGTGAAACCTTTATTAAAAGACAAAATTTTGGGGCACCTGGGTGGCTCAGTTGGGTGAGCATCAGACTTCAGCTCAGGTCATGATCTTGTGGTTTGTGGGCTCGAACCCCACATCAGGCTCTGTGCTGACAGCTCGGAGCCTGGAACCTGCTTCAGATTCTATGTCTCCATCTCTGCCCCTCCCTCCTCTCTCTCTCTCTCTCTCTCTCTCAAAAAATGAATAAACATTTATTAAATATTAAAATATTAAATATTAAATATTAAAAGACAAAATTTTGTAATGCTTTTCCCTTTAATTCATATATATGCTACTTATGAGATAAATATCTAGAATTAAGACAGAGGGTTGTCAATAAAGATGTGCAACAGCACACACACACATACACACACACACACACACACACACACACACACACACAAATGCTAACCAAAAGGGGACTGGTGAAATATTAATTAATAGAAGAAAACCTTGCATGGAAATGACAACCATTTCCTAGTCTTAAAAAGAAGTATCCATTAAAATGGTATAATAATAATGCCTTCCATACAACTAACAATACAAACTCAAAACATGTAATTGGCAGTATTGAAACGAGAAGGTAACAAATCCATAGTCAGAATGCATCACTCTCAGAAATGAATAGATCATGCAGTCAAAAATTGCTCCCATTATAAAATATTTGAATATAAGTATTTGAACAATAAAATTATAGATTTGCTGTAATAGAGCCATACAGTACTTTGCATCCAATAAGTAGAAAACACATATCATTCAAGCATACATGGGTCATTTGAAATACTTGATCTGAACTGCATGTTAAAGCTGGTCTCATCTAATCGCAAACACTCAAAATGAAACAGACCACATGTTCTGCCACACAATAAAAACCCCAAATAAATCATCAAAAGAGGACACCCCCAAAGCCCATATACTTGGAAACAAACAAGCAAAACAATCCCACTGCCAAATAATGTATAAGTTAAAGAGGAAATCATTAAAACAAATTTTGAACATGTTAGAACTAAAACCAAGGAAGATGGAAAATAAGACTGAGGATTCACCTCAAGAAGCTGAGAATAGAATAATGGAGCAAATGAAGAAGAGGAAGAAGGAGAAGGAGAAGGAGAAAGAGAAGGAGGAGGAGGAGGAGGAGGAGGAGGAGGAAGAGGAGGAGGAGGGGGAGGAGGAGAAGGAGGAGAAGGAGAAGGAGGAGGAGGAGAAGGAGGAGGAGGAGAAGGAGGAGGGGGAGGGGGAGAAGGAGAAGGAAAAAAGGAATAATAAAGATGAAAGCCAAAAACAATAAAATAAAAATAAATAACAAAAATAGAAAGGAACAATGAAATAAAAAGTGGTTGTTTGGGAGAAAGAAAACCCTCTAATATGGCTGAGAAAAAAACATAATATGTTATACTAATATTATTATATTATTATAATACAACCAAGCAAACATAACTATTGATATAGTAGTGTTATTTGGGGGGGGGGGGGGCTTCTGGTAGCTGCTTCTGTGTTAATCATGCCTTTCTATTTTTTATATTTCATGATACTTTGATAGCTGAGGCTCTGCTGTCCCAGAGACACTGCCCCTCCCAGGGGGAGCCAGGTCCTAGAGATAGGAAGACTCACCTATAAGCACCTTTCAGGAGCAAACCAACAATCCTGAGCCCATACTCAACCATGTCCTTTAACCACCCCAGGGCCAACCACAACAATTAGGCACAGCTTTTTTGCCCCAGATTCTGCTGAAACTATTCAAACTAACCACTCCAAAGCCTGCTTACTCTGCCCTTTCCTTCTTATAGAAACCACAATGAAGTTTCTTGCCCATGCTTTCCTCTCACGCTCTCGGCCTCCTGACTGACCCTGGTGCTTCCCCACATGGCCCTGTGTGGTGTGGCATGCCCCTTCCTCTTGGGAACGTGAGTCACAAATTATCCTTTCAATGCTAGTCATGTCCTGATCTGTGCCCCTCCATACCAGAATAACAACAAAGCCTACATTTTAAAACAACTTCCCCATCGCTATTCCAGAAGGAGAAAGAGGAGAAGACGCATCAGGTGGGAAATGTGACAGATGAACATTATCTTTAATCTTATAGGTAGAAGGTCCCACGGATGACCAAACACTATTTATGAGAGAGGAACCACGCTTAAATATTGCCTGGTGAAGTTTTAGGATGTCGGAGATGAAATTTAAAATCTTTTAAGTATTTGAGGGGAAAAAGTTTATGTGTCAGGGTAAAGAGGATTGAATCGGAATCAATCTTCTCCTTTACAGCCCTAAATACACAAAGAAATATGATAATCACATAATAATATCTACAAAGCTCCAAGGGGTTTTGAAAAGACCACATTCAAGACAAGAAAGCTACGATTCATTTGTGAGGTCAAGTAAAAGACAGTTTTCAAACATTTAAGCATTCAGAGGTATACTACACACCCAAACATGCGGAACAATTTGCTCCAAGTAATGTTCCAGCTAAGCAAGAAACAAATAGGAAAATTAGCAGAACTCAAGGTTATGAAAACTCAACATTAGCATTGTTGATGTCCAAATGAAATGTCCAAAACATCCAAACTAATGACTGAAAGAGAAGGTACATAAATGTCCAAAATATTTACTGCAAGAGAAAGTATACATACATGTAAGAAATAAATTCATAATACCAATCTTAATTTTGTGTATCAAGAAAAGGGGAGGGAGAAGTAGGGAGGAAATTTTAAAAGCATGAAACCATCATATACAGGGGAAATAAATATATATTTTCTTTTGAGGTTGGTAAAGCAATAGTACATACATGGGGTGTGTGTGTGCATGCACGTGTCTGAAGGAACCAGGAGGAGGCTAGAAATGAAAAGTGTAACTTTCAAGAAACTTGCAAAGCAAACCTGAGAAAATGGCAAAAGGAAAAAGGAAAACAAGGAAGCATAAAGAGGAGAAAGTATTATCATATGAGACATGTGATTAAAAACCTTGACTCCAGAGCCTCAGGACTAAAATAACACTGAGAACTCCATTCTGGGGGTGCCCCCCTCTCTCATGGCTGGGTCTACTTTCTCTTCTCCCATTTGCAGTAACCCACTCCCTCTGGTTTCCAGTCTACCTATAGGAAGATGGCCACGGAGCAGGCAGCAACCAAGTGTGTATCCCCTTAGACCCAAAGAGCAACAAAGTTGAGTGAAAATCCTTATCCCATTCCCACTACCCAGGGAGGATTCTGATGGGCCCAGGGTGCATCAGATGCCTATCTCTGGAGCAAACAAGTGTGGCCAGGGACAGAGTCTTATAAAACTCCCCCAAAAGTGGACCACCTTCCAGGAAAAGGATGGACAATCTACTAGGTGCCCATTACCTAAGGAAAAGCAAAAAGAAAGCAATATTCATATCAGACAATGCAGAATTCACACCAAAAAAGTACCTCACTACCTTAAAGGGGGAAAAGGGTTATCCTATATTGGTAAATTGTAGAAACAAAGGAGAATGTAAGAATCATGAATCTGTGTGCACTGAATATTACATTAAACGTACAAAGTCAAAAAGGTTAAAAATTAAGGAGTAACTGAACAAAACCACAGTGATAATGGAAGGATTAATATACCTTACCATTTCTGAGAGACGAAGTAGACAGAAATTTCATGAGAATACAGGAGAGTTCAAGCCTATTATTAAAATTTTGATTTAATAGATCTATATCAAAATGTGTTCTCTAGAAACAGAAAATATGTATTCATTTTAAATGGCCAAAGAATAGTTACAAATTCAATCATATGTTAGGCCACAAAGAAAATCTCATTAAAAATATCAAAAGTAGAAATAGTACTATGCACAAATTCAAACCACAATGCAACAAAAGTAGAAGTTAATAACAAAAGAGAAACAAAGAAACAAAATGAAGCCACTCTGGAGAGTAGGGAAACTTGTCTTAATAGCCAGAGAGTCAAAGAGAAAATCAAAACCACAATTAATGATTGTTTATGAAACAATGAGGAGCTGTAGCAAAGAGAAAACACAAAGCTCTAAAGAATAGAATAGCTCTTTATATAGTTTTGTTTTTCTCATTAAACAGAAGAAATCAAATGAAACAAGCCTTCAAGTCAAAAGCTTACAAGTAAAAAGCAAAAAAGTGAAGCTATGAAAAGCTAAAGAAGAACTTGAAGATAATAAGAAGGTGATAATTTAAAAATAATAAAAACTATAGATCTGAGAAATTTAAGAGCTGGATCTTTGAAAAGACCGTAATTAAGATAACAATAGTGACTCTTGATGGGGCATTCAACTAATGGCCAAGTATTGTGCTAACCACTTTAACATTCACACATTCATTTCAGGATGGCCCCATGTGATAGGAAGTACAGATATCTCCATTTCAAAGTCCAAAAAACTGAGGTCTTGGGAGTTAAATGTTGTGTCCCAGATCTGTCCATGCCCAGAGCCAATGCTCTTAGTCATTGCACAATTCTTCTAGTGGGACAAATCAAGGAGAAGACAAGGAGACTCACAATGCAATGGAGAAGAAAGGCATACAACCACTACAGAAGAGAATTTAAAATTAGGGGAAAATACTACACACAACCTGATACTACGGTAACTGTTTTTTCTCTCCCCTCTTTTTTTTTTTTTTTATTGACAAGTTTATTTGACACAGTTGGGATCATATGCCTCCTACAGTTGGGTCTCCTTTCTTTTTCTCTTTCTATGTAGAAATAATTTCAAACTTAAAGGTTGCAAGAACAGTACAGAGAACTCTTTCCCATAAACCATTTCAGAATAATTTGCCCATGGGATGCTCCTGCACCCCCCAATACTTGAGTGCGTATTTCCTTAAAGTAAGGGCATGCTCCCACATCATCTCAATCTCATTGAAACCTGGACAACAATATGATTCACTTCTACCATCCAATCTACAGACCCCATTCAAGTTTTACCAACTGTCTCCACAATCTCCATAAATACAGGTTCAACCCAGAATCACATGTTGCATTTAGTTGTTATTTCTCTTCAATCTGGAATGATATCTCAGTCTTTTCTTTACTCTTGTTAAAAAGGAAACAATATGCCCAATACGGAGTCATTTGCACACAGCCACACAGCCACCCCCCCACCCCCCACCCCCACCCCCGCCATGACACCAAACTGAGACTTACAGTGTCAACTTACTCTGGGGAATGTGACATTTTAACAGTCAATGTGAAATTGCCTGATCAGCACTAGTGAGGCCATCTGCAGGACAAAGACCATATCATCCCTCTACCCACCACCCCAATCCCACCTCCAAAAATAGATGTCCTGGCCTGGAACAGCCCTTCCTTCTCTTTTGCCAATAACTTCTTTGCCCTGCCCTCCTGATTATAAAATCCTTCCATTTTGTACATCTCCTCAGAGCATTTCTCTACTTGCTAGATGACATGCTACTCAATCCATGAATCACTTAATAAAGCCAATTAGCTCTTCAAATTTACTCATTGAATTCTTATTCTTTGACACTTCTTAACCTTGATACATTTGAAGATGTAGGCCAGCTATTTTGCTGAATGGCCCTCAGCTTGGATTTGTTTGGTATTTCCTCGTGTTACATATTTTGAACAAGAACATCATACGCTATGGGTCACATGATTTCAATTTGACCTTGATTACTGAATTAAGGGAGTGTCTTCTACTGTTAAGTGACTCTTTTTCCAAAGCCCTTTGTAATCAATAATTACTTTATGGGAAAGTTTTCTGAGACTATGTAAGTAGTTTCTCAACTACCCTTGTAATATCCACTGATGCTTCTTGGCTGAAATCACTTATTACTACTATGAAGGTTGCCAAATGGTGATTTTCAAATTCCATCATCCCTTCTATGTGAGTTGACATTCTACTTTTAAGGAAAGGTTTTTCTCTCCTCTCCACTCATATATTTACTTGTTTATTTCATCATTGTGGACTCCCAGATTCCTATTTCATTTAATTGTAAAAATCTGTTACTATTCTCTTGTAGTTTGTCAAATTATCCCAGATTTGGCCAGTAGTGCCCCTTCAATCCGATCTCTACGTCCTCTTGACCTGTACTCATTATTCTTTGAGCGCTTTTTTACTTTCTGGAACAACAGGATGTTCTAGGCTCATCTTGTACTCTTTCTTCCCCAGTCCTGGAATCCTCCACTTCTTTAAAAGTCCTCAGTGGAGAAAGGTGCTTTAAAAACACAGATCTGGACAGTAGGTGAGTTCACTGCTATTAAGCTTTCTCAGAGCACAGAGGTGAAAAATACCCATCCGTATCTATCTGTCAATCATCTATCTATCAATCTATCTATCTATCTATCTATCTATCTATCTACTTACCTATCATCATCCGTTTGTGGTAGGCAGCCCCAGGATTGCCCCTAAATAATCCTCACCTCCTGGTATTCAAATTCTTAGTAATCCTCTTCTCTCTAAAGTGAGGTGGACAGTGACTCACTTCTAACAGAATATGACAAAAGTTCCAGTTCCAGTTTAGGTTTATGTCACATTCCAGCTCAGGTTACAAGAAGACTGTGACTTCTCTCTGTCTTACCCACTCGGAAGGAAGTCAGCTGCCAGGCTGTGAGCTGCCCGATGGAGAGGTCCACATAGCAAGGGACTGAGGGCACTTCCAGCCAACAGCCAGCGAGGAAGTGCCCCTGCCAACAACCACATGAGTGAGACTGGAAGCGGGCCCTTCTCTAATAGAGCCTTCAGGCGAGACTACAACCCTAGCTGACAGTTTGATGGCAGTCTTGTGAGTCCTTGAGTCAGAGGCACTCAGCTGAGTTACTCCCAGATTCCTGATGCACAGAAATTATGAGATAATCAATATCTCTTATTTTTTAAGGCACTAAGTTTGGGGTTACTGTATTACACAGCAATAGAAAACTAAGTACACACGTACACACACACACGACATGCATTTATTGCTAGATCTCTGCTTTATATTAAAAACCATGAGTTCTCCCAGACCTCTAATTCCAATTCAACACCATAGGATCCACTCTACTTCTCGTCTTTTCCATAACTGTAACACACTTCTCAGAGAGTGAGGATTTGGCTCTCATTATTCTTAATATGCTTACTTATTGGATTGCACCCCCGCCATGACAAGTTTCCTCTCCCTGCTGCCACCACCCCATGCAGGCTTCCTCCTCAGCCTGCTCGAAGCCTCACACCCCAAGTTAGAGCCATGGGCACTACCCACCCTGTGTGGACCCCTACCTTGTCCAGGCCCACCCAGTGACTCCTGGCATTTAAGAAGGGAGGAATGGAAAAGAGCAAGGAGGCTGGGAAGAAGGCAGTTTAGAATACCAGCACTGATTCCAAAAACATAGAAAAAGGACACCGAAATAAGCTTGAAACAAATTAAGAAACCCTTAGAGATGTACCCATCAAACGGTGTTAGGCCCAGAAGTATTTCAGACTCTCAGGAAATAGATCATTACTGCACTATATAAACTCTTCCAAGACCAGAGAACAATATAGGAACTACTTCAAGTCATTTTACAAATCTTGCAAAAACTCTGATATCAAACCTGAATAAAGAGGTAAAAACTTGACATAAGTCAATAAACTGAATTCAGCAATACATTTCAAGAGTAATGCATGACCAAGCAGATTTAACTGCAGGAATGCAGTGGTGGGTCAAAATTAGGAAATCTTTTCACTTTAAATGAGTAGCTATAAGGACGTAGAGAGAGATCACAGCTGACATCAAATGGAGTTTTTAAAAATTTGGTCTTTTCCAAGACATATTAGGTAGAGCTTTTTTGGTTGCAAGTGAAGAATCCAAGTCAAGTTTATTCACATAGGGCTATCTCATGGAAGTCAATAAATCAGAACTAAAAAAGAGTAAATGCTGGAAAGGAAAAAGCAAAACTTTTTCAATTCTTTTCATTGAGAATAAATACTCTAAAAGCAATAACTTCCCATAAATCAACAATATCCAGCTTGAAAAGCCAATAGGGAAAAATTCCATTTACAATATCAACAAAGGTACCTAAAGTACCATGCAATCTAAATGGGATTGTTTTTAAAATTTGACAAAACAATTCTAAAATTGAGGAAAAAGACTTAATGGAAGCCAGGAAAAGCTTGAGATGTTGCCTCCTAGACACTAAAAACTTAACATCTCTCAAGTGCTTACACCATACTTAGCACTGAGCTAAGAGTTTCACATGCATTGTGGATCTCTGCTCCTTCCAAAAACTCAGTGAGGCACAATTATGTGCTCCTGTAAGATGTTAACAAAGTTTGCCATTGCTACAGAAGTACTAAATGTCAGGAGTCTGTACTTGAACCCTGGACTCATTACTTCAGAGCTTAAAGTGTAACCACTATGCTAATTAATTATATTACAAAGCTAGAGAAATTAAAACAACCTGGTGCTGACAGAGAATTCAACTGAACAAATAAATTTTTAAAAACATGTATGCCTAAGGACGCCTGGGTGGCTCAGTCAGTTAAGCATCCGACTTTGGCTCAGGTCATGATCTCACGATTCATGGGCTTGAGCCCTGCACCAGGCTCTGCACTGACAGTTCAGACCGTGGAGATGCTTCAGATTCTATGTCTCCCTCCCTCTCTGCTCCACTGCATCTTTCTCTCTCTGTCTCTGTCTCTCTCAACAATAAAAACATTAAAAAATTTTAATATGTATACCTATATTATTCCCATCTAAGAATCAAATTACAGATTTACTTTTTCTTATACTTTATTTCTTCCATGTTTTATTATGATGAACAGTATAAGGAAGAATTTATTTTATCACTTTTTTTTTTAATTTTTTTTTAATTTTTTTTTTTTATTTTTTATTTTTGAGACAGAGAGAGACAGAGCATGAACGGGGGAGGGGCCGACAGAGAGGGAGACACAGAATCGGAAGCAGGCTCCAGGCTCTGAGCCATCAGCCCAGAGCCCGACGCGGGGCTCGAACTCACGGACCGCGAGATCGTGACCTGAGCCGAAGTCGGACGCTTAGCCGACTGAGCCACCCAGGCGCCCCTATTTTATCACTTTTTTCAAAAAAAGAGCTATTGGTTATATTTATCAATTCTACTCTTTTTCTTTGTGTAACTCATTGCTTTCTTTATTACTCTTTCCCTCCTTATTTCCTTTCGTTTCTTTTTCTTTCTTTCTTTTTTTAGTTTCTTGCATTGAATGCTTAATTTTTTAGTGTAATAATGAAGCACTTCACGCCCGTTTATTTTTCCAAATGAACTTTGCATTCTCTTTAAGTTGGGAAAACTTTCCATGAGATGTTTATCAGAATTTTATTAAAGGTATAAAATAATTTCTGGTACAATGACATTTTTATGTATTGAATCTTCCCAACAAGGAGCATGTCCTTCCATTTATGCAAGACCTTTCTTCTGTCTTTCAGTAACATTATATAGTTTTATTTCTATGGGTTCTGCACAGTTTTCAATAGTTCATTCCAGGGAAATCTTTTTTGTTTTCTTAACTAGCTATTGCTATTTTATAAGAAAGCTTTTGACTTCATTAACTGAAGTCATTTTGTGACCAGTTCCCTTATGAACTCTCTTCTCCTGTTCCCTAGGGTGTTCAAGGTAGAAAAAAATTATTATATGCAAATTTTGATAATTTCATTTCCTATTTCTTAGTTTCTTCTTTCAGTTTCCTGAATAATCATATTAGCTAAAACTTCTAGAACAATATCAACTAATAATGGTTATGGTGAGATCTTTGTCTGGCTTACTAATGTAAATGCCTGTTTAATTTTTTAAATTACACTTTTTATTTTGAGGTAATTGTAGATTTACTTGCAGTTGTAAGTCAAAAAGAGACCTCATTTATCCTTTACCAGGCTTCCTTCAAGGTCATATTTTGCAAAACTGTTGTTACAACCAGAATACTAACATTGATTCAATTCATCCATCTTATTTAGATTTTCCCAGTTCTACTTGTAGTGTGTGTGTGTGTGTGTGTGTGTGTGTGTGTGTTTTAATTCTGTAGAATTTTATCATACATGTAAGTTCTTATATCTGCTTCCATAGTAAATAAATGTCAGTTCCACCATCACAGGGAACCTTTGTGTTGCTCTTTTATAGATGCTCCTGCTCCCACTCCCTAACCCCAACACCCCACTAGTCTGCTATCCATACTAATTTTGTCATTTCTGGAAAGCTATGAAATGGAATCATACACGACGCAACCTTTTGAGATTGGCT